>NC_073721.1:112693941-113312073 GCF_023634155.1 Falco peregrinus
ACCTGTATGGATTTTAAAATTGTGATGAACTGGTTCAATAAT
The DNA here is from genome assembly GCF_023634155.1 of Falco peregrinus. NCBI lineage: Eukaryota > Metazoa > Chordata > Aves > Falconiformes > Falconidae > Falco > Falco peregrinus. The sequence continues at coordinate 112,693,984 of NC_073721.1, forward strand.
ACTTTTAAACATATGTTATCATTGGAAGTGAAATTGTCTGGAAATGCTTGTTTGAAATGTTAAGGGTGGCAGTTGAAGTTACAGTCCACACTGCCTTTCTGGGGCTGAAGGTGTGGTTGGGTTCAGGTTAGTTCAAAGACATTAAGATCTGTGGATACTGATATTAGAGATTCAACCTGTAATCAAGACTTCCTTATATATTAGATGAGGATGATGTGCAATACTCTGCTTTGCTCTCCTGCAAGTATGCAGGAGTATGCAGCTTGTGCAGTGTGAGTAGCTGGAACAGGTTTGGTCATTATTCTCCTCCCTTTTGCACTACAGTACTACAGGTGTTTATAAGCATACAAGTGAGAACAACTGTCTTGAGAGCCTTAATTTATGAATTCATTAATTTGAGGAGAGGCATAGGATGAACTTATGGACACTTTAGTCCCCTCACTGGTTTTAGAATGTGGGGAAAAGGAGAGGACAATTTGGTTAGCTGTTTTATTGTTATCAGTTGCTTTTTGTTTAGGCTATCTCAGCTCATTAATACATCAATGTGTGATAGCATTTACTGCCAGGGTTTAACACAGAGGGGAAAAAAAGTACAGTTTTAGAATTCTAGTGTAAAAACTTAAGCACCTGACACAGTGTTACCCAGATTTTTCACTGAGTTCTTAACATCTTGAAGTGATGTCACCAGCCTGTATGATTTATTTGATAGTTTTATTTATTTATTTAGTGATACTTGTGATTTTTGGGGGGGGCAGACTAATTTTTTTCCCAACTGAGTTTAAGTATCAGGCTTTCAGCACTGTATACACCTTTGGCTGTTAATTAAAAATAAGCATACGAAACTAAAGTTTTAAGCAGTAGTAGTACAAAACTATGCCATTTCAGAATATTTTTTCAAATGCAAGGATATAGAAAAAGTGTGTTTTAGTTAGGCTTATTTTCATAACAAATCTGGCAGAAATTAAAAATAACAGCTGGCTTTAAGGAAAGCCATACTTCCAGTTTATCAGAAGAGTTAAATCTCTGGTAATTTACAAGAATGCCATTGCCAGTACGTTGCCTGAATTACAGTCTTTTTCTCTTTACTCTTTTATAACAGAATGAACTGGCACTTTTCCTTTGTGCCTGAAAGGGCCAAATGTGTTATGGATGGTATCGCTTCCTTTTACAGATGGAACTCAGTTCCATCTCAAACTTGATTGTTCCCTTAAACAATAGTCATTAATAGGAGGAAAATATCTGTGCAGACAGTGAGTGAGACTGAAGGAGGATCAAGGCTTTGCAGATGCTTCCATTCATGAGCTAAACTACCAGAGGTCCGTAGTTCAGCAGCAAATCTTTCTGATGCCTGGAGTGGTCAAGAAGACTCCAGAACTAATGTTTTGGTCCCTAGCTAACATACACCGTTGCATTTAAAAGAAAAGCAAAATAAGATAAAATTGAGTCTGATCCTTGGAGTTAGAGAAGGACCAATTACAGGCAAATACTTTGCAAGAAGCAAAATCCAACAAGTAGTCTCCTCCTCCACGGAGTGTATGTGGGGTTTGGTTCTTTTAATACTTTGTCTTTGGTTTTCTTCCAATTGTGCTGGATTTTATGAAGAGGATGACAGATGGCTTGTTCCTCATATGTAGCTCATAATTCTGTGAAGGCACATTCTGTAGTATGGTGCTGCTGTCTTCCTCTGATCACAGGATATTGGTAAAATTCAGTTTCCTCTTGATCTCTGCTGCTGCTGCTGCAGCTGTAGCAATGCCTCTACTGTGACAACTCGTTGCTTTCCAGAATTACTTACAATTTCTGATCTACTTGTACTCACTTGCAAAGTAAGTGCCTTTTCTGTGTAAGGGGTCCCATTAACTACAGTAATCCAAACAGGGACTTCAACATAGTTATAATAGTTCTTCCAATTTATTCTCTTTCTCCTTTTCTATTTTTAAAAATACTATTTTATTTAAACAGAGGAAATTTATTCATTGGGTGAAGTCAGGATGACACTTTGTGAATTTTCTTTTATGGTCTTGGTCTTACTCACTTCCCCACTGACCCGCAACACCACAGGTTCTGAGTTTTTGCAGAGCAGGCAGTGCCAGTGATGTGGAGTTACCTGATTATCCATGGCATTTTGCTGGAAACAGATACAATTTGGACCAAAAAATGTCAACAGGAATCTATAAGGAAAAGCCAAGCATTATAATCCCTTTCATCAACTGTAGCACCTATGTTCAGTATGTTCCTGCTGAATAATACATGTTCCTGCTGAATAATAGATGCGTTAATGAAGAGAAAGTTGAAAAGGATACTTTCAAAAGAAAAAAAAAAAAAAAAGGGAAGAGAACCTGAGGGAAGGAAAAAATATAGCTTCCTTGTTAATGGATTTAAGATTGTTGTAAACTGAGATATGGTCTCGGACGTAGAGAAGACAGCATTTGCTTGCAATTGAGCAAATGCAGAAAAAAATGCAGTCCCTCTGCCAAGAAATTCACAATTTAAGTAGGAAAAAAAGACCATAAACAGATTCAGAGAGGAGACTACAAGGACATTACTTAGACTGGTCCACATGTAGGGTCCTAGTCTAGCAGCCAACGGTTACTGAAATTTTTTTGAGTGCATCATGACACAGTGAATTGTAAGGACAGGTCAGATCAGGAACCTGAAAGCAGTCCTGGCTAGAATTTGGACTTCTCTGATGCTCATATTTTATATGGGCATATCCACTATTTTATATTCATATTTAGTGGTAACTGAAGATGTTCAGAGTGAATTGGGAGATTCTTGGTACTTTGGTGACTTCATTGGGAGGATGTTATATTGCCTTAAAATAATAATGCAAAGGAGGTGTTTGTCTCTTATCTAGAATGTAAGTTATAGTTTAAATCAGCCCTGTAGCCACACTTCTTGGTGAACTGGGAGCAGCATGTTCCCAACTCCTTGAGCAAAATACACGTCCTTTTAGATGACATTCAGAACTGTGTGCTTCCACATGCATTGATGTATAAGCTACTTCCTTAGCAGCTTACTAAAACCGTGGCATTTTAAATGCCTCAAGAGCTGTCATCTACCTGCCTCCTAGAAATCCTGTGTTATGAGACTTTACAGCTGTCTGGAGAGATTTTCCTTGTGTGTTTAGGGTTCCATACTTTAGTATGGAACTATGATCATTGTATGTTGTATGCCACAGTTGACTTTAGGATATTTTTTTTAATTAAAACTATTGATTTTAAATTGAAACACAACCTGATTCATAATTAAAAAATAAAAAGGGCAATAATATTTTACTTTGAAAGGTTTGGATTTTCCCATGCACTTTGTGTTTGTTCTGTTTGCATGGATATCTTTCTTAAAAAAGGAGCGCTCATTTGTAGGCTACAGGCTATACTGGTTAAAGATAGTTTTCAAATCCTGAATGTATCATTTTAAATAAGTAGGTTGATGTTTTTGTTTTGAAAAATGGTTAGGGCTATCCTCCTCTTCCCAGTGTAGTTGAATAGCTGTTGCGGCATCAGAGGCTACCTTTCATACCTGTTGATCATCTTGTCACTTTCTTCTCTGAAGGAAGTTAATTGACTCACTTGGCTTGAAAGGAAAGCATGGATATGTGTTAAGGATATTAATAAACCTACTGAAATGCATCAGGTGTTGAATAGCAGGTGTACAAACCAACCCTTGTCCAGCAGCAGTGGTTCCAGGTGAGGTTGGGACCCTTTGCTGACTGACAGTCTCTGGCACTGGCTCTTTCTTAGATACCCTTTTGTTTATGTACTAGCTTTATTATCTTATCTCCACAGATTTTAGGGCCTATCAATGTAAAATGTGCTGCACTGATAAAGCTCTGAAGAGCAAAGAATGAAACAGAAAGTGGGGGTGGGATGAAGGGCTGGAAAACTGAAGAGCCTCTTCGTGGAGATCTACCTGAATTGTCTTTTGCCTGAGGAAGAAACCCAAAACGCTGATAGATTCTGGATGTTTTTGACGGACAAAATTATTTTCTTTGTGAAAGGATCTTTGCTGTAGCATTTGGTGTGAGGAGAGTGGCAGGAGCCGTGTCCCTGCCCTTGGGTGGGTAGGTGACGGCACAGGCATCCCTTTTGCTAGCACTGTATTGCCTCCCGTACTTGCCTGTTCCTTGCTAATATATTTCCATTTAGCAACCTCACCTGGACTTCCCATGCTAGAGCTAAAGCCTCTTCCTGCTTTTTCTGTTCTTATGGATTAATGGCAGTCATAGCTCCCTGTCCTCTCTAATATCGCCCTTGTATATTTGTAAGGCTGTCACTTCTCTCTCTGGTTCCTTTCCCGGGGCTGATCAGGTCCCAGCTCTTTCAGTCTTTCCTTACAGGTCAGGTTCTGTTTTCTCCTGAAATGTCTCATTTTTATGCCTCACATTTTAAAAATAATAGTTCTAGGTCAAACAACACATTGAAAATTTTAAGGGTGAATGTAAGAAATCACTGTGCTTGTGGTAGCACATTCAGAACCCTTTCACAGTACAGTTATGAAAAACTTTACCCATATTGCTCCATTTGTGTGACATTCACCTCTGAAGTGTATGTACTAAGCAGAACTTGAGCTCTGAAATACTTTATTTAATTGTTACTATCATCTGGGAAACTCAGCAAAGGTCCACCCATTAAATAACAGCTCCAGCTCTGCATATTCCAGTTGCTTTAATGGAAATGGGGAGAGTAGCGATGTGTCTGTAGACTTGCCATGTGCCTGGATCTGCCAGTACTCACATAAAGGTTATTCCCAACTCAGATCCAGACCAGTGTGCGATATTTGAGTAGCAAATCATTCAGAAATATGTGTTGATACAGCAAAAAGGCATGGCAGAACTCCTTTCATAATCTGTTTTAAGCCTCGCTCCTGCAAGGACTGAGAAATCACACTAAACTTCAGGAAAACGTGCAAGTTGGCTTTGGTACTAAAAATGAACACATGTATATTTGTTGCATTTTGAAATACTGTTTCAAGAGAGAGCGCATCATGAAAATTAGATCAAGAAGAGAAAATTCAAGATTAAGGTTGTCATGTGCTGTCCTGAAATCAATTTCTTTGGAAAAAGACATAGCTGTTCTTTAACATACAAGTTTGTTTTTCTCAAGTGAAACCTCTTCACCTGCGAATTAAAAAAAAAAAAAAAAAAAAAAAAAGGAAAAGGTTCTTGGTTTCATTTGAAGGGTTAGGGCTATTGTGTAATTCTCAATAGCATTAACACCTAAGTTCTACAAATGGCATTATGCACTTTTGTTCTTTCCACCTGAGCAGTTTATCTATCTGAGTGGCCATTATCTCTTGAGAAGCACTTGAGTGGTCAGTATGGCGCATTGAAGTTTCTCAATATTTGCTGTATTCTGGTTAGATGAAACCCAATTCTGCGCTACTTTTTCAGTTTCAGTTCAGGGGTTTTATCTTCCATTCTTCCAGTTTATTTATTATACAGTTGCAGTCCAGTCTTGGGCTAGTCTCAGCTGTGATGGAAACAGCAAGCGTTAACGATAATAAACATGTAGGTCATTGGAATTTCTTTTGCCTCCTAAGAAAGCTCATTCAGAAATTCACTTAATGACACAAAGCATGTGAGTAGAAAGTGCAGCATGTCAGGGAACAAGTCGCCTGGACTTGTGTTTGAATGAGCTGCTGGACTTCATTTCGGGAGTGAATGAAGTAGGTTTGTTGTGTTTCCTTTTTGTTTGTTTGTTTCTCTCTCTTTTATTTTGTTTTTATTGAGTGAAGGACTGCTGCTGTATTTAAAAAAACAAACAAAAGGTGTGAAGGTTGAGCTGCATGAGCTTTACGTACTTTAATAGTTAAATCTATGCAAACCTGTTTAGGTGCATAATATTTTTTTGCATGCATTCAGGATGGTATTTATTCTGTGTATGGTGCAGGAGACACCAGCAGTGTTTCTGTAAGATTTAATCAGCATGTGTCTGCAAGTAATCATTTGGGTTTTGAGCTTGTGGGTGTTTGCTTCAATGCTAGATGAGGGAACTCATACCAGAACTGAACTCTGACTTCTGTCTGCGTAGGTAAGTTTATTGGACAGCACTATGCCATCAAAGGTATTCATACTGAGAAGTAACTATACAAGCACATGTTACTGTCACGTAAATTGCAGGAATTATAAAAGTAAATACAGTTTCTAGCTGTTGTTTCCTTCTTCTGCAAGCAGTGTTTGGTATCTTGCAAGTTAAAAAGGGTGGGAGCATCAGCTTCTTGGAGTAGCATTAATTGTTTTCTTTTGGCTATAAATCTGGGAACAAAATGATTAAATAGCCTGGAGAAGAGGGGGAAAACTCAAATAAAAAGGCACTTACATTTATTGCGTTTTGCAGGGTTGTTTTTGGGAACAACGTATGTCTCTTGAGACTTTGTTTCTTATCCATTTTATAGAGCTCTGGCCTCTTAACAGCACTGCTTTAATGACTTGTTCTTGGGGTTCTGAGTTGGTATCAGCGCTTGCCATGAAAACAAGCCTGTTACAAAGAGGTCAGGTTTCACGAGACAGCAATAGACTTGTAAAAACAGATTTTACTGGAACAAATAAAGTCAGAATTAAGAAGAAACCAGAGATTTGCGTAAAGAAACAAGATACAGAAGGAGCAAGTATTGAGCTAAACTGATAAACAGTGTATAAATTTAGATGGGAGATAAGCAGGAATTTTTTGTTTTGAAAACCACGCTTAGTGATGTCAATGAGTTTTTCTGAAGATTTTGTGCATTTCTCCATAGTTCTGACTTTTGCTATCTTTAAAGATTAATTTTCTGAGGAAATACATTGTTCCTGCACAGCTGGCAAAATGTTCTTTAAATATCAGCTTCGATTAACAACCTGCATTGGATTTTCTAAATAGTATAGCTGAGTCTTTTCCTGCTTGCTATCATGATGACATTTTGTGCTCCGTGAAATACTAATTTTCCTCAGTTTCTTCTGTAGTTCTTGAGAGTCTCACTTCTGTCTTTAATTTTCAGCTGTGATGTGCTGGATGCATGGAGATAACTTTTTTACATACATAAATGAAAACCAAATATTGTTGTTTCTGTTGTCTCACTCTGTCCCTTTAAAATAATTGTACCAATATAAGAAAATTCTGGATGTGATTTTATCGTTCCTATGGAGATCAAACTTTTAAAGGTGTGTAAGAGCTTTGCTTTGATAAGACTGTATAATTACCTTTTTCCCTTGTTAAAATGGTCCTTTCTTATGCCACTGTGTGGTGCAGCTTTGCTATGTGATAGCTTTGAAACTCATGTTACATTGATTTGTGGTGTTCTTATTATCTATGCCTTTGTTACATTCCTAGAGATTTTATAGTGAAAGCTAAGCAGACTTGCCTGGTTTGCTACATCATACGTTCAGTAAATAAATGACGAATGCAAAGCACTGTGTTTCTTGTTAGAAAATCTGTTAAGAATAGCACTAGGGATATAGTATTCTGACTCCAGGTGAGCACATGTCATCAGTGTAGGGAGGAATTAGAACGGAGAAGGAGGGAAGGGAGGAAGACGGACAAGCCTGGATGCCTTCCTGCCCGCCCCGGCCCCTTCCGTGGTGGAAACCACAGGAGAGTCAGGTTGCATCACATGCAGCAGAAAGCAAATCCCGAAAATTTAGAGTTATGGGAACAACCCAGGCTATGTGCAGATTATTTGACTTGTACTGAATCTTCCTGTTCTGTGAAGTCGAACTTCTGTAGGTAGGCAAAGAACTATTAAGTCTCTTTTTTATTCTTCTAATGATTTCTTAGCAATTGAAAGAAAACCTGTTTAAGAAGAGAACTTTTTTCCTGTCTCCCCCATAGGTTTTAAATGTAAGACTTCTGTTGTAATGTCTTTATGCAAGTTGTGGGATTTGTTTTGCTTGTTTGTTCTTGAACCTGGTACTGCTCAAAAGTGAAAGAAAGAACAAAAAGTGGAACGTAGAGAACTGGGTTAAATTCTGCTGGTGAGAGAGGGTAGTTCCCTCTGAGGTGAAGGTGTGTAGGGAGCAGACTTCAGGGTGTGCTGGGGCTGTGGGAACCCACTGGTCATAAAAACAGATACCAGGAGCATCTCTGCTTGCGCCCTGGGAGTCTGGATCACGTTTGAGGGGCCAGACCTAGTTTCCGATGGCCACGGTGTTTGCATCATGCAGCTACAATGGCTTTCAGGTGATTTTGCTGTACAAGTTGGTTCCGTTGTTTTGTTAATCACATTTTTCGGGAAGTCTGTTCACAAAGCTGCAATACGTTCACTCTGCTGGTGTATTTAGGAGCACTCATTCCTGCAGTGCTGATGCAACTACAGAAACGCAGTGCAAATAAAAAAAAAAAAAAAAAAAAAAAAAAAAGATTTATCCTGATCTAGGAAGTGAAATCGGTATACTAGTAATAGGAATCTTTAAGCTATGTAGTTAGGCCCATGTTAGGAATTAAATTTGTGCATGGAGGAAAAAGCAACCAGGTAATGTTGTATCTCCTTCATACTCCAATATCAATCTATTGATGCTATGCAACAGTACTAAAATGTCGAGGGGGAGGAACATTCATTAGAGTGCTTCGTGTGCATCAGTACTGGATGTGTCTTCTATGCAGAAGGGCATTGCGATCATGGTAAATAGGATGAAACCCATTTCGATTAATAAACAAGTAAAACAGGAATTCTTTGAACACAAAACTTGAATGTCAAGGGATGAGTAACTTACTAATATTGATTTATCTATTGAAATCATGTTTCTGTATAATTTATACAAGAGTATAAATTTATTTGAAATCTGATTTTTTTTTTTAAAAAAACAAATCAGTACCATTGAGTTTATGCAGAGATGGTTCACTCTGCAGTTACAGGGGGTGGAAATGTGTGTGGAATTGTTCTGTGAGTTACCCAAAAGGAGCTGCCTCTGAAGAGTTGTTCTTTCTGTTAGTTTTGTTGTAAGTAGCAGTAGATAAGCAATTAGTCTTGCATTCCTTTCCCTTTTGGCTTTTATTTTCTGAAAAATCCAACTACTGATCAATTTCTTAGGTGTCTGTTAGTTGTAAGGTATATAATGATCTGCCACTTCGATTGTCTCAATTCTGTGAACTCCTGAAGTTGTACATGCTCAAAATTATATTGACACTGTGTGCGTCAGGCATCTACTTGGTGACCGCTCGGACTCTTGGGATGGAAGTGGTTTTACGTGATTAAACTTATATTAAGATCTTTTTTGGGTTTATTCCCTTTTCTTATCAAACATGAACTTGTGCAACTCTGCAGGTGCTTTTACGAAAGTGAGTATTATTGAAAGACTAAAATATGATTGTCAGGAACTGAATGTTGTTTTGGAAATTTTCTATTGCAGTCAATTTTTATTTTTTTTTAAGCATAGTGGGGCCAATCCTAAACTAGTTGAATTGACATGAATTTCATTAGTTAATGAATATGCTTGCCAGCTGCATGCCAGTCAGTTTGTATGCTTAGTTCTATTTGAGAATGTCATATTCATTGAAACATTATTATACTGAATTAGGTTAAAGCAAAGTTATTTTAAGTAAACCTTTGAACAATGAGACTGTGCTGTTGTGTGAAGTTGATAAGGTAATTAGACTCATCTTCTTTTGCTTTGCATGTAGAAAAGAGGACTATTTGAAGTATTTCTGGGTATTTTTGCAAGTTGATCTATGATCTGGAGCCAGGAATTTTTACTTGCTTTAGTCCTTTTAATTCTGTGTTCTCTTATTTTTAGCCATTTCTGCATTTGAAGTCCAGCCACTTTCAACTGAGGTCCAAGAAGGTGGAGTAGCTCGATTTGCCTGTAAGATAACAGCAAATCCTCCTGCCACTGTGACATGGGAAGTGAATCGAACAACTTTACCTTTAGTCATGGACAGGTATGTAGAGTTAGACATTTTAGAATGTAATTTATTTTCTGTGATAATTTTGAGCTTGCTACAAGAAGAAAATCTGAATACTTGCAATGCCGTTACATAAAAAAGGTTCCATGTGTATAGTATGTCTAAAATAGCTAGTAATAGTTAATCAACTTTAAATAAGTGTTAGGAGCGCAGACCAGAGTCACCTGCTATTGTCTACACAGTAATCACTGATGTATGAATTGTTACTGGTGGATTCTGTATGCAAGTCATCCTTGGGAATGGGAGTTGCTGCGGGATGCAGAATAATTGGACTTTGGCTGTGGGGGTGGTTTGAACTAGCAGGATTGCTTTCACAGAAGAATTGATGCTGGACCTGATTTTCTTTAGAGGGCCAATACAGAATTATGTGTACATAAAATTGAGTTAAAACATTTTGCACTAGAGAAATTCTGCACAGGGGGACTTCTCTTGAATTTATTAACTTGAAGCATGCAGCCTGCTCCCTGCTAGATTCTTTCCCTGTCCCGATTGTATTCTTGAACATACTTCCATCTTTCTCAACATGTAACTTTTGTTGTATGTCTAAGGTACGTAGCCTGCAAAGGGAGGTAAAAAGAGAAACATGAAAATTCAAACCATAGGAGGGTTTCTGGGAACTGTACACCAGTTATGCCAGTATATCAGAAATTGCGGCCAAAAATCAGCCAGTCTGAATAGTGTGGATGCAGTAGTTGGCTAAAGGAGGTTGGGATGGTTGCTTCTGAGGGTGAGAAAGATCTGCTTGTTGAAAGTGAATTCCTCTGCTCTCATCCTGGTGCTGGGGGTAATCTCACCTGTAGTTCACAAATGTGGCGTGAGTCATGTATAGAGAATGTTTTTGAGTCTCCAGCATGCTGTTCCCAGGTCAGTGTAGCAATGGCTGTCTGTAAATCAAGTAGTTAATGCCATGATGGTGTTCACAGGTTGCACGTTTATTTAAATTTCTTTTTTTTTTATTTCTGTGACAGGATAACTGCTCTACCTACGGGAGTTCTTCAGATCTACGGAGTTGAACTGAAGGATGCTGGGAATTACCGATGTGTTGCCACAACGATAGCCAATAGACGTAAAAGCAGTGAGGCAGTGCTGAGTGTTATTCCAGGTACTTGCACCATATGAGATTTTTTTTTTTAATGGCATTATATTCTTTTCTTACATTATAGCAAAGACACATGCATTGAAGAGCTGTAACTGTCCTCTGAACCACTTGCCCAAATAATAATTTTGCTTGCTTGTATCTTGTGGCTAAAATACTGTTCAGTGTAAGTTTCCACAATTACTGAATAAGGCTTTAGTGTAAATTTAATTTTAAGGATCCTTTAAAAAAGAAATCACATTTTGTGTCATATTTAATTGAGGTTTTGGTGACTTGTTCTCACTTTCTTTGATGTTTTTTTAAAATATTTTTTTCCCTCCAAAGCCTCAGACTTGAAGCCTTTTCACAAGCCATCTATAATAGCTGGTCCTCAAAACATTACGGCATCTCTTCATCAAACTGTCATACTGGAGTGTGTAGCCACAGGGAATCCAAAGCCAATCATCTCATGGAGCCGGTTAGGTAAGTCTTAAAATTGCAGCACATGACCTTCAGCCTGTGGAGAGGAAGTGAAACCGGAAAGAAAGGATTTCAGCAATTAGGTTACTGTTCTGAGGCTTCGTGTAGTAAGTAACGATTAGTAGGTTAGGGTAGGATAGGTGAAACGCTTTTAGTTGCATGTTGCCATACTGTTGTTAAGAAGCCCTGAGGTTTTCTGAGGCTTTGGACTCCCTGCTTCTGCTGTCAATCCTGCACTGCCCCCAGCACGGGGTGGGCAAGGTGCTGGGTAGGGTGGTGACATCCAGGGGTCTGTGACTCAGACTAGAATCAGTAGTGAGTTAGGGCAGGTTGGGGTGGTTGTATCCTACGAAACAATCCTGTGAATGTTTCTCCTTCTTCCGAGATGCACTCTGTGAATGTGGTTTGGACCTTGTGTTAAGGGGCTGTTTGCACTATAAATAGGTATAGTCAAACCCCAAGTAGTCTGCCTGGAAGGGGAAAAGAGAGGGAATGCAATAATAACAATAATATTTATCAGTGCATCACATTTTCCCATGAAAGCTACCTCTGGTTTTATTCTGACGTGTACTTAAATGTGAAAGTCAGGACTGTACCTGTGGAAGCAAATCATGAAAAGTTTTCCTGCATTTTTGTTTCTGAAAGAGGGAGAAATAAACGTATCTTTCCTGGTTGACTTACAGACAAACAAGTAAGACAAAAGTTACCTAACAGTCATAGAGCATTTGTTGTGAAAATAGAAGAAAATATACAGGAATCAAATATACTCATTTTATCCCCCGCATAATTCAGAGGGTGCTAAATGATCTCTGTTTGTAAAGATGATGTAGATATTGGTAATGACAAACTGAGTCATAGTGCCAGGGCAACTGGGGACACTAACTGGGAAAAAGGCATTAATTTTTTAGCTTTGATGGTGAATTTCAGATATAAACCATTTACCAATTGATGAGACCCAGCTATCTGCATGGTTAGCTAACTAGTGAAAAGCAAAGCAAATGCAAAATGGAAACCTCTGAAAGCTCATCAGTGATTTCCCTTTGTATGCTTTGACTTCTGACTCTAATCTACACCCTTACTGCCTAGGCCACTCTGTTTAGATAAGTTATGTAGCTACATTGAACAGCCTTGTAACCATGCTTCTCCTGCTCTCTCAAACAGACCATAAGTCCATTGACGTCTTCAATACCCGTGTCCTTGGCAATGGCAACCTCATGATCTCTGATGTAAAGGTGCAGCATGCAGGCGTGTATGCCTGTCGAGCCACTATTCCAGGCACACGAAACTTCACGGTAGCAATGGCAACTCTCACTGTGCTGGGTGAGCCTGCTTTGACTTCCACAGTGTGTTTCAACATCCCACGTCTGCCTGTCTGTCTTGACCAGTGCTATGTGCTGGGCTGAATTTTTATCTCGAGCGTAGTGCACTAAGGGCTGTAGGGACTGCAGAGATGAAATGTTTCACAGAACTGTGGCTGCTGCCTTCTGTCTGTTGGCTTAGTTGAGAAGTGTGAGATACTCAACATCAGAATTGCAAACTAGCAATTCAGTTGCACTTGGAGTTGCCCAGGTGCAGTGTTTGCTGTGAGAAGACAGGCTTTCAGCACAGAAAAGAATTGCATAACAAAGTAAAAATATGTCATATGTATGTATGCTTCGTGAGCAGTATGTCATAGGCTGGAGTTTGATTTATTTATAATCCTAAACACATGAACAAAAAATGTGTAGAAACGTTGCTATCTCTGCAGCTAGTATGTACCTTTAAACAAATGTACTTTGTTTACATGGAACATCCTTTCTGTGTGGGTATATGTATTTGAGTGCCCTGAGGGGAGAGGTTTGTGTGTGGAAAATTTATTATTGTTTTGGCTGTCGTTGCATTTGTAGGGGCTTAGTTTTTTATTTTTTTTTCTCTTCCCCCCCCCCCCCCTCCTTGTTATTTTTCTGTAGCTCCACCTTCATTTGTGGAATGGCCGGAAAGTTTAACAAGGCCTAGAGCTGGTACTGCTCGTTTTGCTTGTCAGGCAGAAGGAAATCCGGCCCCCAAAATTTCGTGGTTAAAAAATGGAAGGAGAATACACTCCAATGGTAGAATAAAAATGTACAACAGGTATGATTACAGTTGCTATATGAGAGCTGTGCCGGTCATGTATTTCCAAAGGATGAAATTCCAGTCACTAAATATAGCCAAGCAAGATATAACTCAAGTAAACACGAAATCTGACATGAAATGTGGTTCTGGACGTTTCCTTGGCAGAAGGAATGCAGATTAGTCAATACCTAACATCCTCAGCAAAGCCTTTGTGATCACTGCCTTACCTGGGGGGGGAACTGAAGGCTTTCACCACAGAGTTGCTCTAGGTTTACAGCAGTGTAGCAGAGACCAGGATTGTGCTAGTTGTTTGAGGTTCTATTTCACTACTTCTGTGGAGTGAGGAGCTCATATAAAGAGTTGGTTAAGGAATTACAACCCTAAGGCTCTGCTTTTTGCACATGGGGAATAGATTTACAGGTTTGTTTTCACTGTGCCTGGCTTTGCAGGCATAAACGTAAACGTGGCAGGTTTTGAGGAACACTTCAAGTTGCTAAGTTTCACAGCTGCACATCCACTTCTAACAGAAGAGTTTGTGGCACATATGGCAATTATGCTAAACTCATGGATGATAGAATCATAGAGTCATTTAGGTTGGAAGAGACCTTTAAGATCATCGAGTCCAACCGTTAACCCAGGACTGCCAAGTCCACCACTAAACCATGACTCCAAGCACCACATCTACATGTTTTTTGAACACTGTTGTTGCATTATTAGAGCTATGTTTATCCAAGATGTGAGCTTTTTTCCCCCTTTTTCTTCCTTTTGGATTCAGTAAATTGGTGATTAACCAGATCATCCCTGAAGACGATGCCATTTATCAGTGCATGGCAGAGAATAGCCAGGGCTCTATTCTCTCCAGGGCCAGGCTTACTGTAGTTATGTCAGAAGACAGACCCAGTGCACCTTACAATGTCCACGCTGAAACGATGTCAAGCTCGGCAATCCTGCTGGCGTGGGAGAGGCCACTGTATAATTCAGACAAAGTGATTGCATACTCTGTGCATTACATGAAAGCAGAAGGTAAGCAGTTTGATTTAAATACTATTTAAGTACTTGTATGTGGTAAGAACTTGAATGTCCTTGAAAGACTGTTGAATTTGAATGGTTCATAACCAGGGCTGCATTGGAGCATACCAGCATATAAATGCATGTTGTAAAAAACAGGCACGCTTGGGGAAAAATGCTTTTGCCACATCATCTCATTTGTGGGACTGAGTGTTCTTCCAACACACCCTTGTCTGATTGTGCCAGTGAGCAGATTTTGAAGTTAGGAATGGACTTTAAAACCTGGGGCCTCCATACTGCTGTCTGGGTTCCCCCTGTCCTCAGCAGGAGCTTCTGCCTGCTCAATTCCACATGTGTGCTTCGCAGGGAAGGATGGACATACAACAGAATCCTGGAGGCTTACAGAGTTGGACTTTTCACCAGAGACAACTCTTGTCCAGATCCCCAAATTGTTGTGACTTTACTGGCTTGCATGTATTTTGGAGTAGAATAATTGATACTTCATTGTAATTAAGCCAATCTTCTTCTAGAACAAATACTGGCTGAATGGTAAAATCCGTTTTTCTTTCACCCCTTGATCTCCTGTAATAAGAAAAGTATACTCAAACTCTAAAATATGCTGAAATAGCCACGAATGGGTTTATCCTTGTCTCTGAAACAATACATAAATTCCTATATAAAAGGGAATGGATAGTTGGAATAAAAATGAGTAACTAGACCTTTAAAAAACCCTTAGTACTGTGTAATTGCTTTGTTAATGTGATCTTTAAGGTGGTGGAAAACAGGCATTTTTCATAAGCAGGAGATGTGATTGCCAAACGACTTGAAAATTTATTAGCTGCATGGCTTAAACCAAGTTGCGATGCAGCTCTGTTTTCTAGGAGTGATTTTGTTTTCCATTTCTATTCAGTAAGTGGTTTATTCAGGGACAGGGCTGCAGATGCTCAGCTCTGTGTGGAATACCAGTCTGCCATCTGCTAAGCAGAGGCAGAGGACAGGAAGGACAGCTTAATTACTCTAATACTGATGCAGGAATAGTGCTTTTGCTTTTGCAAATGGGATATTTCAGGACACAAGAGAATTTTGTCTGAAGAAAGGAAGGAAAGAGTTTTAAAAGATAATGAGGACAAGAGGTGCGGGAAATTACCCCCTACACTTTCAGTCACTGAGGTATTGTGCTCACAACCCCCTCTTAAAGCTAATATGAATAAAGTCACGCTAGATAAGTTATCTGGGTAATTGTATGTCCGGTGCCAGTGTGGAGAGCAGAGACCCGATTACTTCAAAGAAAACTGGAAAACTGTCCTTAGGGAAGTGTGTATTTGTGCAGGAAATACTCTTGCACAGTAGTGAAAGGAGGTATCTTCTGAAATGTGTTTTCTGCAAAATTGTTTTGCAATCCCTGCTTTGTTTGCTTGCTTATCCAAAGGCTCTATCTTGTGAAATGAGATTGGTTTAAAACCAAAACAAACTCCAAACAAACAAAAAACTCAGATTTACTTGAAATTGCTTTCTCAGATGCTCATTTTTTCATCTTTCTAGACTGGTTCGTGATGTTTGCTTAATATAATGCTGTTGTGCATCCTTTTGCATTAGTAAAGAAATCCACAGCAGGGAAAATGGGGAGGGCTGTGTTGAGTAATTACAGTGGTAGGAATCAAAGTGTAGGTGATCTGCATGCGTTTTTTCCTTGGTAGCATGATTGGGTAGTACATGAAGATCTGCATGAGGGCATAGAACCACTTTTGTCTCATTTTGTAGAAAAAATGTTGAGCTTCAATAGCTAGTGGACTGCACTTTGGTAAAAATAATTGTGTTCTAGGTGATAGTTGGTAAATCTTTCTGAGGATGTGTCCCATGTGTCAGAGGCGTTATTAAAAACCTAGAAAATGCCTTTGTAGAAAGTATCGCATCAGCCATCTCTCTAATGTAAATTTAGAAGCAACTATATTTAAAGAAAAGTAAATTAAATATTAAGGAAAATCGTTTGATGACATTCACACTATTCCAGGTACGTAGAGGTGCTAACATAGGCTTTTGACGTCAACACCTTATTTACTCTGTAAGAATTCTGGATAATTATGCATTAATGTAAATAGTTTGTATGAGTTTATTGCTTTCATTATTCCTTTCAACCTGCCTTTCCCCAGTCTGCCCTCACACACTGTTTCAGACCCTAATGAAGATTAAAAATTATCTCTGATGTATCTGACTTAACTAGAAGTATACCTTCCTTGCTTTAAGCTTCTCATGTGTAACTTTTTACTTAATACATTTACGTTCATGTATTGCCCTCTTGTTTTAGTTAGGAACCACATTTGTCAATGTGAGTAAAGAACATTTTATTCCTAAAGAAAAACAGTGCTTGCTAAGTCTCCTAAGTCGTGCTAATGATTCCATAAACCTTAAACAGAAAGGAAAGCTGGATAATACGCTAATCATATGCAGTTTTGTGAAGTTATTTTTTCTGTAGACCTCACAATGTGGTAGCTAGTACTTTGAATACAAAAGATACTATCACTCATTGTTTAATTTCACAACTTGAGTATTCTGATGTTTCACTGTAAAAACAGGTTCAGGTCCTCTTCCCTACTTTACAAAAAAAAGAAAAAGAAAAAAGAAAAGTTAGTGTTTTAATCGAGTTAGTTGAAGAAACTAACAGGTGGGTTTTTGTGATTTTTTGTTTCTTTAAGCAGAATATTTTACATTCAAATCGGGGTCACAGTAGCAAGAAGAATAAGGGTCTGATGAGCATGCATGTTGGAGTGTGTTAATTCCTTGTTAGTGATTTAGAAAAGGCACAAAGGGAACACTGATTGTGGTGGAAGGCCAGCCTTGTTCTCTATTATGGCTGTTTCATTAGGGCCTCTGCATGAGGCCTAGCAATCCATTCAATGAGAGAACAAGTCCTTTTAATTTGAGCTCAAGGATCTTGTTTAGCAGGTCAGAAATCGTGCCTTGCAATTCCTAATTAACAAGCCATTAACTAGTCTGTTGTGAGATGCTCGTAATCTTGTCTAATTAAAATGCTATCAAGTTAATTCATAAATGTGGGAAAACTTAATGGTGGAATTTGCCTTCTTTTTTGTTTATAAAATCAGTTGTGAAGAGGAGGAGCTGGCTCTTACAGAGTTTTGATTAAGTTGACATGCACTTGGTGTGAATTGTTCATTAACACAGCAGCTTTCACCATGCTTATTCCACTTTATAGCCTTCCTCTATAGGAATAAAGCCCAACAAAGACAAGGACTGCTGCATGCATTGCTATGCGTATTTTAATGTGAATTGCTGAGAATTCCCCCCCCCCCCCTTTTTTTTTTTTAACAACTCGCTAAGGAGCCGAGCATTTTTGAAGCTCATTCTCGTCTGTTCTTATTGGCCTTTCTCCAAACTAAAGAAAAAAACGTGTCAATCAAATGTAATAGAATTTGCAGGGCTAAAATGAGATCCTTTTGCTGAATAAATTCTTTCTGTTTGTTTCTTTTTTTTGGGGGGTGTTTGTTTTGTTTTTGGTGGAGTGGAGCCCTCGCATTCCTCTCAGTCTGCTATAGAAAGGTTCTGTAAATAGGTTTTGAAAAAACCTCCCTGACTCTAAACAAATAGATTTAGAAGCTCGGTATGAATGATAAGGCTATTAGAGGTTGTCTGTTGTGTTACTGTACATTCGGCACAGTTTGTTGTGATTAATTCTAAATAGGGTTTAGAATTACATTCAGCATCCCTAATTCAGGAAAATCCTGGAACACCACAATCTACACCACAGCAAGACACAGTTACTTCTGTGCATAAAAGAACTTTCACTTAGTATACTGAGTGGAAAAAATAGAGGTAGGTTGGGGAAGAGCATGAAATAACTTTGTAAGATCTTAAAGCAAAGATGTCATGATGTTTAGGCATTGTCAGGAGTTTTCGTTTCTCTAACCATTGTTTTATGCCAGGTTTAAATAACGAAGAGTACCAAGTGGTCATTGGAAATGATACAACCCATTATATTATTGATGACTTGGAACCAGCCAGCAACTACACCTTCTATATTGTCGCTTATATGCCTCTGGGAGCCAGTCAGATGTCGGATCATGTGACTCAGCACACCCTTGAAGATGGTAAGACAAATTCCACTGATGTAGATGAATATTTTTATTTGCACTGAACAGGAATGTGCAAGCTGGTGCTAACAGCTCTTGAAGATCCCAAATTTCCATTGACATCAGTGTGGTTTCTGAATACGCACAATGTAACACTAGCCGGCTAACGAGAGCAGTGAGAATAAAATAACATTCTGACAGGGCAACATTGTATATTACATGGTGTCTTTTTTCATTAAATCATGTAAATAACTATTCTAGATCTTTAAGAACTTCCTCAGTGTTGAGAATTTGATGATAGTGTACGATTTAGTCTTTATGACTGTCTCTCAGGCATCTGAAACGTGAATCAAACTGCATACCCACTGCATCTTCTGCAAATTTTGGAGGAAAATGTGAAATGAAAATTGGCTATAAAAAAAAAAAAGGCTTTTGTTTGGTGCGGTTTTTTTCTTTTCTTTTTTTTTTTTGTCTTTGTGCTTGTTAGTAGAATAGAATTTCATAAAAGTCTCTACTGACTTATTTCTGTGCAGTGATTTAACTAATCTGAATGTCATGGCAACAACAGACTATTTAGTATAGTTCATTAGAACTGATTAATAAATTCTGACAGGGTTAAGCTTTGGCAGTGTGGAACATTGCCAGTCCAGTTGTCTGTCTTTCTCTTTGCCAGGAGTTACTACCCTCATTACATGGTCGGTGGAATTAAAAACACACTGGGTCTTCAACAGTACAGGTTGCAGTCTAGGCTCTGGGTTTAAGCTGCTGCATCTAACCTTGACAGTCAGTCTGTCGGAACAGTAAGGTGCTGATTGCCTTTGATTGCTGCTGGCAGCAATAAGAGGAGAAAATGTTGAGGGCCTTACAGAAAGGAGCTTGCTAAGGCTATACTGCATGCAGAAGGTGAGAAGTATAAGCAGTGTCAAGTTATCCTGAAAATAAACAAGAATCCATAAAACTTCTTGGATTATTTGCTCTTACGTTACTGACACCTCATTGTAGGCTAAGTTGTCAGCTGAGAATTTTCTGTCTCTCTTTCCTTGAGCTCAAAAGCTTTGTCTTTTCTTTTTTAGTTCCCTTGAGAGCTCCTGAAATTAGTTTGACAAGCAGAAGTCCTACAGACATTCTCATCTCTTGGCTGCCAATTCCGGCCAAATACAGGAGAGGTCAGGTGGTCCTGTACCGTCTGTCTTTCCGCCTCAGCACAGAGACAAAAATTCAAGTCTTGGAGCTTCCAGGGACTTCAGATGAGTACCTCCTTGAAGGTCTGAGGCCTGACAGTGTGTACTTGGTTCGTATCACTGCTGCAACAAGGATTGGCTGGGGAGAAGCATCTTTGTGGACTTCCCACCGGACTCCCAAAGCTACGAGTGTGAAAGGTAATTCTTAATGTTGCCGGCAGCCTAGAGATGGGGTCAACTGCAGGCCTCATCTGAAGGTGACAATTTTTTCTGACAGGTGGTGCAGGGATGTGAAATAGGTTTTCTCATTACATGTTCTTGCTCTGGTGATCTAGAAAATAGTGTTCTAACCATGATTCTGTGCATAATCTGTAAAACCTTCTGATTCATTTAATAAATGCAGTTAATACATAGTTTCAGGATCAAAAGTTGAAGAGGAACTAATCTATCTTATGAAAGACCTTATATGTGACAGGAGAAGGAAAAGGTGATACGTTGTTTTGGTGTCAATCTTTGATTGTTTCCACATGTTGATGTTCACATAATTTGACATGGTGGCAGGAAACTTTAATTTGTGTTTGTGAGCTGCTCAAATGTTTTAGCTTGTAGACTCTTTTCCAATGGTAACACAGTTTTCTTCTGTTCTATATAATTTGAATTTAAAAAATAGTCTAACAGCCCTAAACCCTATTGTTGTTCAGTGTAAAACACCTTTCTGCAAACTAGGACATTACACATTAGCAGTGTGTACAGGTGCTTAAAGGATCTGAGTTGATGCATGTATGTCTGTATTACAAACAAAATGCATGTTTGCTTTGAATGTGCCAGTTGACTTGGTATTTGAAGTCTCGTTTAGGTTCTTATAATCAGCCTTGGGATTACATTATTATTTAGTAATGTCATGGAGAAGAGCATGCAACTTCGCATGAATAGCTTGAATAACATGTAGGTTTGAATTTGTAACTACATTTCTTAGCTGTAGTCCACATCCATCCACTTTGGATTTTATTGAGTTTTGACTACTATAGTGAATTATTAGCACTTGGTGAAGTGTGCTTTTATTGTTAATCATATTTGTTTTGGCTCACTTTAAAACAGCAGGTAATTTTATAACTATCTTTGAAGTGTTTTCGTTTCTCTTTGAAAATCACTACCGTTAGTTAATTAATTAAGATGCAGAATTAAAAAATTCTGATTTATCCTAAATCAAGTTGCTAGATTAGCTTTGCGTGAGTAATGCATATGTGCTAGAATCACTCTTGAGTGAACTTTGGACTGATGGGCACCCAAATTTTTGCATGAACATCAGTTGTTTCTAGAATATAAGAGTATTACATGTATTTCTCTAAAACCAGCACCAAAGTCTCCTGAGCTGCGTTTGGAGCCGATGAACTGTACAACCATTACAGTACAGTGGCAGCAGGACTCTGAGGACACTGCAGCTATTCAAGGGTACAAGCTGTATTACAAAGAAGAAGGCCAGCAGGAGAATGGACCAATTCTGCTGGATGCCAGTGATCTTGAGTATACTGTCAGTGGTTTAGGTGAGTATATAAAATATTTCTTAACTCTTCTGGAAGACAGAAAAGTCAGAGGCCATCTTAGACTGCTTAAATCATTAGACCTGTAAGGCAACAACATTAGGGTTGGCCATCCATTTTCCCAGCCATAAGCTTTGCAAGCTGGAGTTGTGCTGCTGATGGAATAATCCTCTTCCAAAATATCTGTTGCACAACACTTAGATAACCAGATCTTGTAAATCTTGTGTAAGTTGGAAGAAGGACACCCAGCTATTTATCACAAGATACTGAACTTAGAGTTAGTAAACACTGATAGTAAATTACATGTCTTTTTAATATTCAGTTTAATACACTTTTTTTTCCCCAGTTTTTATGTATTTATGCCTGATCTAGTAATAGTGGAAGATTAATACAAAATACCAGAGATATTTCTCTGGCATTTCTCGCCCATTTCTGTTATTTGTAGCCTTTGTAACAGCTATACTGCACAACAAGCGCTGCTTGCTCACCATACTAGCAAGTAGTGCTTGTGTGTGTTACTATCCTCTTAGTATTTTTAAGGAGCACTGGCAAATATTTGCAGGACTGAGCACAAGGATTAGGGCGCAGAGCTTGCTGCGTCCCATTGTATTCTTTCCATTGATTACCTGACTCTGTGTCCTCCTGTAATTCTTGCAATGAGTATTAGCACAGATGTGTTGGTATCATCCCTAGGTAGAAGGTGCTTCTGTTTACATACATAACTGAGAATTTATTTCATAAAAAGATGTGATCTATAATGTAATCAGAAGAAGTGATATAGGACTTGACACAGTGTTTGAAGTGTGCTGAGATGGTTTACTTAAGGGCAGTGTGGAGAATTAATTTTGACTAAATTATCAAAATTGACCTGCAGGCTTAACTAGGTCAGATGGCCTCTTGACCATGCTCAGATATTCTCATCTGCTGTATACAGTTGAGATACTATTTTAGGGGAGATTTGAGGAGAGCAGTCTTGTCTGTTAACTGGACAACTGACCATCTGTGACCATTTCTAGCTAGAGCATCTGGCAGCAGCTGACTGTTTAACAGAGCTGGGAGACAAAAGAGCAGTGGGTTGAAAGGATGTGGTGTCTGTGTGCCCTAGGACATAAATGCTTTTTTTTTTGGTCTTCTCATTATGCAGTTACAAAGCAGTAATTTCAGACACATGCAAACTTATTAACTGTGTGATCCACATCATATGGATTTTCTCAGTACACTAATACTCCTCAGATTAAATATTATTTTACAGAATTAGCTTAGAATGTATAGTCTCTGTGTGTTTTTACTAGTTTTTCTTTGCAGTAAGTGTGTAGACAGAAAAGAAAACAAAAGCAAAGTTAAGTTTGGGAAATGACAGCTTTCACATGGTCACAGTTAACTGAATTACAAGAAGTGTGGGCATGGAAGATTTCATGTGCTTGAGTTAACCATTCAGGCGTGGTGTATGTGATGTCTTGAGTGTTTATTCCTTACCATGATTCTAAGTATCTAAATATGATGACCAAAACATGATACATCCCATATGATTTGATGACCATAATTTATATTTTTCACATATGAGTAATTTATGCTGCTGTAGGTTAGATCCACTGAAGAGTATTTTTTCAAATAACTTCAGTAGAAGTCATCTTTTTTAAAAAAATATTTTTAATGGGATGTGTTGATTTATTTGAGGTACATATCAAATACGGGAAGTCTTCCTGTGTAAGTTTCTTTGGTGGTTTCATATTTTGGTTTGCTTTGTGGCATTTACAGAAAAAGGTGTTCATTGCTACAGCTACAAAAGACTGAGTTGGCATGGGAAATTTGATTAGGTCATGATTTTCCACTGCTGAGATGATTACATATGTTGAAGCTTGGGAAGTTCACACAGACTTCTCATAGTGACAGTACCTGTCTTTGCCCATTGAGAAGCTGTCTGTTTAGAATACTTATGTACACTAAATTATTTCTTCAAAAATTGTATACAACCAACCTTTTTTTGCCTGTGGCAGCTGCACTTGTGGAGAATGTAGCAGAGAATATTGTGGAGAAATATATATAGCATAGGAAATTATATGCAGTATATAAACCCACAAAGACTTCAGCAACATCCATGTATTAAGAAGGGACTGATTTCCATTTTTGCTTTTTTCCTAAATTTTATTTCTTTTGAACAACCTAAATCATTTGGACCAGGTTATTTTATTTATGCATTTCAAATTTAAACTATTACTTATTAGGAAGTGGTCCTACCTGGTAGAATTTGAGATAAAACAAGGCAAGCTGCTGCTGTAAGTTCCACGACTACGGTAAACTGAATCTTCATGAACTGGACAGAGGCTTTGAGGACTAATGTTCTGTCATCCATCTGCCTCTCCTGAGGACACTAAACTACTGATTTATTGACAGCCTCTTTAAAATAAATGTCTTCATTATGAGCTACAGGAATTAGTAGAATACTGCAAGTGAGAAACCTGAAGGGGAAAGCGGTGTGTTAAGATTTTTGGTTTCATATATGATGGATAATATGATCAAAAGAAAAGGTTCTTCCTGATTTGGAAGAATATGGTAATAGTATTAGGTGCTTCCCAGTGGCAAAGATGGAGTAGTTTCTCATGCATTATCTGTTGCCACAGAGTTATGTGGCTTCCAAACACTGCCTCTTCGTGTCTTAGTTCGTCATGACCTAAGGCTGCTTTACTGTTCCCTGTTCTCTTGCAAAGTTAATAAACTGCAGATAGACTTCTAGTGACATTTGGAGCCTGTCAATACATCTCTTCATGGAACTTCCTGCAGGTGTTGGTACAACTGCTGATTGTGTAAAATCTGTGGATTTAAAGAAGATTGTTCACTTATTCCTTGGCAATTGAAGCGCATCACAAAATCAGAATTCATAATATTCTCTAATCAAAGGGTACATTAGCATTGATATTATAAACACTGTTGATTACATTGATTTTTGATAGCATTGATATAAGTACTGTAAATTATTTGCATGTGTCTACAGGGCTCTTTAGGGAGGGACAAGTATGATAGGTAGAGCAGAATCAGCAATGCTAGTGTAAAATAAGTTACCATGATGGAACATTAAATACAGCAATATGAATATATGATGTACGTTTTAATCTCTTGTTGCTTGCTACCTTGTTTTTCTGAGAACTGACCTCTCTTACTCCAGTGTAGGTCTGCGCAGTTACTTCTGTGTATTTTTAAACTGGATTATTTAGCATGCTAGTCACCATGTAAATAGAATTAAATGATCTGATCAGAGTCAGGGCTGCCATTGTCAAAATAAATATCCACAGTTTCACATAGACATTTGTTTGTGTTAAAGGTCTTGGCATTTATTTTTCAATAGCAGGCCATTTCCTAGTCTAGTGTAAAATTCCATTATTACTTGAATTTGCTACAGGAGCAGACCCTTGGGTGCATACCATGCATTTTTGCCTGTATTTTTAATTCCTCCTTTGCTTCCTCCTGCTCTAGAAAGCTTTCTCTGACAGAAAGTCTTTCATTGTGAGACCTGATGAGTCTGCCGGTACAGGTTCTGTTTCTGTAATATTTCAGAATATATGTGTTCAGAAGCTGAAGTGAGTTCTGGTGGTGGAAGTGTTTGTTTGGGAACCTTCTCGCTGTGCAACAGAGGACGGATTGGCAAAGCTTGGAAGTTAAAGAGAGTGTCCAGAGAAGCTCATCTTCCCCTTTACGTGTCTTCAAATGATTTTTTTCAGAGTATTTTAAGCATGTGCATATGCATTTCTGCCTCAGTGTTGCTGGTACTCAGTACTGTGCTAGGGGGACTGTTTGCCTCGGCTCACGGCTCACTGTGTTGGCAGCCATATGACTGGTAGGAAAGTAGAGCCTGTACAAGAAGGGCAGTGACTCAGAAGAACCCATTTTAAGCTTACCTGGTTTATTGGAGCCAGGAAATCTTCATAACTAGGTTGTCATACTCCTAGGAATCTCATCCTGGAATCTACATCTAGGGAGAATAAAATCAAATTCTTGGTTAACAAACTCAAGAAAGCAAGATCAGTTCTGATGCTGTAACGCAAGAACACTGTTCTTCAAGCTGCCTAGAAGTCTCCCTCTGAACTTTTTTTTGTATTTTTCAGTTAGTGTCATGTAGTAATTAATTAAATAGGTGCCACTGGTGATGGGGGAATGTAGCATGTTCATGTGCTGTTAATGCCTTCTACACTTGGAGGGAGGGAGGAAAGCAAGAATTCACTCTGCTAGCTCATTCTTGCGTATCGCTGTCTGGGAGCTGTACCAGCTTGAGTGATGGTAGTTACAGTGTGGATTCCAGAAAGTTGCACTTTGGTGACAAGGCTAATAACTAAATGCACACGAAACCCTGAGACAAGCAGCTTGTGGCAGAGATGGGGGCCTCTTCGGTGCTCTTTTGTTTGTTGCCTACAAGATGATATCGCAGTAAATAACCGTTTTCAGGCAGACACCTTAGGGGATGGAAAAACTGGTCTGTTAGCTTTGGGGAAAACGTGGCCTTGAGTGTGGGAGCCCACATACCTGGGCCTTTCCCTGCCCAAGGCCCCTCCCCAGGAGTGGAGCATCCTGCGCTGGGTGCTGGAGCCCCCAGGAGCACTGCTGGCTCCCCGGGGCTTGGGGCGCCTGCAGGCTGCAGGGAAGTGATTGATGGCCATGAAATGGCGTGGATCTACTTTTTTTTTTTTTTTTTTAAATAAAATAAAATAAAATAGGTTGGTGGTTCCCCTGAGGCTTGGAGAGACTGCAAGCTCGCTCTGGGAGGCTGCTTCTATGCTGTCTGGAGTCATCTAAGCTCTTTACCGTGAAGGGCATTGCAACCCCTTGCTGCTACTCCTGATACTCCAGTTTACATTCCCTGGTGGCATTTTCCCCTGCCTCAGTCTAGTTCTGGAAAAATAATGAGATTCTGTCAGACTCATTTGTGCAATTTACTCCAAAAAATTTGGTCTTAATCAGAAAAACTTCCCTGCCTGAAAGCTCTTCTGTGTCCTACTTTTTTCCAGTTGTAGAGAGGAGAAATAAGGGAAAAATTCTCTGCCCTCCTTGAGTTGGACACATTTTTTTCCAAGTGGAGAATTTGTCAAAGTCTAAATAACACAAAGACACATTTTGTGACCCTGCATGGCACTCTCCTCTGAAAAGGGGACTTGTGGTGAAGAATTAGCTACCTACCTACTACACTTAGCATTCCCCTAGAGACTTGGCCTTCAGTTGTTTAATTTCCCTTGGATCTATTTATAGTACGTTAAAACCGTGATTATAGCTAAGCTTCAGTCCAGGGCAGCAAAGCTGACAAGGTGATTCTGCGGTCTATAGAAATTGAATAAAGGTGTGTAAGAAGAGTCACTGCAAAGGATTTCTCCAATTAAACTGCCTGATGCATGTCTCCCAAGTGTCACTTCTAATAATTCTGTAAAAGTACTTACAAAGTTTTGTAAAGCCGTTGGTGTGATGGTCAGATATGACATAGTGGTTTCGTTTGCACCATATTGTAAGTAGATGTGCTAGAAAAATGTAAATTTTAAAAAATTAATGACATCTTTGACAGCTTTGATGACATCTTTCTCATTAAGAACTGCAAATGCTGTAATACAGAGAAGAAATACTGTAAGAGCATGACATGTGTTAATGTAGTTCTTTCTGATAGCTAGGGCTGTCATTTCAGTTTTATCCTAGCTTTTGTTGGTGTCAAAATGTAGTCTCGCATACATGTATCTGAAAATTCTGGGATATCCAAAATCGTGTATGTGGGAATTGGTACTGCTTTTTCGTTATGAGTTACCATGGAAACTTAGTTTGGGATTCCCATACAAATTCAAGGAGCCAGGCATTCCTACAATTTCATTAAATGATGTGAAAGAAACACAGGTCTTACTCCCTCAACATTCAAATTTTTTTTCATTTCATAGCTAACTGTTCTCGAATGGCATGCAATAAAATATAATCTAGTATAACAGATATACTTTATTTCTGCTT
Source organism: Falco peregrinus (assembly GCF_023634155.1). Taxonomy (NCBI): domain Eukaryota; kingdom Metazoa; phylum Chordata; class Aves; order Falconiformes; family Falconidae; genus Falco; species Falco peregrinus. The sequence goes on from NC_073721.1 coordinate 112,721,290, forward strand.
GATGTATTTTATATCAGGTCAGACATTCACAGTTAATGAAGTGTCGATTTGAACAAACTACAGCTCTGTTTAAGAAAAAACCCAAAACAAAACAGAAATTATTTTAGCTCTTAATAAAGATCAACTAAAAGCTCAGTTTTCTTGCTTGGAAAACCAGATGATCGCACTGTATGCTGTATATACTGTAGCCATTATATTTACATGATTACATAGTGAAAAGTGTCTAATAGCTCAGTAGGTGACCAGGACAAATATTATCATTTATTTCCACTGTTTACAGCTGGGTCAGTCTAATGTTTACTCACGCTGATTATACCCTTAAACTAAACCTCTTATCTGTCAATTCTCCTGATTGTGTGTAACAGGCTTGCTACTACTACTTATCAGCTAAAACATAAGGGATTTGCTGGGAGAGGGGAGGAGGAATTGGTCGTATTGCACAGTACTAAACCCAAAAGCCCTAGAAGTAGACTGGGCATGTTTAAAAGCACCCTCTTCCTCGGCTAACTGTGACCTCTTTCTTCTGCACAGGCATGGCAGTCTGTGTATATTTGTACTGCCAAACCCAAGCTCTTGCCCAGTCGTGGTATGATAGTGCACTTCTAATACATGTCAATAAACAGATACACATTCCTTACTTCATATTCATGAAAGGCAGACCTGTCACCACTGTAAATGAGCCTGTCTTCTGAACGCAGACGTGGCATATCTGCGTATCTTGGGGTTTTTTCCCTTTCAGGGTTTAGAAAGGGAGGAGGAGAAACCCCTTATTGATTAAAATAGAGAAGGGAGGGGGCTTTATTACACTGTAACTTTTTTTTACCTGCAAAATATCAAAGCAAGTGCTGCTTTGATAAGCTTTTACCTCTTTTTTATAAGGAACCATATTGCATTTTACAGGCTGTAAGTGTAAATAGAGATCAAACTGATTTTGGTTCTGTTTTGTTGTTGGAATTTACAAACTGTCACATCATGTTTGGTTTCAGATGTAATTTCAGATGTAATTCAGAGCAGTAATTTCTCTAGGTAGTTTGTAGCAGAGAGCTCCTTTTAGAGTCAGGTTTACTGTTCTTGCTTGTGCAAGAACTACGTTGGCTGGCAGAGGCAGGGAAGGAATCCAACGTCAGCCTTGTGCACCATTTCTGATTTTATACTTGCTGGTCCATGTGCAGCTTGATGTGTACCGGGACAAGCGAGTGGGGAATAGCAGGAGGTTGCACAGCCCAAATACACTGGCATGAGGTGACCAGCCAAACTGAGCTGTGGACGCACCCACTTTGTTCATGTCTCCCTTATGGAAGAAAAACGCTACACTGCTCTGTTGAGAGGAAAAATTAATTCCCTCAGATTGTAAAATCAAATTCTTACCAAGCAAAACTGAAACTAGTGTTTTAAGTGTGTGGCCCTTTGTTGGAGCTTATTGGCATGGCATTCGTTACAAGTGTGTCTTTGGTTCAGCTTTATTTAAGCCTTCTTACGCAGGACTGAGTGGGAATCCCAGATAAATATCAGCTGGTTCTGAGGAGAGGCCAGTTAACTCAGCACTAATGCTCCGTGCTTATTATGCAGTTCAAGTGCCCATCTGTAAAAATGTAGTGCCTACCTTCCTGTGTCATTTGGCTGTTATTTCTCTTGCACTGTGCAGTGTTGCAGATTTGTATCATAATTACATATTTTCACTTTAATTTTTGTTCTTATAAAAAAAAAATCACTTTGTCGTGTGTTCTGACAGCATTTAAGTTTGCCTCTATTAAAGAAATTGGATTTATCAATTTTTTTTTTTTTAAACCACATCACAGTTACTTCTGCCCATGTTTTTGGTGTCTGAAAGTAAATGTTATTTTCATACAGTTCATTTGTAAAGGAAATCTGTAATTATTGTTTAATGCATTTGTCAATTTTAAATTATATCATCAAGCCTCTCAATAGGTTACTGATTTAGCCAGTAATCAACCTCAGTAGGCGCTGGAATACTGAAATCGCTAACATCTGTGTTAGCAGCATAACTGGATTTGGTGTTGATTAAAATGTTACATATGACAATTACTATGTGAAATCTCTTAAGTTTTTTTTTTAATTAACTGCAGAGTCATGAAATGGCTCTAAAGCTCATGGAAAAGTATTAATTTGTCTACATGGTAAGCACTTAATCTTGGGTCAGAGAGATGCATTCTTGCTTTCAGACAGTTAAGATCTTTCAGAAACAGGTAGATTGTGTGTCAGCAGGATTGCCTAATGTATTTTTATGTAACTCCTTGAACACGCTCTCTGAACTGTTCCAGTTTGAACCCATTTATCTGGGAAAATAGGCCTGACATCCTCATTTAAACATGCCTTGACTTTTGCACTAATTCATTTTTACTCCCCAAGCTAGTGGCTCTTTGAAGGGGAAGGACGTGGTGAGGGAGGAGATACTCAAGTGCAGAATAAAGATTGAACGTACTGTACTTCAAAAAACAAAACTGAGTGCTAAGACCAGTTAAGCCTCACTCTCTAAAGAGATGGGGGGAGCTGTCAGGATAAGGGAAGCTTCATTATTTCATGGGGCAATGCCTTGTAGCAATTTTAAAGGTAAAAATGTAGAGATGCAGGCTTGACTAAGGCAAAAGGAGAGATTGTTCCATGTGCCCACTACAGTAGCTTGGAGGTTTGTTGCCTTGTTTTGAGAGTCTGTTTATCAGCTGTCCCCGTAACTGAGTTGGATGCAGTTATTTTTCTCAGGATATCAGAGTAATTGTGTCACAACTCTAAGAACTGGAATCAAGGGTGCTGCAAAGCCTTGGAAATAGGAGGGGGAAATTGGGAAATTTTTTGCACTCCGGCAAGGTAACTTGCCAGCCTATGGTGAAGCAAAATGTGTTGTCTTCAAAGCATTTAAAGGTAGAATTTTCCATGGTGGGAAAGCGATTAGAATCTTGCAGGAAATGCTGTCTGCTGCTCTGTGTTCTCAGGGTAGAAATTCCACCATTTAAAGCTAAGCCTGTGTGGGAATTCAGTTGGGAAATTGTGTCATGTTGATTGAGTAACAGTTAGGATGTATGCAAATAGTGTTTCATTGTTCGTTTGCTGGAGCTGAAGGTTAAAATTTGCTTCATGAAAAGGACATATTGATCACTCCTTACATCAACAAAGTTGTAAATTATTTAAAATAATAACCCTCAAAGTTGCTTTTGAAATATTTCTAAGTATTACAATGAATATGTAATAGTATACAATGTAAAAGTGACCAATAAATAAAGACTGATTTTCTCGGAAGTGGAAAGTTAAGTGTTGTTCCCCTGTTAAAAGAGAAAAAAAAGCAAGCAGTTAACAACGGCAGGAATGACCAGATAATTGCTCAAATTTCTTAAACAAAACAACAAAATAAACCAAACCAAACAAAATAAACCCCCAACAACTATGTGCATTCTTGCTCTACAACCCTTTTTAAATTTAAACAGAACTTTAAATACGGTGGTTCTTTTTTTTTTCTTCTTCTGCCCCCCCCCCCCCCCCCCCCCCCCAAATGAGAGGATTTGTCTCTGGGAGACAGCATTATTTAATTTGCTATTTATTGGGCTTCATTAGTAAAATACTTAAGTCTTGGATTGCAAAGAAACTGCTCCTTGGAGAAAGCTTAGAGAAAACTCCTGTTATAGGAAATTAAATCAACATTGTCCATTAATCATACTGCATGTCAACCCCCAGACCTCTCTTGATTGTTCTTGGTGAATGTGAGGAACCATTAGATGTGTGAGGTCCTTAAAGGTCTGAATAAGTCAAAGGGGAAGAGTTTAAAAAAATGCCACCATTAGCACATGAAAGAGACTTCAGAGTGGACAGAAGAAAACATTTGCTGTACAGGGCTAGTTACATTTCTTAATTTTTTTTCCCGTGTTTTTTTGTAATTATTATTTTCTTCCTTTGTTAAACAACAATCCGGATGTTGTGATCAAAATGTTAACTTAATTTTTCCTGAGGTTTTTTTTCCATTAACTTTTTTGGGGTCATGTTACCACTTGTGATAGTTGTATGGGAAAGCTAATAGCAGGGGCTCTTTGCAAATTCAGTGTTAGTGATAAGTAAATGCAGTCCTAAAGCTAAGCTGGTATGTCTTCTGGTAGCTTTCCTGCCTTGAGTAACACCCTGGTTATGTATTTGCCATGAAGGCATTATTGCCAACAAGCATTTTTCTATTTTGGGAAAAGATACAACTGTGGAGAAGCTAATTTTTTCTGTTGTTTTTTCTTCAGGCTGACTGGAGTCATACTTTTGTGGCAAATGAAGGGAGAGCATGTAGGAAGCAGGGAAAAAACAACATTGTGTTGGAAGAAGCAGCCCTTGCTGTGAAACTTCTCTTCCAACCCTGTTTTTTTGCACCTGGGAAAAAAGTTGCATAGAAATGTTCTGCGTAAAAAGTGTATTTCAGCATTTATATTCACTTTCACAGTATTTTGACCATTATTGTAGCTGAATATTTTACCCTGTGTCAAGCTGGTTGTCATTACAAAACAGAAATGCTTTTTACTGCACATGTTTGTAGAAGCTGGGACAGGGAAATACGTTCTTTATCTTGTTTGGTAGATCATTTAGAGACTTGAGTTTTCTGCCTGTTGTGTGCATGCGTCCAGTTGTGCATGCTTGTCTCTTGTGCAACTGACACATTTCTATAGTCAGACAAAGGAGACGTAAAATATTATATGCAAATATATCTTGAAAATGTGGTCCCAGGGCTTTTTTTGAAGCAATTGAACTGGAGATGCTTGGAAGCAGTAGGGTAGGATGGTGTACATGGGGGAAGAGAGGCAGATGGATAGGTGTTGCACTGCTGTGCCTTATGTTCATTTACCCATCAGTTCCTCGCTTTCTCCGTTGTATGTTTACGGCGTGGGGAGGGATGTGCTCACAGCCTGTTGCCTAGCTCTGTGTCTGTGTGTCTGTATTTACATGTGTATATAGAAGCTGTTGGGAGAAAAATAGGATATCTTCTGGCTTCCTGATCCTTTTTGTCTTAGTCTAGTACAACACTTCTCCATCAGAAGCATACCTCTTAGTATATCAGTTCTTGGTATTAATTTTTATATTCATGATAATTATTAATGTTGGCCTAACCTATCCTTTTTTCCTCTTCTTGTGTATTTTGGCTGCCACCTTACTGCTTCTTACCTGCCTTTATCCAATTTCTCTTAGTTTCCCATCAGTCCTTGTTGCCTCAGTAATAACCCCTTGCCTTGGAAGACCCATAGGTATAGCACTCCTTACCAGTTATTTGTGCTGGAAAACTTTATTCATGGGGTGGCTTGGATGTATTAAGTCTTTGTATGTTGTCCAAGCAGAGCAGGCAGGTGTGCATGGGCTGTGGTTGGAAGAGCCCTGTCATATGTGCAGTGATAACCATGTCTCTCCTTCAGAAATGAGAGCCAGGCCATGCTTCCCATAACCCGGTAAAGCAGCTGCAGAAAAGCACCAGAGCGCAGTCAAGCTGTAGGACAGAAATGCAAATTGCTTAGCATGATTCAGAGTGCAGGCACGAGTCCAGGACACTCTGGCTGGCCCAGCAGTGCCTACACCTTCCTCTTTCCCCTGAGCCTCCCTGTTGGGAGATCTGCCTCTGAAGGGTCATCTTCCTCCTTGCTGATGCCGGGAGGAGTCTCCCCAGTGGTACCCCAGAGCCTGCGTTGTCCTGTGTGCCCCCACGCAAGGCAGTTGAAGCTTCCTGCCTGGCGTGTGTGTGACAAAAATCCACTTTAGGCAGTTACTCCTATTTCCACTTTTCTTTGTTATTTCTGCTAATAACACATGCTGTGCTCTTCCAGCACTTTGTAGCCATTCCAATGAGTTTCACAGATGGATGAGTGTTGTCATCCCATCTTACAAACCGGGTACCTGAAACACAAGGAAGAGAAGGGCTGCTTCTGTAGAGTTGCTCAGGCGCTGATGGTTTAAACCGAGTGTGATATGATATCCCTGAAATCAGTGACAGAACTGAGCTGTAAATTTCCAGATTTCCAGTCCTGCAGTCTATTAGATAACAGCTCCCCCTTGAGGGAAATGTCTTTTATAAATAAAATAAATTTTTATTTAATTTAAATAAATGAATTATTTTTATTTTATATATGTATATAAGTAACAGTAATAGATGGATATATATATTAAATAATTTTAAAAGTAAAAATAAAAAAAATAAAAAGACACAGCTATTCTGTCACTGAAGTTTTTTGTGGGGATAGGTTTGAGGTTCACGATTTCACCAGGCTGCATGAGATGGAACAGACTTAGGGTGGCTGTATTGTGTCCTAACCACCTGTCCACAGCTGGGAAGAGCAAGGTGGGTCTGCCAGTGGCTCGCTCTGTTGCCTTGGGATGTCACTTAGCTCTCACAGTCCGTCAAAGTGCAACTCGGAGCACCATAAAGTAGCAAAAGCTGGTGCTTCTGGAACAAAGCGCCCCACGTCTTCGTGTACCTGCCTGTGCTGATGGTCTCTGTGCTTGCATGAACGGCTGTGTGGTTGCATAGGGACAGGGTGGGAGGTTGGCCTGCATGAAAAATAACTCTGCATAGGAAGGTTGTGGCAGAGAGAGTGGCTGAAGGGTGAGGGGAAGCAGGCTGGCTTCTTTCAGCAGCAGTGTTGGCTAATGCTGGTTTAAAATGCTCATCAAACTGCAGGCTGAACTCAGCATTTGTAAAACTAAATTAATGATGGCAAACCCTTTTAATTGTACAAAGGAAGATAGCTAGCTAAGAGTTAAGTAGCTGTGTGTTTATTTTACCTAAGTAATCAATCAGTCAGACTGTTTTCCATTTTCTAAGTGTTGTATAAACTTCATATGCAGAGGAATTACATCAAGATAATTTTATTCTCCCTTTTCAATCAAGACAGTAATATAGCTTGGATTTAAATCTTGAATGCATTAGGAAAGATAACAAAAATAACCTTGATTATAAGTCATCTCCTAGTCTTTTACTGTGTACCTTTCAGTTAGTTAATACAATGTTTGACATGTATTCAATGCTTGTTCTTCACAAGACTAATTGAAAACACGGCAGGTATGGTGAAAGATTTAAATTGCAACTGGCCTGTGGTCAAGCATTTTGACGACAACAGCATTGCCTTACATGAGAAGTGATTTAGTTTATTTTAAAAAGTTTTTAAAAAGAACATTTTGAAGGAAAAAATTAAGCTAGACCAAATTCCCATATATATAATTACGGAAAATATTTTACACATATAAAAAGCATTCTTGGAAAAAGGGACCTGATCTGTGAAATTCTATTCCAGATTCTGCAAAGTTGTAATTTACTTTTCCATGCTGTTACTGTTGTTCTGTGCTATTCTGAGCATCCTTTAAAGTACAGTAGTATTTACCTGTAGTAGGTAGTATTTACATTAAAAACATGTTGTAAGCCATTTCCAAAAATACACTTCTGTCTTTACAAAACACCACAAAGTATAAAAGAAGTAGTAGGTGTTGTGATGTCAGCCAGAAGAGCAAAAGATTGTCAGAAGTTTCAGGAAGCCTGGAATGTTTCAGGTTCCTCTTCTTGTTTAGATGCTTCTTTGTATGGACTTTCAACAACATTTTTGTAGAAGAGTATTAGTATTCAGAACACAGTTCAGAAATTATTGTGAGCAAAGAGTTTGAGCCACTGAGAATATTTGGTCCAAATTCAGATTGCACAGGTTGACCCCTTTTACACTACTTGCAGGATCTGTCTATGGTGCTTTCAAGAATACTGTTCCAGAGATTTGGTCTTAATTGAATAGTCTTCAAATAAACCATTAACATCTAGTTAACTAAAAGCAACAACAGCATTAACTTACACAGCTGCTGCCACTAATACAGACAAGAGTAATCCTTCTGGTGAGTTATCCTAGAAGAGCAGCGCCTGGCCTGGAAAGAGATGAACACAAGATGCCATTGAAATACAGTTTTAAGTGGAATCAGTGCAGAGATGAAAAGTTAGTATAATTTTTACAGAGAAGCTAATTCTCCTAGCCTTCTAGATGGGTATTTGTACCAAATGTAAGCTCACCGAAAGCATTCAAGAAAGAACATACATATGTAGTCTGTCAGGCTTCGTTGCCTGGTGACAAGCTGTCACTTATTGTGTTCTTTTAATAAACGTTTCTGTGCAAATTCCTGCCACAAAACTCATAATGCCAGTGTGCCATTGAATATAACAGCAGCGCACATTGGAGCCAAGGATGTTGTAGCTTCCTGGATACTTTTATTATCTTGACAAATGGAAATTTTCTTCAGGGCATGTTTTAGAAGTCCGGGATGTGCTGTATGAAAACGTAAAGGCTAAAAATAACACTGCTGCACCAAACCACTAGGGAGGTAGTTCAGCGTAGTCGAAATGTAATTACAATGAATACCCTTGCTAAATGTCAAAGATAGGCAACCAGTCAGAGAGGCTGTAGAGAATGAGGCATCTGAGAAGACAGGGAAAGATAACAGACATGCTGATGTATGGGGAGATACTGCAGTGCGTTTCGTGGCTGAGGAGACCTGTGTCCTCATGCCACCACACTTCAGGTGAAGCCACCTGCTGAACAAAGGCATTTGCGTTGAACTCTTTGTAAGTACTATTAGCTGTCTTCCTTGCTTCCTGGTTTATTAACCTGTGTAACTGGAAAATGTGTAGCATTGTATGCTGAGTTTTCAATGAATACTTTGCATTAGAAGAAGCATGCGAAGGAAGCTTGATGCCAGCCTTGTATTACAAGCTTTTTAATTGCATCTGGATTTAACTTCAGCAAATGAAGTATGAGAGTTGTCATGTTAAAGGTAGTAAATATGTATCAGGCTAACTGGCAGTCTGTGGCAAACGTGTCAGTGTAGCACATCCACTATAAAACTTGTTAGCCTTCCAGGTTAACTTGCCCCTCCAGCCTGTACTCAAGAGATGAGTGCCAAATTTTGAGCTTCATTAAGCAGTTGCGGTATTTACCTCTGCAAAGTGTCTGTATGATGATAGTCAAGCGCTCCCACCGCTGTGCGTGCCAACAAGCCCAGGGACGTGGCACGTAGGTGGATGCCTATCTGCCTAGCTCCCCCAAATAAAGGGGAGCGCTGTGTCAACGGGAGCACACATGGCCCCCGACACCTGCAATAACAGAATGTCCCACTGAAGTCTGGGCCCTAATTATAGATGCAGCTGGATATAGGCCATGCAGCCAATATTTGCCTTAAGAAAAATATAGTGGTGGTTTCTACCGGCATATATTTTTATTTGTTTTCCTGTCACAACTGACTTGTTTTCCCTCTAGCAATTTAGTGCGGTTCCTCGTTGCCCTCTCAAGGAGGAGAGAGCCAGACTGACTGTTAGTTGCCCTGCCTGAAACTTGCATCTTGCAGTCATGCTTGCAACAGCACAGCTCCTAAAGCATGAGATCTGAGAAGTGTCACCAGACCACAGATGTTTTTGCAATGAAACTGTGCACCTCCTGGAAAGTCGCTGTGGTGCAAGTAATGATAGATAGTGTTTTCATTTTGCTGCACAAAAGGGTCAAAATGGCATGGAGAGTCCATGACAGAGCAGCAGAAAATGTTGGTTCTGAAAGAAAATTTATTTCATAGCTTCAGGGGAAAGTTTGGATGCTGTGAACAGATTGCCTTTGTCATTGTGTAAAAATGTGTCGTTTGTAAGGTGATGGAGGATGTCAGTGCCCATGTATAGTGGAGCTTGGTACCTAAAGAGATGTTAAACCAGACTTGTTACAGTTACTGCATTGTGTTTAGATGCGTTTTCTGGAAGCACTCCTCTTAGCGTGAAGGTCAGGCAAATGGTCCAGACTTCCTTCTGATCTGCAACCCCAAAACGCTGGTCTTCACTGGGGTGGTCATCTCTTCAGTCTCATCCATCTTAGGGAACAGACCCTTGTATAGCACACTGCTGATTTGAGGTGTGCTTTTAGCAGCATTTGTGTAGTTTGGTGGGGTTTCTTGTTTTTGGTTCCCCCCCCCCCCCCCCCCCCCGACCTTCTACTGTTTGATTCACTGTTTTCTATCACTTGTGTATGGGTCAGTTGCTATATGTAAGGGAACCTGTTGTACGGGGTAGCACATCCTATTTGGACCACTGCATGAATGCTCAGTGGACATATGTGTGTTAGTAACTGGGGGTAATTAAGGCTCTGCTGGCTCCTTGGACACTCTCTCCCTCCCCCCTCGCCCTCCCTTTCTTCTTCCAGAGATGGCCTCTCTACATAATTCCATTAAAGTGATTGTGCTCTGAGGGGTGGACTGAGGGGCAGTGCTCTCATCTTTCAAAGCAGGACCAATGAGCTATGTGCTTTCCACTGGGCAGCAACAAAAGAAAAGGTCTCTCAGAAGAAAAGACGAGCACAAAAGATCAAAATGAGGTGTTTGTCCAGGCCTCTGGTATTGCTTTCAAGTTAGCTTTTGAGGGCTCACTTTGAAAACGGTGAGCCAGGCTAGTTAACAGAAGGGTGTCTGCTAGTTTTAGAGTGTGTTGTTAGAATAATACTGGAAGATAGCTTTTTGCTTGTGCAATTTAACAGTTCTTCTAAAGCGCAAGAGAAACATAGGGATGGATGGAAAACGTCGCAGGCGTAGCGGCGGTGTTCTATGCCCAGAAGGCAGTCTAGCAAACTTAAAATCCTTCAGATTTTATTCACTTCTTGTAAAAAGATTGAGACATATAGATAATTCCCTTGTTTCCCTAGTCTCCAAAAGGCCAAAATGCTGTATGCTGGCAATTCATCCTGCCCCTCTAGCCCTCTCCCCGCCCTTTTTTTGTATAAAGCTGCTATTGCTGATGGTGGGCAGTAGGAGAGGTGATGTTTTTACTGCAAGGGGGTGTGAGGTGTTATTTGTCCTGGGGCCCTCGGAGGGGACAGGCAGAGCTACAAAAGGGATACAGACCCTTTTCAGATTTAGACAAATAAGCGAGAGTCATCCAAAGCCGTTGAAAGCCAGACCGTTTAGCTGGATCAATTCACATATGTCATATGTTCAAGTTTCTACCAAAATAAACTTTTACAGTGTTGTACAAAGAACAAATTGCTTAGTTTCTACTTCAGTTATTTGGTTTGCAAAGGAAAACACGAGTATCACAGGCAGTCTTTGTTCCGTCTAACTCTATTTAAAGTTACTTTTAAATTGGAAAAGAAGCCATGAGATGTAAAACGCTGGCGATTTGTAACCTCTCAAACTCTTTTAATCTGATATTAAAAAGTTGTTATTTAAAATGGGTGATTAATTACCATTCCAACTCCTTTAAAAACAGAAGTAATTAAATATTATCTGAAGCTAGTAGTAATGCTTAGAAATTACATACCAAGAGTCTTGACAATATTTTACAAGCCAGAGTAGAACAGGATTGCTAAACTGTGTTTATTTGCTTAGTCATATGCACTCAAGCAAAGTAAAAGGGCGTTTTTTTAGAAAAAAAAAAAAAATCCAGTACTGAGAATCTTGGAGGGTATACCTGCTTTTGAGAGGAACAGACCTGAATCTGTATCATCCTCCTGCTTCCCGGCTTTATGTTACTGTTTGGCTTGATGCGCTTCTCTCTGTCCTTTTCGTCTAGTATATTTGAAATATATTTGCTTATTTTCCTAATAAGTTTCTGCTGTATTTACATTACTTTGCTTCAAAAGTACATTTTTAAGGATAGTATTTCTCAGTGCTCTTCCTTTCCCACCCTTCCCCCTTAATAATTCCCCTGGACCTCTGTTGCTTGGAGCAGACTTTGGCTAGCCCCAGATTCGATGTCAAAGGCCATGACCCGATGTCAGAGCAGCCCATGCTGCTGGCCTCTTCTTTGAATAATTATCTGGAGTTTATTGTGTTGAAGGGACGGGCTTGAGGGCAGCGCAGTCACCCTGGCAAACCAGACCAATGAGCTATCCAGCCGGACCACTATCCAACAATGGACCTGTAGGTTACACAAAAAATCCAGCCCTACAAAAGATTAAATTAAAAATGGACATTTGGCCACAGAAGTTTTGTCCTTTGAACAACCATTTTTTCCAGCCTTCTGAGTGTGGTGTGGTTTTGGTACCTTTAATTGAAAGGAAAAAAGTATTATTTAAAATTTTGTGTAAGCTAGAAGAAAACGGAAATATTTTCCTTATCCCCTTCCCCAGCTGTTCCAACCACCGTATTGGATGTAGCTTAAGAAGTTATTTCTAGGTTTCTAGTTGCTGAACTTGACTCAGAATATCAAGCCACTGAAATGTCTTGTTTTGGTTTTTTTTTGTTTTGTTTTTCCTAGAAATTCTGTGCAATCCTAATTCTTTTAGAAACAACAAAGCTTCCAATACTTTATTTCTATCAATATTTTCCTTTCAGAGTGCTAAGAACAGGGATGGTCAAAACAGCTATGAAAGCATGTTCAGTATCCAGATTAATGAGTCAACAGTAAATGATAGTAAAATGTCCATTTTCTGTGGGCTTCCTTATCTTTTCCTCTCCCCAAAGAGGACTTAAAAAGTCTGAAATCCAGATTGTGGAGTGCTGTCTCTTCTTATCAGGACTGAATGAAAGGCGGCTGGAGGTGGACTTGCTGTTCTGGAGGGGTGGGAAGAAAAAAAAAGTTCTTTCATGGTCTGACCTCGGATTCTTTCTTAATTTTATCTAGCCCTGACCTGTTGGCTCTGCTCTGGCTCCTTTCAAGGCCTTCGAAGCTTCACAAACATGCAGCAGCTGAAGGAGACAATGACAGGGCTTTTAGGGGTTGCAATATTACACTCTTTTGTAACCTTGGCTAAGGAGCCTGTAAACAGATGCTTGCTACGAAGCATTTGCCAGAAAGCCAAAATTTTGGCTGTGTTGGTATCGGCAAACAGGGCTCTGTAACACTCTTGATTTAGGACTCTTCGTTTTGTATTCAACGTAAGCTTCAGCTGAATGAACAGCCGGAGTGTCCCGTGTGTGCAGTGTGGTCATGGAACCTGCTGTTACAGGCTTTACACTTACCTTTGGTGCTCTGAATTTACCTGGAATGGAAGAATCGCATGAAGACAAATTAGCAAAATCTGAATGGGATAAACACAGTTTGGTCTTTTGCAGAAAACTGATTTGAAGATAATGTTCAAATGTAATCAGGACATTCGCATTTCTATGTATTCTTTTGAGAAGGGAGGATGGAATTATGTATGGATTAGGACTTCTCATTGGCTTGTTGTTAATGTCGTGCTGCTTTAAGCTTAGAGGGTTTTGATTATGTAATAGGAAGTATTGAGAATGGAAATTTTGTTCCATTGTGAATACGGAAGCAACTTTATTGTTCTTAGTAACTTTTCCTAAAAGCTCAGTCTGTGCAATCTTGGTAATTTAAGAACGAGATAGTTGCATTAAAAAGTACTTCACCAGCTGCAAAGTGATGAGAAGCACATTTTTGTTTTGAGTTGTTTAACTGCTAACGCAGGCATTTAATCTTTTGATGCCTCTAGTTTTTCCAGCTGTGTTCATTGGAAGTGCATGAGGACACCATCTGGCAGTAATGAGGTATAACTCTACCAGATGGAACTAACCCACGTTGGGTGGAGAGATGTTCCTTCCTCTCCCCATGTCACCTTTGTCACTAGGGAAATGTCTTCAAAACGGAGGACTTCCCCCCCACCCCCCCGGCCCTTCTTCTTCCCATCCTCCAAGTAATGGTAGCTGCTGCAGCAGTCCTCCCGGCAAAACGTAGGTTCTCAGTGCATGTATTTCAGAGGCCAGTAAGGGTCGACAGAAGCACCATTTATTTTGTTGTGGAACAAGGCCAGATTGTTTTATGTGGTTCTGTGTAGTTGTCTCAATGTTCTAGAAGAACTGAAGAACTCAGTTTGAGTTCTTGGGATTCCGTGGAATACATCAGCATACACCAAAACTAGTTCTGGCACGAGATGATGTCAGCTCTGTACTTGCTTTTGCCTACCACATGTATGTATTTACTAGAACATTTATTTTTTCCTAAGCTTTGAAACCTGGGCTCTGTATGTTTAATCCACGTTTAACCAATAAATATATATATAATTTGAACACACTAAAATTTTCAAGTTTTGGAAAATAAAATGGTAAAATAAGAGTATTTCTGGCCAACAGCTGCTTTGTAGTAGCAACTTCTCCCCTTACTGAAAGAGAAGTGGAACATTTACATAGAAGCGAGGCTGATGGCAGTAGTAAAGAATATCAAGTAACTCTGAGCTGGTGCAACAAAACGTGGATATTGCAATGAATTCCAGAGCAATAGAACTGTTAATAAATCAAGTCTCAATTCTTCATGATATTTTTGCAGTTCTTCTGTTTCTTGTGTCCAGACAGATAAGATGTGGTTCTCCCTCCATGCTGGGAAATGAAATTACTTGTCACAAAAACAGAGTTGGAACATCTGAGTGCACTGTGGTATTTTTCTTGAAGAATCTGTTTTTACAGCATTAACAGCCATAACTGCTATGAGCTTCCTATCGCCTTTCTGAGAAGCTGAACAAAATATCTAAGATTATACCTTGGGGATGTAGTAAGGCAGGAAAATACACAAGTAAATATGAACTCATACCAAGCTTCAGCTACTGTAATGGTTAATGTTTTTTCCAAGTTACAACCCATCTTTTAAATGATCGCTCATAATTTTGCTCATACTTGCGGTATTTAGCTTTGCCATAGTTTTACTATAAGGTGTAGAACCTATTCATAGCCTCATAAAACAAAGAGAAGGCTCCCCCATGTGTCTTGCTGCTGAAAGACCTGCCAGGGTTGGATCTGCCGGGCTCACTGCAGGTTTTTATGGGAGAATGAATGACGGGTTATGGGATTCCAGAGAACAGCCAGGGAGCAGTGACCTTACCTACAAAAACTGCCATAGGAAAATTAGGCTGATCCTACACAAATTGCAAACCGGTATCTGTTTTGATAAGTTGAAATTAATCAATTTAAGGCGTATTTAGCTTTTTCCTCCTCTTATTTTATAGGAGTTTTATTACCAGTGGTGAAATTTATCTCTCTGGTTGAACTGTTGTTATTCGTGTGGTTTTAATACTGTCAGGTTTTGGTTTTATAAAAAAGGGTGTGTGAGGCAGATCCATTGTGCGGTGTGAAGCTGTGCCAGCTTATCACATCCAGCCTATAATGTTTTTTAAGACCATCTCTGTGTGCTCCAGAGGCACTCTTGTAATAAAACTTAAGAATTAGCTTTAGCATGTTTATATCAACATCAGTGCCGGCCTCTTGATTTGTACAGTGTAGTTTTTGCATCCTTCCTACCAGCTGATTTAAGTAATAACAATACTGTAGGTGCTGTGACACTTAATTTTACAACAACCTAATTGCCAGCAGCACTAAAAAAAAAGCCAAACCAAACCATATTGCACAGAAACAAGCTACCTTTAAGATATTCAACCAGTTGGTAAATAGGCTACAGAATTGTTCCTGTTCACCTTAGGTCTGGGAACAAGCCTTCAACCACTACACAAATGCTGGTAACTGCAAGAGAATTAATTGAAATGTTTCGGTGTTCAGAGAAAGTTTGAAAATGCAGAGGTGAAATCTTGCTGTGAGTTTTTTATTTTTTTACTTAAACTGAATTTAGGGGTTGAATGGGTTGTGTAAATAGCTGCACATAATTTGCTTCTGAATATCAGTGATTTTCTGTGGAAAGATAGGTTACTTCTGGGTCTGTTACAAGCGTAACCGATGGCCTCGATGCTCGCTTCCCTGTTTTCTGAGCTTCTCCAGCCTCCTGTTGCTGTATCATGCACATGGATGGCATACATTAAATCTGAGACTGTCAGCCCTGCAGGTGGTCGTGCTATCCCCAATCTTTTATCAATGATTTATATGTAAACTATTCAGGATACCTGTGCTGCTTAAAGATAAGAAAGCTCTCCTGAAGTTCATTTTCTCTCTGAAGATATGTCTGGCTTGGAGTGTTTGATCCAGCTGATGAACTGCTAGATGGAAGTGTTTATGCCAAGTTTGTACTGGGACTGCCACTGAGGAGTAAATCATATCATAAGCCTGTAAACAAAACTAAAAATTGTTAAAAATATTCTAAACACCACTTCATAAAACAAATAGCATGCTGTTGGAACTGGAGGCAGGTCTTTGGTTAACTTGTTTGGCATGTGGTGTAGCTATCATCAGCATGGAACAGCCTCTCAGCAGGCACTTGGAATTCATCTTGACAGATGTTGTACATCATATACATATATACTGTGTAATCTGTGAAGCAAGTTTCCAATCAATTTCTTTTGCTGCTCAGTACGCAGTCTTTAAAATTCTTCTGTATTCTCATTTTTAGTTTGCTATAACATTTAGACTTTTCTACGCCGGTGTATCTCAATTAAGAGATACCAGCAAATGGGTTTTCAACCACAGAAGCAGTACTGTGTGACAGCTTCAAAATTCTGACATCGCTTTTGGGTTGAACTAGGCTTGCTAGCAATTGAACCGCGATGT
This sequence comes from Falco peregrinus, assembly GCF_023634155.1. Classification (NCBI taxonomy): domain Eukaryota; kingdom Metazoa; phylum Chordata; class Aves; order Falconiformes; family Falconidae; genus Falco; species Falco peregrinus. The sequence continues at coordinate 112,737,685 of NC_073721.1, forward strand.
TCTGAAGTGGAAACAACCTTGTTCTGTAGAATGTAGAGACTAGTTGAGAGACTGTATTTTTATACAGGTTTTTCTATATGAAGATAATTCTTTTTGAAACTTCTTTCATTATACAAGAGTAAGATGAATAGTATTCAGTATCCTGCTTTTTTTAAAGGTAGAGTGTTAAATGTACTTAAAAATAAGATTAAAAAAATGTGTTTTCCTCAAAGATATTAGATTTTTTTTTCGTGGGAGTTACGTTTTTGCCTTTCTTCCACATCCCATTATTCTTCCTCTCCTCCCCAATCAAGTGTTAATGAGGAATTCAGGTTGGGGGGGGGGGGCGGGGGGGGCGGGAAGGCAATGAGGATAAACAGACCTCACAGGCTCCTCATTCAGCTCAGCAGGGCACTAGACCTTAGCTATTCTTCATTTCACAGTGAAGATGATCGGTTCTGGGTGACCACTTTCAAAGGGCACAGAGTTTTTGAAGGTGCTCGGCAGCATGATAAATTGTCGTGTCTGTCATCCTGTGCCGTGCGGAAATGCAGCAGGGGTCTCTTCTGCAGGAACTTGTAAAGAAAAAGATGGACTGTGACACTTGGCCGGCTGGATGCTGCCGGTTTATGTGGAATGTCTTCAAGGGTCTGTTAAATAGTACCCGGATTCAAGATTTTTTCTAAGAATGGACAGGAGAGGCAATTATTATCACAATCTCCAAATAATCTTCCTAGTGATCTTAACCGTGTCTTGATTGCCTCTGTTTTTAAATTTTGGCTTTGTTTTTGAATATTTCAGTTACATGCTAAATATGTTATGCCTGTCATGATTTTCTGACGTGTATGCTATAATTTGCCTCAACAAGTCACCATAACTTGATTTTGATGTATTCAAATTACTTTGTACTTTCTAAGGGCAGTTATCTTTCTGGTTGGGCTCAGTGTTTTTAGATGTGCCTTCCCTTCACGTCTTTTTTTTTTTTTTTATAAATTTTAAAGGGATTGCAATGGTTTACATATAATATCTTACTGTCTTTCTGAATTTTCAATATTAACATTCCCTATATTCTTCTATTCACATGCTTTTCACATGGTTGTTCAGTGTGTTTGTGTCCATCTCTTTTTCTCTGTTTGCAATTTGTGGGCTGGGAACAACTGATGTCATCTGTTGTTAAAGTGATACTGTAAAGTGAAAAAAACTCCAAAGGAAATGAGAATTTTACTCCAGTTTAAAACAACCCTCATTTTTCAACATTTTGTTATTTAGGTTGTCTACTTGTGATGTTAAAGTCTATATGAAAAATGGGAATGGGTTTCTCTTGCCTAGTCTACCGTTAGTGTTAAACACATCAAAGAAATACTTCAATCCAAATTTAAGAACCTGGGTTTTTTTACATGTATATCTAGATTTTGGTAAAATAGACTTTTTTTTAGAAAGTACATAGAGATATAAACTCTACCTAGCGATACCTCATTTGAAGCTGATGTCGGGTAACTACAGCATGAAAAGGTTGTCTGTTTCAAAATAAACACGAAAAGATTTTACAAAATGTGTGATTATGAAATGACTATGCTGGAAACATCAATTCGAGTTGTTACGGTTGTATTGCTGGTGCAGAGACTGCAGAGGGAGCTGACAATCTGATGTAAACAACAGTCCTGTTAGTGGGGAAGAAATGTCAGGGATTTGTGTTCCTGTTTATTTCATGAACGGCCGTGTCAAATCTCAGCTAAAATGAAAAAGAGGAGAGCTTATTTTGAGAAGGGATAATATGATGGTATTTTGGGGCAAGGGAAAAAGAAATAAACCAGCACAGCACAGTTACAGAAATCTGACCCTTCTGAAAATTTTAACAGAAAAAAGCAGGTTCATGACAATGGAAGAGGAGAATATCCGAAGAGCTACATCAGTACTGGGGTGAAGTTTAGCTGAACCCAGAAATGCTCGTATGTACTAGCTGCACTGCTTCCCTGCAGCCCGCTCCCTTGCAATGGTAAGTGCAACGAATCCCTTCCATACGACTGTAAAGGTGGTAGCATGTGCTGCTAGTACATACGAGCATTTCTGGGTTCAGCTAAACTTCACCCCAGTACTGATGTAGCTCTTCGGGTGCCCCACGCCACCCCACGTACACAAAGCTCAAGGGCCCTTTCTAACTCATTTCTCTGTAGTAATTTTTCACTTCATGTGGATCAAGGCCAGTGTATAATTAACAGAACTGAGAGAAGCAGCAAACTGCGGTACAGCTACCCAAAGACATGGCCAGAGAATGGGAAACAGGGAGACCCTTCAAGCTGGGAACAGTGACCCTCTAAGGATGCCAGAACCAGCTTTCAAGAAAACATATGGAAGCAGAAGTTGTTAGTCAAAGGCATTATTAACAATCACTGTTGTTTCACAGTATATCTCCTCTCAGAACCTGGAACCAAAACATTTCCCACTTCTTTGCTGGGTCCTGTCTTCCTGCGTGTGCTTTGATTGCCCTGCTTCATTACAGCCTGCTTACCCAGAAATAAATACTGGTTTCGTAGACCACATGCTGTTTGTTTTAACAAATCTTTGTTATAGACTGAAAGCACTTTCAATATGCTGAATCATACTATTAAATCTAGCTCTGTAGCTGTGAAGGTGTGATTTTGTTACAGCTAGAAATGTGATATTTATCTTACTGCCACCGATTCCTGTTACAAACTTCTGTATCAGGCTATTGGAAGCAAGACTGGCAGTTGTGTGTCTGATTCTGGGCAAAGATTCAGGGAAATTCATAGGACTGGAGAAAAGACAGGCTTCCAGGCATCCAGCCCGTTCAGCAGCCCGCTAATGGTAGCGGGCAAGTTTTGAACCAAACTTGCAAATCCATATTTTTTTACTTGAGTCTATTAATTCATTTTCTCCTTGTGCAGATCCTAGAAGAAAATATCATGTAAGGCTGCTGGCATATAACAGTATGGAGGAAGGTTACCAGGCAGATCAAACAGTCAGCACTCCGGGATGTGTCTGTAAGTGTTGTAGGTACATGAAGAATTTATTAAGAGCTGAGCTGTTTCAAAGTCTCAGCAGCTCTGTGTTTTTAACCTATAAATAATCAATTAATTCAGTGTAAAACAGAGAACCAAAAAGATCGTATCTGCGACAAGTACTGTCCTAGCCATCCTGCAACTGAGACAGTCTCCTGTGTTCATGAACTGCAGCTCAGGAAACAAGATAGCTATCAAGCACTTTTTCCTGCCCTGCTGGATTGTCTGTATCATCTAACCAGTGGCATATCACATACTTTATGATTATCCCTCTCCCTAGTCTCTGTTTATAACTTCGACTTTGGTTTTGACTAAACAAGAGGGACTACAGAAGTAATATGTGACAGGTATTGGGTTAGGAGGGATCTCTGATAGCTTGGACCAGATTGCTGGGTTTGAATACCAGCTAGGGCTGGGTCGGGGCAGATTTGAATCTAAAGCTGTGTGCTCAGATCTGTCTCTTAATCTTGCCAGTATCTGTATACAGTTCATTGAATAATTCATGCTCCTTTTTTTGTTTTAAACAGCTGTCCGTGATCGCATGGTGCCACCACCACCGCCTCCTCACCACCTCTATGCCAAAGCTAACACTTCGTCTTCTATCTACCTTCACTGGGGAAAGCCTGCCTTTACCTCGGCGCAAGTCGTCAACTACACAATCCGCTGCAACCCAGTGGGGCTGCAGAATGCTTCTCTGGTTCTCTACCTTCAAACGTAAGTGCAGCACTACTAATCAGTCTTGGTTTCCCATTTCTAGATCCTTCCACTCAGTTTCTACTCTTCTTGCCCTCTCTTAATTGCCTTTTACTGTAACAACTTTTACCTCCCTTAGAGGACTGTGTGTTTTGCCCAGTGGCTGCTAGTTCTGTTTCTTGGGTTGTTTAAGATGTGTTCATAGAACAGCTTAATTTTCTACCTGTGATCCTTGTGCTGGATCCCTGGGCGAGCTTTTGAATTTTTAATGGCGCTTTAGCTGTCTAAGTTGATTTTAATTTTAAGCTCTTCTTCAACCAAACAAAAGAGAATACCTATTTTATAGGTAGCTTGTCCGGGCAGAGGTGGGACTTAGTCCAGTGTCTGATTTTAAGACTGGAAACAAGAATTTTTGATTTTTGAGAGGTTGAGCATGTTACTGTGAGAATGCCACATTCCTGAGTGCGCGGCACCCTGCCAGGAGAAAGCTGAGTAGGAACTCCAGGTTGCTTTTCAGAGAAGCAATGCGTGAGCCACAGAATGGCAGATCAGGGAAGATCATCGGCCTGGGCTTGGTGGTCAGCTCTCTGCCCAGGTGGGACAGGAGCAGAAGACCTTGGTCCACTGTGTGCTGTGCTGGGGCCGTGGTGCTGTTGAGGGAATCCACGCGTGTGTAGCTCCCTCAACACCTGGGTTTACTCAAGCTTTCTGAGTAAGAAAAATGCTGTCTTAAAAGAGTTTCCACCCTAATATTGATGGCTTTCTCTTCAAAGAACACATCCCCCGCTGTCTAACTCCTGACTTAACGATTAGACACAGTATAATCACCATGTAAAATTCTCAGTGTGCAGTATGGAGCATAGTAACAAATGCTGCCTTTTGTGCTAGGATGAGACTACCGCAAATACTGGTGACTGCCTTTGCAGTATGGAAGATGAAAATACTAAATGAGATTTAGTAAAGCAATATTTGTAGATTAACACCATTTTAAATTGAGATTTAATCTCAACTTGGGTATTATCACCCAGTTTTAGCCCTGGTGTATATGAAAGATTTTCCCCCTGCCCCCAGAATCAAAATAAAAGCGGAATGTCTGCAGCTGACTTTGATCACAAATAGTGAACTGCAATATTACAATTAATATAATCAATTTTACAATTGATAAATTACCAAGTATGACTACAAGACAAGTAGGGAACATTCATATTTTACAGAGATCCCCTAAACCTGAGGTGATAGAGGCCATCAGTGGAAGTTGCACACATAGCCTGTGTCTCTTCTCTGGTCCGGGAACAGCTGATGGAGCCAGCAGCGTGTGCCTCTTCAGCTGTGGTGCTGGTTGTAATCACATTACTCCAGCTTGAAGTGCAGTGTCCTGTGGACAGATGTGGAAAGAGCTGCGTTTGGGATACCTGCTGGTGATCTGGGCAGTACTATTCTTGGACTTGCTTGTGCATCAGCTGTCCATACAATCTTTGTAAAAACTTGAGCTAAAGTCAACCGACACCAGGCAGTATCATGTCTGGATGCCATAACACTGGAAGAGTTAATTGTGTATTATCATGAAGAAGATTGTAGCTTTTTGTTCTGCTTTTGGGTTTTTTCTTCATACAGCAAAATAGGTACAAATCCAAAGGTGATCTCACATGTAAAGTATAATTTAAGTAAACATGTTTTTCTAGGTCTTTTTTTACCCTTCCCTTTCCCTCTGCCCTGTAACCTTCCTTTTACTCTGTTATTTTCCTTTTGGATGGAAATATCCTCCAGAGAGCTCCAGGGTCAGGTAGACAGCACAGATGGACCAGGTTTCTGGACATGAACTGGTTTATCTTGTGTTGAACTGATAGTGAGAATCTACTTACAGTGACTAAGAGATATCATTTGAGTTTGGGATCTTCAAGTCAGCTGCTGCTGTTTAATTGACTTTATTCCTCCATCGGTACAGATCAGAGACTCATATGTTAGTTCAAGGTCTTGAGCCAAAAACCATGTATGAATTTGCAGTTCGGCTGCATGTGGACCAGCTCTCCAGTCCCTGGAGTCCAGTAGTCTACCATACCACCCTTCCAGAAGGTAAGGCACCAGGAGAGGACCGCATGGTTCTAAAAAGAAAGCTCTGTAAACCAAATGGCCTGAACAATTGCTTATTAATATTAATCTGTCTGTAGGAGAAAGAACACTTTCCTCTGAGATACAGATACTGCTTTTGTTGGTGAGAGAGAGAAAAATGCTGTCAGGAAAGTCCTTGTTTTGGAACTGTGAAATTCTTTTTCAAAATCTACCTAAAACCAGCAGTGATTTCTATATAAAACATGGTACACGTATAGTTAGCAGCCACTGAATGGAAATAACTTGAATAAAAACTTTAAAATATGTATTGAAGAGGCATGGCTGATTCATAGGCATGAAAATATGTTTTAAAACCCAGATCTTTTAGAAACTGTAAAAATATTACACATCTACTGGCATAGCTGCTGGTTTGCTTTTCTGTCAGCTTGGTCAATGAAAATCAAAAACTTCACTCTCGTGTTCTCAACATTGCAATGTTTGGGATGTATCTGTTCAGAGGGTGATGATGTGGGTTGTTTTGGGGGTTTTTTTTGTCAGTATCTGTTTCCTTCTGGAGTTGAAGGAAAAATATGAAATTTGCTTTTACAAAATCTAAGCGACTGACCAGCTCACAGTTAACAGGAGTGTTTCTCCTGAGGAGCAGTACGTGCTTGTTTATATGTTGTTTATCTGGGATGTAGCAGTAGCCATTAGGTCTGCACATCAGTTTCTTTCTGAGCAATTTAATTGCATGTAAATTAGGTTAGCCTAATAACATTGTGTTACTGTTCTCACAGCACCATCTGGCCCTCCAGTAGGAGTGAAGGTGACTTTGATAGAGGATAATACTGCTTTGGTTTCCTGGAAGCCACCTGATGGTCCTGAAACAGTTGTTACACGCTATACTATCCTGTATGCATCCAGGAAGTCTTGGATTGCTGGGGAATGGCAAGTGTTGCACAGAGAAGGTAAACTAAAATCATAAACCTATGAACTGCACCAACAACGATGTTACTTATAAGATGCTTTGTTGCTTTCAGCTCCCTTGGACTATGATAAGAAAGAAATTCATCGAAAAGTTCATGTGAAGGTTATAATTAGTTTAGAATTATTCCCATGGTTGTGATGAAAATGTATTAAAAACCAGTTAATGCTCAGAAGGTGAGGGGAGAGGGGCTGTCTGTGTTGCTTTGGAGCTCGGTGTGTGCATGTGAACCAAAATGTCTTGCAAATCCAATTATATCCATCTTAGTTCTGTTGCAACCATGATTGTGACGGTTTCGTTCTGTAAACGCACTCTTTCAAATCTGAAGTGCCTTGCTCTCCAGAAATAAATTTATAAATGTGGCTGTGTGGGTTTATGTTCCTTTTGATCACTGCCAATCCAGTTAGCTCAGTTTGCTTAATGAACTTTCCCCTACTCCCACTAAATTGCTCTGCAAATTCAGTTTAACTCTGGCTTTATTCTACTGCTGAGCCCCAGCTAGGTAATCTAACAGTAACTCAGGTATAGTGATAGGGACTGCAATCACATCTTTGTGGTTAGGTGTAGGTACAGTTTAAATTTTTATAGGCACTTTCCAGAATAATACTGTGACCTGAAGAGCTGCCTCAAGAACAGATTTCTACAATAGCCAGGAAAAAAAAAGGCATTTACTGTTGGATTGGAATTCAGAATAGGCAGAGACAGTTTAGAATAGATAGTGTTCTAATAATGTTTTAAACCGGAGAGAGAAGCTGGGTATTAGAGAGTAAAGTCATATGCCTGAGCAACTTATTGAAGAGGATTGCCCAGGAAGAGTTTTTGTTGGTCTGTGCCATTTCATGGCTGAAAGCTTATCAGCAGAGTGTGAAGCTTTACGTTTTCTGGGGAGAAAATGTATAAAACTTAACGAGTACACGCTGATGGAGGACAATTCATTTTGCCTTTGGTGTGAGTGAATTGTTTCAGTTCAAAGATAACGGTGGTTGTCCTTTGTGCGGCTCCTGAAGAGAGGACAACAGCCACTCTGACGGGTGCCAGTGCCACTTGGTCTTTGCTGGAGCAGAATGGTATTCATTGGGCTGGCCTCAAGTATAATGGTCAGCTGGGAAGAATAACACTAAAATGACTATTATTAAGCAAGTTAAGTTGGGTTTTTTTAATTGTGAAAAATAATTAGTCTCTGAAATATCAGTGAGGTCTAACTATAGGGGGAAGATGGAGCCTATGGGTTTTCACTATCAAAATTGTTCACAGAAACAGTGATACAAAGTTGTCCCATTAAACTGTTGAAAGAAACAGTTGTCATATTAAAAGACCAATTTAATATCAGTTTTTACTCACTAAAAAACCCAGCAGATTTAAATTCACAGAGAGCTTATATTTGAAGGGTAAATCTTGTCATTCTGGTGATGATATGCTGAATTTGTTGTATGCAGCAAAGTGGCTGAATTGCTTTCAGGTATGTACTTCAGCTCAGCCACAGCTGTGAAACAGAACAGCATCTCAAATAGTATTTTACCCATTGGTATTTTGGATGACAGGATGGCAATAGCAGTAAACATTTTCACGTGTTCCCGTACTGAAAGTGTTGGAGGAAATGAGCAAATGGAGAGCTATAAATCTCAGTGTATTACTGTGTCCATCCATGTTAGAGTCACTAATTTTCTATTTTGACAGATATATTAGGGTTTGAGGCGTGGCACGGAATTTGAGCATCTTGACACGTTAGGATAATCTGTAATGCTTTTAGTTAAAGTACAGATGAAAAAGTCTTTTTCAGAGTTAGAATTGAGCAAATACTGTGATAGTCCCGTTACAGTCCTTTCATAGGTAAATTTGAGGTAGAGGTGGGGTTTGGGTTTTTTAATGCATTTATTCTGAAAAGATCAGCTAACCCTATGCAATAAATAGCGTTGTTTTGACACTAAACTTATGCAGAAGATTTGTGAAATCTTAACCCATTTCTTTCTCATACCTCCAAAGACACCCCCCAATTAAAAAAACCCTAAACCCTCACCAAACCAAAACACTAAAAGTCCTAGCATGGGTTTATGCATGATACTTCTACCAATCCACCAACTTAAAATCAGAAACCCTCTAATTTGACTGAGCTTGTGTTAGGCATGGCAGAATTAGAAAATACAGCTGCAGTTTGTTGCTGATTCGTGATGTGAGTTATCTTCCAGCCACCTCCCCCCTTTTCCCTAGATCTCTTCAAGTGGATAAGAAGTTACAGCCTTTACACACTTGGTGTGCAGTAAATCAGTGCAAAGTGCTTACTTGCTTCAGCAATGCAGCAGATTTGAAAGGAGCTGGTGGGAAGGAGCCTGTAATATTGAAATGTGACCTTTCGCCCTGGCTGGTGCTAAATATTACAGCTCCTTTGGTTACAGATACCTCACATTTTACTTCAAATGCTTTCAGCTAATGGCTGTCTTTTATGGAAGAGCTGAAATAGCTTCCCTTTTGCCAAATGTATAATCTTTTCTGTCAACAAAACAATCTTGTATTTTATATGCTCCCATGATACTATAAATTCTGACTTCTGAAACTGATGTGAAAGGTTGAAATTTAGACTTCAGCCTGAGAAACTGAATGGTATATGTGAAAGAGACCAAGGGATAGGCTTGAGCCTGTAACTGCCACTATTTGGGGAAAGAAAAGCAATATATTTCTATGGTAGGAAGAAACACAGGCATTTTGGAAAGGAATTGGAATTTTAAGCAGCAGTCTGCAGTCCCCGGCCAGGCAAAGCTGTTGTTGACTTTGATAGGAGTTTTGCCGGTCTAAGGACAATGCAAGTGAATCCTATTTATGTTCTTAATCTGTTTTTCCTGCCTTCAGGGACTTTATGAAATGAATCCTTAGCATGGGAGAAAATTTTTCTGTAATATTTTTAGTAGCACAGCTTAGATGTACAATAATCAAGGAAGCCTATGCAGGTCTAAATAGGGGTTCATTTTTAAAAGCATGGTATAATGTACTTTTCCAAATCTGTCCTGTTCATTTAACCAACTAGACCTGAAATTTGACAAACTGAACCTGAATTATTTTGTTATGACGATTTTCATTCACATTCATGGTACAGTGGCTCTAGGAGTGGCATGTAGATTCGTACACAAGAGAGCTCTTAACATTCTGCTTTCTCTGCCTGAAAGTCTGGTTAATGCTTGGAGCATCTCCTCACAGGTATGATCACAACAGAAACACTATCACACTAACACTGGATTTAGGACTAGTATGCTGTGTATTGTAGTCAATACCTGGTTCTTGATTTTGAACTATACTGGCACTTGGCAGTGTGCTGTGTTCAAGCAGTATGGACAGAAAGGACAGAAGGTACAAGCAGGGAACTCCAGTGTGTCTCTGTACCCTGTATATGCAGGTTAGAACACGTGAAAGCAATCACAGTCCTCAAACAAGATTTGGAGGTTGTATTGGGGAAAAAAGCGTAGGTCCCAATGTCTAAATCTCAGTCTGTTTCCACAGATTTTGTCTAACTGGAACTGTTTATCAAATTTTTCATAGGAGCAATGACCATGGCTTTGCTGGAAAACCTTGTAGCAGGAAATGTCTACTTGGTCAAAATAGCAGCCTCCAATGAAGTAGGAGAAGGACCCTTCTCAAATGCAGTAGAACTTGCTGTCCTGCCGAAGGAGACATCAGAGTCTAATCAGAGGCCTAAACGCTTGGATCTGGGAGATTCCACAAGTCAGTAGCAATTTTTTGATTACTGCTGTCACGAGTACCAGGAAAAAAGATCCCTGTTTGTTTTAGCTTGTAGCCACTTTCTGGGTAAACCATTCTGTTTTATGTGAGGCGGTCCCAACAGTAGCATTTTCTTCTAAATGAAACCATTTTGGAGTTTTTATCTCAGTTCAACTCAGAACTGGTTTAATTCTTTTGCTCAGAAGTTGGAAGTTTGCCTTTCAAAGGAGAATATGTAACTGTGTTGAATTTTACATCAACTTTGCAGCCACTCTTCCAATGCACTTCCTTTAAGTCCTTTATTTGCCTTGAGGTACTGGTAGTTGGAACCAGACAGCACAGCAGAGATGAGATGGCATCTCAAATAAATCTGCTGAGATTTGCTGGCTCCTGGTATTCCAGAAACCCAAATCAACCTGTCGGTCAGTGATACACCGGCATGTGTTTTCACCAAAGAAGTCAGCCCCACCTGCAGCTCTTTGGGGAAGACTATGTGTTACCTTGTGGACGTTAAGGTAACATCAGTGCTTCTCCACATAAGAATGGAAGAACATGTCTTTCTCTGCCATGGAATGGCATTTATCTTGGTGACTTGGTACAGATTTAAATTTTTAATATTTATTTGGGGAGGCAAGAGCTAGTCATTATTCAGGTACAGAAACCTTTTAACCTCTCCTTGTTGCTACACATGGAATTGTGATGAAAACACAGGGATTTTTCTTGCTCAGGTTTTCTCCCTTCCTGGAATTCAGTTGTATTTTAGGCCTGGATAAGCAAATAGAGTCATGCCCTCAGGATTAGGTTAACAGACACATGATGTCAAAGCATAAGCCAGTGTGAACCCTCTGAGGTGACAGTGGCTGGAATTCTCCAAGCCTTTTCCCTTTGTTGTCTAGTAGCCCCCTGTAAAGGAAGGGGTTGGAGGGAGCTCCTCTGCTCCAGGCTGTAGGCCACCAAAGAGGCTGCGGTGTGGGGCAGTCCTTTCTTCCCATCCCCACACCAGGCCTGCATACACTCCTTTGTTTGGTCTACGAGTTTTATTTTCAAAAGTGTCAAAAGGTATAACAGAGAAGGTCTGGAATCTCATTACAAAGAAGCATTTGTCTCTGTGGTTGTGACTGTAACCCTTTTAATTTTGTGACAGGGAGAAGGGCGTAACTCTTCTTATTGACCGGGCCTTTCTATGCTCTTTTTTGCTATAGCTTATTCTGACTATTACCATCTGGACCAGAAATCAATGACTGGCATTGTTGTTGGGGTTTGCATAGCCTTGACGTGCATCCTTATCTGCATCCTGATCTTAATTTATCGAAGTAAAGCCAGGTATGTTTTTATTCTTGAAGACTGAGCCCTTTCTCAATGCACTGATTCTTGGGACATGCCGCCTTCTCCAAGAGTGCTAAGTTCTCTGAAGTACTCTGTCTCTTCACCTGTTCCTACCAGCAGTGGAAACAAAGCACTTTGTTGGCTCTTCCTACTCTACCTGAGCCCCTTCTCCAATGAAAGGAAGGAAGAACCCACAGAGTGAGTCAGTGGTGCTTTGACAACTAAGTATGAGGCATGTTTCCAAATAAAAAAACCCTTTTGAGTCAGACAAGCATGCTGCTTTACATCATCTTCCTGCTCAACCCTCCAGCCTGCCCAGACCTGGTTTGCAAGGCTTTAACCCTCTGGTTGCTGGACAAGAGAAACTGACACAAAGCAGTTCCATGATGCAGTTTCTTTGCAGTGGCGCAAGCTGCCATCTACCTGTCTTGTCGTCGGCTCCTATGGGACATAGACTAGCACAGTGACTCTGCCCGTAACTTTGGGATCAGAACAAATATAAGTTACTTGAAATAATAAATTAAAAAACTGTCTGAAAGTGTATTTTAGTAACAAGGGCTTTTTAGTGTACGTGCAGGAAAAAATACAGATTGGGAGGCAGTCTCTGTGTAGCATGGTAAGAAAGGTCTTAATATCATTAGTGGTTACTTCCTCCGAGTAATATTACTAATCACAACAATTCCTGTCTGCACATAAGCTTGTAGGCTACTGTGTATGATTAACTGGAAGCAGATGTTATTTTTATCACAAGCAATAACATTTAAATTCCATGAGAGTTAGCAGTATCGTATAACAAAATGTAAATGCCAAGAATATACCAATATTACTTGATTAATAATAGCTTTGAAGTTCATCCTTGATTTTTTTGTATTTTCTTCCTGTGGGTCAATTTTATTCCTTCTTAACACTGTGTAGGAAAACATCTGCTCCTAAACCTGTGCAGCAAAGCACTGACCAGCTGTCACGTACCAGCATCTCATTAGCCAGTGCTAATGAGGTGGAGAAGGGTATTGAAGGAATTGCAGAGAATGAAGAATCCTTATTGCCAATGATAGTGGGAAACAGCTTCATCGACGCTAAGGTACTGTGAGCTTTACTCACTCCCAAAACAGAAATCTTTCTTTAGAATTCATTACTATAGCATCAGAGTCCTTATCAAAAGTAAGATATGTACACTACAAATCCACAGGAGGTTCTTTTATGGGACGAGCACATGTTTGGCAATCCAGGGTCAAATTCTCAAGACTTACTGTACAGTTCAGCTAGAGATCTGATTCAGCGTGCTTGTCTTGCACTGTACTCTGCAGAGTTTTTGGCTCTGACACAGTGCCAAAGGATAAAAGCTCCGTAGACTTGGGGCTGCTGGGTGGCCTCTGCTAGTCCAAGGAGGCTGGTGAGAGGGTCCTTGTCAGCACCTAGGTCTCGAAGTGCCTGTGTCAAGCATGACACTAAGCAGGTATTAAAGAAAATATTGGTTTTCTATATATTTTCTGGTAAAACAACCTTACATTTTATAGATTCATATTTGGTCAAATGATAAATTAATGTAGATGGCAGGATTTATCAGTGGATGCCTAGAATCTTATAGTCCAGGAGCCCCGTGTGACAAAACCACACTGGCCTTCCTTTCCCACGCACCAACACTGATTTAAGGCTTGTTCTGTACACGCTGCCAACCTGCATGGAGCTGCTCCCTGAGGACATGTGCAGGAGCTGGGAAATGGAAACGGACCCCAGTACAGGCACAGACACCATGTCTGTGAATGGTCACGTTCGAAGTAGAAGAGCAAGAGCAGGGCCTGGAATATTTTGCTGTGTGCTTGCAGCATTGTAGCTGCTGGGGCTGGCCTGGGGGCTGGCCAGATTTAGTGGCTCTAGTCTTGACTTGTCTCAAGCAGTAGATGAATACCAGACCACACAAATGTGACTCAGTCCTAAGACTTCATTTGTCTTCCTTTTCAGTATGGAGCCAATAGGTAGAAATAGAAAAAAAAATTCAAGTATCTTAGAAAAGTAATATGTTAAAATAAATCGCTGTGTGTCTGTCTCTATTGTAGGGGGGATCTGATCTGATTATTAACAGCTACGGGCCTGTCACAAAGGCTAACTGCAAGAAAAGGTGGCTGTTCTTCCAGGATACTAAGAAGGTGAAGACTGAGGAGGTAATTGGTCTAATGGGCAGAGATGGACAACCTTCACTAGTACCCCGTGTTTGCAAAGGAAGATACATACTTTCCTATTTATGGAAAAGCACAATTAGTGGTTTAAGTTTTAATTTGTTTCAGTTGTGTAAAGGTCAATGGTGTTCTACCTTGTAGTAAAGTCTTCTGGAAGTTTCATTTTCTGTCCCAAGATGTTAGATACTGTAACCCTTTATGGTTAACTGATTACTTTCTTGCCTGTGCCCTTTTATCTGTGAGCAGAAGGATTTCTGTGTACTGGGTCTGGACACATTTGCTATTTGAATGAGAAAAATAACAGTTTAATTCTGAAGTGTTAAACTAAATCCTGAACTTTATCGTGCAATTTCACACCTATGGGATATCTAACTAATGTTCATTGAATTGTAACTTGTGTTGTGCTCTTGTGTCTTTAAGGAATAGGAAGTCTTGATACCCGTGTGGTAAATTAATAGTCCAAAATATTTCCAGAAGTGGCTGTATATTTGCTGCCACCCAAGGAGTAATGTTTAAAAGAATATGCATGAAGGGATGGGAGAGAGCTCTATCAAGTATATTTTTAAAATACCATTCAGCTCTCTCCAGTGAAATCATCCTTGATTAGCCATGCTTAGCTAGAAGGGATTATTTCTTCCATTACGGAAAAATACGAGCAAGACTTGAGATTGATTCTTCTTAACCTCCTGTAAGGAAGCCCAGATTGTTCCGAGCCAATGCAGTTAGAGGCACTCCGGCAGAACAGGAGATGGGCAACGTAGTAAAAACTCAAATTATGGCTCAGCTTTTTAGAGGCTCAACAACTTTTTCCTCTCTGCTTTTTATGTAGCCTCAGAGAAGATTTGTCCAGGCGGTGTGTCTGTATAAGCCAGGCACCACTGTGCTGCTCGGTGAGGATGACTCCCCCAGCTCTCCTGGCCAGCAGTCGAATTTCCAGGTGCCGTTCAGTATTGTTGCCGATACGGAGCATTCGGCCAACAGTGAAGGAAGCCACGAGACCGGTGACTCCGGAAGATTTTCTCACGAGTCCAACGATGAGATACACCTCTCCTCTGTGACAAGTGCCACCCCTCCCACTACTGGTCCGTTTGTAAGCAGTGACTTGGATATGAACACGTTGAGCCCTGCCATGAGTAACTGCACAGAGTCTCCTCTGCCGTTTGCTACTGACCAGACTCCTACCTCACCTCTTCAGATCCACTCTGCGGTGCAAAACTGACACCCTTAGGGCCACGCCAGACATTCTTGCAGTGTATGTCTGTTCGAAGGACAATGAACAGGGAGCCAAAGTTTTATTGTGGAAAACCTGACTAACCTAGCAGGTGATCCCATATTTCTGTTGAATGTTTGGGGTTTTTTGTTTGGTTTTTTTTTTTTATTTTGTTTGTCTTTTAAAACTCACTCATTTTGAATGTTCAGTGGTCAACAAATGTGAAAGGACAGTGAAGATTTCCGACTAAAGTTAAAAATATGTCACTGGAGCAAAGGGAAGGCTGTTGGCCCTTTTGCTGACTATCTACCTCCGTTTGCCGAGAGGCAAACTATGAATGACAACTGCTTTACCTCATTTGTGTTCTAGTTGGTCTCAGCTATGGAACTGATGATACTTCCTAGTAGTGTTGTTTTATTTTGGGTATGTTTTGGTTTTGGTTTTTTTTCCCCCCAGTTGTGTCTAGAGTGTGTGTGTGTGTGTGTGCGCGCGCGCACGTGTATGCGCTCAGTGATCAGGGAGTTGTATAGGTAGGTGAACAAGGTTGTTTAGCTGAAGCTCTGTCTTTAAAAAGAAGGAAATCTCAGAGTATAAAATGTAATTATTTAATGTGGTTGACTTAGAGGATGTTAAAAACTGGGAAAACCGGAGTTGGTGCTTCCATGTATGCAGCCACATGAAATCTTTTGTACTTCTTGATCTCTCATAACCCCAGTAAGCCTAGGACAGTGCCTTTCCCCCAGAAATTTGTGCCAGCAACTGCTGGTAGGATGTATGCTATATCCTTAGGGCTCTGGGACATGTTGGGTTCCCCACAGCGACAAATGTTGCCCCTTTATTGACAGTTAATGCTAAAAAGCATGGCAAAATGAAGTATTCAGCATTTCCAAACAGTTTGGCTCTGCTTGAGAGTCATGGAATGGGTAATAATGCTGAGTATTCACAGTACTTCTAGCAATGGTGCCTTGCGTTATATATTATGAAATTACTAATTTGCCTTATGCCTTTTTAGTATTCATAAAGTTGCTTTGGAGTACAGGAAGATGCCTTAAATGCTTCTTAGATGTTTTAAGTAAACTGTATCATGAGTTTATATTAATTTTTACCCAGCTTTGAGTGCTGATAGGCACTGCTAGCATCGTAGTATGTCTCAGAGCTGTTGTTAGGATGCAGCCCTGCTCCTTGCCTTCGCCTAGTGTGCTGTTAGCCAGGAATTTTAGCTCAGGGAGTGACTTTACCCACATGCCAATCTAAAACTCTGATTAGGTTACCATGAGAAATAAAAAAGCCAGAGCTTTAGTTGAAGAGTCTGTTGAAAGAGGTGAGTACTGCTACTGCCTTGAACCCATGCAATTCCTGTTTTATACTACCTCCTTTAAAAGTTATTCTAGTGGTTTTTGGGGTATTTTGTTGTTGTTGTTTTTTCCTGTACTCAGGGAACAGTCTGTTACTTTTGAGCTGCCTCACGGAAACGTGGAGCAAACTGACAGGGTATCATGTTTTGTTTTTTAATAGGAGAGAGAGAGAGAGGGAGGGAGGAGGTTGGAATCATTCAATGTTAAAAACTTGACTGTACCTATATCCAGGCCTCTTCTCCACTCCTCCTCTTTCCCTGTTTTACTTTAAAAAAAAAAAAAAGAAAAAAAAAAAGAAAAAAAAGAAAGGAAGAAAAGAAAAAAAATGAGGCATATGTTTTTACTTAAAAAAAAAGTTTAAAATGTAAGGTTGTGCGAAAGCAACCATAGGAACTCCTGGCTGTATTGAATCTGTCAGAACTCCCGTTGACTTTCCTGGGGCCAAGATGTTGCCCCTCAGGTAGGCCAGGCTGACTTCTGTATCGTTCCTCACGTATCCAGAGGTGGTCAGAAGTCATCAGTAAGCCCTCCTGTTCTGTTTTGTGTTGCTGGATCAGCCTCTAGTTCCTGTAGTCCTTTACCTTGTAACTGTTTGCTAGTTCTGAACCAGACAGTACGTGTTCACCTTCTCGTAACAGTGTTGATTCAAATGCTTTAAAAACGATCTTGTACCAAAGACTTTTCTGTAGAAGGAAGCCACATATTGTCCAAAAATGATTGAACTAGTTAAAAGCTATAGGTTTGAAGAGCTGAATACATTTTATTGTATAAGTAGTTACTAACAAAAAACAATAGGGCTTCTTGATTGTAGTAGTTGATTGCATAGATGAGTTGTATGCTTCCACAATTTTAACTACCTTGTTGTTACAAGAGCCTTTAAAAAAAGTTATAATAATACCAGCAGATATCTCCAAAGACTTCCAAGTGTAATTTTTTTTCTCCAGCATGTAGTTGATCAACAATACAGTATTAAAAATAATATTTTTGAACAGTTTTTTATCTACTTGCTGAAGAAAAAGAAAACCTTTTCACCAAAGATTTATTTTTGGTCTCATCAGGCAGAATGTTTAGTGTACAGCAGAGTACTGTTTCTAGTTAGGTAAAGTGTGCATTAATCAAAACTAGATTAAGAATGTGTAACTGTAGCATGAAGTTTCACACTTCATCTTTCAGAGTAGCCTCTTTTGTTAGTTTCGTTCAGAAATAGCTGATATGCAGATGGTAACTGCTTCTCCAAAGACTTGTTTGCTGTAAGTACTGATAATGGGATGTAATGTTACAACCTTCACTACAGGTAAATACTTTAAATCCTAAACTACTACTTCTGGTTACCCACTCTGTAGTATAACCCATGGATAATTTAGAGAGAGACAGACTTCATATAAAATTTGTCAATCTAATATAGATGCTCTAACTTCAGTAGCCAGAGTTGAAAATACTCAGTGTATTAAGAGAGCAGTGCACACAGAACTCTATTCGTCACTTAATGTTTTGTTAAGGTACTTTTTATCAGCAAATAAAGAAAACCAAAGATATTTAAGGTTACCTCAGCGTATAGGCAAGCTTAGTTAGGCATTAATTATTCTGTCTTTTTTCTTTATTTTTATGTTAACCAATTAAATATGTTTCTCCAGAACCCAGTCTACATTCACGTGCTTCCCTTTACCTTGTCATGTAGTCGTGATTACTACAGAACAAAAAATATGTTTTCCTCAAAATTCATGGCCTATTACTACTATATCACAAGATGTTGAGAGAGAGTTTGTCTTATGATTGAAAACTCCACCAATATAAGTAAAGGATCTCCAGAAAAATTGTGAAAAAATTGATACATTCTCTATTGAACTCAATCACAGATTCAAAGCTTCATGATTGTAACAGTGCAAAATTGGGCTCAGAGTTAAAATGCTTCATATCCTTGAAGCGAACACATGCAGTTATTGATATGATACTACAGATACTAATTTTCTTAGAAGTTTATACCTGTGGCTAAGGAAATCAGTTTTCCATATTTAAACATTGTTCACTCTGTTCGCCTAGAAAGAGCTGGCAGAACACAGCAAGGCAGAATGGTTTCAGGTTTTCCAGTGTTCTTTTTTCTTGGTTATGATTGTAGAAACTGGGTCCTGGAGAAAAAATTATCTTTTTTTTTAATTATGAATTTTACTAAATATGTTCTGGAAGATGAACATAAATGTGGAATTGAGTGTTACACTATGTGAATTGATTTTGTTTAAGTGTATTAAGAACTAAGGAGCCATGGCTGGTGTAATGAATGTATATGCAACCCTGGTACTTTAAAAAGCAAGCAAAGTTATTACAGTTGATGTAACTTGAAAAGCATCAAAACTTACAGAGGAAATCTGGAAACTGGCTTACCATGCTAATTGTGTTGCCATGTGAGGACTCTGCCCTCTGATTGCAACAGCAATGCCTGTTCTGCAGGACCTGCATCCAAACCCAAACGCTTGATCTGCCCTCGGTTATACTTGTGTTCTTTCTTCATATTTAACAAATAAAAAGTATTCTCATCTTTCAGGAGTTACCTAGGAGAACTGGGAATGTGTATGCTGTGTAGAACAAGGCCTATCAGTAGATACTTAATTTATTTTTTTTAATAGCTCTGCTTTTGTAAGAGAAACTTGAAAAATCTACATATCACTTTTAATAATTTCCTATAATGGCTGTGTATTTTCTGTATAACTTACCAGATTCTAACAGAAGAGTATTGAGAGATTTCTGTACTTTTTAAAAATTATTCTTTGTAGTTCATTCCATCTTTGGTTTTACTCCTTTGCTGTAGACAATGAGCTAAATCTTGTTTGCCTTATTTAAATGAGGGTCGTCAATCTGTTTCTTTAAGTCAATGGGAGAATTAATCTTTATTTCAGTTTTCATGGTCTGGAGAGACATCATCAGCTTTTTGCTTGTCCATTTTTTAAATCTTCACAGCCTTATTTTTCTTGTAAAGGACAGAATCCTCATGTAGTTAAAATCCCACTGGCAAATGGATTTTTGTAAGATCACAAGTTACCATGCATCAGAGGTCCACTGTAACTTTCCATACAACCAGTCTTAGCCTGTAGTAAATACTGAGTATTTCAAGTCAGTTTACCTCCTTTTCATTGCAAACTAAGTCAACTCAAATGACTTACCATTTGCTGCAGCCTGAGCATACACAAGCATAGTAGCCAACTCCCAGTAACATGTTGCTCTGAGCAAACTTGCAAGCCCTAAGACCAGGAGCTCTTGCTCATTTTATTTGTTACAGAATGAAGTTCATGCAGGGCAAAGTCTGTCTCCTCACATGGGGAATGTTGGCGGGTTTGGGGGTCATTCACAGCAACTGCAGAGAGAGCTGCACAGGTGTAGCTCTGGTGGTATTTCACAGAAATCAATTTACTGAAGTTGTTCGGGTAAAATTGAAAGCAGAATTACACCTAGTAATTGCTAAAGAGGTAGTTCTCAGCTTGAACAATTGTTACACGCTTACTGGTTGCTGCAATTGCAGCTGTAATGGCAAGCAGAGGAATTTGATTGCAAGAAATATTGAGCGCCTTTCTGTAATAACATAAGTAAAAAATGTTATTTGTGTAACTGTGTATTTTGGAACATGTGTTTCCAAAAAATACTATTATTCAATACAAGTGCAAAACCAAATCTCTTTCTGTTAAGAGAGACCGGTATGAAAAGAACACAAATTCAATTTGGCTCCAATGTAAGTTTTATTTCTTTGAAATTCCTCTAAATTTACATTGAGTCTGGTCCCAGCTGACTGAAAAGGGATGTAAACACATGCTTAAGCTTTCGCTGTTGTCCCGCTGGTTCCATTGCGAGCTGTGCTCCTGGAAGTGTTCGGCTTTTCCTGGTTGCATATACCCACATTGCATCTGCCTGGTACGTTTTCAGTAAAGACTGACTGTATATGAAAAACTGACTTATACAAATGTTGCTTTTTGATTGTTTGGCTTTTGGGTGTGTTTTTGTTTTTTTTTTTAAGTTGTGAATGAATTGCCAGTGTAGGAGCCAGGTATGTATCTCATATTGTGGTGGTCTGGATCCTTTCACTCCGTGTGCCATTTTCTTCTAAGGGCAGCAGTGGCTGACTGGCTAATGGAGGACAGAGCTGAATTGTATTAATTTTATATTTGTCTCAGGGGATCAGCTCTGTGAATTCCATTGCGTGAGGGAAGCTAATGTTTGCCCTGATTTGAATGTAACTTTTTAATGTCTTTTAAAAACGATTTTGTTTAATAATGTGGATTTGTTTTTCTTTTTCTAGCATTCTAGTAAATGTTACCTAGTGTGTTGGTTCATTTTTCCCCTCCAGGGTTGTTTATATACTATCCCAAGGTCATGCCAAAAAGTAATAGAAGTTTAAATGCCAAATGTTTATGAAACTGCTGTCTAAATACTGATTGATTGCACAGTTGAAATAAAAGTTTTCCTTAGTAAAAATGCTACTTGAGAAAATATTTTATTTTTAATGTCTCCGAGTGGCTCAAAGCAAGGAAGACACAAATCCAGTGCCTTGTTTTAGGCTGAGCGGCTGGGGAGGTGTTGGCATTTAAGTCATAGAAAGAGGTAGAGAGTAAACTGCACTCCAACTACTGCCAGACACCCGTGCAAGATCTCAGTTTTGGTTCCTTTTCACTGGGTGTGGAAGATGTGGTTCTTGGCGCAGTTGTTCTCACATACACAAAGCAGCTGACAAAGCCGCACTGCTGAGTTTTCCCCAGCATTTTACACCTGCGAACTGTCAAAGCGGGTAGTTCAGCATATTGAGAAAACTACGAAAATGCAGTTGCTGTTGGTCAAAAGGCAAACTGCTGTTTTTACAAAGGACTACATTCCAGGCAAAAGTCAGTGAAATTAAAGTAGCGAGGAAATGATGTTCTGTAGGGATTAAAAAGTTTCTATTGCTGGCAAGTTGATTGCTGATTGCCACTTGAAAGCAACTGAAAAATTAGCCAAGCAGTTTAGACAGTTAGGTACAGAGCTGGGTTTAGAACAGCAGTGCCCGTGCAATCTTGCACTACTGGAAATGAAACCGCAGTAATTGCTGCTGTTATTTACAGGGTTTCTAGGGAGAATAAAAACCCCGACAGTGGAATCTGAACTCTTGCAATACTTTGGTAGGTTTGACTTTGGTTTTTCGTCTCTATTGTTCCCTAAAATGTTGGAACTCTCTACTGGCACTGAATATACTTAATGGGAAAGAAAAGATATTTCACAGATGTTTAAGAGCTTTGAAATCACAGTATTGGGAATTGAAGATTTCAAGTAAATGTTCACTAACTTTCTTCTATGTCCAGGAAATGACTGCTTCTGAATACATTTATTTTAACCTCTTGTTTTGACGCTCTCCAAGAGGCATGCACCCTGTCACTTAGGGGCACCCCTAAGGGAGAGGGTGCGCTATGCATGCCCCTGGGAGAGACAGCCGTTCTGCTCTGGCAGCATCTCAGGCTGATGAGCCGGGCTGCCTGGATTCTGCAGTAGAACCATGATGTCCTTCCTTTCCTTTTGAATTCTCAGAAGACAAAGGAAATTGGAAAAGCCTCATCATGGTTCTTTATGAATCACAGCTGTTCTTACCTGCAGAGCTTGCTTATAGTTCTGCCCAGGTGGGTAGCTTATACAACATTTATCCCTGGGGTTATTAGAGCACCAGCTGTGGTGGCTATTTGTAAAACAAACGCTAATCCAAAATGCTTTATTCCTTATGTTCAAATATAGGAACACTGAAATATTGTTATTCAGAGGTAATTGACAAAATTAGACCAATGCTGAAAAACTACTAAAGTATTTAAAGACAGTATTTGTAAAAAATTAATAAAACTTAAATATAGTAAATAAATTTTAAAAGATAACAAAGAATTTCAAATATCTAGGGAGCAAATATCAGTCTTGGACTGTCCAGTGATATGAAAGCTCTGTCTGTCGTCCACCAGAGATGCTGTTCTTTGTAGGTGAGAACAGGAACCAGCTGCAGTTCTTGGTTATGTTGCTGGTTAGTACAGGTGCATTTTACAGTCCAGAACTGCCATTCTCAATAGCAATAAATTAGTAAAGCCCCATCTTCCCAGGAGTTGTTATTGCAAAGGAAAGCTTTAAAACAGCCCTGGTTTGTGAGCTGAGGCTATGCCACCCGCCCGGAATCTGCCACCCACCTGAATGTGAGCTTCAGCCAGGTGAGCTCTGTGGGCCGCTTCCATTGAATTGGCCACATTAATTGAAATGACAGCATTGCTGCTGCTTTAATCTGTGACATCAACCTACAGTCTTTGTTTACCCGTTCTTTGGATAGAAGGACTGATACCTCGGAACCCAAAGGCCAGCTTTCTGCCGTGCTTTGCAGGTTGTTCAGCCCCCAGCAAACGGGAAAGCACAGGAGGAGTGTGGGGGGAAAAGACTCTGCCTACAGTTGTGGCAATGCATCAGGATGGCGGTATGTGAAACACCCCTTGTGCTACAACAGGTGAGCAGCGGTTCTTTATGGGTTAATTCCTCTCCCTGTCCTCATCCTTTCACTCAGCAGGTAAAATTAGTGTCTCTGTTAAGCAGCAGGGTCTGTGCCTGCATTTGGCTGCTGACAGTGCAGAGCACCACAGGGCAAAGGAGCTGGATGCCCCAAGGCCTAAACTGGGTACACGTGTCTTGAAAACCAGCCCAGTTCTCCACAAACTGGAGTTCTGGTGACTGCAGATTTGGAAGCTCCTTTGCACCTGAAGCCAGACTTTGCATTTTGTTACATATTAAAAAAAAGATGACATCTTTTCTTTCATTTATGCCTTAAGTTATTTCTCTGGATATTTACAAGTAAATCCAGTTGGGTTTTCTGTTTGGAGATGTGTAAGCATTTGTTACCAGTAGGATTAACCGATGCCGTATCTGACACACGTTGGCAGTGTGCAGCCCAGTCTGTCTCCCCTTTTTTCTTCATCTGCAATCATGGTTGCAGGATTGGTGCTGGACAGTAGAGTGCATCGTCTGTCAGTAGGAGAGAAGCTGTGGGTGCTAATGCTGTTGCTGTCCATGTTGCAGTGTCCCACTCTTCTATAATTAACATATTAAGACTTGGCTTCATCCTTTTCTCCCTGCACAGTGAAGAGGATGTGAGTTGAACCCTCCTCTCTGCACATCCCTGGCATGCTACAGCCACAGGCAAACAAGCTCAGAGTTGACAAAGAGATGCCATATTATTCTACCTGAAAGTGGAGTGTAAGCTTTATTTAAATCCTGTAACTGAAATCCTGTTTACACAGGAATGCATTATTAAGACAGAGGAAATGCAAACAATGCAGAATCTAGCTGTGCCTCCATGAGGGATAATACCATGCATGGATTTCCCTAGTCCGTAGGATCTCCCTTGGCTGGTGATAGAGGGCTGGGGGCTGGCAAACGTTGGGGTGCCAGCTGCTCTCCAAGGGCCCTCTGCCCTTACTGTCAGGCGTGAATCCCCACTTGGCCTGCAAGAACCAGCTGAGATGGGTTTCTGGCAGTGCTGTGAAACCCTCTAAGTTCCTCAGCGTTTCTCTTGGAGAGGTGACCAAAATTCCAGGTGGGTCCCGGGGATGCTAGGTACTGTAATCATCTGCAGTTTGGAAGGATTAAAGTGAATTTCTGTAGATGTGTTTCATATTATACTGCTCCATGGGAAGTTTTAAATCAATGCCCAGAACGTGAGTTTCTGCTTTAGCTGGAAATAGACTGGGGGCTCCCCAGAGGTCATCTTAATAGAATGGTTGTGAATTTCCTTTTCTCTGCGTGGCAATACACTGGGAAAAAAAAAAGATTTTCTTGAGTAAAGCAGCAGATTTCTGTCTAGGCTGCCAAGCGGTTGCACCACACGAAAGCAAGAAAAGTGTTGCTCACACCACAGCTCACTACAACCTTTAACAATCTGCATTTTTGTGTGCTGGTCTAAGGAAATTCACCCCTCTGGTCTGCTGAAAGCTATCACCAGGGGATGAGTGACAGAGCTTAATATATGCTGCCACCTCACTTTCTGCAGTTTACATCATACTAGCTTAAAACAATCCCACTGAACTATATGCTCATAGCTTTCCCTATATTAGGTCATGCAATTGAAGTTGGAAGTAAGACAGTTTACAGTACAGACTGTAAAATTTAAAAAAATATAATTTCCTATAAAAATTATATCATTCATGTTAACAACCATCATGCTTTGGAATAGATCCTGAATATTTAAAAGTCAGTAACAGCTTGCTCAGTCTCTACCAAATAAAACAATCTGGCTTTGCTTTATACAAAACCCACAGTCAGGGCAGAATGAATCCCTTGAGATCAAGATTTCCAACTTCAAAGGATGTTAACTCCAAGCTTGAGTTCTAAGTATGTAAATTAAAATTCTTCTGCAAAATCAAAAGCAAGACAACCTCTAGTTCGTAATAAGAATTCTAATACTGGCTGTCACAACACTTTATAGAAAAATGACTACATTAAAGAGGACAGCACCCTCTTATTTTTTTTATATACTGCATCTCTAGCTTTGCGATCTACATATGGTAAGATGAAATCATTAAAGAAGGTCTGCATATTAGAAGTCATTGTAGAACAGCCTAGAATCCGAGTCAGTACCCAAGAGTCCAGGGCTGCCATTGTAAAGACTTGGGGGATTACAAGAGCCTGGACTACCTCTGTGACTAGCTTTGGAGCACTGGCTGGAGATGGAATAAGCACCCTGGCACCCAGCAGTGTGCTGGTTTGCATCATATCCCTTGTGATTTAGAAGTCTCAGCCCAGGTGATGAGGTTGCCATTTGCAGTTGTGTTGACTGGGAACAACCTTTTAATAGGAGCACTCCACAACTTGGGTTAATGGTCAACAAGGTTTTGAGAGGTGGATGATGATGTTTCTCTTCTGTAGCTCAGCTGGGCCAAAACTTATAGCCTAGCCCTGCTGTTGCAGATGACTAAATGACAGGATTCCCATAGGAACAGATGTATAGCACCCTAAAATGTCTGTCTGGAGATTTCAGATTTTGAATTGCACCCACTAGGCATAATACATGTCAAGCAATTTAATCCAGTTTGGTGTTTGCAGACAGATAGTGCATATATTTTAAATAATTAGTTCCACATTCTTTTCTTGAAATCCTGGATTTCATGTGAATTTTAGCCTGGGGATTAGGGAAGCTGCTTTCAGATGTAATGGGTGAGTGCAGCATCTATGTAACTAGGTCACAGTGTACTTAGGCATATTTGGTTATCTGTTCTTGTGTTCTTCCCTACTTTTGTTGCACAATAAACAAGAGAGGCAACTAAGTTTGATTTGCTATCTCATCTTAAAGGATGGCAGAATTCTGAGATTTCATAGTGGCATTTTTTTAATGCATTTCCTAAGAATAGTATATTTGTGGTATCTTTCTTTTTTTCTTTTTTGCTTTAGCAGCATTTTCCTTTCATAGCCTACAGACCTCCACATTCACATCCTATTTGGTTCCTGCTTCCCAGCAGATCTCCTATTAGTCAGACATAGTTACGTTACTGCATTCCAGTATTTTCCTTAAAAATTAAGACTAAGCTATAGTTGCCAAAAAAAAAAAAAATTACATCACATACTGCCACGTAGCAGTCCCCTCAGCTGTCTACTAACTACATTTCCCTGATACTTGTTAATTGTGGAAATGCTTGGTAATTACTGCAAATACCTGAGGTCATACTGTAAGAAGGTCTGTAACAAACATTAATAGTTTTTTTGTACTAAGATTTTGGTCCCATTTGCTGTTTAATATAGAGCTGGCTTCTAAGAATCCTGCTCTTAATTTCAAAAAGACACAACTGTAGTTGAAAAACTCAACTGCTGATCTGGATGGAGGGAAGGGCAAGCGATATAATTTGACTGAGGTGGCTATAAAATTAATTGTTCCTCTTGACAGACATCTTGCTAAAATCTGTCCCCATTCTTAACTACCCATGTGCTTCCTAGAGTCAGATGTACCCCATAAACCCCAATAGAGTCCTTCAAAATGAAACCAATACAGTAACATCAAAACCAGCTGGCCTCTAAATCTGACTTGGAGTTTTGTACCCAAGAGTAGAGCATTAGTATTTTGTTTCACTACTAATATGTGTTGGTTTTAATTGATGACAATGAATCACAAATGCAATCAATCTATTCCTTTGTGTGCGCTGCAACTATAGCAATGAGGTACCGATTCTCCTCCTTAGCGCACAAAGCTGTTATTTACCCATCTGTAACTGGGGTCAGAGCAACTGTGGTCTGGCTCCAAGTTGCATATAGTGGCATCACATAATCCAGAACAGTCTACAGAGGTGCTGAGGGGAGGCTCTGCTAGTCTGTCCGTGACTCTGCCTGCCACTCTGAGCTGCAGTGTTTATATGTACTTTGACTGGACAAGCAGTCCTAGTGCTTGAAATTCAAGGACAATGTTCAGTGGGTCTGATCCATCCCAGAGGCAGCGCCCCGTGAACTGCACTCTCCAAAACCAGAAAAAGCAGACCTTAAATTAAAAAAAAAAAAAAAAAAAAAAGGCATTTTTGTGCTCGGAACTTTCTGTAATACATAGACCCTATCAAATGAATATGACTTCCAAAAATGTAATCAAGTTGTTGTTGGCATATAAAAGAGGCAGTGTGTCCAGGAGGATTCCCTCTAGCGCGAGCAGACAGATACACACGGCTCGGGTAGCTCGGTGCCTGTCCAAGGCTCTTACGGCTCTTACGGAGGCACAGGGCTCGGGTGAGAGCACACCCACACACCCCTGCTAAGCCTGGAGAGCTATTTCTGCAGAGGCTCTGCTACCTCTAGAGTCGGCATTGCCACTCCTTTAGTTTTATGGCAAAGATTTCACCTTGGCAATTCTGCAGTGTAAATCCCAGAAGAATCTTTGCCTAAATTTACTTACAAATGCATTGATGCACAGGACAGCCTGGAACAAGGCTTCCTCGGGTTTTTACAGCAACAAACTTTTAACTTTGACCCTCAGCAAAGTCATCAATAGAGCCTGGATCCAAGAGCAGATTCATAACCAATTGTTGCAAAGATTGGCATGGCCTTTGCAGTCTTGCGAGAACTGGGTAAGTGCAGGAATTAAATGCTTTCCTCTCTTTTCATCAAGCCATCATAAACAGGAGTATGGAAAGGATTCAAGGTGATGATCCAGAAGGTGCAATAAATTGCATTTCTTTCATTTCCCCACAGAGTGTCTCCATTTCATTATTCATTCTTCAATAGGCGACCACTTCTTTGAGTAGGTAGTAGTCCATTTTTCAGAGGTGCCCATAAAGGTTTGTTAAACATGTATTTGGCCCTTTTTAAAATTTATTATATTGCTAATGTTAACATGGCAAACTGAAAGTTCCTTCTTATTTATCGTAAAGGGGAAAGAAATCTTACGTTCCTTGGTGACTTGAAGATCAAATGAGGGGGGTTTAATGCATATATGCACGTACACACACTGGATTTGTTGTCAAAACTCTTGTGCTTTGGTATATAAATAGATACAATAATGAAACTTAAGTTCCTAGATAGTCAATGCCCATCTTCAGATTTTAAACGTTTGAGTACTATACTTACTAATTTTTACATATTGACTATAAAATTTTATAGTTTAAAACTGTTGGCAAATTGTACGTTTTAACTTTGTAAGTCATATGTGTTGTTGGCAAGAACATCTGTGTGCATCAAAGGTTTTTTTCCTGAAATACTTGAGCATGGCTATATTTCAACTGTAAGTTGAAAAGGTAAGTGTACACTCAAAAAAAGAAATCAATTAGTCTCACTAAGTTTCAGGGCTGTCTGAGAGCTTGCTTTGAACTTTTAAAATTTTTTTCCAGTGTGGCCCTTTGTACACATTTCTGAGACATTTTTTGATCAGTCCACTAATAACTTGTCTTGCGAAGCTTAGAAAAATGTTTCATGAGCCAATGATTTACTACGTGATTAGCCGAAGGCGTGATCATTCTCAGGGTTTTTACTTGATTTCAAGATGTCATGCATCATAAGGAAGAAAACTAACTCAATGGACAAAAATAAAAAAAATCTTACATTTTTTTCATGGTCTAACTCATAAAACAAACTGTTCTGCACTTTTTCCCTACAGACAGTTTTGTATCCATTTCAGACTAAAGTTGAAACATGAACAGACAATTAATTAAATTTTGGGTTGTACTTTAAATTATGTGGCTAAATTGCTAATGCAGAAGCTTAGACAGTCTTAATTTTTGTTGATTAAAAGCAGAAATGAAACAGACGTGGGCTAGTGAGACCTGGTTTATATCACCATAACAGATGTAGCATTCACCAGTAGGTGAACAATTTGTGCTAAAATAGCTTCAATGACTTGTGCTCACATGTTTCAGTTCCAGTTACAACCCTGAGACTGGCAGAGAGATGCTCAAGATCTCACAGGCCCAAAGGGACCTGGTTAACACATTTTTCCAGAGCAATACCAGCGTAACGAGGTAGGCTAAAAAGACATAAAACCCCCACATCTCTGAGTAACTTACAAACTTGTGTGTGTTTAGTTTTACTACCCTGAATAAATGAGACGTGGAGGAGGAGAACAAATGAGTCTGGAAGAAGAGGTGTAACTAGCATAACAACAAAGCCAGATCTTGTGTTGTCTCAGGTCTGACAGAAACTCCCTCCAGCCTTGAGAGATAGTCCTGTTTATCACAGTGGTATTGTGAAACATGTACGAGTTTGTAGAACTAGCACTTTAATTTGTATAACATGAAAAAGGGCCTTTTAGAAAAATGAATTATTGATTTTATATCTTTTCCCTTATAGCAGTTAAGGGAATCAAATCTACTGATGCTGGAAGATCGTTATGAGGTAAAGCTATCACAGTACACATTTTCTTAAATGTGTCCCTTTTCTCCAGCTTAACATTTTCTGTCCAGGTGTGAGAGAGATTGCTGGCCGCTTGGCTTCTGTGTCCATATGCCAGAAATCTTCTGTGATGAGTTGATAAATCACAGTAACTTGACAGGTTGAAGCTGTGTGTGGTTTTTTAGAACATGTATGGCTTACATGAGAGGAAAAGTTCTGTATTTTCCCCTGGTACTGGAAGTGGCAGGGTGACACATTTCAGTCAGCTTCCAGCTTTTTTTCTACTGATGTCATGCTTCCTTTTCTCTTTTCTGATTTTACTCCTCTGGGATGAAATTTTGGCTCCCATAAACCCAAACAGAACAAATCTTTCACTTTTTCCTTTTCTGAAGCCCTTAAATGTCAGCAGATTTCAGCAAGGTATTTACACTTTTGCCATTAGCACATCTGCCTATGTTGTCAAAATGGGCTTCTGTGCTATTCTCTGCTCCTGAGATACACAGTAGATGTAAGTGAAAAGATGCAGTAAACACCCTTTAAATGTTAATGCTCTGGTGTGGATCCAGGTCTCATGGATATGTCTCTCCCGATAATGTAATGCTGTGTTCTATGTTCAGACGGTATGACAACAAGTAGTGAAAGAGCTCCCTTTACCTACTCGTAGTTTGTACTGGAAGGCTCTTTTAGCAGCCTTCTTTCGTAACCTGAATTCAGAAGGAAAGGAACCTGGAAGTCACCAAAACCAGCTCTTCTAGACTTAATAACATTTTTAAGCCTGATGTGTCACATGCGATTGAAGTTACTGTTATCTCACTAAAACCACCTTTTTCAACAGTCTGGGTGAGTTATAAAAGTATTACATCTTAAACAGTATTTGTTCAAAACTGAGCACTCCAGCAGGGAGCAAGACCTCTCTTGAGTGGTTGGTTGTTGTTAAAAAGAAGAAAATTATTTCAGAATGACAGAATCATTACAGTTCAAACGCACCTTGGGAGGTCTTGACTTTGAGGCCAACCTCCTACACAAAGCAAGGTTAATGCTGATCTTGGGCCAGGCTGTTCTAGGCTTTGCCCAGTTGTGTCTTGAAAACCTCCCAGGACAGAGATTCTACAATTTCTTTAGCTTCCTGTCCCAATGCTTGCTTAGCCCCAAAACTATCCCCCCTGCCCCAGCCAGCTGGAACCTCATTTCAGATAATGACCACTGAATCTCATTGCCCTGTTTTGCACTTCAGTAGAGAGCCTGTCTCTTTTCTTCTTGGTAACCTTCACTAAGATGTTGGAAGGTTGCTACTAGGTACCCCTAAGCTTTCTTAATTAACACCAACTTTTGAGAAGAAGAAATGTTGGACTAATTTTAAGGTCAACCAATGAGCAGCAAGAATGAGAGCTTTCACAGACTTTTGGGGAATATGTGAAATGCTGGTGTAGGCACCTGAGCAAGTGAACCAATTCCCTTCAGACACTGCATCAGCCGTTTCCAGTGTAGGTTTAGAAGCGTAAAGTCGGTCCAACAGGATTCTCGCAGACCACTCGCTAAAGACCAGAGTACAAATTAAAGCTGAATTTGGATGAACAGCAAAACAGACATAATTTTTTACAACTAGAGCACTGGGTTAAATCTGAATTCCCTGCTCACATTTCTGATGCAGACAATTTCCCCCTAGGAGCCTTTATAGACTCAGTGACATCAATCTGCACATCCATAATTACAGTCTACATGCTATTACAAGGCAGCCTTGCACAAAAGCTCATGCAGCCCTTGGAGAATCATCTAGGCCTACAGCGAGCTCCATCACAGAAAATGCAAATCTCTTCACAGATAAGACACGTCTTCCTTCAAATATAGACTAGCTCACTCCCACCTTGCTAATAACAAGATACACTTCTCTTCAGTGAGATTACACAAAATTAACCAGCAGATCCCATGAGTATATTGGCAATATGCTGTACTTCAAGGTACATGCATTCTGGGACCGCTGCAAAGTAAGAGACTGTGGACAAATGAAAACGATGTCTAGGGAAGTACAGAAATCCAACATGAAAAATTGCATTGCTTTCTCCATTTTATTTAGTTAGACAGGCAAAATGTAAAAGAAAAAACACAGTAATGCTGATACCTTAACCTGTACGCAAGCAGCAGTTGTTTTTCTTCAGAAAAAGCGTTCCAAATACTGGAAAAGTACCAACTTTCCATCTAACAAGAAGGTACGTACAGAAACGGCACTGCTAGGTTATTGTGAAATAAGGCATGTGAGCAAAACCCGTATTTCACAGCTGGCCATTTTTATCCCAGTTAAGGGAGGCTAAATCCTTACTCAAAAGATAATTATTTTTACTACAGTTGGTTAACAGCTTTGATCAAGGATGTGGACTCCATATGTAACACCTCTGAAATGCAGTCACTTCAGAAGACGGGGAATGGCGGTGGGATGTATTTTCCCACAAAACTATTGACACCAACAGCGATTGAGCTGTCGTGCATTTCAGGGGTTCAGCGGGGCGCACTGACACTGCAAGGGGCGCCGGCCAGGCCCAGCCGGCTGTGTCTTGCCAGCGCTGCCCTCAGAACAGCAGGGCAGAGCGGGGCCATACCTGTGTGAGGGGGGGAGCCGTCGGTGAGGGGGGGGGGCCCGCTGGCCGGCGCGCACCTCCCTGCAGCGGCCGCGGCAGAGCCCGCGGGGACCGGGAGGCGCCGCCGCCGCCCGGCCCGGAGCGTGGAGCACGTGCTGCCGGCGAGGTAAGCGGCGAAGCGCCCCGGGGCCGAGACCGGGGAAGCGGTTACCCGTGCGGCGGGTGCCTGCGGCCGAGCGCCCACCCGAGGGGCCCGTCCGCCCCGGCCCCGCG
The DNA here is from genome assembly GCF_023634155.1 of Falco peregrinus. Lineage (NCBI taxonomy): Eukaryota > Metazoa > Chordata > Aves > Falconiformes > Falconidae > Falco > Falco peregrinus. The sequence goes on from NC_073721.1 coordinate 112,769,855, forward strand.
CCCAGTCAGGGCGGCCCCGGCCCCCGCCCTCGCGCGCACTAACGGTCCGGGCGGCCGCGCGCCGGCCTCGCGGCCCCTCAGCCCCCGCGCGCGGCCGCCCCGAGCCCGCGGCTGCCCCGCAGGCCCGCGGCGGAGCCCGCCCCGGCGCGGCGCCTTTGTTCCGCACGGCGGCCCCCGAGCGGCGGCGGCGGCGCGGGAAGGGCCGCGCTCACGGCGGGAGCGCGGGGAGCCCCGCGGAGCGCCCCGCCGCCGCCCCCGCGGGCCCGGCAGCCGGCCGGCCGCGGCAGGGAGCGCTGAGCGGCGCCGGTGGCCGGCGGGGGCGCTGTGCGGGGCCGCGGGGCCTGGCAGCCCCGGCGGCGGGCGCCGAGCGAGGCGGGCGCCCGCAGCCCGCGGGGGCCCTGCCCGGCGCGGCCGGGCGCTCCGCCGACCCCCGCGCGGCTCCCGGGCTGCGGCTCCCCGCTCGCCGCGGTCCCCCTGGCCCGGCCCTCGCCGCCGGCCGCTGCGGAGCCCTCCCGCGCCCAAACTTTGCAAAGTCTGGCGGCTCCGCGGCTGGGGCGGCGGCGGCTACGGCAGCGGCGGGCGGGGGCGGCGGCGGAGGAGGCGGGGGCGGAGGGGGCGGGGTGCGGGCCGGCGGCGGCGGCAGCAGCAGCATCAAAGAGCCCCGATTCCTGCCGCCTTGGGAGCCATGCGCTGCTGTCTGTAATGTCAGCGGAACAGGAGAAGGACCCCATCGCGCTGAAGAGATCCCGAGGTACGGGGCGGGGGGGCGGGGGGCGGCCGCTGCTGGGGCCTAACTCCCGTGAGGAGAGCTGGCGGTGCGGCGGGGTGCCCGCACCGGCCGGACCCGGCCGCTGCTGCCCCCGCCGCGGTCCCTCCCTGCGGCGGGGCCGGGCGGTGCGGGAGCCGCGCTAAGTTTGCGCGGCGGGGCCGGCCGCAGCCTGCGGGCCTGGCCGTGCGGGACTCGGGGCCGGCGCTGCGCGGTGTGACCCGGCGGGCGGGCGCCAGTGCTGCCGCCCGTGTTTTCCAGGCTGTGCCGCCCATTAGTATGCGGCGTGCATAGTGCTGGTGCAAGGGAATACGTCGGCGCTGCCACATGTCCGAGTTCGTGTTGATGCAGAGCCCGTAAATTACACTTGAGTGCTCGCTCTCCTACCCCTGGTCTTGTGCTTGGGCTTGATTCTAGTTGCCGGCTTGTTTTTCTCTTCTCGGGAAATGAAAAATCCGTTCCAAGATTATTCTTGATTAATCGCGCTCTTGCGTGGCTCGTCGTGAGGTCTGAAGTATGCGTTTCTTTGAAATGTGGAAGGCGAAGGGTAGAAATTACGGTCTCTCTTCCGACTTGGGCCATGCAACTGACTTTAATGGCAGTAGCACATCAGGCTACGGAGCAGTAGTCGTGTCCTTACAGTCCTTAAAAACAGAAAAGCCTTTCGGCATGGCATAATGAAAGGCAACAGGGTGACAGAGCTGGGTGAAAAAACATGGCAAAATAATAAGATCGGCAATTTATTGCTTCTCCTTTCCTTGCCTCCTGTTTTGTCACTGGAATTCTATTGTTCTTGATGTTTTAAGCTTTTTTACGGTTGGGTAAGTGGGAAAAGGTGTGGATTCTGCTATGCATGTTGCCATTGATCTAAGGTTTGCTTTTCTAAAACTGTTATAGTAACAGCTGGATTGTAACCTTGAGAATGAGAGAAAGAAAACGTGCAGCAGTCTTACAAAGGAGACTGGGGTTCGTTAGACTCCTTCACTCTCGAGCCCTGATTCTGCAAATATTTAAGCACACGCAGTTTCACATGCCCGAGTTAGTCACTGAGTTTCATGCGATTACTGCTTAATGTCAAAACTGTTTACAGTATCAGGGCCACAGAATAGGTTCACCAAATCTGGTTAAAATTAGACACTTTTTAGTTTTCTGTCTAGAATTAAAAGTTTATTCAGCCATTTATGTTTCTTGGGAAAATGTTCCTACTGAGATAAAGCACTGTGTAAAGAGACTCTGGCATCCATCCTGTAAAAACCTAGACAGAGATTTGTCAGTGAGTATGAAAATACTCACTCCATAGCATATTTGCCGTATGTTAAGTATGGCATAAATTACATGCAAAGTCATAATCTCTTAATATGTAAACAGAACTGCAACTTGCAGTTCTCCTGACTAACACTGAAAATGTCTATCTTGAGTATGTACAAAGTAAAAAAAGAATACGGGACTTTTCTCCTTTTCCCTAATGTAAATGGCTGAAATACATTTTATCCATGATTTAATAAGAGAATAATTATCAGATACGTATTTATATCTCTAGATCATGTCATAGAATGGTTTGGGATGGAAGGAACCTATTTCCCATCCCCCTGCCATGGGCAGGGACACCTTCCACCAGACCAGGTTGCTCAAAGCTACATCCCACCTGGCCTTGGGCACTGCCAGGGATGGGGCATCCGCAGCTGCTCTGGGCAACCTGTTCCTGTGTCTCGCCACCCTCACAGTGGAGAAGTTCCTCCTAATACCTAACCGAAACCTTGCCATTACCCCTTGTTCTGTCACTTTATGCCTTTGTAAAAAGTTCCTCTCCAGCTTTCCTGTCGGCCCCTGTAGGTGCTGGCAGGCTGCTCTAAGTTCCCCCTAGAGCCTCCTCTTCTCCAGGCTGAACAGCCCCAACTCTCTCAACCTGTCTTCATAGGAGAGGTGCTTCAGCCCCTGATCATCTTTGTGGCTTCCTCTGGATCTGCTTGAGCCGGTCCATGTCTGTCTTGTGCTGGGACCCTAGAGCTGAACGCAGTACCCCAGGTGGGGTCTCATGAGAGTGGAGTAGTGGGGCAGAATCACCCTGAGCCCAGGATTCGGTTGGCTTTCTGGGCTGCAAGTGCACATTGCCAGCTCATGTTGAGCTTGTTGTCAACCAGCACCCACAAGTCCTCCTCAGGGCCGCCCACAATCCATTCCCTGCCCAGCCTGCATTTGTGCTTGGGACTGCCCTGACACAGGTGCAGGACCTCGCACTTGGCCTTGTTGAACTTTATGAGGTTTGCACGGGCCCACCTCTCCAGCCTGTCAGGGTCCCTCTGGATGGCATCCCTGCCCTCCAGCATGTCAACCACACAGCTTGGTGTCATTGACAAATGTGCTGAGCGTGCACTCAATCCCACTGTCCATGTTGCTTATAAAGATGTTAAACGGTGCTGTTCCCAATACTGACCCCTGAGGGACACCACTCATCACTGGTCTCCACTTGGACGTCAAGCTGTCTGTCACTTAGACTGTGACCATCTGGCCAATTCCTTATCCACCAAGTGGTCCATCCATCAAAACCATTTCTCTCCAGTTTGGAGACAAAGGTGTTGTGTGGAACAGCATATATGTCCAGGATATATGACACACATGATGCCCCAGTCAAAAGGATTGTATTTTTTCCTGGAAAATTAGTCTCAGGCAGTGAAATGATTTTTTGCACCCTTAACGCAATGTTCCACAATGCTCGATACACCTTTTGATGAAAGCCTGGGTGGTGGGTACCAAAAGTGACTCTCTGGAAAGTTTATTTTGGCTGTGTGAAAATGACCTTTATTCACTCTTTTTTGGAGGTATGCTAGGACTAACATTCTGTTTCCTTTTATGTAAAAATTAAATCATTATAAAATCCACAGGGAAAATATAAATTTTTAAGGCTAAATTAAATCATTGGCCTCACACGGCAAGAACTGAAAATACAAAGCTTTGTTCCTAGGACTTTCTATAAATCTAGGCATATGAATGGCTTCACCCGTGTAAAGTAGTTCATGTAGAAATTGGTGGAACTTGTCACTGGGATTCTAATCTTCATTTGCTTATGTTTTTGAAGAATGATATCCCAGAGAGGGAATTTATATATAATTTAGTGGAGTTTTAACTTACACTACTGTAAAACAGCACTTGCATATGATCCTCAGTGTTCTACTTGATCACAGATTTACTCATATCTGTGCTGCCAGTTGTTTGATTTATTATGAAATGTGGATATTGGTAATATTTTGCTATCAATGGTTAATGTCATTTATGTATTAAGAGTACAGGACCATGAACAAGAGTATATTTTATGCAGTTGTGAGGAATGGTGTTCACGGTACAATCTCCCACTGGATTTATGATAAACATATAGGAATGCAGGAGAAGAAGCTAATGTGAAATGCAGGGACAATTTTGAACAAATAGTTTATCAAGAAGATGATTTATAGAGTAGGAATTTAAAAGAGGTTTGTCATCATTCTTTATGTAAAACTTTATGCTGTCATTATTTAGTATTTACAGTTAATGCAGGGGCAGCGCCTCATAGCGCACTAAGTATATGCAGGATTTTATATCCTAAATCAAGGCAAAAAGGACCCTTTTTTTTTTTTGAAGAGCAATCCCTAGTTACTCTGGTGGTAGGTTATACCGTGATGTGCTATGCTCAAGCATGAGTTTATCTGAGAACTTGATCGTGACTTCATGACCTAGTCTTTGAAATTCAGACCTACAATTTGATAGGTATTGATTTGGGATGACCACATATCTTCCTTCCATATAATGAAAAATGAAATTAAATTTCAACAGTGACAGCCAAAGCCAAAAGGAACTTATTAAAGCAGAGGCAGAACTGGTTTCTTGCTTGAGGTAGGACTGGTAAATTTCTGAAACCTCTAAAAAGGAGTGGCGGGGGGGAAGCAAGTGCTAGGAGTGAAAATTTGTCAGGCCTCCTTTGATCTGTGTATAGTAAGTCTGCTTCTTCCCTGTGAGAAGAGATTTTATGTTACTTTATTGAATAGTCCTAAAGCTGGTTTAGCTCTCTGCTGGGAATACTTGTCTAACATAGAGCAGTGTAATGTCATACATTGTGCTTCTTTGCATAATACTGTTGATAATTCACAGTTATCTTCAGGTTGCCTTTGGTAATAAAGACGAACCCGTGTGTTCAGCTGTATGCTTGCATCTTGATAAAGTTTGACTTGTACTCTGAGTAAGAGTTTTAAACAAGTAACAGTAAATTTTTTAAGTTGCATTGCCCTTCTTACTGTTCTATACTGTTACTATTTATGTTTATGTTTTAAAGAGAAAATAAGATATTATCTTAACAGGCCTGGGGAAAAAATGGATTAACACACAGTTTCTTAATGTTAGTATCTCAACACGTGTCGCTCTTGTTATCACCCTAAAGTGATTATTATTCTCTGAGGTTTCTGCAGAGTAGGGTGGGTTTGCCCGGAGTCCCTGTCATTTTTGGCAGGTTTCTTTTTTGTAGAATCATAGTATCATTTAATCTGGAAAAGACCTTTAAGATCAAGTCCAACTGTTAACCCAGAACTGCCAAGTCCACCACTAAACCATCCATCTAAGCACCACAGCTATGCGTTTTGTCTGATGAAGTCTTGCATTTAGTGAAATTTACATCTGACAAACTGGAGATCTGTCTAAACAACATGGCAGGTTTTCAGTGGTTTTCGACACTGATCTACTGCTGTTTGCTTTTTTCCTTCATGGTGTATTGTAACATGCTGTTGTATATTGGTACAGTGAGTTTGATAAATGCTGTGTCTGTGTAAGTTAAATAGGAGGTGAATCTTTGGCATAGTTTTAAGCAGTTCTTTTGAAAGTTTTATGTGTTATGCAAACAAGAAATACTTCTTACTGGTGAAGCGGAGACATTAAGTACCAAGGGACAGATAAACATAAAATAAATGGAAATGTTTATTCCAACTGTGATGAGCATGAATTGGATGTTAGAGTGGTAATAGAGTGAGATAGCTGTATATGAGGTATGCAAACTTTTACCTCCAGGTGTTTGCTCCTTAAGGACTTGCAATGTAAGGCACCAGAATTAATGCAAGCTCAGTATTTATAACAGGTATCTGTTGCTATGACAGGCAGAGGCAAATTTAAAATACTGTCTGTAAGAAACCTAATGCTGTATTGCACTGATTGAAATTTTGTAGGTGGTGACAGTGGATTGGATGGGTTAGGAGGACCAGGAGTACAACTTGGAAGCCCTGATAAGAAAAAGCGCAAAGCAAATGCACAGGTAAATTCCCTCTGGTTCTTTTACTTTCTTAATAAATAGTGCAGTCATGTTTGCTGGTATGACTAGCTTGTGTTGTTCAGAATATCAGTCTGTTCTCACAAATAGCAGTACCATATAAAATATTTTAGTTGCATTGTGAAGCTGAAATCTTCATAATACTAGTTATTCTCACTGCAGTTATTTTAATCTCTGTAGGTTGCCAAAGACCTATAAAGAGAGGAGCACAGTGAGACTGCCACAACTTGTATTTTACCCATATGGATTTGATTCTGAAACAGGCTTTCTTTTAATGACTTTGTAGCCCTTGGTAGAATTCTGTATAGCATGAGTAGTTGCCATGAGACTACTTTTCTTCTTACCTTCATTCCGATATGTGTAGGTTTGTGGGCTAATGGATCAGTACAGTTTGTTAATGCTTTGACCAAACTCTTGGCATATTCCCCAAGTGATTTTCAAGCAAATGCTATGAGGCAGGTTCGGCTCCTTTCCAGTGAATCCTTGCAATTTGGCATTTCTATACAGTTTCTGTTTCCAGGAAAGGAAGCCTGAATACAAAACATGTAAAGCAATTAGATATCTGTAATGCAGAATTGTCCTTTGTTGTGTTCATTCAGCTTCGAGTGAGAGTATCTGTTAATTTGGTACTGCCTAGCGAGAGTAATTTTATTTATGTAGGTCACACAGTTTCTTTCTGTTAGGCCTATCCAGATTCCATTGAGATGTGGATTTGCTGTCTTAATTTTTGTTTTGTTTTAAAGTAGTCATGGTGAAACCTGCTCTGAGAAATATTCAGTTAATTTAAAGGGATTGGGCCTCCTTCTTGGTAGAGCTTTCCTTGTGTTCTGAAATGGTGATAACTGTAGAGGACACGAAGATTAGTTTCCTCTCTTTTCTTACCGGGTTCAAGTTTTGTGGCACAGCAGGAGGGTTTGTTTTTTTTTTTGGGGGGGGGGGGGGCAAAAAAAAAAAAAGTTTCTTAGTATTTAGGAGAAAATGCAAAATGCTTTCTGTGAGCACAGTTAGCATGAGGGTGAACTAGGCAGATGTTCCCCACAGGCTAGTCTAGAATGCAATTCAATTGTATAGCCACTCTGATGACATTTCAACAGCCTCTGGGCTCCATTAAAGACTTGATTTTACTTTTCTCTGTAACCAGAAATCCCTGTATTTTATACCTACTGACTATGCTTTGCAGGCTATCCACAATCACTGCATGCTCATAAGGGACACCTCTGTTTGGTACACAGAATATAGAAAATTCCTATATGCAGAGACCTATATTCTGTATACCTTTTTTTAGGGTTATAGTAACATTAGGTTTATATATCCTCATAGAAGTGGGGTGTCTTAACAGATGTATATTCAGTTAAGTGAACCCAAAATGAAACTAAGGAAATGCTTCGAATCTGCTCTTCAACATTTGGAAATATTTTATGCATGTGTTTAAGTGGCACGTGGCTTTCTGTATTGTTGCTTTTATGATGTAAAAGATTAAGAAATAGAAGTCACATACCAACTAGTATTTTCAGAAGCATGGTTGTGCAACTGCACAATTTTTAAAACACAGATTACTATAAATCACCATGTTATCCAGAGCCCAAACTCCTCTCTCACCTCTGTACTGAAATTTCAGACAGCCTGGCAGGGTACAGTGGGTGAGCTTTATGCAACAGCTGAACAGTTCTTTTAGCAGTAGTGCTGCTAATCCAGGAACTTCGTGGCTGGTCTGTCTTGCAGGGAAATACTAAAACTAATTTAAATGTTGTATTTAAAATATTTTTAGGGCTCATCATTTCCTCCTCCATCTGAATATGCTCCACCGCCGAATCCAAGCTCTGACCACCTTGTAGCTGCAAATCCGTTTGATGACAACTATAATACTGTGTCTTATAAACCACTTCCTTCAGGAAATCCATATTTTAGTAATCCTGGTTATCCTGGCTTTGGAGGCTATAACACTTTCAGAATGCCACCTCATATGCTGCCCAGAGTGTCCTCGCCATATGGTGGTTCTTACTCCCTCAGAAACCAACCACATCCCCTTCCTCAAAACCCAGTGGGAATGGGTTTTAGTCGACCCCACTCTTTCAGCTTCAGTCCCCATGATAACCCAAGTTTTGGGAATCAACCACCTTATAGTGGTGTTCAGATAAATCAAAATGTCAATATGCCTGGTCAGCATTTCAGACCTAATCCTGGTGAGAACTTTGGCCATTCTGGTCAGATACCTCATCCTGACGTGCCATCTAACTTTGGTCCTGGAAACAATCCGAATTTCCCAAATTCGCAGCTAGAGTCAAACCATTCTTTTGTTCCTCCACCAAACACATACAACCAGACAAAATCATCAGCACAAAAGCAAGACTTTAGTCAAGGTGCAAGCAAAGCAGCCAGCCAGAACACTGCTGCTCATCAGCATCATCACAGGACAGAGGACATTGTGAGTCAAGGTAACAGTGACCTAAAAAATGTTACTCGAAACAACAACGTGGTAAATCAGGATAATAGCCATTCGAATAATGCTGATAACACTAACGCTGGCCATTCAAATGGGACTCAGAGTAAGTCCCGACAGTCTCGAGGTACTGCTGAAGGATGCAACTCTGAAAAGAGCAGCAAAACACCCCTTCATCCCAGTCGTCACGGTCACTCGTCCTCTGAACCCGTCTATCCGTGTGGAATTTGTACACATGAAGTTAATGATGACCAGGATGCCATCCTGTGTGAAGCCTCTTGCCAAAAATGGTTTCATCGGATCTGTACAGGCATGACTGAGTCAGCTTATGGCCTTCTTACAGCAGAAGCGTCAGCCGTTTGGGGTTGTGATACTTGCATGGCTGACAAAGATGTCCAGTTAATGCGTACAAGAGAGACTGCAGGACCACCTGTGTTGAATACGGATGGCTAACAACATCAATTGGTGGTAGTGATTGAAATACTTGCTATGAAGATTTGGTTACAAATTGGGTACTTCACTTTCTGCAGACAATCAGTTGTGTTTGATTGCTGTAATCTTTTTTTCCCTAGTCTGTTTTAATTCATAAACTTCCGTCTCATCTTTTGTACTCTTAGTTTTATGTGTGCTAATGTTTTGCAGGATGGAATATTTTTTTGTTTCTGATTAAAACTGTAAAACATAACTGACAACTGATCAGAAGTAGGATGTGCATTGCCAATTTTATTGAAGGCAAAAATGTGGCTGTATGAATAGCCCCTAATTTGCTAGTGTTAATGTGTTAACACTAGCATTTAGTGCTCGGATTTAATGGTACTATATTTGCAAGTACTCATTATGTTGAATGTCCATTACTGATGTTCTTGCTATCCTTTCTTTGAATATAGTGGAGATGATGTGGAGGAATGTGCAGTGCTAATAGTTTTTATTTTAGGGTAAATACAGAGAATTTTGTGTATGCTTTTTCCTATTTTTGAAGTAAAGCATTAACACACTATTCACAAATAGATGACTTCATGCTTAGTAACACAATGAAACACACTAAACTCTTATGCATTTATATTTCCTTGAAAAGGCAATGATCTCGTTTGACTTCTCAGCACATACTTGCTGGAGACTCTTGCTAGGTCTTGCAGTATTTGGAAATAGTTACAAAATATGATTACATTGGAAAAAGAACACTTCAAGTTTGTGAAGTCCAGTGCTTTAAATCTAGAGAATACCAAAACTAGGGTTGCATATGTAACCTTAATTCATTTATCTTAAACACATACTTTAGGATACAGTCTCTGCATCTGTCACGGTTGTGCAGTCATGCACCTCTCTCTCATCGTTTCTCATTGATGGTTCCAGCCTCCCACCTCGGTGCTGCCTGCGAACTGTGACTGAACCAGTGCAGGCAAAGTTCTGCCTGTCTCCTGGGGCTTTCAACGAGAGCCTGCTCAGTCATCCTGAGCTTAGACAGTCCACCTGGCATGAAGGAGCACGCAGAGCAACGGAGTGTGCTCAGCATAGGCTCTGAGTTGCAAGATAATTTGGCCAGCGAAGTCTTAAAACTGAATTCCCACCACTGCGTCAGCCAGTCTGTTAGTGAGGGGGTGGGACATCTAGGGTGAAGAAAACTAGCTTTCGCATCAGGTGAGTTTAGCTCACATCAGAAGCAAGTAATCAGAAATTTAGCTTCTTTGCTAAACTTGATATCCTGTTGAGAAGTATGAATGGCACTAGAGCTCCACATGTGATGCTAAGAATTTTATTTTAATATGGGTAATTTGATCTTACTCTTGATCTCAAAGCCCTCTCCTTTTTCTTTTTTAATGTGGGGAAACATCAAGCTTTGAAGACCTCAGCCTTAGCAGTGTGATAAAGTTGCAAACACAACTGAAAATGAGTGTTTCTGTAGAGAGAAGTGTTGGTTTAACTTAATAAAATGTGGCACTGTAATAACAGACCTTGCCTGTGATACCACTGTGCTGGAAACTTTTCGTTTTTAAACAGGCAACAATTAAATCATATGTCAAGCAGTACAGGTACTAGTCACTTTCCCTAATGTGATCAGTTGTTCAGGTCTGTGGTGACAAGTGATGTAGGAGCCTATATAAATACAGTCATCTATATAAAAAGGTAGTTTGTATGGTAAGCTACACTAATGAGTGAAAAGTAAGACCTGTTTGCTAGTTCACCATTGTGTTTGATTTTAAATGGACTCTACTGTGGTACTTTTCCTGGAAGATACTGTGCAGATCTACATGACTGTCCTTGTTTTATTTTAAAAGCGAAAAGTTTCATATGCTCTTTTACTGGAGAAGTGCAGTATTGCCCTCCTTCTTTGTATTGCCTCTCATCAGGAAAAAGGAAATAATGTCTAAAATGTCACAATTCATATCTTGAGGATTTCCTGTGTGGAGATGTGAAGAAAGTGTAAGGCAGATCCAGGGCTTCTGTTTTCATCACTGTTTGCTTTAGTTAATACAGATACTAAACTTAATCTTGTTTTCTTAGAGGTGTGATATTTAAAAGCAAACAACAAAAAAACCCCAACCAAGCAACAACCTCTGTTAGAGAGAGTTATTCTTCAGTAGTTTTCCTAATGACTGACTGGCTGTTAGAATTTGCTTTTGGTATCTACAGTAGAAATTAAACCAAACCTTGTCTAGATAGATTTGTTCCTCTGGGAATCAATTTCATCTCTGCAATGATTTGCACTGTGGTGGTAGTGGAGCTGGTTGAGACCTACTGCAGTGTAAATGAAATAAAAATTCTTGCTCAGTGAAAATTCAACAGAAGCTCCAATGATGACGTTGTTACCCAAGCGTGCTGTTCACGATACCTTTCCCACACCTCATTCCTGTTGTGAGAAGATGTTCTCAGAAGTCCAAGTAATGTTTTAACAGTTGTTTTGGAGCAGACATTGTATTTAAAATAGCCATGTATTTCTTAATCTTTTCCTCAACCCTACACAAAGTTAGGCAAGTGTTTTCTGCATTAGCTAGCAAGACATTAGAATTTAAATATAGTGTTCTTACAAACTTGAAATCAACTGGAGTATCATTTTATAAGGCCTTAAATTGTGTATTTGTGATGATTTATTTCAGTTTTTCTAAACTGGTACCATGTTGGGTTTGTAACCCGGTAAATTTTCTGTGTTTGTTAACCTGCAAATTCAAGGCATTAGCAAATGCCAGTTGTATAAAATAGTAGTAAAAAAACCCCCAACAACACCAGACTTGTTATCACACTGATTGTAGAGATAGGACTGATTAGGATCTCCAAAAGTCATCTAGCCAATATGCTTGCCCTACTGATATACTCTTGGCATATCTGGACTCTTTATCTAGAGAGAGGGAGTTATACTTTGTTTTTCTCTGCATGTATTGACTAGTTAGTAGTTCAAGTATGCACAGGAAAAACAACAATCATGTTTTGTTAGTAAGGTACTAGGAAAATGTCAGCTGGTTAGAATTAGAAATTAGTTATAGAAGGGTGGGTGGGAGGGAGGGCTGATTAGAATAGGTGAGGTTTTTTTGTAATACTCTACATGAAACGATTTGTATTGAACTATCATGTGCTTCTTTCATGACTAGTGATTTAGACTGTACTGGTGCTGCACACCAAAAATATCACAAAGATTTTGTAAATCTTACAAACCTTGACATTTTTATGGGAAATGCCTGTGTCCTTTTAAAATAGCTCCTTGCCACGGTCAGAAATGCAGCCTATGTAACCCAAAATGGTTTGGTTTTTTTCTTTTCTTTTCCTTTTTCCCCCCTAGGCTGAAATAAATAGGTATAAACTAGATTGAACTGTCCTTAATACTTAGGGTTTTGCCAGAGACCAGTTTTGAATGAGAAAATATGTATTTTGCTCTTTAAAATAACTTGTTTTATTGGTGTCAGGTTAAGTGACAGTGCTGCATATAGGCTAGAGGGTAGATATCAAAAATTCTGTTTCTGTCTGTTTTACTGATCCCTTCTATAATTTGAGACAGGCAGGCTAACTGTTTATGCCTCAATCTCTTCTTTCAGAAGATCAGACTAACACTTCCCAAGGGTGTTTAGAGACTTAGCTATTATTAGAGGTGACAGAGGCTAGAGAAAGTAGTAAAGTTTGCTCTATTCAAAACAAAAATATAATTTTGGGGGCTGCTCAAAGAAGAATATACTTTGTGACCTCTGAAGTTTTTCATCTAAGAACCAGTTTTGTAATCTCATTTTTCAGGCTTAACTTGAAGCGTGGGAGGATTAACGCAGTCAGGGGAACTGCATGCATGCAGCCGAGACCATTTCGGAGTGTTTGCAGTTCGGAGCCTATGATATTTGCAACTGAAATGCTTTTTATGGTTTGAGATTTTTACAAAATCAATGGTGTTCAAATGTAGCACTTTTTTAACATTTGTCTTTATTCCAACTTAATACGATGACACATCTGCGTTAAATATGTCCCTTTCATTTTATAAATAAACATTGCCTGGCAGTAAAAGTATTGGTGTAACATTTTTAAAAAAGGAAGTCATGCTTCTTATCATGTTGTATGTGACTTAAATGATTGTTTCATATTAAAACTAATCTTTCCTTATGTACTGCTTAAATATACCTGTTTTGGGATATCAGTTCAGTACTTTTTATACAATCTTGAATGTGTTCCACATTGGTGACATGTATTTTTGCAACAACTTTTTTGTTTCGATTTTAAATTAGAGCATGTCTGAAGTAATACATGCATTAGTGCTGTGGTGTGTGGCAAAGTTACTGTACGTAATTCAAATTGGAAAAAAGTTTCCAGACTTTGTCCAACGTTAACCCTGTGGCCAGGGATTAAATTACTATGTAATACAAATTATTTCATATCACGATGTGTTTTAAGCTACTCTATGAAGTATGTGAAACATTATTGTTTATGGATTGGTAGCTGGTGTGGTATCTTGCATAGAATGAGGTATGATAGATGGTAGCAATTCATGGTAATTAAAACTGACTACCTTTCAGAACACGCAGCACTTCTGTGCATTGTCATCTTGTTGCCATAACTGTTAGTATGAATTTCTTAATATTATCCACTGACAAATGGGTGAACATTTGGTAATAAGCTCATAGGTGTGAAAATTCTATTCTAACACTCTTTACTTGGTTTACAAAACTTCATTTTTTTTATCTGTTGAATGTTATCAGATATATGCAGGAGGCTGTAGAACTGGGTGTATTTTAAAGCTATTCTGCAATTACAAAGTTTTGTCTGAAGCTTTCTATATTAGAATAGGCTCTTCCTTAAAATTGGAAAATTAAGTGTACTTAGTGGAAATCTTAAGGCAATATAACTATCCTACACTACATCTTCAGTTATGCACATTAACTTCTTTGTATGGAACTCCTCTGATTTCTTGTTGGCTTATGCTTTATATGGGAGTAAAGGGTCGCTTTAGTGCCCTAGTGTTGTGTGTCATCAGTTCTGAGGTAATTAATTTTGAACAGTGTTCAGCCCCTTGGAGGTGTTGACTGTAGCTTGAAGTATTCAGTCACCCTTAGTCTCCTGGTTCAGAAATGTTTTATCCCAACATCGTAGGGAATACCTATTGTTAAAGTGTTTGCCATACATGATTAATTTTCCTTTTCATGTTCAAATAAACTGTCGCAAAATAATTTTTGATCCAACCCCACCTTTTTACTCGGAGGTTTGTGCACTGTAATTCAGGAATTGCTGTATTGGAGACAGTTTGCGATTGGAGTCATGAGAGGTGTTGTGTCTATTCCTAGACGCTCAAAGACACTCAAATCCTAGACACAGAAAGGATGATCTAAACCTGAACTTCCATATAACTTATGGAGGGCAAGCTTTTAATATATTTTATATTTCTTCTTCCTTTTTCTTTTTTTTTTCTTTCCTTAATTGTTTTTTCTGAAATGTGAAATAATATGGAGTTGTTGAAGGATTTTTACTTAACAGACTGTCTCTTCTCTAAGCTTTTGTTTATGGCCTTTAGAGCAGACACTGTATATTTTAAGGCCTTCTGACTTGAAATTTTGTTGTCCACATTCTCCTTTCAGTGTTAAAGATGAGTTGAAAAAGGCAAGTTACCCATCTACTGCCATCCAAACAATGCAAAATAAATGATTAAGATTGTCAACATTTAATTTTTTTGTTAATAATGATGTGATATTTTACCTTCTAGAAGAACATGTATCAGAATCTGATTCAAGCGTTCTTGGAAAATGTATATGGTAGATTTTGTCCAGCACTGTATGTAACTTGCTTTCTGTCTGTTTTCAGTTTCTTTTAAAATAAAGATAACTTTTGCGGGGAAGTTGCCTATTAATCATGTAATGTCTAGATTAGCTCTTCTAATATTTTGTCTGTGAGAATGCATTTGGATTAGGCATAATCTCACAAGAAACGGTATGAGGTTGTATTGATCAGAAAAGGCAGCTCCTGCCTCTTTTGGAGAGGTCCGCTGTTCTTTAAAGGCATTAAACTGAAGTAACTCCAAAGCAGATTAGAAGAATTCTTGCACAATAGACCCCATTTCTTTCTTACAGGATGGGAGGGAAGGCTCAGGCACTATTTGGCTAAACAGATATTTTTTTTTAGAATTCTCTGCACTTGGGAAGAGATTATGCAAAGAATGATTTATACTAATTAATAAAATTATTACTAAGCTATTCCTGTTTGTTAAAATACCACAACTAACACATACCAAATCTGTACCTTACTAATAATTCTTAAAGGCAGCTGATATGGGTGGTCCCAAACCACACATGCCAAACAGTTCATTGGAATAAATAGCATCTTGTAGAAGAATGGCTGCAGAAGCATGGCCTTAGAATCTCTGAAGATCTGCACAATCCAGGCCTGGTATTAGAATAGGCCTGTAATCAGAATTGTACTGAAGTTGCTGTGCTGAAGTTAACAAGAAAGGTAGCCTTGAGCTGTTCTTGAATCCTGAGACCAAGTAATTATGTTGTGCCAACCGGCCGTGGCTGTAACAAGCTACAGCTGCTGGGAAAGCAGGTGCAGGGCCAAGAAAGATAGGGACCGGTATGGGAAAAGAGGGAGTAACAAACTACAAGGCTGAAGCACAGCAACACAATTAGCCACATGGATAGAATGCTTATTTTAGTCATGATAATTAGGGGTGTGAGAGCCGCCCGTGTTTAGAGACTACTAACCGATTATATTTCTGCTTTACGAATATGCATGTGTATCGGTTCTATATAAGTAGTGTTAGAAACTAATAAAGTTGAGCAAGATGCATAACTCATATTGAGCGTCTTCTTGACTCCAGTGAACCCTTCTTCCAACAGCATCTCATAAAATGTTCTTAGAAAATATGGAGGGATGAGAGAAATGAGAGAGGATTTAGAAAGAATGGGGGAGAAAAAAAGGTTATTTATTAAAGACAAGAAAATGTAAGATATTTAAGGGATTCCTCACACCCCACACCCCCCGTTAAAGCCTCTGAAGCTAGAGTCATTAGAAGTGAAATAATCACTGGAAGAGATGTATGTATGTATTTGCAACTGGAAGTTCCAGAGTATTAGTAATATTAATAAGATCTGACTGGAATATAAATCTCCATCCTTTGTAGCACAGGAGATAGGAATTTAAGTATTAAAGTTTTCCAGGGAAAAATTTATCTCCCTTCACTACAGTTTCTTGCACTTTTGACTCGTAAGTTGGTGCCAACAGAAGAAGGATCCTGAATGGACCTCTCTTCTGGTTTATTTTGCAAGTGTCATAGTGAGAACTCACTCATTTGTCCAAGTAAGCTGGCAGTGTGAAATGTGTGTGACATAGGTGATGTTTCTGCAGATACACATCAATACAAGACTTTAAAGGTTGATCCAAGACCTTGCTCAGTCCCTTTTGTGTCCTTCTGCAGCTAAATCTGCTGCTTTGACTTAGAAATGTTAGTGACATTTACTGTGTCTTCTATGAGTGAAATACATAGCTTTGCATTGGAGATCTAGTTTTTAAGTAATAGACTTTTTTATTAATGTACTGGAGCTATTTTGTGTAAATTCAAAACACCAAATCCAGGTAACCATAACTATGCCCTGTCTTGTAAAGTGTGTATACATAGCATGTTCTTTCTGGCAGGAATAAATAAAAAGCTGCTTCATTTCAGTATATTCTCTGTGATTAAACTAAAAATGACACCTGGATGACCAAGGTGGAAGACCAGCACTCCACAACTCTTAAGACTTCTGTTTTCCATGAATGAACTCTCCAAAACTGAAGGATACACTCTGGATGACTACAGCTGCCTTCTGGAGTGGTAGGAGATTTTGAGTTACTGTTACATTATAGTCATTTTAGCCAATGCTGCTATTGGAACACCCCGATTTACAACAAAACAAAACACTATCCCCTCCAACTACCAACTCTTCGTTACTTCATCTAGGAAGCAGGCAAATAGGATTTTGACCACTATGTGCAGTTTTAGTCTTTCCATTTTCAATATAGTAGAACTGTGAAAGCTTTGGAGGTGAGCAAGGAAGATAAGGGTATGTAAAAGGAGTGTAAGTGAGGTAAGAATCTTTCTAGGAAAAAATAACATCTCTTAGAGTGGAGAATGGTCTATAACAGTGGTCCTCAAACTTTTTAACCAGGGGGCCGGCGCGTGGGTGAAGTGGCAGGCAGTCATCTGCGGCTGCTTGGTTTCCCCCCCCAACCCCCGGCGGGGGGGTGGGGGTGGGTGGGGCGGGGGGGTCTGTAAATACCGGGGGCCGGATTGAGGACCCTGGGGGGCCGTATCTGGCCTGCGGGCTGTAGTTTGAGGACTGGTCTATAAAAAATGAATGGCACAGAAGGGGCGTTTAGAACTTCCTTGTTTCATCATTGTCTGCACTTGCCTGAAGTTTGTCTTGTAATACAGACAACTAAGAGATATTAAATAAAGGTAACGGGGAATCTTTCCTCATCTTATATTTACTTATTAATTTTATCTTACAGTTTCTTAGACTGATAGCAGTCTGTTTATGGAGACATCATGGTGTAAGTCTAGGCTCAGAACTATAAACTACAGAAGTCTCTTTTGCCACTGCAGCTGACAGCAAGGCTCCTTATGCCATGGTGCAGGTCCTGCTGTAAGTCTGAAAATGTGTCATGCAAGGTTTAAAAAAAAAAATCACATGCCAAAAAGACCTAAAGTAAGTCATTTTGACTTTCAATTAAATCTCTTTCCTCTTGTACTTTTGAATGCTCTTGGAATGAGGAATATAATTCAGTACTCAGATTCCATTCTGTGCAAGCATTCATCCAGATGATATTGATGTGAGTGACTGAAGGTGAAGAACAACCCAGGAATAATATCCGTTGCAATGGATTTCTTGCTCTGAAAAAAAGTTTGAAACCTCTGTGAGATCTACTTTTATACATATATATATATATAACTAAATAGTAACCACTATCATTTGAACATTGCTTTGGGATATATGTAATAGAATATAAAAATTAAATCTTCAGTGATATACATACGAAATCTTAGCTAATGTGTGCAATGTTTAACTCAATTTTTCTTCATCATATTTTAAAAGAAAGAAAACGGGGGAGAGTAGACTCCTTGATTCTGGATCTTTTCCAAATAGTTCTAAGTAATTGTATACTTTTGAGGAACTTAAACATACTTGAATGTTTATCCAAATGTGTTTGGCTTGCCTTTCAACCCATGTTCCCCAGCAGCAGTTGCTTTCTATAAGCTAGACTTTATTTTGGCAGATACAGTGTTACAGTTTGTTTGAGGAAAGTTGAGCAACAATGTGCAAACTCCCTCCCGGGTGTTTGGCAAAGACAGCGAAATAAGACAATATTGCGAGGCACTAGCACGGAGCTGCCAGTATGACCTATTTTTGGAGGACATCTGGAAGTTTCAGCGTCCTGCTAAATCAGTCCTCAGATGTAATAGTTTTTATCAGAGATTCTCAAAGTAATAGTTGTCTCTCTTTATGGAAATGTATTTGGATAATCGGAGCCGCATTCCTTCCCGCCGTGTGTAGGTGGGAGTGATGCAGACCAGGAGCGCCTTGCCCTTGCCGTGCCGGTCGGCGGGCCGCCAGCTCATCACCGAGCGGCCTGCGCCGTTACCGTGCGCCCTGCGGTGCGCGGCGAAGAGCGTCCGCAGGCGGCACCCCGGGGGCGGGCGGTCCGGGCCGCGCCGGCTCGCAGCGGGCCGCGGTCACCCTGTGCCGCCGTTCGGCGGGCGGGCCAGCTGCGGCGGGGCGCTCTTCGCTGGGGCTGCCGCCGGCTCCCGGGGCCGCCGCCCTTCCGCGACTGCCGCCGTACTCCAGGGGAGCGGCGAGAGGTCCCCGGGGCACTCCCCGGCCCCGCCGCCCCCCGCGGGCCGGCGCCGCCGAAGGCCGCGGGTGGGCCCTGCCAGCAGCTTCCAGGGGCGGTGCGGCGGGCCGGAAGTGGCCTCGAAGAGCACCGGAAGCTCTTCTGCCCCTAGCAACGGCGGCGGCGCGGCCGTAGCGACGGGGCCGCCATGCCCGTGTGGCTGCGGGAGTACAGCTGGCGGCAGACCGCCTCCGCCGTGTACCTCTCGCTGCCCTTGCGCGGCGCCCGGGTCACCGCCGCCAACATCTTCTGCACCGAGCAGTACCTGAAGGTGGGCGGCCGCGCAGCACGGCGTGCGGGCCCTGCCGTGGGATGTGTCGCGCCCGCGGGCCTGTGGCTCGGAGTTACTTTATGGCTCTGTTAAAAAGCACACGCTTCATACGCCGTGACATTAAGCGTATAATATTTTGTAACAGTTACGCTACAATCTCTTTTTGTATGCTGCAGGCTGTTACGTACCTGGCCCACTAGAGACTAGTAGCCTTTGCCACTGTTGATTCTCCTCCATATTAATAATGCTACTCAATAGGTGCTAGCTGCCTTTTCTCTTGTAAATGGCCTGAATTAGACACTCTGCTTATACTATGAATAATAATCCTAAATTTGAGGTCCGCGGCTTCTGTTGCAGTGCTGAACCAACTTTTTCAATCTTTTTTATCTGGTCTCACAACATGCATAACCTCCCTACTGCATACCAAGCAAATCCGTTTTGTCAATAGCACATGTTTCTTGAGGTTTGCTGTATGCTTGTACTGAGTATTTTGAATATGTGAGATTCAATTCAATCTTTTTAATATTGGTTCAAATTAATTATCTTTTTATAGGTAAGCATCCCTCCTTTCTTATTTGAAGCCGTTTTATATGCTCCTATTGATGACACAAATAGCACAGCAAAGATTGGAAATGGAATCATTTTCTTCACTTTGTATAAAAAAGAAGTGGCCATGTGGGATTCCCTAACTCTAGTAAATGGTAAGTTCCTTAATGTGAAAATTAGACTGAGTGTTAAGAAACACAAACTGTGAAAAAACTTTGCAAGCTGTAATGAGCAATGTGAAATTTCTGCTGCTAGATATCTGCGAAGTTAAACATTGTTCTTCATTTTAAAAATAGAAAGCGTATGAAAACAGGCACAACATCTACTGGCTCTAATGTGCACAAAACAAAAAGAATTTTTTTCTAAAACTTACATTGTGTGTGTGAGCAAATCTGAGTTTTTCTTTTTTAGAGAAAAGCTTATGGAATTTGAACTGTGTTGTGTTTTCCTAGACTAAGTAGCTAAAGGAATCCTATTTTTATGAATATGGTGTGTAACGGCAGACATTCACGCCTAAATCACTAAAATAATTTTTTTTTTTTTAAGCTGACAAGGAGAAACTGCAATATCTGAGAGAGAATGCTGTTCTAAAAGCTCATGAAAAGGCAAAAGAGGAGGCAGAAGCAAAAAAAGTTGCAAAACAGGAACACAAAAAATATGCTTTGGAGGCCACAATGAAGGTAAGGTTAGAAAGGACTCTACAGCACATGTACAGGTAAACAATTACCAGCTAATCTGGCAGCTGCTTGCTTAAATGGACCTTGAAAAATATGAAAAATACTCATTTTTATTACAGTGGTGGAGAACCTTGTTATTTAATTGTACTTAAAACACATTTATTACCAAATATGAAAATGATACAGAAAAAATACTTAAAAGTTGCCATTTTCCATTAGTAATACTAATGAAAATTTTCGGTGAGGCACTCAGATTTTTATCAGTTAAAAGGAGACTACAGTCATGTGGCAAAACTGTAATCCTTTCTGGCCTTGCATCAGCGCAAGTATTTAGTCATTTAGCACTGTCAAAAATACTGTTTTTTTAAAAAAAATCTTATATTTTATTGTTATATTTTCTATCAGACTTGCTGTTCATTTCTTTTTGTGTGTGTGTGTCTCTGTCATTCTGTGTTTTATGTATATTTTATGTGTATTTATTTTCAAAATTTTTATGTATGTAAAAAGTCTGGTCACTTCATTTGTGTTTAAACAGATTTTTTTAAAGTATACAATGAAATTTTAAGACTGCATATGCAACTTGGACCAAAATTAACTGCAGTTAGTGACTTTCTGAGTAGTGATGTT
Organism: Falco peregrinus; assembly: GCF_023634155.1. Lineage (NCBI taxonomy): Eukaryota > Metazoa > Chordata > Aves > Falconiformes > Falconidae > Falco > Falco peregrinus. The sequence goes on from NC_073721.1 coordinate 112,790,792, forward strand.
GTATCTATTCTGCCTATGTAATAATCTCAAAGAGGAGAAATAAGAAATAATGTACTAAAATGAAGCTGTATGTTTTACATTTCTGTGTATTCCAGAGATCTGTGTTGATACATGGCTAGGATTTTCATTGTTTAGAAGTAAAACTTATTTCTGATTGTCCTGTTGTGACTTTTAAAAGCTAATCAGAAATCTTTACTCTCCCAATAATTTTTAGGCTTCTTTCATGATGCTTTGCTTGGGAAAATAATGGTAACTTTTACATAGTCATGTTGTTATGATCAGATGTTGCATGTTGCATTCAAACAGCTAGAAGAAGCAGAAAGAAAAAGAATTGAAGATCTGAAAGAAAAGGAGCGTCGGAAGGTTACTAAGGAGTTGGAGTTATGGAAAAAACAGCAAAGAGATGCTGAGAAACAAAAGAGGGTACAAAAAGAAGGGGAACTGCATCAAGAAGCAGAGCAGTTAAAGGAGAGGAAAAAGGGGAAAATGAGCAAAGCTAGGATTCCTACTGAAGGAACTTCTAAGACTGGACTCAAACCTACTGGAGGTTGTATTATTGAAGTGTGTTTTATCACTCTTTAAAGTGTGGATGTAACTTTGTTCCTAGATATTTCTAATTCATCATTTGTCTTTGTCTCTACCATAAGGAACTAATTCTTCTCCCTTGCAGTTATTTTAGTGTCTTTATTTTCACGCAATTTGTTGAGCTAAAGCATGTGAGTTCTTAGCTCTTGTTTAAGTCCTTGGAAGTACGAGGACGGGTTTTGTTCTAAGCTTTAGAAAAGCAAACTAGAAAGCCTTTCTGACAGTGTGATGCTGATTTTCTGAGGGTGGAGTTCATATTACCCTAATTTACCTAACTGCCGGTTTTCACAGAAATGCATAGTTTCCTTTTGCTCTCTCTATCCCACATCTTGACCACACAGAGAGCCAATTCAGGAAACTAAACCAACAGGAAATATTTCATTTTTGTTTTGTTTCTATGTTTTGATGAGGTTACTTTTAGGTCTTGCAGTTGCCCTGTCGGAGAATTGTGTAAGTGACAGAGATAGCGGTGTAAGATGAGTTTAAGGTAATATGTGACAGATAATGTAGCCAGTAAATAGATGTCATGATACAGAAAGAACAAACATTTTTTGAACTTACTCTTCAAAAGAACAAGTCTAAACCTTTCTCCAGCTGTTAGAGGTGTAGTTCAAATGTGCAGAGTTTCTGTATTAGGTGTACTTTGGACTTTGGTAGAAAACCAGAAAAATCTCTTTTGCTTCGTTTTTCATTTCCAGTACTCCAATTCTTTCCATAGGTCATGGTTCCTATAGTATGTTTTCAGAAGATTTAAAGGAAGAGCAGTTACCAGCTCCTCGATCTGCTGCTACAATTAAAATCAACTTTACATCACGAGTTTTTCCTACAGCTCTGCGAGAATCTCGTGTCGCAGAAGAGGAGGAGGTGAGGATCATTCTCTGTTTTGGTATGATGCTTCTATGTCTTCCAAGGTGGTGAATTATTTACTGTGTATTCAGTAAGTTGACAGAAACGTTACCTGTGATATGGAAACTTACCTGTGCAAGATTCTTCACTTCCAAGGAAGGCTGTTCTTATTTAAATTAAAATTATAAGAAACACTTTTATATAAAAATTATTTTCACCAAATGTGATTGTGTAGATTAATAAACAGCATGTTCCTTTTTTGGAGAGGGGAAGAAAAAAGGCAGCAATATTGATTGAATTCCTCGAAGTACAAAATTTGAAATGTCTTTACTCTTATATTTAAGATTCTTTAAGTTCTGTCTTCTTAAAAAGAAGCTTACAGTTACAGAACTTTGAAGTTCTTTTGAATGAACACAAAGGCATTTGGAAGTTCCAAAACAAGCGAGCAAACAAAAACATAGTTAGGGGTGCAGTAACCTTACTTCTCACATAGTAATAAAATAATTGGGGGAACTTGGAACTTTTTCAAATGTGACATTATTTCATATTTTTCTCTGTTCAAAATATGTGGCAAATAGAATTCTTTTCATAGGAGTGAGTGAACAGATGAAAGCAAAATCCTTTTTTGGATTTGAAGTTTCCTTCAGAAATAATACTTGCATGTTGTATATTTGCAGTGGCTATGTAAACAAGCAGAAGCTCGAAGAACAGTGACTGCTGATTTGTCTGAACTGGAAGATTTAAAAGAAGAGGAGAAGAACCCAGACTGGTTAAAGGACAAAGGAAAGTAAGTTAGATTCCATTTGAAGATGTATTTAAAATGAAATGTTAGTTATATAGTGTGCGACTATTGTTTAGTTTTGATATTTTCTATTTATACTAGACACAGATGGTGAATGTCTGTGTAGTAGAGAATTTATTGATGTCTTATGGTGTTTGAATCTGATAAAGTCATGAGATGCAATTGCTGAAGCTCATGATGGACAAAATCATTGTGAACACATAATGCCGATTCTTCTATGAGGACAGTTAATTCAGTGCAATATTATACCTGGGTGGATTTCCTTTAATTTTTCCTTTTTATTGAGAGGTTAAACATCTGTCTAAAACCAGCTTCAGGAATTTGATAATAATATTGGTATATTTATACAGCTTTCAAAATTAGTCCTGTGTCTCATGGACATGTCCAGCTCTTACTGTTCTTCATTGGTTTTGAGCAGTGACTATTTTTGTTGTGTGTCTGTATGCTATATTGTCAGCATCAAGTCTGACTGAACTTCAGCTGTGTTGTTCTCAGAAAAAGCTATCAATGGCCATTCCCAAGGAGAAGCTGCTAAAACCACAAATTTTTGAAAACAAATTGTTAACAAGAAGTAGGTATTTATTTTGTGATTTATCACCTTGTTTAAAGTGCATGTTTTGCTTTTTGTTTTAAACTTAGCAAAATGTTTGCAACGGGCAACTATCTTGCAGCTGTAAACGCGTATAACCTCGCAGTGCGGCTAAACAATAAGCTTCCCCTACTGTACCTGAATCGTGCTGCTTGCCACCTTAAACTGAGAAATTTGCATAAAGCTATTGAGGATTCCTCGAAGGTATAAATATATGGGCTCTCAGACTGTCGTCTTATATATGATTGTGATTTACTACTGTGATGCTTCTGTTTCAAGCAGATCTGTGAAGCCTCGCTAGTGCAATTCAAAATTTTTAAGTTCAGAATTGATATAATGAAGCCATGGTGAAATATTAAAATTTGATAGTGATTAATTAATGAACTTTCACAGATTTAAACCAAACCAAACCAACAACAAAACCCCCCAAACCGTGCTTCCACACATTTGGGATGAATGGCCATATGTTGACTCAGTACACATTTCTTTACAGGTAAAATATTGCAGCAATATATACACTTGAAAAAAAAAAGACAACTTTGAACTGAAAAGAAAGAAAATACAGATACCTTTTGTATTATGTTGTGGTGTTCTTCGTTTGGTGGGAACTTAAAAAAAAAGGGTGGTAGTAATGAGAAATACCTTAATAAAAAACCCCAACAACCAAAACTCAACAAACCAGACATTTTTAAAGGAGGGCTGTATCATCTGGATGTTTTAGCAGCTGTTATTTGTGCAATGAGAGAGGAGTGATCTTGAATGGCACCTGAATAATCTGGAGAAAGTTTTCCCATAATTATTATTCTTTGAACTAGTAAGTACTTGAGGCTTGAAACTTGTTTTTTTCTAGTGACTACAACAACACAGGTGCTTTTATAGGGCTGGGGTTTTGTTTTTTTGGGTTGGTTTTTTTTTTGTTTGCTTTTTTTTTTGTGGCATGGTATGCAGTATCGTGTATGAAGACAGAATACATTATTTGACTGCAATAAACATTTATTGCAGTATTTGTCCATTTTTAGCCATGGCAATGAAACTGTATTTAGCAAAATGTGGTGTGACAGATATAAATCTTGATGAATAGATTCACAAGCCATATAGTTAAATTTGAATAGTTATTTTCTATTTCTATTTGAATAGTTATTATGTTGCTGTATAATAATAGTAATTAGGTGAGAGAAGTGTGTGTAAATCAGAAAAACACTATAATGAAAAATTTACCGCTAAAGATACCGGGTGTTTTCATTTGTAAAGGCGCTAGAACTATTGACACCACCTGTTCCCGATAATGAGAATGCTCGAGTGAAAGCATATGTGAGACGTGGAACAGCATTTTGTCAGCTGCAATTATATACTGAAGGTGAGACCTTGATTTTGTGAAAACATGCACATGAATTTATGGTGACGTGACAGTAATTCAGTTTAGCTCAATGAGAATGCTCACACCTTTATTATTTCAGGAGGAATGTCAAAGGAGGCCAAACAATCTATGTCTCTTTGTTATGAACCTTTATACCATATTCCTTAATTTATTATTATTATTATTTATTTACTGGCTAATTACAATTGCACTTGAAAAATCTTTACAAGTTTTAAGAAAATAAATTGTACCCTTAAATTAAAGAGTATCAATTAGTTTTTACATTGAGGAAAAGGCTTTAGCAAGTTGCATATCCTCTGTTTGATCTGCTGGGTCAGTCTTTCCGTATGTAATGGCCAGCTATTGACCATAGCAGCTTGGTGGCCATGGCATGTATTAGTGAGGAATGATTGGAAGGTCAGAGATGAGGTGTTTGCATTGGGAAGCATTCAGATGTAGGATGCAAACTGATATAAAACTAGGTTGTGCTAATTTTGCTCTTCATGAAGCAATGTTTTGTTGGTCTTGAGATTATATTTACAGTATTTCCAATTATAGAACAAATTAACTAAAATATTTCTATAATATTTGCTTGTGAAGTGCTTAGTAAATGTATCTTTGTGACATGATGTATGAAACCTGTATTGATGAGCAAAATGTTTCGTCAAGAAAATACCTAAATTAAGTGTCCTTACTGAGTTCTCCAAGACTATCAGTTTAGTTTTGTAAGGCAAATTTGCAAGTGGAAGTCGATAACAGAAAGTGAAGTATATTCAAAACAGCAGTGTTGAAATACTAAGCTTTTTCCCATTGTTTACCTTTTTCTACCTATAAATCGCTTTGTCATTCCCTTACAGCTTTATTTGCACTTGGAAACCTTAGAAAAAAGAGAACAAGATTTTATTTTACTTCCTGTACTCATGGCTTGCTTTCCGGCCTCCCCTCCCCCCACCCCCACCCCCCCCACCCCCCCGCCAAACTCTAGTATTCACAGTTCATGTCTTTTTTTTGTTTTGTTTTCATGCACTTTCATTCTGTGACTCAATTTTTCTCTCTTCTGCTGAACACGTTTGAACACTCCCCTCATGCATGCACGCACACAGGCACACACACACGTGAATGAAGTTCTGTTTTCATGTTCCAATACCTGGAAATGTTTACATAGCCATGTTTCCACTAAAATGGTTTGTAAAATAATGTAAACAAAATACAAATTTATTTACTGACAAAAGTTAAACCTAACATCATTCTGATTTCATCTTGCTCAACAGCGAAACTCAAGATCAGTATTTTATGTCTATGACTAGAGAGCAGTTATTTCCAGTTAGTTGCTGAAGAGGATGCTTTTCTTGCATTATTGATTGACATTCTTATTAATGTATCTATATTAGGTCTCCAGGATTATGAAGCAGCTCTCAAGATTGATCCTAAAAATAAAACTATAGAAGAAGATGCTGAGAAGATTCGAAACCTAATTCAAGGAACAACACAGGATTCTTAATTTAAAAAAATTAAAAGGAGGTTTTTGACAGGAACACCTTTTGAGGGCATCAGAAGGAATCTTTAATACGTTGTCAACTAGACATTTTTCTGTTTCACTCAGAACACCTACAGTATTGGTAAAAGATTGGATATATGAATTACTATTTTTGGAAAGTATAGTATTATAACAAATACGATTAGATATATTTTGTATCATTTTGATACAGTTGTAATGTTTTTGCTTTCTCTGAAATATTGGTGGGCCAAATATTAAAACATGCTTTTGGGACTTGATTTAAAGTTACTCATAACTAAATGAAATATTTGCCTGGAAATATCTCCTGAATCTAGACAACGGATTTTCAAACAACTTCACTAGCTCCATATAGTCAACACCTGTTAGCTTCTTGTCTTTTTGTTCTCCACCAAAGCTGAAAAAGTTATGTGTTATATGATTATGGTTATATGCTTTCCTCTTTTCCTATTGTTCATAGTGCTTGCTGTATCTGAAACTAAGACCGTGAATATATATGCTCTAATTCAGGCATCTAATTTGGAAAACCTCCACCTGGAAGCACAGAGGTAGATACTATGTAGTGCAGAACATTCTTTTTAGCGTTAAGTAAGGTACATTGAATATTTTCAGACTATTATGAAACATTTGTTTGGGCTGACCGAACAAGGTAATTGGAAAAATTATAAACCTGTGGTGTTGTATTGTAGTGTAGTGGTAAATTAATCCTGTGATAAGTTGTCCTATCAATGAATATGACTTACTACTTCCATCCTACTACAATTAGTAATCTTACAGTGTGGCTGTACAGCATATTCTGTAAAAATCAAAACCGTTGTTATTTATATGACAATATATACTTTTCTTGAGCTAGCATTTTAATTTGTACTCTGTTAACATTGGCCAGTATCTCATGAATACTGGTGTGATTAAAGATTCTCAAAAAAGGGACCATCCTAGTAACATTACAAGTGTTGTAAAATTACATGACACTGTGCTTTGAAGCCCTGCACCTGTTGTTTTCGATAGTGGAAGAATGTTAATATAGAATTGTATTGTTTATATATATGTTAGTATTTGTATTCTTGTGACAACCTGAGACACTGGACTTGAAATGGTTCTGTTTTGTTAGGCATTTTATCCAAAATGTGACTGTTTCAACTACACTCCTTTCAGTGGCAGCTTTAGCAGATTTCTGAATTTTGCACATCAGTCTGTTCCCTGAATACCATTTATGACTGATTTCTGTCTTCAGGAGAAAATATTTATTGTGCAGATGTATGTTACTCTGTGTAATTTTTGTACTCTTGGAACAGGGAGAAGGTGGTGGGCATCGCTGCCAGCTGCTTTACTTAGAGCCTTGAGAGGAGTGCTGAAGGTGAGCCAGAAATGTCTGGGGTAGCTGCTGTTCCTTCTTTCCTACAGATACCTACTGCGCTGCAATGGAAGGGGGTGAAAATACCTTTTTTTTTTTTTAATAGCAGTTGGAAGGAGGGCAGTGCAGGAGCTTTAACGCCTCGTTTGAGTGTAATGGTATACTTGCCAAAATACGACTGTTTTCTTTCTTATAATTACTGAGGGGAAGGTGGGGCTAAAGAGGAGAGACACTGGCAGTGGGGGAAAAAAATATGCTAAGAAGCAGATGCTGATTGCAAGTTCCTGATTTTCTGTGTTCGTTCCAGAGCCTATTAGAACAGTCTGTATACATCTGTATAGGCTGTTTGAATTGTAGTGATCTGTTATAGCTACTCAAGGCTGTTTTTGATGTAGACAGGCACCTTTTTCTACTGCTGTGAAATAGAAATGATATCTGCCTGTTTAATCCGATTATATTGGGAGCAAACGGATGCTAAACTTTTCGATACTTAAGCTGACAGTATGTACACCGTATCAGTCATATGTGTTATGGTATTATGTCCTGAGACGTAGGAATGTGGAGACTGACTTTCAGTTTTAAAACCAGAAAATACTTTAATTAAAACAAATAAACCTTGAGGTCAATGTCTCTTGCACTTAATTATTTTTAAAAATTAGAGTTACACATTTGTGATACCAGTTTCACAAGTTTTAATTTTATGGGTTTAGGCCTGATTGGGAGAAGTGTGTCTTCCAATGGGTTACATCCTTTTTGATACATCTTATTCAACTCATATGCTGATTTTGGCTGGGGCGGAGTTAATTTTCTTCATAGTAGCTGGTATGGGGCTGTGCTTTGGACTCAGTGTTGAAAACAGTGTTGATAACAGAGGGATGTTGCAGTTCCTGCTGAGCAGAGCTCACACAGAGCCAAGGCCTTTCTGCCTCTCACACCCCAGCAGCGAGCAGCCTGGGGGGGCAGCAAGAAGTTGAGAGGGAACACAGCTGGGACAGCTGAGCCCAACTGGCCCAAGGGATATTCCACGCCATAGAACATCATGCTCAGCACATAAAGCTGGGGGAAGAAGGGGGGGGGGGGGGGGGGGGGGAAGGTGTGTGTGTGTGTTTGTTTGTTTGTTTGTAAGTGATGGCATTTTGTCTTCCCAAGTAACCGTTACATGTGGTGCAGCTCTGCTGTCCTGGAGGTGGCTGAACACCCGCCTGCCCACGGGAAACAGTGAACGAATTCCTTGTTTTGCTTTGCTTGTGTGCATGGCTTTTGCTTTACCTATTAAACTGTCTTTATCTCAAACCGCCAGTTTTCTCACTTTCACTCTTCCGATTCTCTCCCCCATCCTGACATGGGGGAAGTGAGTGAGCAGCTGTGTGGGGCTGGAGTGATACCACAACAACCCAGCAGATATTGACAGTTATTCCCAGAATGACTGAAATAACAGTCAGGTTTGTTTTCTTAAAGCTAAGTGTCTAGTCTAAATCTATGATAAAAGGATGGAGATGCATTTTTACAGAGTGTGCTGGAAATTGGGGTAGTCATATACCCTGCTTCTGTCAACGGCACAGTTGAAAAATGATCTTGGAATGACCCACAAGTGAGTAAGTGTTTTGAAAAGGTTTGATCCAGTGGATGAGAAATACAGGGTACCATCTGTGAGACAGGTGGTGTAGCACCATATTAACTTGAAGCTGTTGTTTCAAACAGTAAAACCTGAGGCTTTGTTAGAGAACCATGGGTCATGAGTGTTGCAGGGGTCAGCATCCAGGAAAACACTGGGTTGCCAGGATTTGTACAGAGGCAGATGAGGAGATAATTTTTGCTCAGTGTTCATATTTGATGGCAGTTTCTCAGCATAAGTCACCTTCCTTCCCTACTAAGGAGACGGATTTTAATTCAGCTTTTCAACTAGCAGGACAAAGCATTTCAAATTTGTTAAATGTTTGTGGTCAGAGCAAATGTTGCTCAAGATGTGTATTGAAATACATGGATGGTGAGGAGTGAGGAACCGAATGACAAACTGACTTTTGACCTTATTTAGTAAACTGTGGACAGGGAGAAATGAATTCATGTTGACTCTGGAGTATAGTAAAAATTGGAATTTTCATCAATTTCTGCATTAGTGATAATCTTGAGCATAGAAAATATCTTAATGCGTGGCAGAAATAATGAAGTGTGGATAATAAAAATATGAATTGAGAGTAAGAAGACAGTGAGGCTTTGTGGGCAGTTTGTTTTGGTTTTGCCTTTGCTTTTTCTAATATCCAGAGATATGTATGCTAAAACAGAGCCTTAAGGAAATGTCCAAATGACTGTACTTCCTCGCTCATGTTCACATGCATATGTTTTGGGTTTTTTTTCCTCTGTAGGGAGTGAATTAACATGACAGAAACTTCTTAGTACATTCATGGCAAGTGCTGTAATGCCATATTGATGAGCATGTAGTAAAGCTGCACTGAATAAGGTACCGGCCGTGGGTTTGCTGAGCAAGGTGTCCAAACCCTGCTGTTCTTCAGAGACGCAACAAAATCTTTGTTTCTCAATCTTGAAAGAGATGAAGAAAACACTGAAGTTGCTAGCTTAGATCAAACTCAAGAAATTCTGACTTTTCCTTTACTATGTGTATTCATGAGGCCTGTTGTGTGTGGGATGTTTCCTGCCCCGGTATTAGGGCGCTGTTGGGGTGTAGAGGAATTACAGGTAAAGGCAGGTTAATTAACATTGATAATATACAGCTGTGTGCTGGCTTCAGGGGCGGTGGGCTGGCTGATGTGGATAATGTGCAGCTGTGGCTGGTTCCTGCTAAGTAGTTAAATAGCTCTGAGGGGTATGGAAGAGGAGTTCTGGAGGAAGGGAGACCTGGAAGAAGCAGAGGGAGGACAGAGAGAGTGCCTAGGATGTAGGAGAGGCCCTGGGAGAAGCAGGGGGCCCGGATGAGGAGAGGCTGCCTGGAAGAGGAGCCCAGAGAAGGAAGACTCCGGACGCAACAGAGGCAAGAAGCAGGGTGGGCTGGCCTGAAGAGGATAAAGAAAGAGCATGGACAGCAGATGAACTTTTGAAACTTTGTGGGGGATCAGTGGCTGTGCCGGGGCAAGGTGCAGGAACTACTTATTGAAGTTAATCTGGTACGGGATGGTAAAAGCCTTGTTGCAGCCAGCTAGTTTTGATAGTGCTACGACATTGGGGCACCGGTCTCGGGGCTTTAGGACGTGCCCTGCGCTGTGGGCTGCAGCGTGCCTGGTGGCCACCGCCTTACCCCTGCTGGCAAGCGGCTCTCAGGCAAGGCCAGCTTCTCCTGAAGCAGCGCAGCCACAGGCAGCTGATTCCAAGCCCGTGCTGTCAGGACACTTCAAATTAATTAATTCACAATCATCTGAGTTTTTCCACCAGTCCAATACTAGAGGGATCAGCTACTTCTCGTCCATACACCGCGCTTTTTTTTGTGGGTTGAGGTGTTCTTTGGTGGGACGTTGGTTTTGTTGTGTTTTGTGGGGTTTTTTCTTGCTTTGTTTTTTCTTTCCCTTAGTATGAAGGTTATTTGTGTGTAACAGCTGGTTGTCCCTTCACAGCTGGTTGTCCTGGGGCTGCATCTTCAGGTACCCCCCGTGCTGGTGCTGCAGGTGCCTCTGAGCTCCCTCCCCAAGGGCCTGCCCAGGGCTCTGACCTGCGGAATGAAACTCCGTAACTCAGGGTAAGTTACAAAGCAGGTGTGTTTATTGTGATGCCGCGTGCAAGGGGGGTCGCTCCTCCGAAACTGCACGCCTAGCAGTACTCACAATACGTATTTATACAGTGAAGTTGGCTGGCTCTGCCCAAAGTCTACACCTACCAACTAATTATTGGTTAGTTGCTTTCTCGCTTCAATTTAAAGGTACAGCTCACTTTACAATCACCGGGCATGCTGCCCGCGCGGGGGATGCACTCTCTTCGAGGGGGCCACTGGAGTAGGAGGTCGTGATCTCCCACTACCGCACTTAAGTTTATCCTAGTGTCCTCGAGCCTTATCACTTCCGTAGTTTTTCTGTTAGCGGTTAGCAGGTCCTTGTCGGAAGGCTGACTGACATTCCTGTGGGGCTCACCTCCATCTGCACCGACTGCCCCCCGAGGCGCTGAGCGGGCCGAGCCCCAGCCCTTCTCCCCAGGCAGCGCGGCCCCTGCCCGCCTGCCGATGGCTCCCGATACCTGTGCAGGCAGTTTGAGGGTTTTCACTGTGTTTTCTCGCGTCAGCGCCCTCACGGCCCGGGCGAGGCCCTGCCGGGTGCCGCGGCGGCCGGGCGGGCCCGACCTCGGCGGCGCGGCGCTGCCGCAGCAGCGGGCGGGCCGGGGCGCGGGGCGCGCCGGGCGCTGTAGGCGGCGGGCGGCGCTGGACTACGCTGGCCAGGGTGCCGCGGGGCGCGGCCGCCTGCGCAGGCGCCGGCGCGGGCGGGCCGGGGTTGTTTTTGACGGCGTCACTGGCGGCGGCAGCCGGCGGCCCCTCGTCTGCGCCGGGCCCCGCCGGGGGCCGCGCTCAGGTGGACGGCGGGGGGGCGAGGGGGCGGCCGGGGTGCGCGGGGGCTGCCCGCGGCGGGGCGCGGGGGCGGGTGACCGGGCGCTGCGGGGCGGGCGGCGCTGGCCCCGTGCCGGCCCCGGGCGCTGGCGCTCGCCCACTCCCTGTTCGCGCATCACCTGCCCGGGCCGCGGCTGATGCAAGGGGGCGGCGGGGGAGCCCCGGGACCCCGCGTCTGCCGGGCTGGGAGGCACAGCCCTGGTGGGCTGCGACATACGGTCACGAAGAACGGTACTTTGGGGAGCGCTGGTGCCGCTGGGCAGCGATAACAAACGCGCGGCACCCCCTGCAGTATCGTACGGCTGTAACCGGGCGCTGTGTCTGCCGTGCAGCAAAGCAGCTGCTGCAGAACTGTGAGTTTTTAGCTGGAACGACGGCGCAGCAGGCGCTGAGATCACCCGTCTCTGCCGGTGCCTTGTTGCTCATCCTTGCCAGTGCTTACCGGGGGGTTTAGTCCAGGGAATCCTCTTCCAAGATGGAAAAACTTCGGGGTTTCTTCCGACTGCCGTGGTTACTCTGAGACTGGTATTTATTCTGCTTTGCAGTGGATAAATAGGATGTAGTACCTCGTTGGGTAACTCGGGATTATGTTATCAGCAATGCATATGGCCATAAGCGTTTGCACCTTGTGCTTCTGGCTGGTGTTTCAGGAAGGTTCGGAAAGGAGTTCACAGCTCTGATGCCCCTCCACAGTACACAGGGGTTGAATTCCTCATGTAACGGTGTTTATTTTATCTCAATAGAAATTTAAAAGGCGCTGTCACTGAGTGTAGGGCGTTTGTGGGCCTACAGTCAGTTTGCATTGAAACTGAAGCACAGAAGAACTTAAACTGTAACTTTCTTCTGAAAAATAGTGGCAATGCTGATACCTAGTGAGAAGCCAAACCGGTGAAGTTGTGTGGATGGGCCCGTTTTTCTATTTTTCAATCTTTTGGCTTCACCTGACATACAGGAGATGCTGAATACTGTGCTGTATCCTCCAGTTATCCCAGATGTTACTGGACTAGCATCCATTAGCATTGTTTTGATTTATTAAGAAGTTTGCAGGCTTCATGTCTGTTCAATTGCTGCTCAAAGCTACTTTTTTAAAATAGCTTCCATTCAGGAAGATGGTGCCAACTTATCCAGCACCTTTGGGCTGGTAGGAAAAGTCACTGGTTCTTAGTGGGTCTCTGTCGTTTGGTGGTGGACAATACCAGCTGGTGAGGATACTGTGAGTAGGTGGGTTTAGCCATTGGGCTCACATTAATCTTCTGTATTTCAGTTAAGGGACCGGATTTGACCTCAGATTTAGTTATGACTGTGTGTATGTTATTGATCTTTTACAGGAATATGGTGTTTAGCTTGATGGTTTAGGAACACTTTACATAGGTATTTTTCTATTAAAGCTTTTTAGGCTGTTTTGCTCTTTTAGATGTAATTAATTATAATTAATAAAATGCTTTACTTTTGATAACTGTTTTACACATGTATATATGTTTGAATGTGCTTGTAGGAATATAGTGACCCTAGAGATGCACTTCAGTCTGATGCCATGTTATCTATCATAATTTTGATAAATTTAGCAGTTCTATCCATAAACCTCAATGATTTTGTGATTGCTATTTACTATTCCATTCTTTTTCTTGATATTAAAAACTTTTCTGTTTTGGAGATTGATCACCTGTATGCAGTTATATATGCAGTATTAGTATAATATTCTGATTGAATACAAGATAAATAACTTTTAACTCAAGACCATTTATCAAAGCCAGCAAGTAATAGAAAATGATTATTGTCTGCCTGTTCCTCTGTTGTTTGTTTTTTTTTAATATTTTTAGTTTATGTCAATACCCAGGTAGTTAGGTCCTGAAGCTTTTGTTTGGGAAGACAGATGTTTAATGATTTGTGGAGCCTGAAGCCGCGGTTATGTGTTCAGTAGAATTGGTTTTGTGCAGTGCTCAGTCACCTGTCAGTCTGTGATTTGGATGGAGAGGGAGGACAGGATAGCATTTAAGTTGTTAGACAGGGCCAACGATGAAGTGCTGAGTGAGCTAGAGGAAGACAGATGTTACAACGTCCAGTGCAGAATCTGCTCTTAAGTCTTGCCCTTTCAAAACTTGTAAATGCACTTGTATCAAGAGATTTTCATTAGGGTGTTTTATTTTTTGGTTGTTTTTGGTTTGGTGTTTTTTGGTTTTTGTTTTTTTTTGGGGGGGAGGCGCAGAATCCTATTAAAGGGTTTGCATTAGGTGATTTCGTTGTTTTTCATCTAGCACTGAGACGCACTAAAACTTGAATTGCTGTAATTCTGAAACCACAGCCTGAATCTCTTCCACAGCGGAGATCAGACTCTAGTAAGGACTGAGTAGCTGCCTGCACTGTATTTGCCCCAAACTATTTTTTATGGTTACGCAAAAGGCTTGGTTTTCAGTGACAATAAATTTTGTACTTTTACGATCGCTTTATTCACTGAACTGTAGAATAATTAAATGGGGAATGTTTTTATGCTGAAAAGACTTCTTAAAAGATAATTTCAGATCACTAGTACAGTTCTTGCAACATAGCCAGTGATGTTTCCGATAGGTGGCAAGTTCTGGTGCCGGGAGTTACCTTCCTCTAAAGGAATGCTGTTGCTGAGTGCCTGATCAAATTCAAAATTTAATGACGGCAAGCAGATGTTATGTCTCATGAGAACGCTGGAACACAGTCTTTGCCATTTGGGCATTTGTTGTTTTGATGATTGAAGTAGTATGATTTCAAAAAGATAATAATGATTTAAACAAAATGTTGATGATTGCATACAGTATGACTTTAAAAAAGCCCACAAACAACCCAAAACAACACATATACGCCTCCCAACCCTGATGTTCCCTAGCTGAGATTCCAGGGAAAGCACTAATGAATGAATAAAAAGATCTGAAGGAAAATGCCAACCATATTTTTATATATATGTATATATATGGCTTTATAATAAATGGAAATCCAGTTTCTCTCAAAGTTTGATACCTAAGTTGGTTGATTGTGAATATTTTTGCTTTATAAACTGTGGTTGTGATTGTCATCATTGCATTTTTCAGAGAGGAACCCCCAAATATGTTAGTTGAAGTCAATGAGGAAGTGTTGTATTAGCAAAACATAGGATAACTACTATAATGCTGAGATATGAGACAAATGTTTACTGTATTTTGTAAGTAACTTTAAATGGAATCGGAAGTTTTGTGTTTTGTTGTGCAAATTAATAGCCACACTGGTATCTTCAGATGTTCTAATTCAAGGGGTGTGTGTATTTTCTGTGTTAACAAACTGGGAGTAAAGACAGGGTGGATAATAGAGAGTAAATAAATTTAAACAAATCAGTAAGAACACAGAGAAAGCACCTGAGGTAACTAAGGGTGGGAAATAAAGCAGCTGTCTGAAGTTCTCAGAACTCTCTGCATTGTCAGCGTAATTGTTGTTTTATAGAAGCTTCATTGATCCATGGTTTCTTTTGCTGTTTTATTACATTGGATGCAAAACTCAACACAATTGATTGGACATTGTTCTATTTGGGGGATTTTTTTGTTTTTACCCCCAAGATAAATCCTATAGTAAATCTTATTTAACAACTTGATATAGTTTCATTTTAAGGAAAAAAGAAATGGATTAAATTTCTTCTTAGTTTTTCTGTTACATAAGAACTTAAAAAAATAATCTGAGTGTGTAACAATAATGAATACTCTGTATTCTTCGTACAGGAGAAAAAATAAACGGGCAACTGCAGCAAGCAGACTGTTTCCTGAAAATAGCAACCAAAGTAATCCAGTGGTATTGTAAGAAGTAAAATTTGTACTTCAGGGTTTTTTGTTCTGTTTTTGTACTCTCCAGGTACTCTCTCAGTGTTCTTCAGAATCAGTGTATTTGAGAGCACTTGAAAGGAGTCGAAGAAATATGAACCGGTGTTTTGCCTAGCAGTTGAAGAGAGAATTAGTTCCAAAAGATCCTAACTTGTGTCTTCTCAAAAAACCCACGGTGTTGTTCTTGAATGAACTGTAGTTCCTGTGCATGTAACGAGGCAGAGAAGACTTTATCTACTGAAAATGTCTTAAACATGGTGCTACAGAATATTTTAGGTTTGATTATTGATTTATTGGCTAGCCTTGTGTGTGTTTTTAGCTAGTGTAAGGAGCTTTTTGGCTGGTTGAAATAGGTGTGTACCTAGCAAAACCTTATTTGCTCCAAGTATAAAAAAGATAATAGGGAATATGTACAAAATAATATATTTTCTTTCTAATATTTTATTCTTTTTTTTTTTAATTCCAGAATAATAGTTTGTGAGTTAGTGTAGTGTTCTTTAATGTCATGGTTTGGATTAGTCTGCTTGCTTTGTTTGTTTTTTTCAAGAATGGTGAAGTTACATATCTTGCATGTTAAAAGAATCTACTTTTGCTTGCAGTGTGCTTTGAAAATGTCTGAAAACTCCAGTGACAGTGACTCATCGTGTGGCTGGACTGTCATCAATCATGAGGTATGCAATTTCAAATTAATAAAGTTCTGTCAGGTTTAAGACTAGCCATATACAGTAAAATATTATTTCAACTTTGTAGTTCTTGTGTTGCATAGATCTTGCATATCAACAGGGAATATAGAGGAGAGATTTAGTTTTACAGTTTTTTTCTTTATAAAGGTGTGTATCCTTTGCTATAACTGATATAAGTTTTGTTATTTAAAAGAATAATTTTTTTCTACAAAGGTTTTAGTTTGAAGAACTGCCAGAAAGCTAGTGAGATGCTCCCCTCTGTTCTGTCTTCCCTGAAGACATTGACATTCTATGTAATTTGTCTGTTGTTGCTAATATATTTCTTCTTTTCCTTTCAATTCCTGTGCCCCGCCCCGCACCCCCCCCCTCCAAAAAAAAATAAATTGTTGGGAATAATGGGCAGGAAAAATACCTCATGCAGAAGGGAATGATTCCATTGATTCCATGATTTCTCCAGGACTTTTCTACCACTAATGTGTCTGATCCTAGCTTCAACAGTTACTGCTTAGGAACAGCCCACTGTCCTTACATTCTTTCTTTTTTATTGCGAGAAAATAGGATAGAGGCAAGTTTATAGTCGATGACTGGAATACTAGAAGAAGGCATTTTCAAGGCTTATGCAAATGCTACAGTTTGTACATAACTGACTGCTTTTGTTCCAGGCTGGAATAGGCTCTGTCTTTGAATTGAGCTTCTGAGCTCAGGAGGTTGAGGGCTGCCATAAAGACGTCTGTGAGAGATGCTGCCTCTAATCTTCTGTAATTCCTCGCCTGGTGTATGGATGCATAGGCTGTTTGGAGAAAGATGCACATGCATCTATTGGGTCTTATTTGTATGACTTAAAGCACTTTCATTTGTGCGGAATTCTGCATTGAAAAGGAAAGATACGGGGGGAGTTTGGAGGGTCTGGGATCTCCAAAAACAAGTTTTGCAAAGACTGGTTGGGAATCCTTGGGAAGGGTTACGTTACAGAGAGTATGTAGTTATATATTCCATACTTAAGATGCTGAATTTTTCCTAGGCTTTCTTGCCTCAAGTTGGGGAAGCTATAGTGAGCAAAGAAGTGCCAACATTTGACTAGGTTTATTGGGAAATGAAGGTGATGGGAGAGCAGGGCAGCTCTCCTTACATCTGTACTGTAAGGTCAGGAATGAGAATTGTAGCCATTTCTGTGATACGTGAGAGCTTGCTGTACTTGTGCTTGAAGGCTGAGAGGCTTGGACATGAGTGAGAATTTTGAAGTGACTTTCTTTTGTGTTTTCCAGGGACACGCAGGAGCTTTTAGTATGAGTTCTTTGCAATTCATGTTGGAATTCTGGGTTTCCTTGGCCCTATTTTTCAGACAGGAGAGCACAGGGCATGAAATGTGTAGAAATAACCTGGATGTTGGCACCTTGTGGAAGAGGAATTCCTGTGGCAGTGCAGGACTGAGTTAGTGGCAGCAACTAAGAGATTTTTTTTTTTCTATTAGGCAAACTGTCATTGAAGAGGTATTTTCCATAAGGAAATACATAAAAGCAATCTAATTATTCTGTAAGGAAGTTGTAATGGTAGATTGTGTGGCAGCAGGTGGAAAAAGCCAAGAGACTGTGTGCAAGGAAAAAAAACTGTTCTTCATTCAAAATATTTGCTGCCTTTGAAGCCCTTTTCAGTTGCTGTGTGGAGCTCTATTAAATATGTATGACTTCAGTTGTGTTTCTGTTCATCTTTTGATCTCTGCTATAGTTTCGTTTGTTAGGAATACTTTTATTTGGGATAAAATGCTGGAATTCCTTCATTCTTTGTTCAAGTCTTGGGGTATAGGTAGTTGTAAAGTCACTATTACGTTTGTGTAGCCCTGGTTTGTGTGTTTGTGTTTCCTGTCTTCTGATTGACTAGTTGTATAAAGTGACAGTAACTTCATTAAGACATGAGTAAATTTTAATTCCTAGTAGAAAAAAGCTGGAGACAAAAGAAAAAAAGTCAAGCGATGAAAGGTCTGTTGGGATGGGCTTTGTTGCTGCCTAGGTGTCTACAGGGTAGGCTTCTGAATCTCTCATAGTTTCTAAGTTTGCATTGTATAGATTAAATCAATACAATCAATGGAAGTCTGGAGAGCGGTAATTTTTATGCTAAGGTCAACACTTATTTGATCAAATGATTTGCTGTCTTGATTCCACTGACTGTATTGATTGTAAAGGTGCCTTCAGCAATTTGCTCAGGTGTAGATGCTTGAAGTTAGGTAAGGTTAATGTTTGATCTTACTTTCCCCTGGCAGTGAACAGCACAGGCTTAAGTTGCTCGGAGGCTCTGCCTATTGGTGTGGACCTCCGGGATGCTTTTTTCCTTTAGTCCTCAGGATTTTTTTATCTCTCCAGATCTTGGCTGATGTGTGGGTGTAGTATGGTTTGAGGTTGTTTTGTTTTGTTGTGGGTTTGTGGGTTTTTTTAGTTATTTAGCGTTGTCTTGTAAACTGAGCAGGTTATTGAGACAGAATCCTCAGAGCAAATGGGTTAACTGTTTTCCTGGAATGACACTTACATATTGCCTGGCTATATTTTCTTGTTGCCTGCCCCAGAACGTTTTTGAGGAACGATATTTGAGATGTTTCATTCATAGGAGGAAAACAGGAAAAAATGGGAAGAGATCATGGGTAGTGATCAGCTGTTTGTCCTTCACTGCATGCTCTCCTATTTGTGGATTATAATGAAAATCTGGGTAATTTGAAAGGCAAGCTTCTGATTGTACTGAAGTCTTCAAGGCACAGTCCAGTTTCAAAAGCGCAAGAGATGTGGTTTGTAGCTTATAAATACTGGGCCGTGGTTACATTTCTGTGGGCAGCAAGGTGGCATTTAAGAGATGATTAAAACTTCTTTTCCTTTTGGGTTGGATGGCAGGTTGGGAATCCTGTCACTAAGGGAGAAGCAGTAAACTCGCTCCAGTCCTCAAGGCCAGGTGGGATACAGGAGCACACAGTTTGCTGGACTTTACAGACTTCAAAGTGGAAGGATTTAGGAGCTGGCTGCAACAGTTGGCTTATTCAGCTGTGAATTGCAGACTGTTTTCATACTTGGGATGGTTATTTTATACTGTAACTGAAAAAAAATTATGCAGTCTAAATAAGTTAACGTAACACAAGGTTATTGGAGGGCAGGGGTTTGTCTAGCCAAAGCAGAAGAGATTTCTGTGGTGTAGAGATTTGGTGTTCCCAGTTATTCTTCCCTAATTAAAAGAAATAAAATAATTCTGCTCAGGATGGGGAAAAAACTTTTGTTTAAGAGCTTCCATTGTGGGCATTCTCCTGGTAAGACAGCTTTGAATCTGAGTATGAAGAAGGTGGAATGAATGGGACAGCGAGATACCCTTCACACACTCGTTACCCAGGGAGGGGGTGACGTGCAGACTACTGTGTAATTCAGGGAAATGATCTGGATAATCAGGAAAGGGATAGAGCTAAGGATTAGGCAGATTTGGAATACTGCAGTAGTACTTTCTCATGTATTATGGCGACCTGCATAGATGATGACACAACAGAATCAGTTTCTGGATTTGTTTCGTCATTTACAAAGGCCCTGAGTTAAGAGGGGCCGGAGATGGCAGTGGGCTGGGTTGTGGTTGCAGAGAGCTGACAGCTGTGCATGCTGCATTTGGTATTTTAGTTAAAACTTCAACCTGTTTTCAGCTATATTCCTGATGTTTGTCTTGTTTTGCAGCCTGGGCAACCTGAATTTTTGTTACTCTTTGCTCTCTTTCTTCTTCACAGCTTAAGAAACAGAAGTAATGGTTCTATTAAAACAGAGGACAATTGTCACAGAATAAATCTATGTACCTGCCTATAAAACCCAACCATGCAACCCCCCCCAAAGAGTTTTATATTTTCATTCCTGAGATTTCACTCAGATTTCAATATGTTACTTAGGAGTAGTGAATTTCTGCAATACATTTGAGACTAAAATTGTGATACTTTTTATAGTCAAAAGAAAAAAAACCCTGCCAACTGTCAAATTGCTAAAGCAGGTAATTTTTGCAGCCTTTTAAAAAGGAACAGAACTTTGTAATGTGATTGTAGAATATAGCTTAAGCAACTCTTTCTGAGGCGTCTAATCTTCCTGAAGTACAGTCTCCTCTTAAAAATGAAAGCATGCATGTTTGCTTGAGCCCTGAAATGAGGCATCTAGGGAAACTGATCTGGAAGTATTACTACTACTGTAATTTCACACCTGCTGTTGCAAAAATAACTATCTCTGTTTACAAAAACAGCTCAAGTTATTTATGGATCGGAGTGACTTAGTATTTTTCAGTTAAGATTTTGCATGTTTCTGGTTCTCTAATAATGTTGTATTCCATCAGTTCTTTTAAACAAAGATTACAATATGAAGATTTAAAACGTAGAGCTGTCAACTCTATTGCTCGACTTTAGTGCCCCGCAGTGTCCAAGTGTTTATCTTCAGCGTCTGATTTGCTCTGAGGTTGTTGCTGACTGGCAGCTGACTGATAGCTAAGGCTTCTCTCTGGATTAAAGAAATTCAATTTAGAGACTGTGTAAATACTTGTTTTCCGGGTGTCAGAGATGTACTACTATTAAATCAGCCATTCAAGTTTGCTTGTAGTAGTAGTACTTCCCAGGGTTCATGGTGGTACTCTTGGAAGCTCCTCTTTGGGGAGGGTGTGTGTATTTACAAACAATTCATGGACATGTGTGCAAGAACTAGATCCCATATTCAAACTCATTTGACAACCTCCTCTGTTTCTCTGTATTATATTTATAAATAGGTCTATTGAAGCTAATAGAAAATTGTAATTTTAAATACTTAGCATAGTTGTTAACTGATGCCTAAATTGCACCCTCCCCTCTGCCCCGAATTGCCGTCCTCTGCCTTTTTTCAATCGTGATCATAAGTACTAAACAGTAACAGTTGTTACCCTCTAGTTAATTACCTGATTACTTGGGTTTGATCTTGCTTTTCTTTGCTTAAAATCTTAATCCATTTTAAAGGTTATTGTTCTCTTCTGTTTTTGTCTTAATTTCTGTTTTCTTTGTAACCCTTTCTTTCTGCTTTACGGATGGAAACCCCAATAACTGTGATGTCTGTTTAAAACTCTTAAACTCCAGGGTTCTGACATAGAGACAGTGATTTCAGAAAATGGAAGCACAAATGATAACCACGAGTTTGTTTCGGAAGAATATGTTTCTTTGCAAGAAGAGGAGCAACCAATTGATTTGCAAGGTAAGACAGAGGAGCAGTTCCATAAAACAGGTAAGTATCTGTTGTAGCATTAGCACAAAATGAATATTTTTAATAAAGTTTGTATACTATGTAGGCCTCTGTCAAAGTACTTGCTTCATCAGTGTTACAGAAAATATTCAGTCATTGACTTCATAAAAGTATTTTTTCTTGAAATAGTTGAAATCAGCAGTATGTCTTTTATTTTGTCAATACCTTAGATGTGCTCCAGAATAGTATGCACTGGTGCTGCTGGAGATAGTTTATAGAGGTGCTGTTGAAAAAAGAAGTATTCCTTAACATCATAGGTCAAGTAAGAGTAATTTGGAAGGGACCATCAATGCTTTTACACCTAAAAAATTACATTGTGGCACTGTTAGCATTTCTTGATTTGGAAGTGTAAGCCTGGTGCATATTAACATAATGAAGATCCTTCCACTTACTTTAATTGCTAAATTTATTACTCAGTATGAGAATACAGATGTGACAGCTTCAGTGTGCAGTTGACTAAATTTGACCTTGGCCATGTTTGGTTGGTTTTTATCTGACTGTGCTTTTCGTTTACAGGTTACTTGCATTATGGCCAGAATGAGCATTTGAATTTAAATATCCTTCAAAACGTTGCATTACATAATGGCAAATTAGGTTCTGATGTTTGTTAGAGGGATATTTTTAGAAAACCTTCCCTGATATGAGTAGACAACAGAAATCTGTTACAATTTTACATATTTTAATATTATATGGGAATGGACATAGTTTGTGTTTACTGGCTTTAATGCCATGTTTGTTCTGTCCTCTTTTAATTTACACAGCTCAGTGCAACAATGATGAAGAGACACCAGTAGTAGATAATACTCTCTCTGCTTCTGAGGAAACTCAGACAGTTCCAGAGGTAAATTATGTTATATTATACAGAAGCATCTATGAGCCCCATCTGACAATGCTAAGCAATGTTGTGAAAGCGTTGAAATATACAGATTTTTCCTTTTTTTGAAGCATTGAGTTCTTGCTATTTTTAAAAATGACTTCATTTTGTATGTATCTGAGTAAATTTTACATTGTCCATTTCCTTAGAGAAAGAAAAGAAAAACCCCTGATGACGGGTCCTGTATTGGAACTATTAGTGATGATTCTGACATTGTTACACTTGAAACTCCAAAACTAGAAGAAACTCAAAGTCACGAGGAAGCTCCTGCTGATGGTGAAGAAGCTCCAAGTTCAGAGGATTTTAATATGGGTTCCTCCTCGAGCAGTCAGTATGCATTTTCCCATATAGAAACTGGTAAGAGCAATAAATTACTGAGCAACTCTGCAAAAATGTCACTAGGGAAAAAAAGCCAAAACCAGAAAATCTTTGTTTAGGGAACCTTCTTTGTGTGGAGAGGGGAAAAAATTGGTCTTGTTCAATACATGTCCAAGTATTTGCTGTCTCTAGGACAACTCCAGTTGCCCTAACTCGAAAATTTGTCCAAATATATGTCTTCAGTCTTCTTATTTGAAAGTGTTCTCTCCCATTGTGTATTCACTATTCTAAATAAGAAGTAGTAAATTTCTAGCATATTTTTGAGAATTAAAATTACTTTCAGTGCATAGAATAATTGCCAAGACAAAACCTACAATGTTTTGGGATTTTATAGAGTTGGCGTAAGTAACCAGCAACTGGGAGAGAATTGACTTTTTGGGACCATGAGGACTAATAGCAGCATGAGTACAAAAACTTGTGCTTACTTTCATAGCTATGTTAGAATATATATATTTGGGTGTTTTAAGATACTCCCAGTACTTGGCAGAAATACGGAATGAGTGATATTCAGGTGGAAGGATATGAATATTTGGCCAATTAAAAACAAAACAAAAAAACCCAACCCCAACAAACTGAAACAAAAAACTTTCCCTGTTGTGTTATTCTTCTCTAGTTCTCTGGTCTTCCTTTTAATTTTTTTTTGGCTGCTTATTTGTTATCTTTTCTCTTTATTCTCTATAACACTTCCGTGTTGGTGATTTTTACTTTTCAAACTAAGTTTATTGCAAGAGTTTTTTCTTAAAATACTGGTTTATCTTAGTGTTAGAATAAAGCGGCATTAAATGTTCATGTATCTGTGTAGTATCCATTGGAATCGGAAGATGACAGCTTAGCATCTGATCATGACTAGTGATGATTTGTAACAAAGATGTTGCCTTCTCTAAGTCTTCTGGATGGCTTGATTTTTAATGTAAAATTTAGTTGATTTTCAGTTTTGTTTTAGGGCTGAGTTCTAAAAGTGCTTTTTCCCCCCCCCCCCCTATGTTTTTGTACACAAAAGTCAGTTGGCTGGAGAAGCTGAGGAAGATTCCTGGTTGTGTAAGGGGATGGGGAAATGAGGTGAAAGAGCATGTGTCTCACAGTCTTCCTTTCCAAGGTGGTGTGATTAAATTTGATCAGCTTCTGTAAAGCTGATTGCTTATGGATTGCATGGAGTGTTCTTAAAATTATCAGTAACAATCTGTCTTGATTGTATAGTAGCAATATTCCAAACAGAAGCTGACAGCCAGTCCTCGCTGAGGAATTTTGCTAAGCTGTCAGTGTTTTATTTGCTTTTTTGAAATATGGTAAGCTTACATGTAAATTTGGAATGGGCATCAGTAAGCTTTGTAATACATTTTAATGTGTATGCTTGGCCATTTAAATGAATGGTTCTTGTTGGATTCCAGATTCATGTGTGACTGGCAAAAAGAATGTCTTCCTTCTAACTTAAGCTGATTTCAGCCCGGTCTTTAGTGGTGTGCATTTGATTGACCAAGTAGTACAGAAGATGTCTGGGGTACTTCTGCATTTATTTTAAATGCCAAAGTTTTAGCTGTCAAAACTTTCATGCCACTTTTTGGCAGTGGAGATCTTTGCTATCCATTTCCTGTTCAGTTTTCTGTTGTGCTGGAAAATGAAGAGCTTCAGATTTTGCTAATGTAGATACTAAAACATCCTACAAGGATTTTTCTGCCACTTCTACTTGCAGACCAATTCCTGTTTTGGGCTGTCTTCACTGCGTAAACAGAAATGTTTTTAATATTGCTTCATGAATGAAGTGAACTAGCAGAAGCGCTCATGTACTGAGCTAAACCTCATCTAGGCTTGAGTCGTACCTATGCAGAAACATCAAAGAAAACCGTATTCTTAATCGACATTGCTACTTCCCCTAGTTTTCTAGTGTAGACCTGACACTTCCAAATCATAGCAGAAATTAGAATTTTGGACTGCTATTGTGGTCATGCTTTGTTTCACTTGTACTCCTTTTTATCCTGTGAATAATTGTTCAGAGTACAGCTTTGTACTGAATTCTTACAGCAGCTGTAAGGCAGCTGTAAGCTGCCTGAAAGTGTAATACTGTTGACAACTTGCCAGTAAGTGCTTATAAATGGCTCTTAAGTGTCTTACAGCTTTTTTTCTCTTTGCTTTCTGATTGTCTGGTTTTTTTTCCCTTTCCTATTCTTTGCTGTCCAGTGTATATCAAAGAGTTCCCCATTTGTCTAGAAGCAGCTTGTTCCTTAATCACTTCTGTATTCCACATGCGTAAGCTTCTTTTGGTTGTTGAAAAAACCCTAAAAAAAACCCAAATAAACCGTAATAACACCTGTCTTACATATGTCTGGTATAATCCTTTATAATGTCTGACCTCTGCAATTTAGTGAAAATACCTCTGTCCTGACTTAATTTCTGAATGCTTGTATTTGGGAAAGTATGCATCTGCTTAAATGACTGATTCTAAAATAGTGTCCTTTTTTGCCAAGCTATATGAATTCATTTACTAATCTGCATGTCAAGTCGTGGTTGAAGTGATTTGTCTTTATTGCAATGTCTGCTTGGTCAGTCTGGTTTGACTAATTGACTCAAATGGATTTGTTTTTTAGTAAGAGGGGAAGTTACCTTTCATTGTCTGACGTGATGCTTGTCCGTGGAGTCAGAAATTAGACATGTATTCCAGATACTAATTGGTAATCTTTCCTGGGGTTGATGCAATCAATTCTGTTAAGTTGGAATTTGCTTTAAATGAAGAATCTTAATTGGTAACGCTTTTTATAGACAATGGCTAGCACTGCTTGGCATTCTTGTCTGTTCAGCGATGTGTGCGTGGCTTCGCTCAAACTATTTTTGGTTGTGAAACGTTCAAGGCCAGTAACTGTATTTATACTTTCACGTTTGAGTGATGATCTCTGGTATGAGAATGAACAACCGTATTTCTAGAAGGGGCATTAGCATTGTGTAATTGCAGGCATCAGATTTAGTGTCCGAGCAGGAACACTTTGTCATGTGCTAGAGGCTTCATTGATCACATTAAATCTATTTCAGGCATGTGAATTAGGTACGTGAACATACTTGAAAGCTGCTTTTTCACCCTGATGCTGCTCACCCTTGATATTGCCTTACACTGGAAAACGATGCTTTCAAAGGAAGGAGATTAAATAATCGTTACTTACATGCTGGATTGTACACATTTATTTCCAGTGTATGCAGCAAGCATTTACCACTAATAGCAACAAGCAATTACAGCCCTGATGTTACTTTCCCAGTTAGAATATATGACTTTTGGGCCAAAGAAACATGAACATACAAGTGGTATCATAAATACCATTTTACAAAAATGCTATTTTTTATGGGTAGAATTTGTTCTTACCTCAAATCTTGGCCATTTCAATCTTCCAAAGCATCAGTCAGATAATAGAAGCATTTTGGATTCAGAGTGTTAGGGAAGGACAAACACAGAAGCACCTGAGTAGTTGGTTCTTCTCCTGCGCAGTAGTTGTTGAAAAAAGCTTTTTTGAAAAGTGGGTTAAGATGTTAATAGGTAGTATATGGTAGATGCTAAAAGTAAACAAAATTATACGTATTTAAATAAATTTGCAATGCAAAGATTTGGATATTTATAATACCTACATTGATGGAACTTTAATAAAATTCTGTCTGCAGCTTTATGGAAGTCACAGAATGAAGTTTTTTGAGAGAATATAATAGAACCATGTCTGTCTTGTAGCAGGGTTGCTTTTAGCAAGCATTTATGTTGCTCTTGTATTATTAAATAGTTCAGTCTCAATATCTGTAAGAGAAGAAAAACTGAATTCTTAACCTTTCTGCTTCACAAGAATTTGGAGTCAGTACATGTAGATGTTTTAAGAGGCAGGATTGTCTGAAAGAGAAACACTTTCTAATGAAGGAATGATGAGGTATGGCGGAAGTGCCATACGCTTTTTTTTGCTGATTTCTTGATTCAATTCCTTTTAAGAAACAAATTTTTAACTTCGGAGATTGAGCATGATGGCCAGCATAAACTATTACATGGAGAATTTTTGTTAATGTTCTCTAAGACAAGTGCCAAATACGTTTTGCATAAATATGATGGATTTTGGTACTCTGCTTTTTTTTTTTTAAAGCAAAAATTAATACATTTTAAAGCCTGTTCTATGCTGGTTTTCAGTTTTTCCATCTCAGGCTAGCAACGATGAATCAAGCAGTGATGAAACTAGCAATCAGTCCAGTCCCACAGTACGGAAACGTCGGGCTAAGAAGAGGCTCGTCTCTAGCTCCGAGGCTGAGGGTGGATCACCGGCTGAACCCGAGCCTGAACCTCCCAGAGAAGAGCAGCACAAACGCCAGTTCAGCAGTGGCCTTAACAGGTGCATCATACTGGCTTTGGTGATTGCCATCAGCATGGGCTTTGGACACTTCTATGGTGAGTTTGTAGAAAAAGACATTGAATCAAGGTCTTCTGTAACAACCACCGTTTTATCATGACTGATTTTTTTTTCTTGTTCTCTGCTAACAATCTAAACTTAAAAATGAGAAAAAGCAACTGCTAATGTATGGATAATACAAAGAGGCCTTTCGGCAGTGCAGTTGTTTAATATACACTACTTTAATCTTAAAGTAAATAAAAAGAAATTAAATTTTGATTGTCCTTCCAGATAAAAATTTCTTGTTGTTCTCGTAATGCAGTGTGTACCCTTCGATTTTCCCATCTTTTTTTTTTTTTTTTTTAAAATACATTTGTGGTAGTGCTTACCATTCTCAACAGCATTCAGAGAGTTATTTCAGGTTTTTATCCCATATGTGCTTATTTGGTAAATAGAAAAGCAAGGCACACTTTTTACAGGAGTTCATAGTATCAATATTTTCCTCTTTCTGGTGGAGAAAAATACACTGTAGTTGTCCTTGCAGTTCCAGAGTGGCTTAAGAAATCAAGGACAGCAGCAATTTTTCTGTGTTAATGCGTTGCCTAAAGTTAAGCATTACACAGATTGTTACTACATTTAACAGCAGAACTCACTGCAGATCAAAATCTACTTAGTGCAGTCCTGATCTTCTAAGATACATGTATTATGATGAAAATGATAGAGGGCATTTATTTTTAGTAGCAACTTTTCCTGAGTAATTTTATTTTTATATGAAAATGTGCTTTCATAAGAAGACTTGGCGATTGAGTTTGAGACTAGGAATATGATTCTAATTGGATTTGATTTTCATCTGATTGTTAGAGGTCTAAATTTTGACATATATTTTGAGATTTATACTAATTTTCATTTGACCCTAGTATTTTTTTTTGTTCTTAGGTAAACCTGAAGGTAAGAGTTATGAGTGGTGTATTCTGGATGCTGTGCTTGCATTCATATTTACTTCTGAAATTGTGCTATCACACATCCATATATGTATGCATACTTAAATTTCAAAAAATAAATAAATTGG
Organism: Falco peregrinus; assembly: GCF_023634155.1. Taxonomy (NCBI): domain Eukaryota; kingdom Metazoa; phylum Chordata; class Aves; order Falconiformes; family Falconidae; genus Falco; species Falco peregrinus. The sequence goes on from NC_073721.1 coordinate 112,818,795, forward strand.
GTCTTAAGAATTACTAGTGTATGTGGGATTATAGGAATGACTAATCTAGTAGTTTTAAAATTTAACAGTTGCTAGCTGGTGTAAAAACTAACTGGTGTGTATTGGCGTGCAAGCAGCAGAGAGCAGCGCGGTGACTAGACCAGTCTTTGGTAGTGCTTTGGGGTGTTAACTTGAGGTTTCAGTTCTGTCAATCATTTTACTGTGTTTAAATTGAGGTTAGTGGTAAATACTGTCCTTTTAAAGAACTTTGAGATCTATGGATGAGAACTACCTTTTGGAAATATACTCAAGAGCCATATCTATATTAAGGGATTCACTCTGACTTGTTCATTCATTGAGGTACTTCTAAACAGGAATTGTCATCGCTGGTGACAGTGATGACAACATTCCCAGCAGAAAGAAGGCAGCTCTGTGTGGCTTTGGGTTTTGCTTCTTCAAGTGAAAGTTCTTTGTGGTTATGTGATAACTAATGTTTCTACCACTAGAAAGGAAATCAAACCCTGCTTTCCATCTTCCTGTTTTCTGTTTGGTTTTTTTAAACATGAACTTCAAAAGAGAAAAGTCCTTCTCCCTGGAGGACTACTTTGTGGTTTTGTGCTTCAGGTTGGAATCAATGTATTCCACAGCATTTTTTTTAATGCTAGGCTAATTGTCATGTAAGAGGATTGGAAGGGGTTACTTTTTATGAAATTATGTGGGGGGGGCGTGCAGTTTTTTGTTATCATATGTGTCAGTATCACAATAGTGTTTTCCCTTTAGGTAGAGCTCCAGGACTCCTTTAAGACTTCTAAAGATGTAGAAAGCAACTAGGATTAGGTTTTAATCAATTACTGTTTCCTAATCAGTATTAAACAGAGTTAGCTGGCTTTATGATAGTCTAGGGAGGAGATGTGAAAGAGGAGAAGCTTTCCAGGAAATAGGTAACTGGACAAGCTAAAGTCAGTAAGCCCTTGTCAGAAGAATGCTTCTTATGGACATTTTAGGTATTTAATTTTTTTCTTCAACCAGAACCTGCAAAAGTGAATATTGCTGTAGTGCTAGGGGTTTAGATGGATTCATAAAGAATCTGAAGGATACTGTGAGTTAAGAGTACCAGCTGGAAATACAAACCAATTACTGAGGAATAGTACCTCATTACATACATTTTCAGGGTCTTTGCTACCTTTTCTGTGTTGTTAAATGTCATTATAGCTTACTGTATCTAAATTAGGATTCTTGATAAGGACAGAAACAGAGTTTTAAGTGTTTTTCTGTAATTCATGTTCCTCTTAACGTGAACCCTTTACACTAAATGATTTTTCAGATACAGTCTTCAGGTTCCTAGGATCAGTGGACTTCTTCAAGTGTATCTGTAAAGCATAAATATGAAAACCAAATTTACTGTCAGTATACACAAATTCACTTACGCAAGGATCTATGCTTCCAGTGAGTGCTGAACAACTATTGAGGTTCAGCATGGTTTAGTAGAGCACTGTTTTTAAGTTCATACTTGGCAATAAATTAAATAGAAATTAAGAGAGCACAAAAAAATCCTCAGTTGTAATAGTATATATAGAATTTCTTCTCTCCTCTTTAATAATAAGCGCCCCCTGCCCCCCCCGCAGCCTTTAATACAGTTTAAATACAGAAATAGAACTTTGCATATGCTGCATTGGTTTGGAAGCAGATACCTAAAAGTTGCTGTTGCCATCTACTGTAGAATCAAGTCAAGAGAATCTTAAAAGTGAAGAAATAAAAACTACATCAGTGTTTGGATTTAGAGAATGTGTATAGGTAGGGAAGTACCAGTAAAGAAGTTTTACTTGACTGAAGAAATTGGTGGATGGTACAACGAAAATACTCCTTTCAGAAAAATAGTATGTCTCAGCCTTTGCCTGATAATTGGAAGATAGGATATTTGCTTACTCTTCAGCCTTCACTCATGAGTAAGAATGATGAGATAGGGTCTGCAAGTAGTTGCTGCCTTGTGAGCAGTGTGTAATAATCGTGTTTCTGCATGAAAGCTTAAATACTGTGCTAGTACCCTCTTATTCATGTAACTTAACAGTAGAAGTTGTAGTTCTGAAATGGATAATGCATGGACTAATGGTCTCCCTGTGATACTGGTTGGCTTGCATGTTACTGAAAATATGACAGTCACACACACCCTTTCCTGTGTAACTTCTGTTGGTTTTTATCTAACTTATCTCTACGTAGTGTTCCAAAATCCTTTCATTTGTTATCATCAAATAAAAGACAATGTAATAAGAGAATTTTTGGGTCTGAGAAATTGTTTATTGTTGGAAGAAACAGAATTCGTATGTAACAATCTGGTTTTAAAATCTTTAAGCTAAACAGTTACTAATAAGCTCGGGGCAAAAATTGCAAGGTAAGAATGCTTTTGAATTTGCAGAGAAAATGAAGGTGATGTTTAGGTACGTCTGTTCCTCTAACTACTTCGTGTAAGTCAAGACTATCAAAAGAAAGGTTTTTTATCTTTGTAGGTACAATACAGATCCAGAAACGTCAGCAGCTGGTGACAAAGACACGTGAATTAAAAGATCTGAAAGATGACCTTTACCAGTGCCAACAAGAGCAAGGGGATAAAGTGCATCCTAAGGCGGGGGTAGGTGTGAGTTGAGATGGAACCATTGGGTTGTTCTGTCATTACATGTGTAACTTACACAAAGTGAAATTAATTTATCACACAAATCCATTACACTTTTTTTTCCTTAGTAAGTTCTTTCTGAGAATGTCAAGAATTCAGGAGAAAGGAAAATGACAAAAAAATTGTATTTTGATCAAATTTGCTGTTGGAATGTGTTTGGAATGTGTTTAAACATACTGGTTTTCACATGTGTAGTCTAGGAGTTACCTGGACACAGAGACTGTCTCTTTCCCTGTGACATAATGCCAGGTTGTCATTTATGGAGGCAACTGAAGCAGAACATGCTGGTTAAAACCTATTACAGGCTGGAGCTACGGGTTTTGTGAATTTGTGTTCTAAACTGTCGACATTTATTAATTTTTAAAATACTTTTAGTTTTTTACTGTTAGATCCTTCAGAGAGAAGGTTAGGGAGTGCTTTGTGTGTGTCTTTTGTTTTTGTTTTTTGGGTTTTTTTTTTTTAGTTTTATGTTGCTGGTAGCAGCATTTATACATAACTTAATATGTTTAGTTCTAGAGTTTGCCAAGAATGCCAAGATACTGGGGAGATCCTTTTGTGTCTGGATGTAGTTACATGAACACGTATTTTCAGCAACAAGTTTAGTTCAAAATCAGTTCCTGAATTTCTGCCCCAACTGTTGAATGCCCTTGCTTCTGCTACCGTACTTGGTTTTGTAATCCATAAACCCAGTTTGCTGAACATAAATCAACAGCAAACATGCAGATTTTCATTTCCTTTTAAGATGTTACAATCCATGTACCCAATTTGCAGTCCTTCAGTTAGTTAACAAATAGAAGGGAGGGGTGATGACCCCTGGTTGGAAGGGGGAGCCTCTCACATGATCATTGTTGCCACGATAGTGTTTGTGTGTGTATCTGAGATAAACAAAGTAGCTCTATTTTTGCATCTTGCTGCAACATGTGTCACTGCATCCAAAATGACAAGCAGAGGTAGCCAAGAGTTTACTTGCCATCTTTCTAGCTGAAATTGTAACAATTCTAATGGTAGTATTTTTCCTCATTTTCTTTTTGTTTGTGTTAGTCGCTCAAGGGGGATCTTGCCATGTGTTTGACTTCCGAGGTCGAGAAGAAATCCTTTGAATCTCAAAAAAAAAGTCTTGCGGCAGAAAATCAGCACTTAAGAGAATCTCTAGAGAAGGAAGAAAAAGCTTTAGCCTCACTCCAGGAAGAATTAAGGAAGCTAAGACAACAAATTAGAAACTTGGAAGATAAAGGTACTAGCACTGATTCTATTGTAATGGAAAATCAGAAACTAAGGGAACATTTGGAAGAGGAAAAGCAAAGAAACCACAACTTTCTTCGGCAAAAGGAAACGCTCTTTGCAGAGGCACAGATGTTAAGGAGAGAACTGGACAAAGAACGTCATATTACAGAAGCTCTGAAAAAAGAACTGGAACAGTTAAGTTCGCATCAAGTACCTGACAATGATGATGATACATTAAGAGAAAATCAAGAAATAGAAACTCTGCGAGGAAGGCTAGTAGAACTTGAAAAAAAGCTAAACTTTGAGCAGCAACGCTCTGACTTATGGGAGAAGCTGTATGTTGAAGCGAAAGACCAAACTGAAAAACAAGAACTGAATGAAAAAGGACAAAAGAAAGGTGCTAAAGGGCAAAGTAAAACTAAAAAGAAATCAAAGGAATCATTTTTTGGTTCAGTTAAGGAAACTTTTGATGCTATGAAAAATTCCACTAAAGAGTTTGTAAGACACCATAAAGAAAAGATTAAGCAGGCTAAAGAAGCAGTGAAAGAAAACCTGAAAAAATTCTCTGATTCTGTAAAGTCTACATTCAGACACTTCAAAGATACCACAAAAAACATCTTTGATGAAAAAGAGAGGAAGTCGAATGATAAAAGACAAGAGGCAAACAAGAAAGCTCGGACTTTTTACCGAGAACATAACGCTTATGAGAATCTGAAGCACATGCATTACAGGGGACCTCACATGCCAAAAGAATTCAAAGATGGAAGAAAACATCAGTTCACAACATTTGAAAAAGATACAGATTCACAGAAGTGTCTCAACAACCCTTTGTGTAATAGAAAACATCAGTTTGTCCTAAAGGGCTGCTCTGGTATTTTTGAATGTGCTCATCAAGAGTTCGTTAGTCTCTTTAATAGGGTATCAGATCCTATCAGGGTGGATGAATTTAATCGGCTAATGAAAACGTATTTGCAACAAGTTGTACATAACTTTCATCACTGGAGAGAACTAGAAAATTTCATCAATAAGTTTTTTCATAACGGGCTATTTATACATGACCAGATGCTGTTCACTGATTTTGTTAACGATGTCAAGGATTACCTGGAAGATATGAAGGAATACCAAAATAATAATGAAAAGGTTTTTGAAGATTTGGACAAATACGTCTATAGATACTACTTTCATTATGATAATTCACCCCAGTATGGACCCAGGTTTGTTTTCATGTTTCCTGAACTTGTTAACACAATGTAGTAGTCTTTGTGAAGTCACCTAGTGTCCTTGTTCCAGTAGGTGGTCCTCTAGTGTGTGTCTCTTAATGTATATAGAATTACATATATGCTAGAAGGCTTTTGAAGGACTCAATGGAAATACTAGATTGCGTTGCATGCAGTGGTTCTGTAGTACCTTATATATAAATTTTGTGTGTGTGATGTTAGTTTGGGAGGTACTACAGATCCACAGTACACAGCATGCCATTTCTACTGAGTTCTTTAGAAAATGGTGTAACTGCAAGCAGGTGTACTTTAGACTAAACAGCTATGATGGCCTATCTGATGGAATGAATAACTGTCTCAGAAGAAGCATTAACTAGGACTTCCTTGTCATCTCTCCCTGAATGAGGTGGGTTTGGGGTATATTTGAGCAGGCTCAAAGTCCTGTTCTGGCAGGTATATTCCCTGCTGGCTTTTCAGGAATTTCAGTGTTTTGTTGGAGTTTAGTAGAATACCAAGTGTCTGTGCCCAGAGCTGCTCAAATAGCAGGCTTGAGTTCACATCCTGAGCCTGACTAAATTTTCTTCAGACTTGTTTGCAAAGGTCCTTGGCATGAGTTGTTCCCCATGTTCTTTTCCTGTATCCGATGGTATTCCCAGGGCAGAGCGGCTGTGGTACGCTGCCTGGCTGGCTGTGCTATACGTGGTCGAGCTAGATATGGGCAACTGGTTCTGCTGCATAGACTCTGGTGAAAGAACATAAAGCAAGTGACTTTAATGTAGTGGTGGAGCTTGCTCTTTATGGAACACTTTTATGTATATATTTTATGTGGCTTTTAACATCATCACTATTACAAAATTTGCTGTACTAATGTTTATTCTGGCCAGGTAAGAAAAAATGTGGTATACAAACTAATCTATAATACACAAGAAGGTGTCCTTGTAGCCGTAGTAGAACTCTTCTCTGTGCTGGTACTCAGTGCAAAGCATATTCAGTATTTAGATCAAGTTCTTCTGTCAGGTTTCTCTTTTGGACTTGTAGTGTTTTATTATGTCATGCGTTTTATTGCAGCACTGAGCTACTTTGGGGTTATTATATATAATCTGAGGTCGTACTTTCTGTTATTAAGAGTTGAACCATGAGGGTGAATCTCCTTTTGCCAACTACCAAGTAGCCTTTTTAGCGTGCAGTTCTGGCAAACACATGACTCAAGTTTTACGGTTTGATTTACAGTCCAAGTACTACTTATTAATTTATTATTAAATTAACTTTAATTTGTAATTAAATACTTTATTTTTGAGTGCTTTAATTCAGTTTGCAGAAAAACAGAATCATAAAATTCATTTACTGATAATGCTGTGCAGAAATTTAGATGATGCTGAGGATGGAAATAGCCTTAATTTAGCAGGCTACAGACCCATGTCATAGAACAACACGTAGTATGAGGCTGTTTGCATCAAGAACTGCAACAATGAGTGAGAAATGGTGTTCAGTCAGTGCCCCCTCTTTCTGTATAAATGTACTTACTGTTCATAAAAACCTTTGAAGTGCCGATGTTTACACAAAGCGTGCTTTCCTAAGGGTCTGTAAAGTTTTCATTGTTTTTACAGAGCAGAATGTAGTAGAATAGCTGAAAAATAGATTGAGACCTCAGTCAAGAAGCACAGTAAGGATAATCAAATAGCTGTTTACCTGGCTTTAGTCTAAAGAGAACTGTGGGCAAGCAGCTGCAGAGCATTTTTATTTTTAGAAAGGATTTCTCTTAAATATACCATCTTATTGATGATTTAAACAAGTACGCCCCCCTCCCCCCATTTTGCTTACAAGAGAAAGGACTAATTAATAGTAATTTAGAAGCTGCTCTTGACAATGTAACTGTTTCAAAATGTTGTTAGAGATGCTTTCATAAGAGAGTAATAAGCTTTTGTTTGCTCCTTGCAGTCGACCTAAAAGGCCTTCTTTTACACAAACTGAAAATTCCAGACATGAAAAACAAGCTCAGAAGTACCACCACCGTAATAAAAGAGAAGGTAAATGGCATAAACATGGTCGCACTAATGGAAGACATATGGCAAATCTTGAAATAGAATTGGGGCAATTACCCTTTGATCCGAAATATTGAGTAATTTATGGTAAAAATAAGATTAGCATTCACATCCTCTCTGGAAACTAATTGTTTTTCAACAAAGCAGCAAGATGCAAGTTTTTTCTCTAAATAACTTGATTTTTACACATTTTTGTTAAAAGGCAGAAGTCAAGCTTTCTAATTTGCATATTCTGTACTGTTGCTTTAACTGTTCTTTGGAAGTGGTAGTTTGGGTGCCAGCAGTATTGTTGCAGAAACTCGGCATGCAATGACTTGTGTATGAAAAATATGCTTAATTGCATTCCATTAGTGTAGTTCAAGCTTGAGTCATGCATAATGTACCAATAATGAACTCCAATGTTTGATATACTAACTTCATCTCATCCTTCAAAAAATAGGTCTACATTATGGTAATGTATTTGTTAGTGTTTTGTAATCTTACACTTGCTTCTTGTCTTTGGGGGGGGCAGTGTTCAAGAGCCTGTTGAATTGTGAAGAATTTGCTGTGCTGCATTCTAATCAGCTTGCTGATTTAAACACTTGAAATGTCTTGCATATCTGCATATTGTAGAAGAAAAATAAAGAGACATTGTGGGTAAAAGTCTTTATTTATAAAACAAACCTAGCATAGCTGTACAGTTCTATAAAAACGGTCCAGTCTTGTCTGCTTTCTTACTTAAGTAGTCATATGGTAACTTTGGTCTTCCTGACGTTTCCTAGTGTTGTAAGGTAGGTCAGCAACCCCACCCTGCCATACTGCTACTCAGGTTGCTTCAGGAAGAGGTTTTACATGTTTCCAGACAACCTGGCTGCCTAATCAGACCTTCCCCACTTGACTTACCCAGTTTCAGACTCAATACTCTTCCCTTTCTGCAGTACAAGATCGTCTAAGCATAGTACTGCTGTGAAAAACGGATCTCATTAGGTGCTGAGTCTAGAAACTGATCTTCAGGTGTGATTCATTTCAGTTTTTTTCCTGTAGACGTAGATGTGGCTTCCAACTCGTCCTTGAGGTACATGAGTGTGAAAGACAGTGGCTGTTTTCTCATAGCCCCTTAAAACTAGAAATGATGATATTTCCTGCAAATGAACATACATTAATTTCCACAGTCAAAAAGTGCAGTTGGTAGCATCAAAACAGTGTCCCAAAGTCTTCTGAAAACCATCAAGTCAACTGTCCCCTGGAAGTTTTGTCTTTTATTTTAGGAAAGACTGCTAGAAAAAGAGGTACCTATCATGTTTGATCCTGTCTGGAGTGGACATTCACCAGACACTGTTGTTTTGAGTACATGGACTTTATAAAAGAATCGATGGGAAGAGGTACTCTGACTGCAGGCATTTTTGCTTGTCACTGTTGCTTACTTAAAAGTGTATATTTCTGGGAACAGATGGCACGTCTGTTTTAACACAGCTAGAGGGGAATTCCATAAAACATTATTTTATGGCCTGTAGAATTTGCACAAAGAGGGCATACATGAATGTTAAACATCTATCCCTGGAATGGTATCTATATTATGGACTAGAGGGTTCAATTTTAATTTGTGGTTTTAAAAGTTGTGGACAACGATTTTCAAAAAACTTGGAACTGTAACTCTCCCCCCCCCTTTTTTTTAACTTTGTTAATTTTGTAACTTTACTTCAAAACTAGTTTGTTGCATCTTGCAGTTACCATACCTGTTCTAGCACACTGAAGAAGATCAAGTGACTGGGTAATAATGTATCTTTGTAAAACTCCTTATTAAGCCAGCCAAGTGGATTAGAGTAAAATAAATCTGCTTCATCAATGTAACTCTCATTTCCAGTTAGGTCTGGGGGACACTGAAGGAATCTCATTTTTAGAGGACAGTGAACATGACTAGGAGAAAAACAAAACAAACACTTCAGGATAAACTGACCAATATCTAAGATTTGAAATGACTCATCACTTAAAGATACTTCAGTCAAACCCAAAAGTGAATAGTTGGGTACTTTTTCCCCCAGCACCATATTTTCTTCCCTCCTTCATATCAAAGGGAAAGTGTAATAAACGGATTCGGCTCCAAACTGCTGTGACTGTGTTGTTAGTAGTTCCCAGAAAGCAGAGTTATCTTAACAAAAATACCATCTGTGTAACATCAGTTTCTTCAAAAGGTGGTTTTCCATATTAGCTTCACTGTTTATATCTGCGTTAATGTTTTGTCTGCTTGCCAGGATTTATTGCAAACTCTTTGGAGTCCTGACTTCAGTCACTGTACCTTGGAATTAAATTTCTTTACTCTCTAGCAGCAGAAGTAAAGGTAGAATTAATGCAGTTTGACTGTACAATTAGCCTTTAGTTTTTCCACAAAAGTTACCGTAATGAAGCAGTATGACTTATTTTCAGAAGTCATAAGACTTACTGTATATCCTCATACAAAGCTATTTTATAAAAACTGAATAAAGTCAGACTTTTATTCTGTAGTATAAGCATTTGGCTTATTCCCCCTATTCATTCTGTATTAACTGCTTGAAAAATCAAAACTCCTCCTGTATACATTTGTCCATCTCAATGTATAAGCTTAGGAAAAAAGTAATTTCTGCTTAAGTGTATGGTTTTTAATATAGTACACTGTTAACTAATCTAATACCTGTAAAATGGAGTAGAGTGGCACGGCATCATGAAGAAGACAAAAGCTTGTGACTGATAAGAGTTATTACAGAGTTGCTGTACGTGACTCATAACATCAAGAGAGCCTCGCTGGTGAATCAAGCCTGTATACAGGGCTGGGAGTAAGTTTGATAAAAGCAGGAAACTTGCTGCAGATTTCTTCCATGATTTCAGATGTTTCAAAGAATATCCTATAGAAACATTTAAGTTTAAAGATAAACAAATACTAACAGTTCCACACAGTATTTTTGAAAGTACCACAGCTTACTGGAAAACCATTACTTGGTTGATAATAATACCTTACTTTGAGGCATTTTAAGACAGTGTTCTTTTGGTATTTACTCTTTAAATGGAAATTCAAAGGTTGACTTTGCCCTTATAAACTTCTTGGCTTTAACAGTGTAATTGTTAAGCCCATAGCTGTCTTTTGAAGTACAGAATTACAATTTCGAAGCCAGTGCTTTGTCTCTTTAGAGCTTAATTTTAATTTCTTGTGGGGAAAAATAGCCCATTCAGTAGTTTGGATGAATGATACGTGGCAACTTACTGTTGTGTTCAGATTCATGCATGTCCAAGTAGAGCCAGAATAAATGATAACTACATGTGCTCTGGTATGGTGGCTGTGGTATTCTTTTTCTCCAACATGCTGAAAGCTACAGCATTCTCTTACTTTTATTTTGGTTTTGAGCTACTATCCTTGGAAAAGCTTCCTCTTCCATCTTTTCCTATCCCTGCCCCTTCCCCCTGACTTTTCTTGAAGGAGCTCAGGATGAAGAGCCGTTCCTTCTGATGGGAGATAGCTGTATAAACCTGTTACCCACAGCCACAACTTAGACGAACCTGGCACAGACCGCTTCACGTTGTGACCAGCCATGAAACCCTTAGGTCATGTACTTGTCAGTAGTAGGAGATAAAATATTTTACGCAGCCTAGCTCTGTGAGCACCTTACTGAATCACAAGGAACAAGTTAGAGTAGGCCTGTTTCAGAAGGCAGTAACAAGTAAAATAAACTAGTCTTCAGCTGGTCTGTTCTGACAAATTGCAGATCTTTAACCTCAGATGAAAACAAAGTCCACTAATTAGCCTGTGGTTTACACGCTAGTAGAAACATTCTATTATAGGCATTTTTTTACTGCTTTTGTGAAATGCTCATAGCTTATCTTTAAGTGTGCTTGGAAATCACTTCGAACCCACATGCGGGGGGTTTTTTCTGCTTTTATTTTTAATCTTTTGAGCAATGTAAAGACCTCTCTGTAACCGCTGAATTATCAGAAATAATTTTTGTAATTTTTTTCTTTACTGAAGTATCCAAACAGATGATAAATTGCTCTTGATAAATTGCATAGATGACCTCATTCCCTTATAGACATGAAAGTTCAGAGGAAAATTAACAAAAAATAGTGGTCTGATTGGCATTTTCCTGCATGTGAGGTAGAACTGGTTCACCTTAAATCTGCTATTGAGCTAAGCCAGGATACAGTACATCCTGATCTCAGCAAAGCACAAAACCACTGAAATAAGATTTACCTTTGTTTAGATAGGAGAACAGGGTAAAGAAAATTATTTTCAATGATTCATGTGGTTTGCACTTGTATTTAAACTAAAGATGTACAGCTTCACCTTCCAGAAGTTTTAATCTTTCCTTCGTAACTTTGCAGCATACTAGACTTTACATCATGATTTTCCTTCTCCTATAGATACGCTACTGTAGTTAATACCTAGTTTTGTAAAATCTAAAATACTTAGGCTTTTTTCTGTGTTTAAAAGAAACACAAAACAAACTGGAAAAAAAATAAATGAATACTTTAAAAGTTTCTGCTAAAGCATTAGAAAAATCTTTATTGGCAAAAGCAATATGCTTTCCAGTTTGACAGATTCTCTTTAAATTTTAAGTTAACTACGTTAGTTTAGGGACCTTATTCCTGTTTTAACTGCTCTAAAACTGTGGAAAGTAGCCTCCAGCTGGTGGTTGGTCAAGACAGAAAACTAAGTCTACTAATATGCCTGAATCTAGACAAAGATAATTTTAGGTTTGTCAGTAATTTTTTTGTTGTTGTTGTTCCATACTTAAAGGCGTCTGTCAGGCATATTTGAAAGAACGAGGTGAAAGAAATACTACAAAAGGAGCCAAGGAGCAAAATTCACCGTCAGGGTGGCATTGCTATAAAGTTAGGAGTCACCGAGGCAACCTTTATACTATTTTGCAGAAAGGATTTTATCCATGCTCAGGATTCTCCATCTGTGCTTCGGTCACTTGCTGTTCCTCATCTCTTCTTCCCCTGCCCCACCCCCTCTTTTTTTCCCCCTACCTGGTTAGGCTGGTTCTAAGAATCCCTTGTCAAAATACCTATGTTGACCATTAGTCTCTCTTTAGGTAGTAATTACAATACAGGGAAGGCTGCAAGAATTTGAAACCAATGCTTACCACAAAAAACCATGCAAAATGGTAGTACTGGATAGATGAACCTGAATTCTTTATGGCTCAGCATGCTGTAATGAAACACATAATACTAGAGCAAGAAAGTTAAGTGCATCAGTTCTTTTGACAAAACGTGTTCTGCAGCATGGAGGACTGGAAGAAAAGCACTTGCATGTACTTTTGGCATTGAAGCAGTTTAGAGTAAAAATTGTCACTTGTTAAGAACATGAGCACGTTCAAATTAAGACTTTTTCGTAAGTTTAAACCAAGCACTAATAAAAGTACCTGCCTACTACTCTAGCAACTAAGTGGTCTATGACTACTAGATACAACTCAGCTAGTACATCACCAGTTTGCTTCCTGTAACAAAACACAATAAAAACTGTGGATGAGAAGCAAAGATTCAAGTTACACATTTGTATCTAACAAAGTAACATTCGCCTCTGCTAATGCAGCTTTACACAGTTTCCCATGCCAGCTTTTGGGGCTGTTTTGGGGATTACTGCAAGACTTGTGTCATGGGAACCAAGCAGGTTCCTACAAGAAGAAAGGCCTGAAACCAACAGAGCTACATCCAGTTTTGAGCTGGACTGTAGAAGGTGGCATTTGTGGCCTCACTGCTGTTTGTCTGTGTTCAGTTACTACTCTAGTCTAATACCGTTTCTTACTTAGTAGTTACTAATTTGCTGTTTCTTTTCTTGTGTGAAAGTGTGTCTTACTTAATCGACAGTTAATTCTCATGCTTTAGAAACAGTTTATTTTTTCTTCTACTTCTCAACTTAAAATGAGACGTACAGTCCTATGATAAATGTTGAACTGTGTGTAGACTTGTGAATGGAGTAAGTTTTGGCCTAAGAAGCTCTCATCTTACTGGGGATGTATTAAAAACCAAATGAAATGGTATTTTCAGTAAAAAGCATCTAGTAAACAGTTTTCCAGCTGGTTTTGTTGTTGCTTAAACACCTATTAGGTGATTGGTTTTTCATTTTCCATTGAATTTCATGCGAAATTATTTTATTCTTTAATAAGAGTCTCAGTTCTAAAAATACATGTTTGGTAACAATACAAGAAGTACTATTATACAAAATTCTAGAAACTCTTGTATAGTTAACTGCATTTCTTGGAGTGTCTGAATAGTTTAAAGTTTTCTATCACTTAAGCTGAATGCTATGCTTTTTTTGTTCTAGAGAGCACATAAGCTTTGAAAAGAACACAACTGGGAAAGACAGTAGTTACACTTAAGAGAAATTACCTGTATACCAGTACTGTCCAAATCACTGCCAGTAGAAAGATGCGGTACCTTTTTGGTGCAAGCACACAGCCGTGAATAAAGAAAGGCAGATGGGTACCCAAGATGACTGGGAGTCCCTGAGTGAAGTACCAGTGCCAAGGATGAGATCCATAAAATGTTCCCAAATTCTGCAGCACGTTGAATTTCACGAAGTTCAGCTGAACCAGTACCCACTGGGAGATTTAGGGGAGGTGGGGGGAGAAAGTTAAATATAAATCCAAAGTGAAAGCCAACAGCTAAACTCAATTACACAGTCAATGCTGGCCTTAAATGATACAGCGTTACTGGGTTTTTTTCTATTAAGACTTGTCACAGAATTCCTATATTTAGCAATTAAACACAGAACTGTTTAAGTTTTGGAGTTTGTTGATAATGATTTATTGACAGCTGAGCATACTCATTTTAAGTAACAGTTCATAATTTAAAATAACTTGAGAAGTAAATGTTCAAGGGTTTATGGCTTAGGATATATTGAGAGACCATAGGCCAGACACAGTCAAAGAAATAACAGAAATTAGAGAAGTCTGAAACTTCAGTGTTAACATCAGTGTTAAAATGCTAAACCCCAACCTTTTAAAGTCAAGTTTAGAACAACTTACCTTACCAAAAAACACACGGTCAATTATTAAAGAGGTTCCTACTGTGACCAATCTGCAAAAATGGAAAGTTGGTTGCACTGATACTGCCTGAATTGCTTTTGTATCAGATTCTACTCCTCGCCAAATAGCTGTCAAAACTCCCTGATTCGTGATCTTTTTTTGAGATTATCCATATTCATGGCCATTTTGCAGCGGCCAGTTGCCATTGCCCAGCAACGCTGGCATAATCCCAGATTAAACTGGAACACTGTTCAGGTCTCACCCTCGTGAAATCTCTCTTAGTACTTTTTTGCCGCATATACGTTACTTCAAAAGAAGCATGTCCCTTCTTTAAACTTTTGCAAAAGAATGCTGTTATTTTCCTTGGTTTTTACACTAAATCAGCTTTTTTGGGTTGTCTGCCTCTGCAGTGGTAAAATCAATTTTAGGATATGGCTGTGCACAGTCGTCCTTTAAATTCAGAAAGAACTTACCCAACTGGAATGCAGTTGTGTAGGATAAGGTCTGCCTTCCTCTGTTCTTGCATAAAATGGGTGAAGACCAGAGGTATCCATGGGATAACAGCAGTGGGACGAATAACAATTGCAAGTGCTACCAAAGCTAAATACTTGCAACTAGAATGAGGGAACACAAGAAAACCAGAAGTTTATCAAAAGGTTTGGTCCATTCTTTTGCAGACAGTGACATTTCAACAATTTAAATACTGTCATGTCTTTGACCAAAAGTTTTTTGTACTGCAGAAAACTTTCTCTCAGTGCAGATACTCTGTTTTGCTTGGAAGGCTGCCAACTATGTAGTTGCTTTATTAGCAATGGAGTTGCTAACTAGAAGCACATTCTTGCTTTAAAATAGATAGCTGGTAAAGAAAGTTGTGACCACACATTCACCTATGCCTGAACCCAGACAAGCTTTTATTAACTTTTCCCGAGTTACCGCAAATTCCAGTCCTTTCAAGTATAAATTGAAGTTTCCCTTAAAGTGATATTTTGCGTTAAGGGAACTGGAGAATAGTAATTTTACATACCAGCTGTATCATGGCTTAAAAAAAATTTTTAGAGGAAATACCACAATTACTGTTCCTTCCATGACCTAGAGCTCTTGCTACATGAATGAGGTGTGTTTGGTGTTAGCAGTATAAATGGTATCAGT
Source organism: Falco peregrinus (assembly GCF_023634155.1). NCBI lineage: Eukaryota > Metazoa > Chordata > Aves > Falconiformes > Falconidae > Falco > Falco peregrinus. The sequence continues at coordinate 112,834,051 of NC_073721.1, forward strand.
AGACTGGTGTTATCCCAAGGCAAAAAATTATCAGTACTGTTAGTAGAAAGTTTCTCACCTGCTCCCCATCTTGGAACCCTTTATTGGATAGTAGGAAAGAGCAAACATGGTAAGAAGAGTTTCCATGGTGTTTGTTAGAGTTCTGGTACAGGAATACCATGTAAACCAGGAACACAGCTGGCAGAAGTACTGAAAATAATTATGAACAACAGGATGCAGAGGGAGAAATGTTAAAACAAATGCTGTAGTTTTAAAAGAAGGTGGTAATTCTTCAAGGTGTGACTTATAATTCAGCTGTTGTTTACTGCACAGTTTACACAGTTGTTTACTGAAAACTGCACAGTTTACACAGTGGTTATTAACATAAAATTTTTTTCAAGGCTGAGACTCACCACGCACTTTGCTGTTTCTGCATTTTCAAGGTGTCGCACTAATGAGTAAAGCTTCACATCAGCAAAAGCTGCCAGCACTGCCTGTGCAAGTCTAGGGACCCATATCTACGTAAGCAGATAGAAAATCTTACTTGCAATAAACCTGTCAAATTCCAAGTTTGAAGAGAGAACTACTGAATTGGTGAGTGACTGTTCAGACATGAAAATAGTCAATTAGTGAATATTCTCTAGAGCTTTTTATTTTTTTTTTTTTAATAGCAAAGTTCCTTGGTAAAACTAATATTTTTCCCAAAACAAAGTAAGTGTAAAGTTCAACTGAAAGTGTTCAGAAATTGAAGGTAGGATTCTTTGTCATTCATCTCCAACAGAAGTCAGAAGGGGCTGTTGTTAGTGATTTTAGTACAAATACGAAATACTTGGGAAAGCTGAACCACCGAGCAATTATCACGTAGTGGCAAACTATCGGTATGAAACTCAAGGGGGCTGATGGAGGCCAAGAAAAATCCTCTGCAGCCACAGGCATCAGTTGTGACTGGAGACCTACGAATGAGTTCTGCACCCAGGCAAAACACTTTGGTCAGGCCTCTGGGCTCATACATCTCTAATCGCCAGGTTCGACGCTTTGTATTTCACCTGGACGATGATAAAAATACAAGGAATTGAAATGCAATGCTTTCAAATTGGATTTTAGTAGCGGATGCGTTGTTTGATTATACTCACCAGCAACTGAACATCATCCTTGGCCAACAGCTGTAAGGTTTTGTAGATGCTTGCAAAGATCAGTGGATATGAATAGCCCCTTAGGCCGCTTGCCCACTCCCAGGTCAGGTAGCCATAATTGCCAATATTAAGGATAAATCGGGAACAACCGAAACAAGAAGTTTCATTTGAGCAGTGTCACCTTATGACTTGCCCGGATCAAGACACGGACAGTTGCAGGGGGTTTCTTACAGGTCAGGCTAAGCCTTGCTGCGGCCGTGACCCTGCAGTCGCGCAGGGGCGACGCAGCAGCTCGGGAAGCGGGGTGGCGCGTCGCGATAGGGAGGGGCCGTGTCGCGATAGCGAGGGCCCGCGAGGAGGGGCGGGAGGCTGGCACGGCGAAGGATATTTGAAGACCATGCGGTGCGCCACCTCCAGCGACTGCCAGTACTCGTCCGGGACGAAGCTGGTCTGGACGACTGCGCAGTTGAGCGCCCGCAGCGCCACCGCCAGGGTCAGCAGCGGCGCCGGGCGGCCGGCAGGGCCTGCGGGAGGGGGGAGGGAGGGCCCCGTCACCGGTCGCGCCGAGGGCGCCGCCCCCGCCCGCCCCCCCACCCGCCCCCCCCGTCCCGCTTACCGGCGCTTCGCTGCGCGGCGGCTCCGCTGTAGAGCACCGACCGCCGCTTACGGAGCCGCACCGCCTCCGGCCGCCGCGCCCGGGCCGGCGCCAGCAGCCCGCCCGCCGCCTCCATCCGCCGGGCCGGGCCGGGCCGGGCCGCGCCTCCGCCGGCGCATGCGCGACCCCCGCGGCACTTCCTTCCGGTCGCTCCAGCGAAGGGGAGGTGCCGCCGCTCGGTGCTGTCCCCGCGTCCTTCAGGTGAGGGGCGCCGGGCCCGCGGGGCGAAGCGCTGCTGGGGCGGGGGGAGCAGGGCCTGCTGCCTCCCCCTCTCCCGGCCCCCGCTCCCAGCTCCCCGCTCCCCGCCGGGGGGCGAAGGCGCCGCCGAGGGGCGCGGAGAGGCCCGGCCGCCTCACGCCGGTGCCTGCGGGCGCGGCGGCGCCCCCTGCCGGCCATGTTGGGGCGGCTGCCGCTGCCGCACCTGGCGCTGGCCGTGACGCTCGGCGTGGCCAGCGGGCTCTACATCTACCGGCCCGTCTTCCAGTCGCCCGGGCCGCCGCAGCCCCCCGAGGGCACGGCGGGGCCGCCGGCGGCCGCCGCACCGGAGAAGAGGCCTTGAAGGAGCCGTGCGAGCCGCGCCGCGGCACTGGCGCCGTCCCCAGGGGCCGCCTCGCAGCCCGGGCCTGCGCGTCTGCCCCGGGAGGACACAGCAGCCCGGCCCCTCGGGGACACGGAGCGTTCCTGCCGTCGCCTCCGGGGAAGCCCGCTCGCTGAAGATGTAACTGCAGACCCGTGTGTGTGCTACCAGCCTGTAGGGACGTGAATGTTGAAATATGTCTAAAATTCTGAATGTTTAAACATATGTCTTCACGTCTAAGTTGAAATAACCACCAGAGAACTGGAAAAAGAAAGTCGCTGTTGGACAGTCACGCTCTTTGTGGGATTTTTTGGATTGCCTCTGATCCTCCAAGTAATAAACACCATTTTTATCTGCTTGTCAAGCTCTCTGTTCTTAATGCTTCAGTTCTGTTGGGAATGTGGGTGTACGGAGGACTGAGAAGGGAGTGTTACCCAGCTTTGGTGTCCTTAGCCTATATTCATCCCTGTATATACAGACATACACACGCATACAGCACATGCATACGTACACCTGTTCCTGACAAAATGAGGCTGGAGTGGCTGTTCAGGAGACACGGTTGCCTGAAAGTGGGGTTGTACTTGGAGAAGCGCTTCAGTGTGTAGCTCAGTAGGACAGCACTCATCTTGCAATAGCTGTGGACCTGTCTGATAAAGGGAACAGTATCTGAGAGGAGTCTCAGGGAAACGAGATGAGTAGATCTTTCAAGACTAGTAATTCTAAAAAAACCACCTAAAACCTGCAGATCTTGGGAGAAATTTCTTTTGGTTTTAACACAAAATCTTGTTCAGGCAGCGTGAGGGAAAGAATCCTTTCCCTGGGTGCGTGCTATTTAAAGCCAGTGTCACGTGAAAAGGGGGGAGAGGGGGGAATCCTCTCAACGCCAGGTGTTTGATCTGTCTGTCAGCACACCAGAAAAGCCGAGACCCTTGTGCCCGACCAGTCTGTCAGTGTCACGTTACAGGGACCCTTCCCTGAACAGTCCCACTGCATCTAAGGGCAATTTGACTGCCTTGTTCAGAGAAACATGCCAACAGCATCCAGGGGACCCCTCGGCGGGTCTGCCCGCACCTGCTGCCGGCAACTGCTAGTGCCCACAAAGGACTCACACTAACAGTTACTGGAATAACACTCTTTATTATAAAGTTGTGACAAATTAAGATTCATGATTGCTGGTGATAGGGGCTGTCTGCAAAACCAAGCTTGAAATGATGCACAACTGAACTATACACAACCAAAACCTTAATTACTAATGACAGCTAGAATAAGTTATTTAGCATGCATAAGTCAATGGGGGAGAGGACAGGTTCAGCCAGTTGACTGATCCCAGAAGTTGAGATGGAATCTTCCCCTCACTTCTCCACTTTTTATACTTCACAGTATATTGCATATTCATTCAGCATACACAAGATTGGTTACAAGTTTCTCGCTTCTAATGCAAATTAGTACACATCCTCAGCACTGCTGAAGTTCTCTGCTGACTATGCATGCTCCTCAAGCGAGGGTTTGCCCTCTTTCAGGGGGGCTATTTGCGTCGGAGGTCATGATCTCCTACTACCACTATTATCTTTGTCCTAATTTCAACTCATTTTCTGTTGATGTCAGTGGATTGCAACACCTTAACATCCTGTTTCCTCTCATAAACAGAACTTTCCTCACTTGAAGGCTTCTTTCTGTGTAACTTAGATAAGGGTGTTCTTTTCACTATCTGTTCTGTGTTTCTCATGCTCCCCCAAGGCTGACTACCTTGATTAGAAGTCCCTTCATAACAACTTTAGAGTGAGTTAGATTGACCTAACTTTGTGAACACTGAATCAGAGTTGGGTAATCCAAGAGTTTAGACAATTCCCCCTGCCCTGGACTTATTTCAGTTCAGGACTGGTCCACTTCCGTCACATTTAGGTGTAGCTTGAGTGACTCTAGTCATAGATATTGTTGTTACTAACTGGTATCGTGTGCCCAGTGAGGTGTAGTAGTGCCGTGGAGGCAGGTAACTTTGAGATGGAGGTGTGCATTAGTATTACGATGAGATTATTTCATCTGAGGGAAGTCATTTCAGCAGAACAGTTGGCTCGGGCATGGACATCTCATGGATTCTTCATGTGACAGCTGGTACGCAGCTTGCCAGCTGTGTGGTGCCATTGAGTACCATTCCTGCAGGGAGCAGGCCAGTGCCTGGCCACAGGGTCTCCGCTCCATCCTCTGTCACTCCTGTCAGCATCTGCTGAGCTGGCGGGATGTGTTGTTTAGGGAACTGTGGTGATGGTAGATTCTGTGCATGCCAACCATCCTGAAGGCGATAGCTGTGTTTTACCCTAAGAAACTTTTTGTAATATGCTTCTATTAGGACCCAATTTTTCTCTAATTTCCCCCCTCAAGGTGATTTTCCCACAGCTGGGAACAGCATGACAGCTGGAGGAGGCACTGCGTGGACTTTGCAGAAAGGAGCCAAGGTGGGAGGACAGCAGCAGAAGTGGACTGGGAGGTGCAGTCGAGCACGTGATAAATCCAGTTTGGACCTGAGGGAATGCCACAAGTCTGTGGCGAGTGCAAACACAGAACTACTACTGCGGCTTCCTTTCTTTACAGGACCAGGACAGATTGATTAACCAGCTATTTTAACAAGGCGTGACGGCAGTCTGGTAGGCCCTTTCTTAGTAAGGATGAATTGCTGGAGGTTTGTCCATAAAGACGGCGGGTCCGAAGAAGAGGGGGTGTCCGGACTGCCGCAGGCAGGCAGGGGTGGTGGTGCGGCCGGCTGGCTCCCTGAGGCGCTGGGCGGCGGGGGCGCAGGGGCGGCCGCTCCCTCCTGAGGGACTGGAGCCAGCGGGCGGCGGGAAAACCCGCCACATCCACGGCGGGGCGTGTGTAACCCGGCACCACCTGCCGCAGCCTCCCTCGCCCCACTGGAACTGCGATTAAACTCCGAAGAGCGGGGAGGGTTACGGCTGGAGAGCCCGCCAGCCGGCTGAATTGAACCGGCCTCCTGGGTCTGAGCGGGGCGAGTGGCCGGGGGCAGCGCCTGGACCCGCGGGGCTGCGCCGTTCGCCAGCCCGCTCAGCCAGGCCGGGGGGCAGGGGCGGTGCTGCCCGCCCCCGCCTCGGGCCGTACGGGAAGTGATGCTGCCTTGACGGGAAGGGCAGGGCCGGAGGGACGCGGCCGCGGGAGCCCCGGTGACCGGGGGAGGCGAGCAGGTAGGCGGGTAGCGAGCCGGGCGGGGGGCTCTGGCCGCCATGTCGCCCTCCGAGGGGGGCGCTGCAGGGCGGGGGGCTCAGGGACACGGCTCCGCTGCAGGGGGAGTTAATGAATAGCGTCGGGACGCGTGGTTTGGGCTGCGAGTGGAATCACCGGTGGGAGGGTGACGCCTGTGCTCGCAGCGGGCGGGTGGCGCGGGGACCCCCCTCAGGGCGGCGCGGGGAGCGCGGCCGGGCCGCTCGGTACTGAGGGGGCTCAGCCCTGAGCTCCGGGGAGCTGCTGCGAGGCCGAGGCCGGTCGGCTGCTCTCCACACACCTGCACGGGTGCTTCCGCGGCCGCAAATAGTCCCTCTCAGGCCTTCCTTCGCGTGGAGCAGCCGAGCTTCCCGCAGCTCAAGGCGTGCGTTTCTTTTGTTCAAAAAGTGAAGTTTGTCGCATGTCTGATTAAAAAAAAAACCAACAAAAAACAGCCTTTAAAAATGGTAAATTGTTGAGGGAGCACTGTAAGGTGTGATTTACCTGTTTAGCCAGAATTTAGCCGTCTTGGCCTTGCTCGGGATAAGCTAACGCCTTGATGCCCTTGGATCTAAGGAAAGTTAAATCCATCAGAAAAACAGCTTGCTTTTTCTGGCTCTGTAAGTAACGAGGTTATATTCATATATATGGTGTTCTTTTACAGCGCTGGCAAAGTAAAAAGGACATGTCTAGAACTGTCAAAGACACGAAACTTTAGTTTTTAGCTCTCCTTAGAGATGCATCAGGTGTATTTTGAGCTTTCTGATCATGTGACTCCCCAAATGCTTTCCCTGATGGTTACTGCTCAGGAGTTTTTTTGTTAGGATAACACAGGCATGTTTGGAGTTAGCAGTTCTGCTAGGTGTTACTGGCAAGGTGATATTTCTCTATACTTATGGTTTTTATTGAAACTCTACAAAATGTTTATTGATTCCCATGACATAGAATGCATTAGTGGCACTGACCAGTTTCTAAAATCTGTTCTGCCTGCCTTTTCTTTGAAATCTATCATTACATAGACTTGCCTTCTAGCCCTTGTTTCTTTTCATAGACTTATACTACCTTTGTGACTGTTCCAAGTGTTTTCCAGACAAGGAAGAGCGTATACTACAATATGTGTTTCAAATGCTGAATTGTTAATTGTAGGAATAGTATTTGTGATGCTAAATGAATGTCTCAAAAGCACGGTTAAAAAGATGACAAAAAGAACTGCATGTTCCTGTGTTTCTAGTTCAGGGTTCTAATTTTACATCTACTTAATCTCTTGCACAAAGGATTTCTGGGTGGGGGGAATGTGCTACAATTTACGCTGGTTTACAGTTAAAACTTCTCATCTGTGACCAGATAGCTAAAACCAGACTGTAAGCTTGTTTTCATCACTATCATTAAACATGGGAGAACATCATTTTATCACTTGACTACATGTTTCCTTTTCTTTTGAAGAGAAGATTGGTGAGATAGAAGAATTTTTAAGTAGCTTTTGGTATTTACCGAAAAAAGTATTATCATCAGTAATCTTTGTATGTCATCTCTGGATTCTTGGTTGTTCTCTTACTGCCAGGTGTCTGCTCTGCTGGCATAATGACCATTGATTATGTCAGTTTTCAGCATAACCCTAGACTTGCAGATCAATGGCATTGCTAAGAGCAGTCTGTTGTAGTCAGCAGAGGGTTAGTAAGAATTTAGTTTAGAAACAGGCAAAATTGGCACTAGAGGTGGAATATAAGGAATTACAACTCTTTTTCCCCTGTTAATGCCTTAGCAAAGAATTGTAACAAGTTGCATTTAAAATCTATTGAACTTAGGATTTAAATAGTTAATCATCAAATACACTCTTCTGTATTAAAGCTGCATTATAGTACTTCACTGCACATGTGATCCGGTCCTGCAGATAGTTAAGTTTGTTCTTCAGTAATTTCACAGGGTTACTTATATATTTATAGCTAAGCATTTATTTACTTGGCTGGCCATGTTAAGTGTTCAAGGACTTGCTTTCACTCCTCTTGTCTTGCGGATACCATTCATGCTGGAGATACAGTTGTGTTTACAGAATGGACTTCAAACACGGCTGAAGAGTTTTTTAAATACAGCATGGTTTAAAAAATACTTATCTAAAAGCCAGCATTTTATATAGCTACACTTTTTTTTTTTTCCCCTATTTATACAAATATATTCCTAAGCAGTCTTCCTCTGGGAATAGCATCTGGTTATGAGATTTCTTTTCCTCATTTCTTTTTTTTGGTCTTTTTAGTCTGAAAGCTGCATCCCTGTCAGGACACAGGACAAACATGAATGACGTTCAATCAGTTGAAATCATACCCTTTTATCTCCAGTGGAGGTAAAACCACAGTGAATGAGAAGTCCTAACCCCTAATTTCTTTCCTGGAACATCCTTATGTTGTTTTCATACATAACACAACAGAATTTACTTTTGATTATTGTAATAAGTAGTCTCAATGTCTGTGATTTGTTTTCCAATATAGTGAGCTTTGAAGATTAAGTTATGGCATATAGGTCAAAATATGACACGTAACCAGAGTAACTTTTTCCTGTGATGTTACTGTGGTGTCAGGGGGTTGAAAATACTCGGATATATGTATGGCAGTTTTGCATAGTACCAGGCATTGGAATCCTTTTCATGTACTGGCCAGTGCTTTTGAGCTGACCTGACAAGTTCTTCAGTATTTTAAACTACCTCAGGGGGAAAAAAAAAAGCAAATGTCCTTGTTTTTATGGTTCTGAAGGTAGTATCAAAGTGTAAACCAATGCAGTGATATTCTCCTGAGTTTGCAAACCCATTTCCCAATAGCTGTTCCCTTTTTCTACGTCTGATACTTTTACAGATGAAAAATGGGTAAGACTAAACCATATTAGATAAAGGCACTTCTGGAAGACGATGGGAAGACTGATAGTAAGGTAGGAAAGGGGCAGGAGGCAGCAGCAAAGATACAAGCTTAGTAATTTTGTGCATGACTGAATGCCACCCAAAATACAAGCATCGGGTCAGATTCCAGCCGTGCTGGTATCATCCATTTGCAACAAGAGTGTTTCTTACCCAGCACTTTAAAAGATCTGGTGCCTGTAACAGCACATGCTCCGCTGACTTTCTCCTCTAACAATGATTCAACTTGACAGGCCTTTTGTGCTGAGGCACAAACTGTCTGGCTACACTTAATTTTTCCATACTCTTTCTTGCATTAGAATGGTGTCAGGATAGACATCTCTGTACAGAGATGGTGTCATCCAAGTTTGAAGACAGCGCTGTCTGAATTTGATTGTATTTTTTCTGATTTTGATGGTAAAACTCTCATAATTTTAGTTGGGATAAATGTAGCCCAAAGTTGGAATTGTTGAAGTACTTTTTTTAATGTTCTTCAGCTATGAAGTAGAAGAGGTGACAATCTTTATTCGATAGTTTTCTAGAATTGTCAGTTTGGACACAGCACCCAGTGCACAGGACAGGGCCTGAGATCCTGCTGTGTGTCAGCAGAAGCTGAAGAGCAGGCTTTGGAAGACCTATGAAAAGTATGTGCTGCCAAAGTAGAATCATGCTTTCTAGTAGGTTTAAAAACAAAACACAGAAACCCAAAAATTTTGAACTGCTAATACAGTGAAACTCAACTAGGTTTTATTCTATTAATTTTTATTTTTAATAATAGAAGTGCTTTAAAATAGAAAATGACTTTAAATCCAAATTGAAAGTAAACATGAAGTTGAATGTCACAGTATGTACTGCAGCTAGCCTGGAGCAATGCAGGTAAAACTTGGCCAGCTAGTGGGTGCCCCTTACAGAACTGAAAACCTGAACTGCCAGCTTTCAGTGGAGGCATGCGTCTGCTTCTTTCCTTTATCCAGCTGCCAATTTTTCACAAAGCATATAGCAACCTCATATCTTTGTGGCTTCTTCCCCTTTGTGAAGGAGTGTTAAAACTGATTGACAGATTCAAATGTTGGGGGAGAAGGCAGAAATGACAGAAATACAATGTCTCTGCCCCTCTCTCTAATGAGCTTTGTTTCTTTAGGAAACTAGGCTAAGGAATGTCCTCATTTCAGCTTTGTTTTTTACATTGCAAATTTGGAGCTTTGCTCTGAGAAGTCCTTTTTGCATTCATAATCTCCAGTGTGGTCTGTTGAGCTTTAGGGAATTTTTCTTCAGCCTAGCATCCTGAGGGTTCATGAGGAATGGGAGCAGTAGCATTTTTCATAATGGGGAGTTGCGCAGGGAGTGGCCAATGGAACCGAAAGACCTACTTCGGTAATATACTTCAGAATCACCACCTTTATAAGCCCACCCTGAAGGAAAGAAGATCAACCAGTCAGGTTATTTAACTTAGGGAGTCACTGAGTAAGTGTAAAAATGAAGAAGCTGTACTGTTAATGATGTTCACAGTTTAAGAAATGGTAAAGGAGAAAAATAGGCATCACAGGTGTTTAGTTAGGTTTCATATGCTTCATTGCATGGAAGATCAAAGAATAATATAGGACGAAAGGAGTACTTTGCTGTGGCTCAGAAGAGGCATACTTCTGTATCTGTCAAACAGTACAAATAACTAGCCTTTTGATTTTTCCTCCTGAGAGCAACTAAACTGTAAATGACACTATTGTCAGCTTATGTGGGGAATGAAGGACCACTTGATCTCTTAAGTAGATTTACAAAAGCTGTGAACAGGGTCATCTTGTGCTGGGAAGAAAATGCAGCTGTGTCCAAATTGGAACTCTGCTGATCAGTTTTAAAAAGCAGTGTCTTTTACTTGGCAAAGACACACTGGATTGGGTAGTGCGAAGAACAAATGCATGTTGATTAAGCTTAAGCATGAATAAAAATACGAAAGAAACCTCAAAACTATATTAACATTATAGGATTGTAAAATGTTGAAAATCCTTTCTAAGGAAGCTGTAGTGCACATGTTCCTTACATTGGTACAACAGCTTCCTGTAAAGCTACTATGTTTGTTAATTTAAAAAAACCCAAACACTTAGTCATCAGCCCTTTTTATATGTAGATAAAGATCATTGATCTAAAATGCGATTAGTAACTCATCATTTAACATCTCTCTTCAGTCTGAATAGCGTGCTTTTATAGCTTCTTACTGAAACACAGGAACTTTTCTATCTGCATGCATTACTGTTCTAGGTGCTCTCTTCATTGTCAGGCACCCACTCTGGTTTTACTAAATGTGGAACCAGCGTAAATCTCACAGAAGAGCTGTAGCATGTCGAGTAATACATCCATCATTAGGTTAAATATTCCTCTTTTAATTGCAGATGATGTAATTTGAATAGTGTGAATGTTGCCAAAATAGAATTTCCTACAAGCAAAAGGATCAAATTGGTTCATTTCAGTCAAAATGGATAATCCTGTTTGTTCTTACACTAATACATTTATTTTATTGCTGTTTTAAATACAGAACTTTCTATTCATTATTTCTCGGTGTCTTAACACCTTGTACATGAACGCTGTATCTTTTCCTATTGTTTGCTTTCTAATATTTCAGAACTGAATTAATTTTTTTCTTTCCCTTTTCATTCAGATCTGGAGCAAGCACCTACGCTCTTGGCTTTGCCTCAGGATAAACTGTGCCTGCACTGACATTAATAAAAAGTGATGAGGAGGCAGTAAATTCGTAGTTCAACAGAACTGAAAAATCGTTTAGATCTGCTTGTTTGGGATAATTTTAGTAGTTCTTTCTGAGATACTAATGGGTTCAAATATAAACAAATTTTATTTTGGGAAGCAATCTTTTGATGTTTTTCCTGTGAAAAAGGTGATGGTTTGACCTAATGTTTTCCAAAGTGCTGATGTTGAGTGCCCAGCTGCTGGGAAGGATTCCTGTCTTTAGACCTTATAATGTTCCATGAAAACAAAATTGATGCATTTATTTTATTGATTTTTTTAGTGTTAACTTTTTTATGTTCTTGAAGAGACACTAGTAACTCTTGAAAGTTAGTCATCTAGAGCCTCTCTTGAAGGGGACTGTTTATAAGAAATTCTTTTCTGTGTAAAACACTACTGACCTTAAACATACCAACACTTTAATGTTAAAAGAAAGTTGTTACCATTACTAGATCTAAACTGCCTAGACTGGCTTATAGTTAAAAGAACAAAACATAAAACTTTTACTTTAATCTATAATATTACTAAATATTTAGATGTGCCTTTTGGGTAGCAGGAAGGCCTGCCTGACCTACTTTCATTTTAATCGCTAAAGAGGAATTTCATGATTTGATGCTGGCAAAGTTCAGCTATTACATTTCTGATGTGAAAGCCGCTCTTTTGTGTGGGTTGTCTGTCTTTTTTTCTTGGAAGGATATTGGTGAGAGGAAAACAGGAAAAAAATCAATATATAGGATTTTGTCTTCTTTCAGGTCTTTTTAGTTCTTTCTTGAGGTATTGGCGCATTACTGCATTTATGGACTGCTGCGGCAGTAAGTAGCAAGCTCATTCACATGACAGCTGGTCAATTTACTTTCGCAGCGCATCCCATCAGTCCCTCTTAATTTTTTCCAGAGTGTCTTTTCATGAGAAGCTGACTTCCTTCCACAGAAACAACTATAATTCTGTTTTACAGTTGTAGGAATCTGCCTGTACCAATTAATATGTTCATATTTTTCCTATTTACTGTTTTCTCATCTCTTCTTTTTGTGTTTTGTAGGGTATTTTTGTCACTGTGAATTAATTTCTGTATAGCATGTGCTCTGGCTCTTCTTGAAGTTTGCTACCATATATGCGAGTCCCTTTGTAGGCAGTGTGTCCCAGTGGCTGCTTTTCCCCCCTCTTGCATTTTTTTAAAAGTTTCTTCTTTGATGGCTAGTAGGGGTTTTGTGGCACAGATAAGATTTGTGGATGCTAACAAATACCATTACCCTTGGCTGCCTGCTGGTTGGTTTTAATTTCATAGACTTGCAGGTCATCTGTTGAATGCATGTGTGAAACCTATGGCTGTTGGTAAAAGCGTGGTGAGTTTTTTAGTGTGTGTTGGAAAAAGCCATTATCAGGTCAGAGTGCTGAAGAGGAGACCTCCAGCAGAATTGGGTCGTTGGGGAGTGGGGAGAGGGGGGGCAGTTGACACTGATGTTAGGCACAGCTTTTGGCTTTGAAAACAGGTGAGTTTTTCTGTAGCACTACCTGAAATGGACTGTTGCGAGATCCTCCTCTTCCTCTCTTTCTGTCTCCAGTGGCAGATGTCTTAATTCCTGCAAGAACCATGGTCAGACAAGTGACAATCCCCTATTTTCTTCTAGGGGAAACACCTGCCACAGGACAGTTAAGACATTTGCTACTTTTCTCAAGAGCATTAAATGTATGAAGGCAAATATTCTGGTGCTTGTGATGAAGAATGCTCCACACTGTCCACTCTTTTTGACCCTCCCCAAATTTCCCCCTAAATTCCTAGACCTGTATATCATAGATAATGTTTACAAGGCAGATATAAATTCCATGCATTCTGACCATCTTGTTCATACAACCTGTTCATAAAACTTGTCTGTAAAAATGGTGGGAAGATTTAATAACTAAATAGGTGGCCATTCCTTTGTAGAACTGTAGCTTCAAAACTACATTCACAGTTTCAGGACTTTACTGGAGTAATTTTGATCCCCCTACATAAACTTAGAAAATGCCCAAGCTCTTATAACCCCCTAAGATCCGGGTAGCAGTGAGATCAAGGCTTACCCTGGGCTGGCTGCAGTGGTTCCTGTGCCAGCTGCTGCCGCACCGTTTGCCTGTGCTGCCTGCCACCACAGCAGGGTTGGCTCTTCCCAACCCTCTTCACACAAATCACACCACAGCAGATTTGTGTGTCTGAAAACAAAGACTTTAAGTAACCAAACATTGATGTTTTCCCAGTTTATAAAGTGAGGCCCTCTGGATTCTAACTCTGCAGTTTGAAATCAACATAACGTCACCCTCAGAAAACAAGCTTTATTTCATCTGTACCTTCCTAGCACAGTCTTACTGTTCTGGATAACACTCTTTCCTGGAAGGGTGAAGGGAAAATCAATTGGTATTCCTCACACCAGGTTGGTAAGAAGAAAGTTAAGCACCCTCGTTTCATCCTGAAGTAAAAAGCTGAAGTCTAGGAATTATTTATGAATTGTTTTTCCCTTAAAGATGGCAAAAACCTTACTGTTTGAGACAAGTTTGAACTCCATTTACATTGCTGGTTGAGGCTTCAAGACAGGGTGTTCAGTGTGTGTAGCCACCCCCCAGGGCTGTTTGCAACATGGCAGAAGAGTTGTTGCTTTGTCTGTCAACACTTCTTATCCTGTTCCTCCTTCTGTGCTCTGGAGCAGTTACGAGAAATTCTCGGGTGCTTGTGGTCTGAATATTTCTTCACAGTAAGCAATGTGCTAGTATCGATCAGGGAAGCAGTTAAAGGTTAAAAATGTTCACGTTGCTGACAATTGAACACAAACTTTTTTACTGCATGTGGAAGCAAAAAAGGGACTTCTGTATTCTTCTGAAAGTGTGGTGAAATTTATAGGATACCAAAATAAGCGAAGAAGGGGTAGAGTGTTTAAAATTATAACCTGTAACAATGTCAAAGAAATGGATTTTAGTTAAATCTGGAAAAATGCTAAGGCACAGCATGAAAAAGTGTTCCACCATGGATAGTTGTTTGCCAACTCTGTGTAACAGAACTTAGGTTTTTCACTGGGGTCAGGGCAATGAAAATTGCCTTGATTCACAGGAAAGGAGGCGCAATAGTTGAGCACTGAAATGAGTGGTGGATTAAGGAGCTTGTGGAGTCGTCTTTGTTACTGGTAGGTGAATGCATTAAGGATATGTTAAATGTTGTAGCAGGCTGTCTGCAGCACTTCTTAAATGATGAGACTGGAGGGGAGTCTTAGAAGCCTTTTTAGTTTTCTTTCTTACATATCTGCTCTCAAACACTGTGAGGAAAGAAGTTGAGACCAAAAAGGCTGTGCAAGGCTACTTGTTACCTGTAAAAGCTCCCATCTGCGACATCTTACACATGAATGAAAGGCACGGACAAAGCAAATTTGACAGACCTCTGGTGCTAGCATCTGTAGTGTCAGGGGTGTTTGTGAGAGAGGCGATGCTTCATGGTGCCTGCAGGCGCCTGGGTGGTCCCTCTCACCCCTTGGACCAAGCGCAGGGGTCTCCGTCCAGCAAGTGCCTGGGTGCAGACCCAGTGGTGCAGTGTGGCCAGACATGTGAATCTTGCCTGTTGGGTGCTTGTGGACTCATTGTTGAGTTGGTTTACATTTTAAATCAGTAACTTTATTTCCTTGAAACTATTTACATGTTTAAAATGGCTGCACATGTCTCAGGATTGTGCAGGGGGTTGGGGCTCGCAGATTTAGCTGCAACGGCTCAGAAATTTTCTGGCAACATCTTCACTCTGGTCTTTTGTTGGAGCTTGTTGCCATCAGAAGTGCTTGAGCAGAAGAGGCTGGACATGGATGCCCACAAAGCCAGGCAGTACTGTTGCCACTGCCCTCTTAAATCCTTCCAGCTCCTTGTCACATGGTCTCACTTTGGTGTCTGTGCCCATTTTGTCATCTGCAAAGGCATAAAATAAAACCAGGTTCAAAACTTAAAATTCTCCATTAGGTTTTGGGAACTTTTGGTGCTCACTGTGTTTCATTAGACTACGGTGTTTGCTGTATTTTATTTTACTTTTTTGTAATGAAACAGTGCAACTTCCTCTCCCTATGACAAGAAGGAGGAGGGTCAGTAGTGTACGCAAAGGCTCAATGTTTGTTACCTGGTTTAGGGAGATCTGGTTAGCTACTGTTGCTTAGTTTTAAAAGGAGTAAAAGAGATCACTTGATCTGTTAGCAAGACCACATGACAAGCAGCTGAATGTAATTAGGTGGGTAGGGTGGTTGTATGGGGCTCACAGCTCTGCGCGTCAGTGTGAATTTTAGAGTTGTTATTCTGAACTACACTATTTTGGTTTTATTTTCTTTCTCTGCTGACCCTACCTGCAGATGAGAAATGGCTCTTTTTGCATGACTGTGGTATTCAAGAAATCTGAACTGTGTCAGGAAATTTGTCACTGAAGTACCCTTGGAAAACTACAGATCCTTTTGCAGCTGTTAAGCATTGGTATGTAAACACCTTCTCTTTTTTATTTATTTTCATAAGATTTATTACATTGTTTTCCTTGAGATGACAGTTGTGTGCCAACTGTTTCTCAGTTAAGAGCTTCAAAACAAGTTGCTTTATTTTTAACAAACTGCCTGAAATATTTTGATTTTAAGAGACAGAGTTCAGCATTGTTGCATCCTCATGTTCTAGGGGGAAAAATAAACTTAAAACTGGGAGGTATACTGGTTAATGTAAATCATAGGCTTTGGGTTGAAATGACAAAACTGCAGCTCTTCGGTATGTCTTTGGCCATTGCTTTTCATGAAGAAATCAGTCAGATTTAAAGACAAACCTGGTTAAGTTTATCAGTAAGGTTAAAATAAATGACTGCAGCGACCATTGTCTGGATTCAGTAACCATAAGGTGCCCTGTCAGGTCCTAAGTCATCACCCTACATTTCCTTCTGTGTAAAGTCAAACTTGTTCTACAGTTAGAACGTGGAATTAGACCTTTGATAGTAAAGTGTGCTGTGCAAATAACACTTCATAATAGAGAACAAAGTAACTCGGTATTTTTAAATGTTGTACTGCTTAAACTTCCCCTCCCTCTATGTATTCCTGTGTTGTCATTAACTTATAAAGATAAATCATAATTAATAAAACAGTCCTTTAGAATGATGGGTTTTTTAACTGGGTTGCACACTGATGTGTTTGTTCTCACGTATACTAAATGTATTGTTGATAAAAGGAATAAAAATGGTGTTGCACAGTCTGTTATTTTTAATTAGCAAAAGAAATTGGACTGCAAGGAACCATGAGAGCTCATCTAGTTCACATTCTTTGTTAAATCATACAGTAACAGTTTCAATCTTAAAATTAATTCTGGTAAAAGCAATATGGGGGTGGGATGTTATTACTGCGTTTTGTATCTCCTCTGGAAGAAACTCAGAATGCATGTGCCCATCTGACTAGGTCATTCCTTGCCACCCCAAGCAGGAATTTTTAATCGGGCATCTTTTCTAGCCCATTTGCCAGCATTTTTCTAATCATGGACCAAATGTCCTAGATTTGTAGACTGTATATAACCAAGGAGGAGTTGTTCCGAGAACAGAAAACAGTATTCTCCACTTCTGTGGGTAGGTCACAAGGTTTTCCCAGGGTTTATCTGCTGTCTAGGATAGAGTGTCTTAAGATTATTTTTCTAGCCCTGATTCATCATCCCTTGACTTGTGTTTATGAGAAGGAAGTGCCAGATTCATAAATGTTGTTAAATAAATATGTTGTCTTGCTGTTTCCTTATAGACATCCTCAATGTCTGAAAAACTTACATAAAATAACTGGAAGGAAGGTTTTTTGTAAACATTGATGCTTGACTTAGCATGGTGGGTTTTTTTTTTTCTGTGCTGTGTTGGATTGGTTGTCATAGTGGCTTCATTGTAATTTTACTGTTTTCAATCATTGCATTACATGTGCATTTTGCATGTGTGCTACACAAACAATTTCTAGCACATTTTAGGGTATTGATTTCTAATAGCCTAAGATATTTGAGGGGATTACATTTTGATAATGTTGGGATTCAGTTGTATAGAGCAAAAACTATATTCTGGCATGTGGTGTTGCCCACCTTGCCCTCACCATACTCCCAGAGGGTTTCAGTATATTTGCTTATTTCCAGCATGTCTTTCATTTGTATCACTATCTTAAACAAAACACCCGGAGTAATTGAGCCTGTTAAAAGACGAACTAGGTATCTAGTTCAGCTGGAATTCTTTGAACATGTCACTAAGAATGGCATCAAAGAGAAATTGTAATTTTTTTACTTTAAAAAAAATTTTTTAAAAAGACCAAAAATTCTGCAACTATGCAAAATTTAAAGAATGAACTCAAAAAATCTTAAAAGCAGTTAATGGAAAAAGACCTGGAACATATCCTAGTAGAATGAGGTAAATAAGCTCTAGTCCAAGGGAAGTAGAAATAACTTAAGGAGAAAAAGTTAAGAGTAACTTTTCTTTGCTTTAAAATGTTTGATTTCATAACTGGGAAATAATATAGCTCTTGCTTCTGTATTTTGTTTCAACACTGTGTCACAGGGATAAATTTTCTTCACAAAAATCCAGTTTTGATGCATCATGGTGCAGCTGTTGGTGTAAACAGAAGCAGACCTGGGATCTTGGTGAAGTGGGAATTCTCTGGGAGTGAGGGGGTGGTTGTATGTTAGCATAGCTCTATGATAGCCACTGCAGCTGTACTGATTAGTGCTAACTGAGACTTTGTTTTTCCACGTACTGAATTTGTTTTTACTGGAATCTCATTACTGGATTTTTATTTCCTTCCATAGGAAATCGTATGCACTGGTTTAAAATCAAATCAAACACTGCAAGCCAAAGTCAGTCTTTTAATAGAAGATGAAACAGCAGCACCTACTTTAATGAGTCTTTTCAAATAGAAACTCTTGTCAGACAGTGCCATTGCATACTCCCAGTTTCTTGTGACTTCTCCACGCAGTGCATAGCTGAATAGATTCTTTCTTATCTACTTACCCTTTACATCCTGTTTCTCATTTCCGAGGTTTGATGCCTTTCTCAGTCATAATGTGGAACGTAAAAATTGCAAAGTATTATATGAAGTCAGTTTGTCAGTTTGCATGAGCTTTTCAGATTCTTTATAAGTATGCGAAGCTTTATACTTAGTGTTAAGTCAGGGAAGCACAATCTGAATCCACTGTGGTATTAAAACTCTGTAGGTGTTTCCTTGACACAGTTTTCTACAGGGAACTTCTGCTGCTTGGATCAATTAGAGCAGTCTGACTGCAATTTGATTTCTTAGAATAACTTTGTATATTTTTTACAGAACTTGGGTTATAGAGGTGGTTGTTGTGTAAGCTTGCTGCTGCTGAGCCATTTATTAGCTATAGCAGAAACATTATGAATAATAATTATAATGGAAGACTTCTGAGGGGAGAGGTAGGAAATTGCCTGCTATTGTACATCAGTTAAAGTGAAGCTTAAGGAAGCAACGTCGGCATGAAATGTTGCAGAATTCTGTAGGAAGGCATCTACAGCACAAAAAGCTGGCAACAACTGCCAGGTTTCAGTCAGAGGTGTTACTCCACAGCCATCTTGGGAGCCTCCCTCAGTCTGGGAATAATTAAAATGAATAGTATGGGTAAACTGTGACATGACACTTGTGATTCTTCTTGCTTTCCTTGCAGGGCTCGTGCATACCTCCATGTCAAGAATTAGTGTAAGAAATCCTAGCTTGCTGTGCTGTTTATTTGAGCGGTCTTTGTTGTGTATCAAGATTTAACTATAATTCATGCTGCAATATGGCATTCTGACCAGAGCAGTGAGATAAATAGTGTTGGCAACTCAGGTTGAAAAACAGCAGACTTTTTGAATGGAATCTTTGTGTTGTGCAGTTCAGCCTGCTTAATCAGTGTTTCTTTTGAATTATCCCTTCCCCGAGGCTCTAGAAAAGAAGCTGTACTAGGATACAAATTGAAGCAAACATTTGGCCAAAGCACTGTCTGAATATTTTGGCCGACTGCAGAGCCTCAGTAGAAAGCTTGGGCAGCGTTAATGGAGTTCTAATGGAGCTGTTCAAGTGGAAGATTCAGTCACGTGTTGAAAGCATGGGCTTATTTTTCAATTCTTGTGAAACAAGAAAAATAACCTGTAGTTTTAGCTTTGCTTTGTTAGAAGAGTTTAAAAGTGGTACTTCTGAGCCACAGCGTACTCCAGAATGACTGTGTCTTGCTGTCACAGATCGAGATTTCTGCTTTGCTGTTGCACATTAGTAACTTCCTGAAGAGAATAGGTTGTGGCCTATTGAATACTGCCTGGTTCTGTTTCAGGCTGAAGTGTTTTATTATGTAAGGGACAAGTTAAATTATGCCCAGAGTATTCTCAGTGGGTTATTTCTAACCTTTTCATAGCATGTATGAAACAAGGAAGCATCACATATGCTTACTATCTCCAGACACATTTACTAAAACCTCCTGCCCAGTACTGGCTGAAAGTATCTCTCAGATGTAGCTATTACAGACTGTGAAATCAGAAGGCTCAGTTCTTTTCTGAGACTTCTTAAGAGCAGATTATTCATGACCAACCCATCTCTCAATTTCTTTCAAGTGTCATGCTAACAGCCTGCAGTGCTCTGGCTGTCTCCACGCTGCAGTGATTGCCAGCATGATCTGGAGCAGGCCCCATGAGCTCGGCACCTGCAAGGATGCTTTTGTCAAGATTTCATGATTTTTATGATTTGGGAGAAGTGAATGCTAGCTCTAAACCTCAGTTTTATCAGTCTAGATACATCCATCTCTGTCTATATGCACCACTCCCCTGCTTGGCATCTCAGACTGTCTCTTGTATTTCAAGTCCAATGACATTGGATTCGAGATGAAGGACTAGGAGGAATGACCTTTTCTAGTTACTGGACAGGGCTTTTCTCAGCTGACAGTTTTCCTTGCTTTCCCACAGATAACTAAATTTATTCTGCCCTATTTCTAGATCAATTTAAGAAACACTTGTGATGAAATACTTCTACAGATGACTTACTATTATTCAGAGAATCACAGAATGGTTGGGGTTGGAAGGGTCACCTGGAGGTTATCTAGTCCACCCCCCTGCTAAAGCAGGTTCACCTTGAGCAGGTTGCACAGAGTCACATCCAGGCAGGTTTTCAATGTCTCCAGAGAAGGAGACTCCACAGCCCTTCTGGCAGCCTGTGCCAGGGCTCTGCCACCCTCCAGGGAAGGAAGTTCTTCCTCACACCCAGCTGGAGCTGCCTGTGTCCCAGTTTGTGCCCGCTGCCCCCTGCCCTGTTGCTGGGCACCACAGCCAAGAGCCTGGCCCCGTCCCCCTGACACCCCGGTCAGGTGTTTGTGTGCGTGGAGAAGATCCCTCTCAGCCTTCTCCTCGCCAGGCCGGGCAGCCCCGGCTCTCCCAGCCTTTTGTCATCAGGGAGATGCTTCAGTCCCCTCATCATCTCTGTAGCCCCTCACTGGACCCTCTCCCATAGTTCCTTGTCTGGAACCGGGGAGCCCAGCACTGGGCACGGCTCCAGCTGGGGCCTCACCAGGGCAGAGCAGAGGGGAGGGTCACCTCCCCCCACCTGCCGGCCACGCTCCTCCTCGTGCACCCCAGGGCACCGCTGGCCCCTTGGCCACCGGGGCACACTGCTGGCTCTTATCTCCGGAGGCAGCTGAGGAACACTTGTTGCTGCTCTGGTTGGCTTATTCCTCACTTGGATGTGATGACATGAGCATTATTCCTAACGCCATGCCCAATATTCATAGGTAATAGAGATTTTCCAGCTCATTAGAAATGGATATTGATTACTTGTTCAGTTAGTAACTTTGATAACTAGTAAGTTTTCTGAGGAACAAGATGTTTTCTTTGGTGCCGGAAATGTGATCCGACACTTCAGTCCTGCTCCAAAAGGCCGTGATGCCTTGCGGTTAGCTGTTTTCATTTGGCATGCATAGACAAACTTCTGATGGACTAAAAAATCTTTGGATATTTCAATGTCATCTAAGCAATGAGAAAAATTTTAATTTCCTGAGGAATAAATAGCCAGAACAAATGTAGGAAATGCTATATACTATGTCCCCCTGTTATTTACTCTTGAACTAAGTCAAGTAACTTGCACCAAAAATAAGGACAGATCATAATATTATAGAAAAACAACAATGCTAAAGAATGGTAGCAGCTACAAAACAAACAAAAATAGTAACTTTTATTGCATCTTCCTATCAAAAACCAGAGTTAGCAAGAAACAGAGTTTACCTCCTATGAAAAAACAAGAGAAGCAGGTATTTCCCAATCCAAAGGATGAAGAGGTGGATTAAATTCTGCACTGCAATTCTTTCCTGCCTCGCCCCTTTGTACACTCGCCCACATCATGTTAGATGAATCATTCAGTTTTATAGTCCTATTTGTATATTTGTGTGGGTTTCACATTTATCTAACAGTGCCTAGAGGTTGTCTGATGCCTGACCTTTTCCATAAACTTTTCATAGACTTAATAATGATAATTTATTTTTGCCAGATTATTTCCCTGGAATGCAGCATCCCTCTAGTAAAAGTATCCTTCACAAACTTGGCAGTGTGACCTTCTGGAGAATAATTTTCTGTATTCCAGGTAGCTGTTCTACAAAACAAGGTGGAAGGCAGCTGAGAATTTTCTTGCCCTGGATGAGAAAAAAAAACCCAAACCCCCAACATTTTAAAGAAGATGCAAATATTTTCCTCTGGCTGTTTGCAGTGTGTGATTTAATGGGCTTAAACAAAGAACCTGGCCTGACTAAGGTGTGTTGCATGTACCCTACTGAATTGCTCACATAGGCAGAGCATGAAATATACTACTGTCTTTAGTATGAGTACATGCACGTTTTCCCTGAGATGTTGCTTCATTCATATTATAACTGCACATATGAAATTGCATCCTTTTTCAGTTTTTATATTTTTTTATTTTTTCCTTTTATTCTGCTTTTTCTTGTGTCTGCTTATTCTAGCTCTCTGCTGGAGATTTTTGCTATCTCCAGAAAAAACCAAACCATTCCTTAAAGAAATGATCAATTCTTATGATCCTCTGTGATTCTTACTATCTTCTCCTTTATCTTCCAGTGGCTATTTCTGAGGGCAGAAATAAAGTGTACTCTTTTTTCCTTACACTTTTGGAGTTGGAAGTGTTGCTGAATGAGTGGGTAGGCTTCTGGATATTTCCATCCTTCTGTGAATATGACCAGCTTTATGGGTGAAATCCTGGTGGCTGCTGTGTTGACTGAAAGGATTGGAAACTGTAAATCTATGCAAGACTGTCATTCATCATTCCTTGATACTGTCAAGGGCAGGTGCAGTGTAGTGATGTGTTACAGATGTTAAGGTTAGGCTGTGGGTAAGCTATGAGCTGGATCCCAAAGTGGTCAGAATTCTCATGTCAAGGAAGGATGCTGGACATTGCTCTGAATTTCCTGTTTATAAAGTCAGCGAAAAAGCATGGCACATTAACTTGTAGGATGTTGTGGTTTAACGTATTTATTAAAGGAACAGTTAAATAGCTCAGGAAGGAGTAAGTAGTATGGAGCTGTTTTGTTTTGTTTTTTTTTTTTAAAAAATGTTCGCTTTATTTTTCCCGGTCTGCTCTGGAATTTATTCACATGGTACAGGTGTTAGCTTCACTGCTACAATTGGAAAGCAACTTCTGATGAGAATTCAAAGACGTAACTTGAGAGGCAAAAGCTCTTGTTCTCAGGAAGGGGACAGGTCTTATTAGAGAGTTCAACTGTTTTCATCAGGTAGCATTGCAAATCTTTATTTACAGTATTTTATTACCATGAAGCATGAAAATGTTAGAAACCGATGAGGGAATAGAGATGATGGTGTGTTTTTTGCAGAGAAGTTGAAACTGCACAGAGATCCTTCCATATGGGTGGTGAGGGAGTGATGGAGTATTCCCTGCAACATTCCTGGTTTTACTTGCCATTGTTTTCCAGTCCCTTGCTGCCTTTCATTCCTTTATGTAACAGCCAGTCTTTGAAATTCAGCCTCCTTTTCGTTGGCTTGGTTATGTTGAAATGCAGATGTAGTTGCAAACCTAACTGTTGTTTCCTTTCCTGGCTTCTCCATTCCCAGTTTGCCCTGAGTTTCTGGAAACGAAATCCAAAATCTGCTGTTTCCTTGCCTGGCCTGTTGTGCAAAGTTCTCACCACATCTGCAGGCCTGTTGCTTCACTTACCTCTTTTTGTGCCCCCTTTCTGCATAGGATCACAATTTTATGCCTGACATGTCCCATTATAACTCATTGTCAGAGTGCTTTGTGTGCCTGTCAGTTCTTGCTCTGCAAAATTCTGCAGTTCTAGCAATGCTGACAGCTGACAAAGTGACCTAGAGCACCTTCAGCTGAGATAAAAGTGACAACAGCATTTGGAAGCTAAAACCTTGCAGCCTAGTTTTTGCATGTGTTTTTGCAGACTCCTGTATGTATCCTGAGCACCCTCAAAATAACATAGATCCTTCCAGGAAAAAGACAATCCTTAGACATTGATCCTACGATTCCTTTGAATTCCTCTATAGCTGAACCTAAAAAAGTCATAGGAATAAAATGTCAAGTAAAGCAATTGAGAGTAATCAAAAAAAATGCTCAGAGCAACTGAATCTCTTTCTCTCATTTTTGAGAGGAAGGGGTATTTTCCTTCCTGTTATTTCTGTTCTAGAAAAGTTCCAGAAGTCACAGAAAGTGCTATTTTGGCCAAAACTAAAGCAAGCCAGGTCATATGTTTTACTGAGAAAAAACCAGTGCAGCTCAGAGTATTTCAGTAAAGTGCTTATTTACTAACAGTCTTCCCCCAGCATAGCAGTTACTTGAGTTTATAAAAAATTGTCATAATTTGTTTATATTACGTTTTACATATTTGGCAGCTTTTAGCCAAAGGCACTTCTAATAATGTGTTGACTTAGCAGGAACATTGTTTAACTCTCTGTCTCTTGTTTTGACAGAACTGGAAGTGTCTGATGGTGACCAGTTTTGCAAGCATTAAGGTGCCACTGAAGCCTTAGAGCAGGGTGAGGCTGTTGGCTACGCTTCACCCACGCTAGGCAAGAATGTGGTTATTGCTTTGCTGTAGTGTGATCGGAGTGCTGGTATGACAGGATTAGCAAACTTACTCCTTTGAGGTCCAGATCGCTTGCTTTGTGCTTCTGCCATAACAGATCAGGGGACATGTAAAACAGCTATTGAAGTTGTTCAAGCCTGTGGAGCGCCTGGGTGGGAAGCTTTTGTAGTATGAATTGACTCGCACTTGCAGAATGATCAAACCTGTACAAGTGCATTATTACCACGTACTTGTATGTACATATTGTTCATTGAGAGACCTGCAGGCTCTTCCTTTTCTGTCTCTGTGGGATTTGGACTCTCTTCCCTCAATGTCCCTGTCAGCTCTTCAATCACAGGCATGCAGCCTCAACTGCTTTTTAAGAATAAAGCCATATTTGGGGAAAACCTTCATTTGCAAAGCATTTGTGAACTCTAAACAGCATTGACTTTTTCGTGGTATATTTACAAATATGGCTCAATTATATATTAATACAGTGGAACATTCTTAAGCAGATTCCCAACTCTTTCACCTATCATATGCTACCCTTGCTGTGATAGATGCCGAGGGCTGTAACCCCATCACTGCGCTCCCTCCATCCATGGAGGGCTGGCTCTCCATTGCAGGGGGAATATGCAGACTTCACTCCTGTCTCTATGATGCAGCCTGGTGAATGCCCCGCTGTTCCAGTGGGGTCTGCCTTTCCTGAGCAGAGAAGGCAAGGCCAAGACACAATTTATCTGTCTGTAAGATCTACCTGAAAGCTGAGTGACACTGTTAGTTGTAACCCTGAGTGTCTGCTGTCCATCCCCAAAAGGATAATGATGAAATTCTGTGGTATCTTAACATATGGATTAATTATAGGTCTAATATCTGTGTTTTGGCAGATTTGAATTAGTATGTCTCTATAATTGTGTGGTATAGCCTCCCATGTTATTTGCTGGCTTTATGGCTGCTACAGTGCAGGTCTGGGATGCTCAGGATGATGTCCGAGTTGTACAGAGAGTCATTTCACTTGGTATGAGGGGAAAGAATGGGTTGAATCAAGCAAATTTGACTAGTTTCATACAGAATAGTGTTTTTTTTGCTTTTGGGAGGGCTGGCTAGGTGGTGTAGTGTGGGGAGGACGCTCCCCCCCTCCAAGCTTCCTCCGTTAAATATGTATTGCTTCTCTGCAACATGGGGCTGTGGTGCAGGTGTGGTCTGAAGTCATGTCAAGCCTTATGTTCCAGTCTTTGCCACAGAATAATTTTTCTCTTTAGAAATGTATGGTAAAGATGGCTTTCATCATCGTAGCTATGGGGCAATGCAGTGTCCTCAAGTCTGCACAAGACGGAAAGAAAGAAAACAGCAGTTTGTGTTAGAGACTGCTGTATCCTCCTTGCACCTGAGAGAGGATGTAAAGCAGCGAGCAGAACTGAACAGCTGTGATCCATATACTCCATCGTTAACACGTTTTAGTATGAAAACACTTGTTAGGTACAATGTAACTGTAGTAAGATGTGTGTGTGATTTCGCACATACTTCAGATCTGCTCCTAGGTAGGTCATGCACAAATCTCTTCTGAAATGCTGTTTGCCTCTAGGAATAAATAGGACGTGTGAACTGTGTAATTGCTTCCAAGCCATGCTGTCAGGCAGCACCCTCCTTGCATGGGGAGGCATGAGGCACACCTCCTTATCTCTGAGCACCTATCAACATGAATGCAAACAGGTGACACATAGGCCTCTTGGTTGTGTGTTAAAAGAGGTGGTGCTAGAAAAATACTCCTATTGGAAGCACTATTGCCAGTGTGCCCTAACTATTCCTTTAGCAGAGTTTGGGGTAAGTGGTATACTTTATTTTAAATTGCTGTGCTTGAGGACTGTCCGATTAAGAGCATGTTCAGATTTCCTGAATTGTACACTGTGCACGTGGGTACAAATTTTTATTTGCAGCTCAGTGCCTTTTTTTTTTTTTTTTTCCTCATGTTTTCGTTTATTCATCTCTTTTGTGCCTTCTTCCTTTTCCTTCTCTCCCCCCATCAGCCCTGTAGCAGCATGGGATTTGCATGTTTTGTGCAAGGCCAGTTCAAAATGCATATTCCCTGTCCCCAGACTGCACAGGGGAAAGCCTGCATGCCAAGCCAATTTCCTTAATTTATGCAGTAGCAGCACTGCCATAGTCTTGAATGTTTTATCACACCATAGGGTTCTGATATTTGTGTTCTGGAGGCAAAAATGCGAGCCTGTTAATACTGAAGCCTATTAATGTGAAAGTACCTTGGATTAGGAAATCCACTGAACAAGAAGAGAACTTGTTTAGCAGAGCATCCCCTCTTGGCAAGCCACAATCTGGATATGTGTATGTGGAGGCTCCAGAGCAGCAGCTGTATGGGCACAGCTTACGTGATGGCTGTGGGGGTCCTGTCAGCAACAGAAAAGGCCGGTGGAGTTTTCCCAGCACTTGGTCATAACCTCTGTCTATCTGCATGCTAGGTGAAGTGCAAAGCTAGAGCTGAATGGAATTTAAGGAGGAGTTTACAAAAGGCAAGACCCTGGAGGGCTTGATGTGGAGCCTAGAACTGTGCCCATCAGTGATTTTTTTCAGCCAAGGAGTTCTTACTTTTGGAAGCAAGATTTGGGAATGATCATTTAAAATGAACTCAGATTTTTTTTTTTTTTTTCTTTTGGTGACCTGATGAATTCTAAGTGTATCATCAATTTCCTCTGGTTCTTCCTTTTCTGCTTCCCACTCCTGATACACAAGGTACAAAAATCTGGAAGGAAACACTGGAAGGTGTGAAGCTGTAAAGTCTTATTTTAAAAAAAGCAAAACTGAAAGGAAAAAATGGCATGGGTTTTTAGTAACAGGGCCATGACTTTTAAAAACCCCACAGCAGTTTTTGCTATGAATATACTTTGGTGTGAATATATTTTTATTTCTGTTATGTGGAGCTGGATGTGTCTGGGCATTAGGACTGCAGGTCTGGGAAGTAGAGGGTGGAGATCACTTTTTAAATATTTGTACAGGGAGGAGGACAAGGCTTGAAACTGCTATGAAAATAGCTCTTTGCATGTCTCCAAGGATAGGTTAACTGTGCAGGATTTCACAAGAACCACTCCCTGGAGGTATTTGAATAATAGATTGACATTATGAGGTGCAGTGAAAGGTGTGTGCATTTCAAAAGGCTAAGGAGAAAAATTCCTTCTCAAGCAAATCCTTCAGATGCATTTTTATGCCCTTCCTGTGAAGGGTTCCTAGTCCTCTGTCAGTCATTTGCAAATTGTATTTGTTACCAGCTCTATGGAGAATTGAGGTTCAAGTGGTCCGAATGATGTGGCATGTTTGCCCAAACAGATACTCTAAAAATTGGATAGAATGCTAGGAACACCTTTAGGTTTTGCTGCCCCAAGGTCTAACTGTGACCTCTCTTACCCAGAGTTTTCACCCAGCTCTGTCCAGTGGCAGGGTGCAGCTGAACCGTAACAGTTTTACAGCTCCGAGGAAGAGCTGTAGCGCCCTTTCTTCCTCTATAAGATCTTGCACAGGGTGCATGATAGATTAGCTTTCTTACAACATTAATTAGCAGTGATTTGGTGGCACTATCATTTGTACCTGTTATGAAAAGGTACCTAGTTATAGCTAGCTAACAAAATATCAACAAGACAAGGCAAATACTTCTATACAGGTCGGATAGCATTGTAAAAGATGTGAAGGTAACTTGGCTTTGTAGAATATACTGGCCCCAAGATTTGCATTTAAGCCTTTTAAGCAACAATTAGTTTAGGTGTATTGAAGCTGAAAGAACGTTTACTTGAGTAGAGGGGCAGCTTACACAGCCCTTTGCCCTTGGAGATCATGTAAGGGCAAATGAAAAACCATGTATGAGATGAAAGTCTAAATCAAACCCAGTCTTTAGTAAAAAACTCCTTGTTTGCCTTTTAAAATATTTTTCCCTTCCTTCTAGTGCATTTCAATTAAAAGACTTTGTAGAGCTACAAGGTAGGCAATCTGATTTTACTCTTTTTTTTTTTTTTTTTTTTTTTCTTTTTCCTTTCCCAACAGTGGGGAGGATTTAAAAAACAAAAAAACCCCCCAAAAGCCCTTTGCTGGTACATTGAGTGTGGCTAATGAGTCAGGGCTTTTAATTTCTTCAAAAACTGTTCTTATGTCAGTGTGTGGCTGCCTGTTCAGCTTGCTTACTTGAATATGCCGCTCCTTCAGACCAGATTGTGGTGTATTTATGTAAAAAGCTCATACTATTACTGCAGGGGTTTTTAGTTCAATTTTTTACTCTATTGCACAAACCTTTGTATTAAAACGCCACAGTGGAAAGTGAATTGGCTGGCTGTGGTGTGGTAGTGAGTGTGAACTCTGTCACCTAAACCCCCTTTCCTGCAAGATTTTACTGTCCTCGGTGGCATAATGCAAAATACGCCTTGGCTGGGGAAAGGGAAACTTGAAAACTGGAAATGGCAACAAGGTGTTAGATGCTTTCCACTGACTTTTCAGTTGGAGAGTATCTGAGTGTAAATCTGACCATCGTCGGTGTGTGAGTGTGGTAAGTCCCGTCATGGCTAAGTTGACTGATCACGGTTCTGTCTTGTAACCAAGAGTGGTACTTAGAGAGTTGAAGCTTTAAAGATAGTTACGGTTTGAGAGTTACGGTTTTAGCTTAACAGTGGTGATTGAGATACGGAGTTTGTTCTAAACCTCAAACTGTCAGTTGATATTCAAGAAGTGATTTGATATTTTGTCATTGATGCAAACTATTGCGGTGTTTGACTTGAAATGAATATCTTTATGTAGTTCAAGCTACAGGTAGTTCCAAAAATACTTACAGTTGAAACAGCACATTTTTTTTTTCTTTTTTTGTATATTATTTCATCATCTATCTTATTTTTTTGTATTTTGGTATCTGTTTCCCTCCTTCATAAGAGGCAATATAATGCCAGTTTTATGTTGTTTTTAGAATGGTTATTTTAGGCTTATCTTTTCATGTTCATATGTTTGAACACAACATAAGGCAGCTCTCTACTGTTTGTTTGCAGGGAAGAGAGGCTCAGTAGCTACTCAACAGGGAAGTACTAGTGCACTTACATCAGTCTTTCTAGTATCTAGTATACATGAAATTTACCAGTGATTTTTGTAATATGTTCTAGCTCTTACTGCTCTTTGTTCACACAATATCTAATATGGTTATTTTTTCAAAGGCTTAAAAGGATAGAAAGAAACTTCATAAAATGTGTACAGGCCACACAAAAATGTATGTTGTTTAATGGCAATTCAGGATCAAGATTTAGTTTAAATTATTAACTAGCATCATGATGAAAACTTTAAAACCTTTGAAAATTCGTCCTCTAAATAGAGCAAACCCCAACATAAACAACAAAATGTTGCTTGGTTATTTTTCCTTTTTGTATGAAATAACTTATTTGAGACTGAAAAATAGCTATTAATAGAAAACGATTGTCATTTTTATTTAAATACAGTGGGCCGTCAGGCAATTTTTTTTTTCATATGTTAATAAACGTCCCAGTGAACGTAAAGTCAGAATTACATTGCTTGTAGGTTTAAGTAGCTTTTGCCAGCTTCCATGCAGATTATAAATGGTTCTGCAGTTCGTGTTCCAGATGTCTTGGATACTTAGATCTTGTTTTCCAGTCTTCTCCTGAAGTTAAAATCTCTTTCTAGTAGGAAGAATGTTATAAAATTAACTATGTCCTTTTTCAGTCACAGCTGCATTTGATATTGGTAACTGGCATAATTGAGAGTTTAAGGTAAAACCAGCGTACAAGTACAGAACTGGTCCCACTGCTGGATGCTCTGTGGTACAAATCATGATTTATATTTTAAACATTTGTCAAAATATGCCTTGGCAGAGTTGTTGACTAACTAACCCTTTTTTGCTTTGCTTTTTAAGGTGTCTTCTGAATTCTCACTATGTCTGATGGGGACTACGATTATCTCATAAAATTTCTAGCACTCGGTGATTCTGGAGTAGGAAAGACCAGCCTTCTTTACCAATACACAGATGGCAAATTTAATTCCAAATTTATCACAACGGTGGGCATTGACTTTCGGGAAAAGAGAGTGGTGAGTCTTCACAACCAGTGAAAGTGGTAAAACTGTAAAATGGTACCTATCTTGGTGATGGCTAGAATCTATTTTTAAAAAATCTGATCCTTATGTGTAGGCGTGCAGTCAATACTTACTGTGTACTTCATCTCTTGACAAGGAAATGATCTCATTTGACCTGGTTATTTTTGTCATTGTTGTGTGTTATCCCTTTCTGTTTCTCCCAAAGTTAAAGTAAGAAGAGCTGATATAGGCAACCATTTCTTACTGCTCAGCAAGTGTTGATGAGTGTATTTACTCCAAGAGTTGTGCACACAATACCTGGATTAGCACTTTTATTGTTGAACTCTCTTCAAGAGGAAGGATTGGGCTGTAATAAAAATGTTGTTGGTTTTTTTTGAACCAAAATGGCTACTGTACAAAGAGTGCAATGCTGATTTTAAAACACATGAATGAAATGGGATCACATGATACGTGGAGCTGATTTGGCTTCCTAAGCAGTTACCGCTACCAGAGAAGAACTGTGAAAAATAAGGTAGTTTGGGGTGCATTTTTTAAGCCCTGAATTGTTACTAAACTAGGCAAACATACGTTTGACATGAAGCTGAGCAGTGCGTTATGATAACTAATTGGATGCTCGTCCTTACTGCACTGAGAAATAGAGCTGGCACAAATTTTTTTAATTCTTATGTAGAAGTATTAAATGCCTTTCAGTGTAGTCTGATGATTTCCCAAGTGTCCAGAAATCCGGATGGTGTCATGGGCATTGTGCAGACTGGCTTTTGATGGATGACAATGCACCACTGTAGCGCAATGAGTAAATATCTTAGTGAAATGCGAAACTGGTCTCTTGAAGAAGTTACTGTTCCTTCTTTGGGATAGTAGACGTGGCAGATATGCTTGATCGGCGTATTTGGTAATGCAGGATAAGGTTTAGGTTTCACGACCTGAATCACGTAATCCACAAATTCAGCAAGTTTATGTGTCTTTACCAGAGTTACAAACATATCTTTAATCTTAGGTACAATGACAGTTGAAGGTAAAGAAGATGACCTAACATGAAGTGTTCTAAACAAGACATGAATCTATTTTCATCTGATCCTTCCAAAGCTAACAGATGCCCTTATTTATATTTTCATGCCAGTACTCTCTTCAGCTTTTATTATTATCATCCAGTTTCTGCTTTTTAAGCTGTGATATGATAAGATCTACTCTCAGCTCTTTTCCAGCAATCTTTTGGCACCTAAGAAGAGGTATCATTATCTTCATGAGTTTGCTAATGAGGTTCTGATAGTGGTATGAATGTATTGCCAGATTGCATGATCCGATCGTTGCTTTCTTGTAATTATATTTTAATTTGAACATGATACAGGATAATAGGAAAAAGTTAGAAAATGAAAATATTAAAATTAAGCTTGTCTAATGAGACAATGGTCGCTGTAAATCTGTTTTGAGTCCACTGTCTATTGGATAATGTTCTTCCAGTTTCACTTTTTTATAATTTTGCATCTAATTGAATATTCAAAAAGAAGCATAATGTAACCCATATTACTTCTGTCTTATAAAGCAGGGGGACTGAATTGTAGCTGGGATCTTTGTGTCGACAAGTGCTGCATTTAATGACTTTAAATGTCAGTTATTTTGTGTTCTACAGAGGCTGGACTGCTAACACTCAGTCTTGCGAATTTACCTTTTACAGGTGTATAGACCCAACGGGCCAGATGGTGTTGGTGGCAGAGGACAGAGGATACATCTTCAGCTCTGGGATACTGCAGGGCAGGAAAGGTATGTTCCACCACCCACCTAGCAAGTAAGGCTGTTGTCATCAAGCTAGGTGCAAACAGAACCAAGTACATGAATTCTATTTGTCAATTTTTCCATTTTAATTGTACGATGGAAGATGGGAATGTGCGCTTATTTTAACAGTGATGGAAAGTTTCCTATGGATACCCATTAAATTACAAGTGTAATTTACAACTCTAGAACATTTAAACTGTAATCGTTGCTTTTCATCTTTTGGAAACTGTCAGTTTATTTTTTCATGGCCAATGCATATAGATGCTTTTAAAGCTTTTCTTTTTTTAGTTTTCCTTAAATTTCTGTAAATATGTTGAGGTCTTGGGAAGGTCAGACAGGTGAAATCACCTCAAAAGATTCTTTTCTATTTCTCTATCAAAAGACTAGCAGCAGTGGTTGATGATCTTAAAATTAAGAACTGATACGTACAGGGGAAAAATTTCTGTTCAAAGTTTGAATTTCATTCTTATTTTAATTTCTGAATCTTGATCAAGTCATGCTTTATAGCATAAGTCTTTGTCTAAAGCTGTCACACTCAAGTGAAATGTCTCCTTGATTTCCTTAGGCCTTGATTAGACCATAGTAATGTCAGCAATTCTTGTTATGCAGTCCCTCCTCCAGCAAAATGATTACGATAAATATTTTGTTCTAGTTAATTCAGTCTTAAGTTACCTCTGGTTTATGACTATATGCAATTATATTTTCTAAGTAACTTGTGAGACGAGCCAACTAATTTGACTTTGCTGGCCTAGGTTTCGTAGCTTGACAACAGCTTTCTTCAGAGATGCCATGGGGTTTCTTCTACTCTTTGATCTGACAAATGAGCAAAGCTTTCTGAATGTCAGGAACTGGATAAGTATGGCATTTCTTTATTTTTTCTTTATTTCTTTGCATGGGTGTGGAGAGGGCTATTTTTATAAATATGGAGTCTCACTGAGAAACAGAATTGAAAATACTGGTTTTTATAGCTTTCTCAGCAGAAGAAAGTAAATGTTGCATTCATAATTGTGATAGCTTCAAGTGGTGGCTTCTAGTGCTGACTTGAAATACAGCTTTGTCTACTGGACTTTGAATCTTAACCTATATAAAAGCAGGATGAGAGAACATCATATCCCCAGCTCTGGTGATATTCAGTAATGTAAGTGTGTGGAAAGCCTGTGCAAAACTCTGTTTTGACTCACCTGAAGCTTTGTCAGCAAAACTTGATGGAAGGCAAGTGTTACTAAGCTGATGTATCTAGGCGAAGGAGTTCCTAAACTGCATCATCCACCAGGAGAGGGAAGCATATCCTTTCCTGGCAGCTCACTGAAGATGCTTGGTGAGCCTAACTCCTTAAGCTACAAATACAGAGCTTCTGTGCTGACTTTGCCAGGCTTCTGCTCCCCTGGCTCGCTCCCTGGCTTTTTCATTGGGTACATGATAGCAGATGTCCACCTGTTCGCTGGCTCCTCGTGCAATAGCAGAAGTCCTGTGAGATAACAGAGAACATACTTGTTTTCCATCTTTCCAAGAGTAATTTTCCTGAAGGACTTTGTGTCCCCTGAAATGCAGTAGTGCTCTTAATGAGCTTTATGTGTGACAGTAGGTTGTGACCCCAATTCGTGTTGTTGCTGTTAGGTCAGCTACAAATGCATGCATATTGTGAAAACCCTGACATTGTATTATGTGGAAACAAGAGTGATCTGGAAGACCAAAGAATGGTGAAAGAAGAAGAGGCTAAGGAACTTGCAGAAAAATATGGGTAAATAACTTCCTTCCAGTTATTGCTGTGTTTAAAGCAGAATGAAATGTTTTGTGTAATGCCTTTTCTGTATACTGAAAGGTTATTGTGAGAGTAAGTATTTTAGAATGCTTAACTGGCCAGTATTGATACCTTTTTTTCTGTCAGAGATTACTGGTTTCTGCATTGCTTAAAAATTCATCAGTATTGCAATACTCCTGCACTGGAGATTGGTTATTCTTCTTCTTTCCTTGCAGTAAACAAAGTAAGTTTTCACAAACATTCTGGAAAACAGACAGAATTTAGCTGGAGAGGTGGGTGAATGATGGGAGTCTAATTCTTTGTTCTTGCCTGTGCTGAGGCTTTCCAGGGGCACAGGGACCCCAGGTCTCTTATAAAATGAAATCCAAAAGAGCATTTGGTGAGGTGATGAGTGTCATGTCAGATTTTAGGGAAAGCAAAAATAATTCCAAGCAATGATATCCTAATTTACAAGCTAAGCTGTTTTACACAAGTTTGCTGTAAGGTAACCATTGTCTCTAGCATGGCCATGGAAACATGTGGCCTCAGTTTCTTTGAGAGCCTTGGGACCCATTCCCCAGCATTTGCACAGTCTGCTTACAGAGTGCTGGGTTCCCACAGAAGAGCAGTTCTGGTCCAGACCACGGTTCCCCAGTTCCCTAGTTCTCTGCCTCCTCCTCAGTCTTCCCTCAACTGTTCAAGCAGTTTTGGTAGGACTGTACCTTAGGTGAATTTTTTGTGGCTTAGCTCCATAGGCGTAAGCTGTGTCTTATTGCTGTGTCTTACTGCAGGCATCTGCGTGCTCACAGACTCCCAGGGAGAGTCTGAAAACCAAGTCAGACCAGCAGGAAGACAGGGTAGCTTTGCCCTTCCCCACAGGCACAGGTCATGTGTTCCTAGAGGAACTATGTGAAATCTTTGTTTCTGTCGAACACTAATTAATCCCATAGCACTCATACCCCCTTAACTCTTCCATGGGTCTCATCTCTGGATTACATTGCATTTCAGCGTGGATCAGAAGTGCACTTCTGAACCAAATATTTTGTTGTGGTTTGATTCACATAGTGGAGCGGCTTTCTAGCATGAGAACTGGATTCCTTCTTGGTTGAAGAATAAACAAGACTATGTGCTCCAGCCAGTAATCTGCGCTCAATCTGGATGGGTAGATGAGAGCTGGTCCAAAGTAAAGCCTACAGAACGTGCATAGCGTGAACGCTAGGTCAGCAGTGCTGACTGCCTTGTTCTGGAGGTCCAGCCCTCCTGTGCCATGCTGTTTCCTATCGTATAGTCACAAATTAGCTTTCCTTGACTTTGAAGAATCATTTGAGGCAAATCACAAGCAACCTATTAGAGCAGTATTACCTTATTATTTTTTCCTTCTGCTGCGAAAATGCTTGTTTGAAGTCCATGTCACACAGACAACAGCAAGTGCAGACGGTACTTTAAGCAGCTACTTGTGAAGGAGCAAAAACTTTTAAACAGCGGTTGATGGCTTGTGGCTATTTCTTACAGATTTGAAAGGGATCTCTCTGTGTGACTTTTGGAAATAATTTATTAAATATTTATCTTTGTGGGTGAAAATGCCAACTTCATTTAGGAATAGGGAGCTACAAGTCGAAGTTATAGATCACGTCCAATATGTTGGCAGTTACAAAGTTCTCTGCCCTCTAGAGATGAGACAGGATAGCTGATGGGAGTCACTCCTGAGGGGAGCAAAATAAATCCTGCTTCAGCACAAGTGTGAGATAGTGAATATCCCCTTTCTGTGGAAAGGCGTTGTGCTGTTAGGTGATGTACTTTGAAAATGGTTGCAGGAGACCTACACACTGAGGCGGTAAGGTAATACTTCGACGACTCATTGAATCTTGCAGGTTAAGTAAGAAAGACTTAAAATTACGAAGTGGTAATACCTGTCACTTGGGGAGTAACGCTGATGGAGCTGCCCTAGCACCACCCTGTGGGAAGCACCGAGTATGGAAGCTTGAAGCCTACAGACTCGCCATTGAAACATCCTGATCCACAGCAGGAATGAAAGCTAGCAATGTATTTTCAGTACCCAGGTGCCCAGAAACACTTGTTAACAAAGACATAGGTAGTCTGAGCAGGGAGATTATTATATTTTTTTTGTTACGTAAGAGAGTTTATAGTTGAAGTGCCAACAGAACAGTCACATTTTGTAGTGGTAAGGGCACCACATTAGGAATCTGTACTGCCTTGCCTGCAGGGGAACGTCCATACTGGCAAGAATCCCTAGCTGATGTAGATAGAAATCAGTGAGGAGGACACTTGTGCACACAAGGCCATATAAAGTAATTGCATCTCTTGTGGGGAACAGGGCTGAAAAAACCAGACCTCAGGAGCACAGCTTCAGGAACTTATACTGACCAGTGCCTCTGTAAACTGTGGACTCCATGATGTAAATTAAAGGTTATCCTTCTGCCCTACCTACAGAGTCAGCCATTTCATTAATTTCTTTTGCATGTCAGACCACTAGCCACTTAGTGTCTTTCTGCTATGGAGTAGCAGTTGCCTTTGTGTGACTTCTAAGTATGTGGCAGTAATCTTGTACTGTTTTTTCTCCTATGCATATAATAAACTGTGTCAGTTTGTGGGTTTTGTCTTCTGCAGAATACCGTATTTTGAAACCAGTGCAGCTAATGGGAATAATGTAAGCAAAGCCATTGAAACTCTGCTTGACCTCATTATGAAGCGCATGGAACGGTGTGTGGATAAATCCTGGATCCCAGAAGGGGTAGTGCGTTCCAACGGGCACAGCTCTACAGAACAGTTGAACGAGGAGCAAGAAAAAGGCAAATGTGGCTGTTAACTCAGTTACAGTGAAGTTTAATGTATATCATAAAGTATAGTACAGTTGCAGTTTCACTGTTTAACTTATGGACAAATCCCATTGTGTATGAGCTATATTAATTCTTGATATTAATTTTTGGTTTTGTTCTCTCAAACAACAACAAAAAAGTTATGTAGTTTATTAGTGATGGGACAGAGGTTTAATTTGGTGCAACATTGGATATTCCTCTAATTCTCTAACTGGGAGGGAAGGGAAGGAGAGGAATTTTCATTATCAAATTTAGAAACATGCATGGGCAATGAGAAGGGGTAGCCTTCTGAACTGAGGGATTTTCAATGGCCCTTTGAAGGCTGCATTAAATGCACAGACTAGGCATTTACATACTGTGACAGCTCATGGTCTCTGTTAACAGGAAGCTTACAACATGGTCCTTGGTTTTGAACAGAAACATTTAATCATTTCATCAATCATTAACAATCTTGAAGAGCAAATCCTGTGTTCTCCACAAAAGCCTGCGAGTAGCTTTTCCTTGCGCTCTCAAACCATCGATTTTTAGTGATCAAAACCAAAAGAAAGGTATTCTATATAGAATAAAGAGCTGCAAAGAAGCACAGGGGCACGTACGTAGAGCATTTTGGGTATGTCATGAAATTGAACTTGTCAACTACAACTGTACTATATCAAATATATCCAACACAGCCTATAAGACCTCCTGAAATAATTTGAATTTCTAGAACATGCATATACATATATTTATATGTAAATGGCATAACTGTACATCTGTTGTTGTGTTTCTTTTATGTTACTGACCGATCATGTTTCAACAGGAATGTAGGGGCAACCTAGATGTCAGCAAAATTTCATCAGAGCTACTGCTTTGCACTGGGTTTGTTTTACTAAACACAGATTTGGAATGTTTCTTCAAATTGGATTGATAAGTGAATGATGATTGTCTTCTGGTGAGATGCAGCTAAGATACCAGTTCTGTCTAGATCAGCATTTCTATAAATTTATAGTGCTCGTTTTATTCTGCCAACCTTTGTGTCATGTATATCTTGGCTATCATATATTCCTTTATGGCTTGTTCATTTCCTTTAGGTAGTATTTAAAAAAGAATAGAGTTGCTTTTCTTTTTTTTCCCCCTATGGATCACATAAATGTCGATTTTGGTTTCAGTGGATCATGTTACTCTTTGATCATTTTTATTTATTCATACAACCTAAGGAGCAATCAGTATTTTTGGGGTCTTTTTTCCAGACTGATTTATAAGATGTGCCTGCTAAACTGTTTTCTACCCTAGCAGAGGTTGTATAACTGTAAAGTATTGCCACTTATAGTCATAACATGCCAAATTGAGTCTTGTTAGACTTTCCACAACAGTTTGTTTACAAAACTAAAAAGCTATTACTTCTTTAGAAATTATGTATTTATTTATTTAAATATTCTAACCGCTGCATTTTCGGGCAAGTATTGATACCAGTTTCGAACATGAATTGCAGCATAACAAATTTTTTGAAGGACCAAAAATGTTTCTAGAATAGGAGCTAATTAAAAAAAAATACATATTTGAAGTAGCCTCTGGTTATATTAATAATACAAGAATAAGTGTTAAAACTTGGTTCTTAAAATATTTTACAAAGTAACGCATTGTTCTTTAACACAACATGTAAATATTAGATTTTTATCACAGCCTACACAGAATATTTTGAAAGTGCAATATAATTTGACTGCTTTGGGGCTAGGACAGAGATTAAAGCAATTTATATTGAATAAATACAGTTTTGTGGTTGGGTTTTTTTTTTTTTCCTACTGTACAATACCAAGTTTCTAAAATGCTTGTAGACCAGCATTACTGTAGTTTAACTCAGAGTGCCTTTTGAAGTTACCATCATGTTTCTGACCAGTAGAGTATCAAGCTACTGTAGGACACAATACATTTCAATGTACTGCAGTGTCTGAATTTCTTTTCATGTAACTCTTTGCTTTTCAGAGGGTTGCAGTGGAACTTTATCATGTGTTAACTTTAATGGGAGTTTTTGTGCTTATAGCTCTATCCAGTTCCTGAAAACATCCAAGGATTATTGCAACCAACTACTGAGCTAAGTGACTACTGAAATTGGTGTAAAAATATTTCCTTTTGAATACCTAGTTTAGATTTGATATTAAATAGTAAATGCTGAAACTGTCATATTTTTGTTATGCATATTATATGTCACTATTTACTGTATAAAGAAGTCTACATAAAATTGCTTTGATGTCAGCGTTTGAAATGGGCTGTAAGATTTATCAGTTTGAATTATTCTGTGACAAAACTTTTGTTCCCTTTTTAACTCTCACGAGAAATCATGGTAAATGTTTCTTGACAGCAAATTACAGTATTGTTACAAGTCTAGCATTGGTTTCAAAACAAACAAGGAAACAAAGAAGAATTCTCCGTGATGAGAAACACTTACTTCAAGAAAAGTTTTTTCCATCCAGTGTCAGACAAAAGTGTTGATCTGTAATGGAACAAAGCTTTGAGAAGGATTTCCATTATGACACTTTGTCCTAGGATTTCGTATTAATATAAAACAGTTAAACATCTCTTATCTGAACCTTGTTAGTTTGGTGGGGTGCCCGTGGCTGGATGCCAGGTGCCCAGCAAGCTGATCTATCATTCCCCTCCTCAGCAGAATGGGGATGGGGATGGGGGTGTGAGGGACAGAAAATAAGATGAAAAAAAACGCTTATGGGTCAAGCTAAAGGCAGTATAACGAAGCAATAGCAAGTCATGTGTGCAGAAGCAAAGGAAAACAAAAGATGTTATTCTGTGCTTCCCATCAGCAGGTGATGTTCAGCCACTTCCCGGGAAGCAGGGCTTCAGTATGTGTAGAGGTTGCTGCAGAAGAGGGAGACAAATGTTGTAAATACCGAATGCCCCCCTTCCTCCTCCTCTCTCTTAGCTTTTATGTCTGAGCAGACATCATGTGGAATGGAATATCCCCTTGGTCAGCGTGGGTCAGCTGTCCTGGCTCTGTCCCCTCCCAAGATCCTGCCCACCCGCAGCGTACCGGTGGTGGGAATGCTGGAGAGGCAGCCTTGGTGCTGGGCCGGCGCTGCTCAGCAGCAGCAACACACTGGTGTGTTCCCACCACCTTTCTGGCTACCAACACAAAGCACAGCGCTAGGGGCTGCTGTGGTGCTCAGCCAGACCCAACACAGTTAGCATTAGTTGAACTCAATTGTAACATTTCCTGTTGTCTCAGTTCGGTATCAGTCTGTGTCCTTCTGTGCTGTCCCTGTGCATTATGGGTTTTCTAGTTTAAATTGCAGAATGGTTGGGGTTGGAAGAGACCTCTGGGGATCATCTAGTCCAACCTTCTGCTGAAGCAGCTTCTCCTAGAGCCGTTTGCACAGGATCTCATCCAGGTGGGTTTTTAATGTCTCCAGAGAAGGAGACTCCACAGCCTCTCTGGGCAGCCTGTTCCAGTGCTGTCTCATCCCCAATTCAATTGGATGTGGCCTGGAGCCACCTGGTGTTGATTTGTCCTGCTTGGAGCAGGACTTTGGTCTAGATGACCTCCAGACATGTCTACCAGCCAGCATGATTGTATACTCTACGAAGCTGGTGCTACAAGTGCGCATGACAGTTGTTTTGTATGACTGTATGACAGTTCTTTTACTTCTGTTGGGAAACTTGGACAAGTACGTAAATATTTGCCTACCACAGTTTTGCTATGAGATTAAGGTATTGAGTTGAGTTATTTGGTGAAACAATTCTCGCTGTGGTAATCTGTCAAAAATCAAACAAATGAGTGGCTCTGTACTCAAAACCTCTTCCAGTGAGGCTGTTTTTCAGCTGGATGCTTAATTCTGTCTGTGAATAATTGTTAATGCAGTAGAAGTACATACTCTTTTTTTTTTTCTTATAATTAATCTGGATTCTGTCGCCAGCAACCTTCAATCTACATTGCATTTTAGATCAGGAATAAGCACTTCAAATCCACAACGTAATGGCTTGTACTTGAAGAGGAGATTAGTGCCTTGATATGAAAAAAGAGCAGGGGGTGGGGGAGGTTCCAATTGTAAACGCTTGTAGTATGGCTGTGCTCTTACATCCCATCTGTCTGCTGGAGGCGTTGGTGACAGTCTGTAATCCGCAGTGTTTAAATTGTAGAAGCCACCAAAGACTTCACAATACAGTACTCTGCCAGGAAAAAGCTGTCTTGAGTGAAATAAATACAGCCCGTGGGGAAGTCACATGGGCAGGAAACTCACAAGTAATCAAACTGAAAAAGAAGGATTGCAACTGCATATGCCAAAGCACAGCAGCCCTAGACCTCAGCAGACTTGTTTCCTATTTGGTTTTGCCTCTAGCTGTAAACTTGGTGTCTTCATAACTTTCCTCAGAAAACTGCTTTGTGTATGTGTCTCTGCTGTTTCCTCTTATCAGCTGCATTGCCATCTTCTGTGCAGCCACAGAGCCTTCCCTCCGGCGTGCAGTGTGAGACTAACATCCTGCACCGTCCTATCTTGCTCTCTGCCTCCGAGTCACTTTGGAGCTGTTGCTCCTTAGGGCTGGGGGTGAGTACTAGTCACCAGTCATACACTCTAGCCTCTCTCTCCTACAATAGGATGTGGCTGAGGTCTGGTTTTCAAAAAGATTGGAGACAAGTTCTGTGCTGATAAAGTTAGTGACTGTACTGTGTAGCTCTTTTTTTTTTTTTTTTCTTCCTTCTATCTTTCTTAATATAGCCCCAAGCTGACTGCCTTTTTTGTCGTTCTGAACACCAGAAAGCAAAATCTGCCCTAATGGCACATGCAATTCAGCACATGGATTTTTCACCAAATGCACAGATAGTTAATTTCTTTTAAATGGAGAGGCAGGAATTGTGGTGGTAAAGCCTTAGGTGTTGAGGAGGATTTCAGACTTTGAGGTGGGACGGCATCCTAAGACTGAAGAACAGGGAGAAGACCTCCTGTTCCAAACATTTTAGGAAGGTACGGGGCCTGTCATTTAGGTCTTTTCACAATAAA
The DNA here is from genome assembly GCF_023634155.1 of Falco peregrinus. Classification (NCBI taxonomy): domain Eukaryota; kingdom Metazoa; phylum Chordata; class Aves; order Falconiformes; family Falconidae; genus Falco; species Falco peregrinus. The sequence continues at coordinate 112,875,677 of NC_073721.1, forward strand.
CTGGTTACTCTGTATGAGGGGGAAGAGGAGTTACAGGTTTCTTAGAGTAATATGTGCATAACTGTTGGCTTTAGACAGTGCTTCAAATTTTGCTTTAAAAATTAATTCTCCTGTAGAAGACTTGAATCTTACAAATACTGAAATGGAGCAGAAAGTAATTTGCCTGAATTCTAGAGTAAATCAACTATAGATTTAAAAATTTGTCTGACTCCTTTTCCTTTTCTTGGGTTACTGTCTCTAACTGTATTGTTAATACTGAGCCATTTCAGCTTCATTCCTTTTTCACACTTGGAACAAAATTTTGCATTTATAATGAGAAACCAGCAGGGATCAGACACAGGCTGATCATAGAATTTTTTAATCTGTATTTAATTTCCATGCTAAGATATGAATGTATGTTTCAGGGAAGGGGAGCATCAGTTGGGAAAGAGAGAAGTCAGCTTCTTTTTGAAGATGCAGCATTGTCCGATAGTTCACCCCAACTTTGTTTCTATGTATGGGGTGCTTTTTTGCTTTTTTAAATACTTTTATGAGCACGAATATTTCTCAGCTTCCAAAAGGATTCTTTCTGGTGAAATCAAAGGACAGACCACACTCCTGGTATAATGGATTGCAGTTAGCATGCATGTGGCCATTGTATGTGTCTGGTGAGCGAATGTAGCGTTTGTGGGTTTTGGCATATTGCTGCTTTTGTAGATACTCTTCTCACCCTTTTCCCCTGAGTAAACTGTTTGTGTAATGATTTAGAAATTGTGGCTCCAATCAGGTGGCAAATGGAGCTTGCTTACGGCTTCAAAGAAAGCACAGCAGTGGGAACTTCCACACAAACTATAGTCTCAGCATTGTGCATGTGGCAGCCTTGTGCCCCAGTTTCTCTTTTTTGGAGCAGTAATCTTTTTGACATTTTATATATGACTGATCTGTTTTATTTTTATAAAGAGGTCTTGCTAAGACATGTAAAAAGTGTTTTGGCCCTCCTTGTGTTCCATGACAGTTAAAGCCTGCCAAAGAAATGAAGACCAATTAGAAAAGCTTGTGCAACTCTACTCCTCAAAGAGTCAAAACCAAACCAAAATCCCTGAATTAAAAAATAACGTTCTTCCAGAATCCCTGGGAGGGAATGTGGTCTGGAATTAAAAAATAACGTTCTTTCGGAATACTTGGCAGGGAATGTGGTCTGGAATGTGTTTGTTTTGGTGAGGTGAAGGGTCAGTCCAACATTGTGCTGTGAAGGGCTTTATGTTCCACTGGAGCTGCCTTCCCTATTTCCCATGTAGTCCGGCGGAGACTGCATCAGAAAGCAGCTGTATCTGATTTCTTCAGCTGGCTTGTACAAAAGGAGCTCTTGGTTTTTTAGGTAGGCTTTATGTGGTCCAATTTACAGGACTCTTGGGAGGGTGTTGCTTAATTGTGGGTTGCTGGCCGCTGCACAGTAGGTTGCTAGATGCCTGTAGCGTGTGACAGAGCTCTCGTGTCGCAAGGCTGTGCGTTGTGGGTGTGAGGGGAGGCTGCCACGGCCCCGACACAATTGGAAGCGCCATTTTCCAGCGAGCACCCTGGGACAGCTACGGCACTGGCACATTGTACCTCCGGGTGCAACGCGGGCCCGGCCGAGGCGCTGGGGCCGGGCCGGCCGCCGGGTCGCTTTCGTGCCACACCACCAAGTGTTTTGTAACGCCCACACACGGCGGGCTCGCTCAGGACGCGTGCTGCGGGCCGTGCCGCCGAGGAAGCGGCCCACGGCTGTCTTGTTCCCAGCCCGCTGCCTCCGTCGGGCCGCTGGAGCCCCTGGGCGCCGGGGCTGCGGGTAGCGGCGGCGGTAACGCGCCATCAGCCCAGCGCCGCCGCCGCTCCCCGCGGCCTGTCAGGGCCCCGGCCGGCGGCTGCGCGGGCTCTGGCGGGCCGCGCGGCCGACAGGGGGCGCTGTGGCCACCCCAGCTGCGGCGCCCCGCCGCCTCCGGTCAGCTGAGCGCGCCCTTCCGGCGGGGCCTGCGGAGCGGCGCGGCCTGCGGAGCCGAGCGGCGCGGCCATGCGCATCGAGAAGTGCTACTTCTGCTCGGGGCCCATCTACCCCGGCCACGGCGTCATGTTCGTGCGCAACGACTGCAAGGTACCGCCCGCCGCGGCGGCAGCGAGGCTGGCCCCGGCAGCGCCCGCGCCCGGCCCGCCGCCCCTTCGCGGCCTGCGCGGCTGGGTGGCTCGGCCTCCCCGCCGCCGCCACGGGCCCTGTGCCGGGGGCGCCCCCCGCGGGGGCGGGAGGCTCTCGCTCGCCCCGCGGTGTCCGCTTTTCACGCGGTTCGGTGCCAGCCGCTGCCAGGGCCCGCGGGGGACCCCCGGCCCGGTCGGTGCCCCTGTCCCGGCCTGCCAGGCCTGGCTGGGCCTGCGGGCGGCAGAGTCCCCCGGGGCTCCAGCCCCCCGTTGCGGTGCTGCTGCGTGGCGCCGCCACCGCCCCGGCCCGTCCGCGGTGTGGGAGCCGTTCCGTGGAGCCATGCTGTCATTTGGTGTCTGTCGGGGCTGTCAGAAGCGTGGGTTGAAGGCTGGGGGTCGGTTTTTGCTAAGAAACGAGGTTCTTGGCAGAGCAATACAAAATCGTCATCCTTTAATTTTCTGATTTTGGAGAAGTAGGGCCTTCAGATTAACAGCAGGTGATTCTGAAACTTTGATCAGTCCAGAAAAGCTGCGGGTTGTCTCTCTCGTGGTACTTGCTAAAGGTTGTAAGCCGCTCAGATAGCTGATGTGGCTCACCCAGTTGATCCTGTCGGAACAGGATGCATATAGCGCTTTGGGCTTTACATCCCGGTGACAGTTTGGTACGTGAAATCTTGCGTACAGCTTCCCAGCCTCTGCTGTACTACTCATCACTTCTATAGGGCATTGGAGACCCTGGTGTGAAATGAGGCTTACAGAAATAGCTTCCTTCCCATGCTCGGATGTGAAAACAAGTGCAGGCTCAACGCTGTTACTCATGTGAGTCACAGCTTTTGGGAATTTAGAGGTAGATGTAGATTGACACAGTTCCATTTACTAGAAAATGGCCATAAGGGGTGCATGTTCTTTAATTTAAAAAAAAAAAAAAAGGCAAAAAAAGCACAATGACAGATTAGTTGTGAACAGGTAGTCTGTGAAAGAGCAAAATGTAATAGCAGATTTGTCGGAGGTAAGGTAAAAAGATGTGGTAGAAGAATGTAGAAAAAAATTATTTGAAGTTTATTACCTTTGTTAGAGGTTTCATATTTTCTATTCCTTTTCTTTAGAAGTGACTGTTAGGTGGGAAGGAGAGTATGGTTGGGGAAAAACAGGGTTTGCAAAAACTGGTGAATAACAAATGTGATTTTGAATTTTCTTAAGTAATGTTTCAGCTCTGCACCGGTTACTAGACAGCCCAGGGTTTTGCAAGTTGATGCACAAATTTAGGGAAGATTAAGAACTGTATGTAGGGATATGATTATGTCGTTGCCCCCCTCTTTAACTTACTGCCATCTTGCTGCATACCCTTTGACTGGGAAATGTTTATTGAATTTGGGACAGTTTGGGATAGGGGATAGAGGGTTGAACTTCAGTATGGCTGTTAATTACATAATTTCAATACTAACAAAAGGGAAACTTCAGGTGTAGATAGTGAAGTTTCTTTTATGCATCTTTAATGGGCCTGAAAACATCACCTGGACGAACATAAGGCGCTGCCATGGCTAGCAGTGGCAGGTACCTAAAATGATTAAAGGTCAGTTAGAATGTTTTGGCATATGCTTTAACTGTTTTCAGTAAATTCAGTCCAGGACTTAAGTAATGTGCTTAGGACTCCTGTTGCAGGGTAATCTTTAAGGCTTAAAGCTACATTCTAGAAGATAGACCTTTTTTTGTCTATGTGTATCACATTCAAAAGTGTTATATGAGAGGTGTGAGAATTTTTTGTTGTCAGGATGGCACTGTATCTAAAAAGTGCTGACAGGTATGGAGAATTGTTTGCTCATAGTACAGGTTTGGTTTTCTAGTTATTTTTGCACATGATAATTATCACAACTCCGGCATATTTTACTTCTGATCAGCTTATTTATAAGTGTTTGTGCATGTCCCTGACAGCTGTGGAAATGACTTTATAATGAAAAAACAAGAATAGTGCTTGAAATTCTTCTTGTTAATAGCTTTATTTGAACTGAAAATACTGAGATTTGAAAGATGGATGTTTTCTCTATGAGCAATGTTAGAGAAACTATAGTGTTTGATATTATGTTTGCAATGGGGCAAGAATAATGTGATTTGACCATAAGCTTTTTTTTGGTTACCCCCTCTCCCCTTCTTCTTTTAAGATATTTAGATTCTGCAAATCAAAATGCCACAGAAACTTTAAAAAGAAGCGAAATCCCAGAAAGATGAGATGGACCAAAGCATTCCGGAAAGCATCTGGCAAAGAATTGACAGTGGTAAGAAGCTGAACCGGTTCACACTTTATATTAGATCACTAAAATGGCAGAAATCTAGCCTCTTCCAGTTACAAAAAGGTTAGTTTAGTGTTGTGGTTTAACCTCAGCTGGCAACTAAGTCTCACGCAGCTGCTCACCTCTACCCTCCCCCCCCCCCCCCCCGCCTTCCCCCCTCAGTGGGATGGGGAAGATAATTAGAAAAAGGGTAAAACTCATGGATGGAGATAAGAAAAAATCAATAATTGAAATAAAATTCATTCAGCTTGACTATAACTTGGAACTTCCCATTTCAGCTTTTGTGTGGAAGCCAGCGTATCAGGTGTCTGTGCTGGTAATACATGGTGGTTCCCACATCCAAGGCATTTTTTTTTCCATCTACAAGTCCCCTGCTCTCTGTACCTACACATTTGGTAGTTGTTTCTTTACAGTCAGATCATTTGGGTTACTGGGTACCCCAGGAAGTCTCTTTATGTAGACACATAAGATGGTTACCTTTTGAAGCCTCTTTAAAGCATACAGTGTATAGGAAAAGTCCTTGCATAGATTGGAGTGTTTCAGAGACAGCATATGAGATTTTAAAAGCAGTTTCAAGACAAAGTTACTTCAGTCGTAGAAATAGTGAACTCATATTTGATGTCACAGTCCTTAAATAATTCAAGAATTATTGTGAGCTAATTTCCTGTATTGTGACAGAATACAAAGAATTTGGTAAGTATTTTGACACGGTGATTTGGTGCCTTCTGTGGATCTTCTGAGGGGAAGAATGTGATTTTATTTCATTTAGTAATGTGACTCTGAGAAGCTATCTTTAACTAGCATCTTCTGTAATTGTATTTCTTGCTTTCAAGTTGTTTCTTGCCAAGTTGAATTACCTTTTTGAAAAGAACTTTTAAAATTCCTTTTATACATGTCTAAATAGGTGACAATATTCTCCAATATTGAGATATATCTATGTATGCTAAGAACGAAAACAATACATCAATATAGTGCTTTCTTGTAGATTGGTTGGTATTAATTTTTTCAAAAGCCAGCTTTGGGGAGATTGTCTAAATAGGCTTGTGACAGTGGGAACTACTGTAGTTTGTAAGAAGGTGGCAGTTCTTGCTGCTTTAAACAAGTACATTGGATAGGCCTTAAATATATTTACTTGTTTTCCTGGATTTCAAGTGGTTTTTATTAAACAACAAAAAAGATGAAGAACATAATTTTGCCAGATGGTTGTTCACAAGGTATTTCTGAGGGACTTTCTCTTACTCGCTCGCTCAGAATGACTGAGGAGTTGGTTGTTCTGTGCCCTCATGTTTGAGATTGAAAACATCCATTGGCTGGTGTGGGGCAGCTGTAGTTGATCTCTGTGCATGTAGGTTAGAAGACCATAGCACTCTGAACATCTCTTAGGAGACTACTTTTCACTGTTCGTGGTGTGTTCTCATGATACAAAACAATGCTGTGTGTGTTACAAATATGTAAAAGCTGACACAGTTCAGGATAAACTGCAGTGAATTGGTGCAGTGCTGGGTCATGCTTGGCTAGAAATGAATTTTCTTTTTGTTTTTTAAGTATAAGAATGGCATGTAGATGTTAGCATGCGGTGTGCTTTACAGCTTGTATTTTGGATATTTTGCTTCGTGCTATCCCATTGTGAAAACTTGAGACGTCTGCCAATGGAGCATGGCTTGTGAGGGTGTACATGCCATTTCTTGCTGTTCTGTGTAGTTTCTGTTACTGGAGCTGTCTTTAGCTCAAGTGAAGATTAGCTGCTGGTCTCATAGCTCTGCTTTACCTCTACAAAAAAAGAACCTTTTGGCAGGGAAATGTCCTCAGATAAAGCTGGTATAAAGCTAAGCATGCTGAGCAAAAAAAAAAAAACCCAAACCAGGAAGCTGTTTTTCCATCCTAAAATCTTGAGGAAAAAACCCAAAATAACCCCAAAAAGAAATACTCCCACCTGCCTCAAACACCACAATGTCATCAGTTGAAATATTTCACAATTTCAAATTATTTTGTGTTGTTTCAATATTCTTAAAATGAAGTAGTGGTTTGGGTTTGTTTTTTTTTTTTTTTTAAACTGTTCAAAATTACAGGCTGTTGAGTAGAACTTACTGGACCTGCATTAAATGCTTTTGACACTGTGCATTTTCAATTTTGCTTTCTACCTGTCTAGTCTACTCTGTATTTTCTATTCCACATTGGTCTTCTCTGTTCTTTTTGTTTCGCTATAAAGAGAATAGCTGAGGGAGATGTTTTGGTAAATAGTCCTCTTCAGCCATATCACCTTGACTTTGGCACTTTGAGGTCAAACACTCCACTCTGTTTCCTTCTAGTTTAGTAATCTCTCAAGGCTGTTAAAGTACAGGAACTGAGATTCTGAAAGGGGGGGAAAAAATATCACATAAAGTATTGTTATAATAGTGAGTGCTATAGTAAGAATGTATTGATCTAAATATGGTTCTGTATATAATCTATATTTACTTCTCCTTAATATAGGATAATTCATTTGAGTTTGAAAAACGTCGAAATGAACCAGTGAAATACCAAAGAGAGTTGTGGAACAAGACTGGTGAGTCATTTAAAAAAAACAAAAAATGAACTGTGGGGAGTGAACTTGTACTCTACATGAATATGTTTTCAGAAGACTTCTTAGAGTATTAATACTTTTTAGTGATTGTGTTTGAAATTACAGGAATCATGACTAAATTTTTATGTTGAGGAGGTTTGAATTGTGAACAGGTGTGGAGTTTCCCTTTTTTTTCCGCCCCCCCCCCAAACTTTAGAAAATGAGGTGCTGCATTCCTCTATTTTGAATTACTATCTTCAAAAAACCTTAGTGGTTCTCCAGCTTTTTAAGAGGCTCTGAGTGTGAACCTTTTATACTGATGCAGTTGGTTCTTTGTTCCTGCTCATTCTGCTTCAGTTTTAATGGATCATATATATATATATATATATATATATATATGGAAGAGTTACTTACATCATGAATGAATACCATAAATGAGAAGGTGGTAACTTGCATCTGATTTCAAGTAGAGTGTCTTTTGTAGCGATGGTTAACTGTAGAAAATAGGTGTAGGCACAAAAGTGGAAGCATGAATAAGTTTTAAAACACAGTTCATTATCGTTGTACACAGAATATTCCCCTACCCTGCTCACCGAAGAAGGAATAACTTCCTTTACATAGTGTTATGTGTTACCTCTGATATAGAGGTATTATGGAATCCTGGTAGTGTTGCTCTGCAAAATAACATGTATTTTCAGCTGTAGGTATGTAAGCACATTTAAAACAACTTCTGCTTTATTTCAGTTGATGCAATGAAGAGAGTGGAGGAAATAAAGCAAAAACGCCAAGCTAGATATATCATGAACAGGTGAGGAGAAATGTTTGTATTATGGGAGCGCTTGCAAATTGTATTAAGACAGTCAGCCTTTCTGGAGAAAGGATCAGAAGTTGTGAATGGCTGTTTGCCTTGTACATACACAGTCATCCAAGCAATGCGATAAAATAGTTTGAATGGGCTCTACTGTGCTACCAAACCACTACACTTTATTGGCTGTCCAGTGAAATGTAACTTCTGGACACTTGATAATAGTTACGTTTCCTTGTTTTCCTTCTTTGTAACAAGGACTCTTAGATTTGAACAGATTTCTGGTAAGAGTTGATACAGTGCTGGTTTTTTTTTTTCTGGTTTTGTGTCCAATATATGCTTGAATTGGTTTTCAGATACTTCTATTACCTTGATTTCTTTATAATCATAGTTATTTACAGTTTACATACCTTTAGCTACAGATTTGTCGTGCGTTAAAATGAAAACATACATCTCCTCTTTGAAAGTAGTTAAATTTAATTTTCTCACTCCCCAGATTAAAGAAGAGCAAAGAGTTGCAGAAGGCAGAAGACATCAAAGAAGTCAAACAGAATATCCACCTTCTTCGTGCTCCACATGCAGGTAAGAACTTGCTTTACCTGGTTTGCTTAGGTTAACTTGTGTATACAATTTTATTGATGGATATTGGTGGTATTTTTTTTTATATGACTAATTCTACAGATCAATAACTGTGCTTTTTTCTTGCAGTTAATTTGTCTATTGAATATGGAGAACAGCTCTTATCATTAATTGTAAGCAGCGTAGTGCTCATCCAAATTACCTTTTGATTTATCTAGTCCTGCGTTTGCCCTGTCTTTTCCTTATTTGAATGATTTGCACTACACTCAATACCTGGTACTCTATGAACTGCGTATTTGTTAACCAATACGTTTATTTAAGTCTCCCCTTTGAACTGATTATTTGAACTCAACAGGCTATACTAATGATTGATATAAAATACAGTAGTTAAATTCTGCTTTTTGAATTTGTTAGCTAATTGTGACAATAGTTTTTTTGTAGTTTACTGCATATAATGAAACTTACATGAAAATACTGTTTTCTTCAGTGTAAGCCTAACATTTGTTTTTTAAAATAGCATGGTAACTTTACAGATTTTCACTCGAATCTGTGCCTAGTTCACATATAATAATGTATGTTTTTTGTTAGTGAACAGAGTTTTTCAGTTTGAGAAACCTGTTACTCCTAAATAATTTCCTGGTTTCTAAAATATTAAAAGTAGTAGCTTCTGTTAGATGATGTTAATAAAAATGAAGTGTAAAGGTGATTATTTTTTAAAATACAGTTAATGGAATAGAGTAATGGAGATAAATACGTTACTGTTAGTTATTTTGTATTTACCAGTGATTTTTGTCTCCCTGGATGTAGGTGTGGCACATTATTAGACATGAGAAATCTGTTGTGTGTTTTTTCTTCTTGTTTGCATTAACTATAGTCTGAGATGGTATATATTTGAAACAAGGTCTTGACAGGATATATTTAAACTTTGATTTAAACTGTCCCTTGTTTTTTGGGTGAAGAAAAAGAAAAAAGATGTGAATTTAAAGGAATAAACCTGAGTGTATATTTCTTTTGTTTGGCTTTGCATATGTTAAATAAATGACGCACAGTAGCATGTAGTCCATCTGTTTGTCAAACATCAGCTACATTTTCAGTGCTGTGCAGTTCCTGCTGGGCCTTAAAGACAGCAGAATCAAGTAGCAATCCTGGATTATTTTTTTGGTAGTATTATTGAGAGTTAACACTTTTGCCATCCAGCACAGCATTCAGGAGGGCTTAAATCTTTAGTGTAAAAACTAATGTGGTGAAGGCCACTGATCTGTTAGAAGTAATGTGTTATTATAATCCTTTGCAAAGTTCTGCTAGGTATTACCAGCTATATCAAAGTTCATTGTACTATATTAAAAATGTGTTTGACTGCATTTTAGATTTTGTGTAAAAACAGCAGCAGCTTTTCTGTCAAAATGTTTCTTCAGTAGTTTTAGGTGATGATGGAGGTTAGCAGTGAATACTTGTAAGCTTGATGGGTTTACTCCTAAACAACTCTTTAAGCAATATATTTAGAGTGTTTTGCCTAGAATAAACACATGTATTGTTCAAAGAATAGTTACTTGGGTTCAGAGAGACACCATGAAATTAATTTTTCTTTGCTTTGAAGGCACACCAAAACAGCTGGAGGACAAAATGGTGCAGAAACTACAAGAGGACATGGCTATGGAAGAAGACTCTTAAAATGCTTTTATTTTCTATTTATATTTCTTCAGTAGTTAACAGTTCCTTACTGCATCACCTGACATCATTCAGAACTGTGCTTACAGTTGAAGAAAAATACATTTTAATAAATAGTGGTCATTTACAGTTTGAATGATTTTTGGGTTTATATAATATTACAAGATGGATACTGGTTTGGACAGTACTTAAAATTTGAGAAAACCTTGTCAGCTGGATGGAGAATAAGGCATATTGTTTGAGATACTGTGTGCTCCTTGGAAAGTTAACTCTTTCTGGGTAAATTTTCCCTGAAAATTCAAGGAATAAAAGATGTTGGCCCTGAGCTTTCCTTATTTTGTCTGTTGTTCTTTCATAGTGGTAAAAGCAGATAAAAATGTAGCTTAATGGTTACAGGACGTGGCAGGTTGTATTATTTTCTTTCAGTCCAGTGCAGTACTTGTGATTGGGCAAGTTTTTCAGTTTGTTATCAATGTTTGTATTGTTTGTTTCATCTCCTTTTTAAGTCAGCTTCCCCAGAATTATATTGCAGTTGACACTGAAGCCTGGCAAAGCTAGCATTGATGTAGGACTTACTGCTGTTTTTGGAAAACAGTAGTGGTGATAGCATCCAGTCTGAAGTTGGACCTGCCATCCTTCTGACCTACTGAAGTTCAAATCTAACATGTAATCAGGCTGATTGAGATGCTCAATTAATCACACTTTTGACTGTTTTTACCTAACACTCAGGATTATTTTGATAGAAAAGAAGGTCATGTTAAAGTGTAGGTATTTGGCATATTGTGGTGGTATGTATCTTTATTCAGTGTGTCATCAGTACTGAGATAAATACTCTTGCTTTTGTGAATGTCAGTTTATCTACGACAGTGTGATCAGAGAAGCCTTTCAAAGGCATTTAAAATAGTACTTGCTTTCTTGTCAGTGCTGTTTATCCTGAGAAATGCTAATTTGTAGTTCTATTCCAAATTTGATTGTGTTGTATGAAGCACTGGAAGACTTCCTCATACCTGCCACCTGCCTACATGTGTACTGTGTAGTTCAGAAAAGATTCATATTTGAACATACGAAAAAGAGTGGTGGGCAGTGTGAGAAATAAACAGGCATTGTACCTGATTTTTCATCTCTTGATTTATGAATTCTGTATATTTCAGATATTTAGAAAACATGGATTTATTTTTAGTGAGGTAATAGTAGAAATCTAGTAATAAAAATATATTAATTAATTCATATTTTCACGAAATTAAAATTTTGCTGTAATGTAAGATTTTCTGATACCGTGATAGCTGGTATTTCACACGTACAGTATTAGTATTTACCCTGTAAACTAATATAAATAAGATCCCAATAAGTTGGCTAGAGAACATGTCGATGGGGTGAAATCACTAAGATGCTGCAGCATAAATGCAGTATATACATGCTATAGCTGCACTAAGATGCTTGGACATAGTGAAGGGAGACCTCAGAAGGTTAATTAGTATGTTTATGTGTGACTGTATGAGTTAACTCAGTATTTCAGCTTGGGAAATGTGTTTTTTGTGTGGCTTGTTTTGCCATAGTATTTGATGTCTGTAATCCTTGAAGTGGCATTCCTTATCTTTATTACAGATTATTTTTTTACTGAAAGATAGGACTGCCAGTCATGACAGTTCAGTGACTGCCAATTTGTAATGTTCTCCAGAAATAGTAAACCTGTGCAAAGCAAAGGCAATGAATCCCGTTGGATGTGATATAGTATTTATATGCAATCTTTTACTTCGTGTGAGTTTTTTTTAGCATTGAATAATTTATATTATGTAATATCTGTAGTTTCTCTGTCCACACATCTTGAAATGAACTGCAGTATTTAACTTTTGTGCTCTGTAATAGTGTCTCTATGGGATTGTTAACCCTTTCCTGTGAAGGTCTGTAAAGTCATCATTGTGCAGCAGCTGTGAAGGGCCGTTTGGGGAGTACACTACAACCATAAATCCTGAACATCCTGCCAGGTTTATGAGTTGCTTAACCTGTGTACCTCATTACAGCCTGTGTAATTCAAGCAAGGGCTTTGAAAATTAATACTGAAGTTGTCCATCATTGTACGGGTGTCCTATTTCCCTGAGAAGCAGAGACTTGCAGCCTGCTGGGTATACCTTGTGAGTGCGTGGGAGGTGGCTTATTTTAAAAATTTGTCATGAGTAACATGCTTACAGCACCTGTTCTGAAGGTGCCCTTGTGATTTATTTTTTTTTTTAAATGTAATTGCTGTGGTGTCCTGTTGTCTGTCAGCTGGAACGGGATGCTGCTAAGACAGTGGCGGGGGGGGCGAGGGGGAGAACAGCTGCAGCTGAAGAACAACACAGGGCTGCTGATCCCTCCTGCACAGCTCTGCATAACCTAGAGACTTCTGAGGAGCTGCTGAGCTGTGGATGAGTGGTAGTTTTTCTTTTTCTTTCTTTTAGGGGGCTGGCTGTCAAACCTCGTTTCTAATTGGAATTGTTCTTATTCAAGGGCATTTTGGTAAAGAACTGCTACTTTCCTTGCTTCCTTAGGGTGAAAATTTTCAATTAAGCCAAAGCTGACTCAAAATTCCTTTAGATTTTGGATTTTTTTTACAAGACCTGGAGAGAAAATGTCCAGCTGAGCAGTGTTCTGGTGGTTGTGGAGAAATAACTGCCAAACACCAGGGAGTAAACGCATCCCTCTTCCCACTAGAATAGCTCCAGTTGAGGTGCCGCTGGCGGAGCGCAGTGAGATAGAGATGGGGAGCCCTTGCCTGCCTCCTGCCTGGGGGGCCAAGCAGCACCCAGGCCTCTGGGGAGGCAGGACCTGCCGTCCCTTCCCCCAGCAGCAAGCGCAGGGATGGTGTTTTATGAGCAGCATGTTGTAGATCTCTCTTTCAGTGTCATACATCCAAACCGCTGATCCTGTCTGTGCCGAGATCTAGGAGCAGAGCACAAGGTGCTGTGAGCAGTCTGTTAAAAGACAAATGATGATGATGATGATGTGTCCATTTGATTCAATGTTTGATTAGAAAAATAATTAATAACTGGTAGTGCTGAATTCCAGTCCACGGTCCGTCTTGCTCCGCATTTACCAGATCCAACAGACTTCTGCTGTTTTGCATTAGGACTTGATGCCGTTGGGAACATTTCTTCAAAACAAGTATGAGGGGCTCGGTCTAAACAAATGCGATACTCTTATTTTTAAGAAAAGCTTCTTGGTTCCAGTTGCAGGCACCTTTTCTTAAAAAGTAAAACCAGATGTATATTTTTCTCTTTTTACAGACTGACTGCAAAAGGTGGAAATGTGCATTTTAATAGTGATTTATGAAGTAACTTTTTCCTCATATTTCCCCTTCTTCTTTTTAATCCATGGCTTTAATGATTTCAAATTAAACGCTGGCCTTGTTTTCAGGAGGTTAACCTTGTGCTAATGCATTTTCTCTGCTTGTGCTGCCAGGCCCTGAGCAGGCCTGCGGCCCTGTAACATTACAGCACTGCCAGGAGTCCCCAGAGATGCCTTTTAGATTTATTTTTTGTCAAGTTTTACTTTTTTTTCAGTATATGATTGTCATCCTAACTATCCAAAACCTGACTGCCTGAGGTGGTGTGTGAGGAACCATTTCTGTAACGCACAGGAAAGCCTGTGGCCAGTGCAGAGTGACGCCATCTTAGAAATATTTACTGTAGGTTTTGTGGAATGCCCGGTTGGTGAGGGGGGGAAAGCACTATTTATTTCTGGGTATTGAGCTTTGTCTGTGGCCCTGGGTGAAGATGCCGGGTGCGGTGGTCGGGGCACCCTCCTGAGGTAAAGCCATCTGCAGCTGTGCCCCAGGGAGCGCTTGGGCATCCTCCGCGGCCTGTGCTTCTGCTGAGGAGATTTCAATGTTTTCAAACACGGTAAGGCCTGGATATACTTTCTGCCTTTTGTCATGGGTTGGTTTTGTAATCCGTCGCTTGTTGCTGGGGTTTTCTGTGGGGTCGCTTGTTTTCTTGTCAGATGTTGTCCTGAGAGTATGACTGGAAAAACAAAGTCGTGGGTAACTGTGGTGTTTTTTGGTTTTGTTTTTTATTTGTTTTTGTTTTTAAGAACAAAAGCAAAAACCTCAGGCTTCACTTTCAGTCTTTCCTTTGCAAGTGCTGACTAATACAGTGTAGAAAAAGTGAAAATTACTGCTTTCTGTGTAGTCCAATTGTGCTAACTGGTGCAGATTTTCTTCACAGGAAACTGGGCCTTCCCGCAGTTTTGAAAGATCAGACCTTTTAGTTAGAGGTATTCTTGAAACAGTACTATTAGAGTAATAGCATGGTGGAGCATAGAACACATCTGAGGTCTATCCTGTGACACAAAGAAATGTACATCAGTTCAATATGTTGACACAGTCATGTATGTCAATGGCTGGAAAAGCAATATAGACAGCTGCTAATAGGTCTGAAGGCTTATGTCCCAGGAGACAATATTTCAGCCTCCAGGCTGTTCAATTCCTCAATTACTGTTCTGGCCTCAAAAATTCAATCTCCTTCACCAACCTAACTTATTTATGGATTGCACTGAACTGCGACCAGGGAGAGCAGAAAGCCGAAATAAATCAACCACTGATAAAACTGTTGAAGTCTTCTTGTTGTCTGTCTATCTGTTTTTAGATCTCAATTTAAAAAAGCCTTATGCAGAGAAATGGCCAAGATTTTTTTTTTTGATTGGTATAACTAATAGTCATTCTTTGGTGGTGTTTGCTAAATACAAGGAAGGTTTTTTTCCCTAATTGTGATGTTATTGAACTGATAATAGCCATAGTGTTTTGAACAAGCTGCATCAGTGGAGACTGGGTAGGAACAGAGGGAGAAATAAGGATTTGTGGAGGTGGCTGAGTTGGAAGACATTCTTTGCTGGTTTTGGTTGTTTGGGTTTGTGGGTCTGGTCTTCCACACACCCCCACCCCCCCCACCCCCCTTTTTTTTTCCATATATATATTTAGTTTGGGAAAGTCACTCCTGTTTCTTAAACTGTTGCTTCACTTTAAAAAGTACTTGGGGAACATTTTACCTTACACATATATACAAATGGCAGTAAAGGTATGTACTGAGTAAAGAGGAATATCAGATCTAGCTCTACAAGCAGTGTCATTTATTAGTGACATTGTTTCAGTACAGGGAACCGACTCCTGAATGGAACTAAAGGTGTTGTTTATAAGGCAATAATATTGTGCATCCACAACTTACCATAATGAATCAAGGCAGGGGTCTCTACATAACTGGAAAGACATTCTTGTTTACAGTTATATAAGCTGTTCTCTGTAAGGCTCCACTGTGCGCTAAACTTGCTGATAAAGACAATTGCTTTGGTAATCCACTTTGGCTGAAGTAATTCCTGAATGGAGAATTTGAGAGATTTCTTAGTACTTGACAAAATAAAAAGCTGTCAGAAATTATCTATTGTGTTGAAGCTAGCACTGCTTGAAGTATCTCTGTTTATGCGAGATGTTGCCAAAGGTAACGTTTTCATTCTTTTAGCTTCACTGCAGGAATTGACTGCAGTACTGGATGAGGTGAATGGTGGAAACACCAGATGGTTTTCTCTCATGTGACCGTTGCCTGCCATTCCCAGCATTGAGCAAGTTCAGATTGCACTTCAAATCCCCATGTAGTCAGTCTTTACGTACTCCCTGACACAAAACTCGGGGACAGAGTACTACAGGCTATACAGGTTTAGCTTGATTCATAAAGGTGGCGGACCTGAACCTAGCAGTCTTCAGTGTCAGCTCTGAAGATAGCTTTTTCTTCTAACAAGCCAAACAAACTGATGGTGGGTTTGGGATTCAGGAGGAACCAGGCAGGCTGCCCCCCTGGGCTGCTCCTGCCTTCTCTGTTTGGTTAGTTATGCCTGGGTATGGATGGAAAATTTCAAGGTTAATTTGATTAGCTCTACCCAGCTTTTGAATGATCTTCTTTTGAAATAGAAGATACAGATATCATAATGTGATCTTAATGTATGTGTGATATTTAGGAAGAAATAGAATTTACCCTTGAGCTAGGAATAAATTTACAATGATCTATGTGCAAAGCACAGTCTAATCCAGATTTCTTTAGGGCATGGCCTTGCTACTGCTTGGGATGCCTCTTACAGAGGATCCCCAGGATATCTGGGGAGTACTGTGATGCTGCTTTTAAAGAACTTGTGCTTTTTCTCTATAAATATCTGCCTCCATGTCTGGTGTTGACTTGGGGTAAGATTGTGTGCCAGATATTCTCACTGGTGCTGTCAGAAAGCTGTGATACGAAGGTGACAGGAAGAATTCTTCACTTATCATGCTAATGTAGATTCATTTGTTTTGAAAGGGAAGGAGATGGCTCTCTGGAAATTGCTTTTACTCCTGTTGAAGATTTCTACAGCAGACATGCAGAATTCAGGTTCTGCTTAAAAACATACAGTTGTAAACACTGGAGGCATTCTTAGGTCAAACTAAAAGCAATGCATGAGCAGGGCAAACTCCTGTAGGCTTCTAATAACAAATTTATCCACTTCCTCTGTTGACAGGAAAATAGTGTCTGCAGGCAGTAATATTACAAGCTTTTCCAGTGATCTTCATGGTATTCACTTCACTCAGTTAAATTTATTTTCTTACTGTATCATATGTAATGATCTACATGAACCTGGTCATATAAGGAACACCTGAACTGTGCTCTGTTTTCTAAGGATATGCCAACAATTGCTGAACTGATTCTCCCAGTCATTTAAATATCTGCCTTAATTACATGGGTTTCATCTGTTTGTCCAAAATTTGTTAATAGTTTTTTCACTTTTCATGACAATCATGTCAAGTCCAGTTTTGGAAACCCTTAAAGCCTTTAGACTGAAAAATAGAGGAACTTCTGTGCTGGTTCAAATCTAATGTCCGTTTAAGCTAGTAATACCTATGGCAGCCAGTGTGCCAGATCCTTTCAGAGAAGTATAACAAAGCATGGATTTGAGTGATCCTTTCCATGGTTTATCTTCCCAGTTGGTAATTTAGGGATTTCTTTGGAAATTGCTGGTGAATCAGTCTTCTATGACTGTATCTAACCTAATTTTGAACCCCTCTATACTTTCATTTCTGAAATGTCCTGTGGTGATGAATACTTCTGTTTAATTGCTTATTGTGAGGAAGACCTTATTTGTGATTTGGCTTAGATACCACTGGGTTTTCTGTAGTTCTGGTATTGTAAGAAGTTGAATAATTCTCATCACCCTCTCTGCAGTATTTGCAGGGCCTCCTGTTGCCAATTTTCTAAACCAAAGGGTCCTAATCTGTTGTCCTGTTCTGTAGGAAGGCATACCCTTCTGAGCATCTTTGTTGCTCCTTCTTATACTTACTTCTCTTGTCTGGTTTGTGGGGTGGAATGATGAGAAATTCTTGCAATATTCATGATATGGATGCGTCCTGGATATTTATACTGTTTCCCCTTTGTTCTTTGATTCCGTTGTAACTGTCTTTTCAAACGATACCCCTAGCTTTTTCCTGCATGTTTTGCAGAAAGAAAAATAACTGCGACTGTTGATGTTTCTTTTGATTTATAATTTGCTGGGTCATTCACTGTGTTTTGTCTTTATAAATCTTTGGTGAACAGACAAATACATGGCTACCTGAATGTACCAGACATCGTGGTTAGGATTTTGCTTTTAAGAGAATTGAGATAGACAACATTGTAAAAAAATAAACAGACACACAAAAAAGAACTGCGAAGGCATTAAATTCTGTCAAAGCAGATCTCAACAGATGGGCTTCTGCTGCTCTTAACAAGCCAAGAATATCACCTTGAATGCTCTTTGTTCATGAGAACTGTGACTTGGAAGTGAGTGGTGCTGTTGTCTTAAGTGCTTAAGTATAGTTGATCATAGGTGCAGGGAAGTGTTCGCTGGTATGGAGTTCTATGAATCATTTTCCTTTTTGGAAGTAAATTCTGACATCCTAAATACCGTATGCTGTTTTCATTCCCACACATTACATGCAATAGCTGAGCAGTGAGTAGACAGCTACAAGTCGGCAGACCTGATTTTTATTCCTGGCTCTGCTTTCCTCAGTTATTTCACTCAAGTTGCTCATCTTTTCTTAGTCCTGCCTAAAATGGTCTGCTTGATCCTGAGAGGTACATTCCCTCTTTTCCATGCTTAGTAAAGGACTGAAGTGGGACTTACCCAACAATTAATTTCATCTTGGAAGCCTAGAGAACCTTTTAAATGTCCTTCCAACCTTGCCTTCCCAGCTGTGAAACAGAGTTCCTTTCATTCATTCTATTCCATCCTCCCCCCAGGTTTGTGTAGCTGACTGGGGCCTCTAGGGCCATATTCAGTGATAAGACAGCTTTGCTGGTTGCTGTGGAAGTCAGATGGGCTCCCAATGTGTGTGTCTGATAGAAATCAGTATAATACAAATCAGACAGGGTGCCATTCAGTAATAACTCTCTTGGTCTGACCCCAAACACCTGACTGGGAATGAAGAAGCTTCCATGCAAACAAGAAGTTGACTGTTGTTTTGCTAGGTGAATGTCTAGGCCATGGGACATCTTATTTTTGCTTCTTCTGCTGAAGTTAAAATTGGAAATTCTAGTAGTTCTTACATCTACTAACACATTGTATTCTATATGATTTTTCCTTTAAGCCACATTTCAGAAACTGTCTTTGGTTATGTAATTTGCAAATCCTAATAGACCAGCATAAGTCTAGTAAGCAACCAAATTTAGCATTGAAATATCTATTTTTATTATCACTAGGGAGACAGGACAAAAGAGCTGAAATATTCCTAAGCTATTCACTGAGGATATAGTAATACGTATTTTATGATTCCAAGGTTGCAGATTTTATGATTTATAGCTTGAAATGTAATCCAGTATTTTAAAATGTAATTCAAAACTTTTTTCCTTAGCCCTTGAGCTTATGAAGAATGTATCTCAGCCAAGTATGAATGCCTTAAAGAAGTGATGTCTTATTCCATCTTACTATTCTTTATATATTTCTATATAATCAGTATATTCTATACTGTATGTATACAGTATAGTGTATATATATATAATATATACAGTATATTCTATATCAGGATTCTAATAATATTATTATTTGCAGCCAAACAAAACAGATAGATAAAAGGTGAGACAGATTTTCACTATTCTAAATTCAGTTTTAATTCTGATTAATCATAAATCAAAACTGGCAGCTCTTCAGGTTGTTGATCACAGTGGCATTTGATTTCATCTTGCTTTCTAAAAATCACTTTCGCTACCTGACAACTCTGAAGCTTTTTAAGCTGAAGTTGATGATATAAATCTTCCTGACATGTTGAAAATTCAAAGGCAGGCAAATTCAGCATTCAAATAAAGAATACATGGGTTGCTATACTAACTATATCATGCATTTTCGTAGATAGTTTTTAAAGTTCCTCATTTTCTCTTTAAAACAAAACTAAGATGGCACTGTTAATTGGTGTCAGAAAACAGTGGAAAATTATGAAGGAGAATAAAGCCCTTGGCTGAAATCAGATTTCTATGGCGTGTGTTTTAGAAACTGGATCTGCTTGAGCCATTGCAGCCTGAAGGAAACAAGTATCTTTCTTGAAAACCTGATGATGGGATCCTAGATAATCAGTAACCTAGGGCATGCTCTTAAGGATGGAGAAAATGCAGTCAGAAAAGCTTTCCTTACTTGGATGATAAAAACTTGAAATGAGTCTCAACATCCAGTCATTAGCATTCAAAGCCCTATCCAGTCACAAAAGTGTCTTTTTGCTCTTCTTTCCTCAGCATTATATTTATTAGATGGTAAGAATTTGATACAGAAGCCAGAACCTAAAGAAGGTGTTTGGTGTTTTATGATTCATCTGCCTGGCGAAAGATCTTGCTTTGGCAGTCCCCAGACTGATCTTGTGAAGTATTCCTGAGGGAAGAAGATTTCTTTCCAGAACTGTCCTCCTTTGGTGTGGCCATCTGTCTCTATATAGTCATTTGGGCAAAAATATAAATTACAGACAGGAAATTGCCTCGTTGCCAGATTAGCTGCAGAATATTCACTGATGCTCTGCTCACTCATGAGGATTTAGTGCCAAGGTACTTTGCTAGGGATAAAACACTGTATCATATTTTCCCTTCCTGTTGGTGTTGGATTATAAACTAAATCCTGCTCGTTTTATTTTCAAAAGTAGTCCCAAAGGATTTTGGTGGGATTAATTGCATATGAAAAGCAAGCAGGATTTGGCATTCTATGTACTTTGAAAATGAAATAGAGGTAAACATTAGCTTTAAAGTTCAAGCTTTTGATATTTCAGCTTGTCTTGTGATCTGAATCTTTTCTACTGAATACTTATTTAAAGATGCTCATGTAACTTCAGACAAACCACTTACATTTCTGAAATGGAAAAGGAGGAAATCTGTGTGTATAAAGGACCACAGTTCAGCAGAGACTTGAAATAACTACTGAAGGTCCCTCTTCCTCCCTGAAGTTAGGCATATATTTAGGTGCTTTGTCGAACTCTACTCCTTTTTATCATCAGATGCACATTTATTTTTTCCTGTAGCTTTTCCTCTGTAATATTCTAAAACTTCTGCTGGGGAGGGGATGTGAAACACCTTTATGATACATTAGGAATAATGACCTGAAAAAGCTTTTGTTCTATGGATATAGAGTTTTCAGAATAAATTTTAATTCTGGAGATAGTGTGGGTGGATGTAGGGATGAAGAGCTCTGAAAAGTAAGAGTTAATACCTGATGAACTTGAGACAGTTATAGCATCAACTGTCTTAGATTTTATGTGATGGAGGAGTGAAAGAAGTTCTGTCAAAACAGACCTAAACTTTTTTTTTTTTTTTAACCCTGTAATCTTTTAAAATCCATTTTTATGGCTTTTCTGTGAGGCTTTCACCTACTTCAGTTTTTGACCTTTTTGAGGTTGCCAGTTTGTTATTAAGGATTGATTTTTGAATGCTGTGTGGGACCTGCTTCAATTACTTGTTCTCCTGCAGTTTAACTTGCAGTACTCTAGAAGGCTCCTTTGGGGAAGGCTGGCTTTCCTGGGGAGGGAATGGAAGGAATCTGGGTGTCCAAGTGCCCTGGGAGAACAGAGCATGTGTGGGCAGGGAGATCGGGGAAGGTATAATGTAATTTACTCAAATGTGTTAGAGTGCATGGCCCTCGGGTGAGAGCCAAAGTGGCCTGGTTAATTCCAGTACCTCAGGGGCACCATCTGATTTCAGAAACTAATATCGGGATCCTGAAGATCAGTAGTAACTTTGGGTGGAATTAATAATACACTGGGCTTGTGTAGAGGCTGAGCCATGGGGAGGGGAGGAAGCACTGTTTGATACCTTGAGCACTAGAGCTTCAGGGTTTCTATGCAATGGGGATTCCTTGCTGCTGCTGTCTTTCTACCTGCAAAATTAAAGCTAAATATTTTGCAAGGATAACATCCGATCTGTCTTGGATGTGTTGTGCCTTGCGTTAGAAAGAAGCAAACTGGATCTGAGGATGTCCCTTATGTAAGGGAAACTGACTCTACAGCAGCTTTTGTGCAGGCTGTGTAACAGCTAGAGCAACAGCTTTCAATAAATAAGAAGTTTCTCTTGTACTTTCTTGCTGCCCTGCAGCTCTTTTCACCAGCCATCACCACCATCCTTCACAGCTTCCCCGCAGCTCTCTCCATACCTGTCGTCTGTCTACTTGCATGGTGGTGTCTGATCCTTTCTTAGTCCATAGGAGCTGTTATGGTAAACATATCCTGGGAAATAGTAAGACATGATCGATGCTTCAGCTGTGTTTTGAAAGCTCCATATAAAAAGTGTTCAAGTGAAACCCAAGTCCATGATTCTTGACCTGATTTTTTTGTTCCAAGGAAACATATTAACTTTCTGAATGAACTAAAATGACCTAAAATGGCGTGATGTGGCTTTCCCCTGGGGCAAGGACACAGTGCTCTACTTGTCTGTATCTCTACATTTGCCACCTTACATACTGGCAGCCCAGAAGACCTACCTGGTAACTTTCTTACTGTTGCATGATCTGGTTGATTTAATGCCACCCTCAATGGTGACAGACAGCAGTAGCAAACACTAGGCCTCAAGAGCTAGATGTGAAATAATTGCTGTGGTGCTCTTTGCCTCTAATTCCAGACAGAGGGGAGACTTGATACATGGTTTAAGTGCTGAAATATGTAATGCATTTTTACTGTTTTTATAGGAATCTTTCACATCATGTTTAGGTACTCATTCATCATGTGGCATACTGGTTGTTTGTCAAAAAGTTCAAGAACCAAAGGCATATTTTCATGTAGGTTTATATGACAGAGACACAGAGTTAGTGAGATGCTGGTATTTTAAATACTTTTGACTAAAAAATAACAAACATAAATAAGAGAAGAAATTCTTGACATTGTTTTTCGCCTCCATTTTTGAGCATTCCTTTTGAGTTATCCTGACTTGGTCTTAGAAGTTTCCTAGTATCTTTGTTTCGGCCTGTCTTCTCTGAATATTGATAGTGATAGATGAAAATACAAGATCCAATTACTTAATCTTTTTACACATGCTTTCACTTTTAGCAAAGCAGCAAGGTGCAAAATCGGAGTATGTTTAAGACAGTTTCAGTCCTCATTTTCTGTTGTGGTGCATTACCTCTATAAGAAATGGCTAATGGTATGTACGGCATACTTGAATGAAATCTATGTTCTACATCTTTTAATTCTCAGTGCCTGGGCATTTAGTATGAAGAGCTATTTTATTGGTTAATATTACTTTGCAGCATCATTAGTAGGGAAATTGGAAACATACAAAGTGGTTCTACGGGTACTGCAACGTACCAGAGAAGCAAGCTTGTTATTTCTATCCCTCAACAAATTACACCCACTCTCTACTGTATGAGAGAGGAATTTAATTTATTTTTTCATTTATGTCTTATTGATCCCACGGTTGTCATGCTTTTCGTTTTGTTACTGAGTCTGCACCACTCTGATTTTGTGGCATCGCATCTAGATTTTGAACTGCATCATTGTCCTGCCATCTGTTAAAGCCCTATATCTGCGGAGCGCTATTGTGAGAGAGCTGCCAATTGCTAGCCAAGTCAGAGAAGGTAACAGATTTTTAATTATACGGACAGGATGGGAGTGGTGGGGGACTGTACAGTGAGTGATTATTGCTCGGACAGTGATTGTGTCTCTCCAACAACCTGCTAACAGCATGCAGTCTACCAGTAGTGGCTAATGTTGTACATGCATAACTGCTCTTGGGAGATGAGCTGAGGGAAGTGGACTTCCAGGGGGGAGCTGTGATTGATGGGTGCCCAGCTGTGTGAGAAAAGTGGGCACAGAATTAATTTAATCACAAGTTTGGTAGCTGCAAGGAGCTGAAAGCTGCCTGTAGTGCCTTCTGACCTAATGCATGCTGAACCTATAGCTTCTTGCTTTGATAAATGAGAAGGCCCATATAAATAATTGCTTTCTCTATTTTCCATTGATTAGTATTCAGGATAGGCCACTTTGGAACAGAAAATGAAGAGATTAGGTGTACGTAACCTCTGCCTGTTGTATGCATACAATCATCAGACCATTTTGCACCAACAGGTTGCTGTGTGCTTGCTCAGCCAGTCTCCACATGTGGGTCTCCTTTTCATCAAAGGAGGCAGGAGGGAAGAGGCCCCAGCAGCTCAAAGCAGGTTTGCTATTTGTTTGGGACAAAAATCCCCTAAGCTTTAACAGGAACTTGTTCTGCTTTATTCTCCTTTCTGTGCCTTTATGAGTGTACTTGGAAAGAAAAAGGGATTAAGAACACCTATGGCAGCACTAAACTGAAGATGAAAGAGCAGAGCCTGTTTGGCAGGGGTTGCAGCTGCATAATTAAAAGCTAGTCCGGAGGTGCACTATCTGGGACTTACTGTTCCCTTAGAATTTCTGTGAGCAAACTGGGCATGGAATGAATTTATTTAGGATATAAGAAGGAGGGGATACCATCTCTAGGCAACAAGGCTGCCTGCAAGCAGTCATGCTGGGTCTGGGTCCTCTGAGAGTGCTGTGTCCCGTTCTCAGGACCCTAGGACTGAGACAGGACCAGGGACCTTAAATTGCAGGAAGATGATACGTCCCCACCACTGTACACTGGGGTTGCAGAAGAGGGATTGTCCTGCTTTTGTCTTTTGCACCATGACTATTACTCAGTTGGGGCTGACATTACAGCAAGAGATTAGATTTATGGGCTTGGAGCCTTTCACAAGTCCTAAACTGTCCTGACTAGTGTGCTTCATTTCAGCCCTGTCTCCCCTAACCGTTTTTAATCAGGGGTTTCTCCTGCTATAGAACTTGTGCTTTTATGTGGACGTAATGGAAGAAATTTAAAAAATGGAGAGCAAACCTGAGTTTGTGTTTGCCTTTTATCTCAGTTCTGCCTCTCTGCCACCTCCGGTCCTGAATGAAGCTGTCAATTAATTTCCTTACTGCCTGGGCTGTGGGATGGCTGCAGGTGCTCTCTGTGTGCCTTCTGGGTGCTGCGTGCCCTGGGCCACCCCCAAAATGAAGGGAGAAGCCTGGTTTCTCGCACACTGACACAGCTGCAGGAGGTGTGGGGATAGGCCCCAGTGCAACCTGTAAAGGGCTTGTATGCTGCCCACATGTTGGCTTCTGCATGGTGGGGCTTCCTGCTCAGTGGCAGTCCCTGTGTGTGCACCCAATGCAAAATACTTAATCCCCTTTTTTTTTTTTTTTTTTTACCAAGAATCTGTTGGTTTGCTGATTAATCAAATGACTGCTTAAAGTATGGGAAATAAAAGGTACACTATTGACTTGATTCCCCCTCTGCTGTGTGCTTCATTAGGCTATGCTAATCTGTGTTATGACTTCTGAGACTTTCTCTTCTGTTGATGTAAATATAGTGAATGAAATGAAAACCTTATGGAAATTTAATTTGCTGAGTCATAAGATCTCTAATCTTTCTTGATTACAGCCCTGTGGTCAGAGCCGGGCTTCATGTGCTTCAAATTGCCAGATAGTTACTGGATTTTTCAGTGTGTAGCTGAGCATGTGTTTGCAATGTTACTGAGACAGGAATTTATGTGATAATTCTCAGTGAAAGGCACTGTTCTTGGCTGATCCAAGGGTAGCGTGCTGGAGAAATTTCAATAAAATTGCAGGGGGTGTATTTGTTTTAGGGATTTTTTTGGGTTTTGATGCAGGACAGATACTTTTAATCATGGTACAAGTTGGAAAGGATTGCAAATGCAAGCTTCTGAGTCAGCAAAGAGCCATCCAGGTTAGGAATGAGAACGAAAGTTACAAATTTTTTTGACAAAAACAAATGAATCTATAAATGTACCTGTTTATGCTAATAAATCTTTTCATAAGTATTCATGTCATGTCCTGGTGTGACACTAGCAAATACTTTTGTTGTTGAAGAAAAAAAGAGGAGAATTTGTGTAGCTGCTGGTTATGCGTAGTATAAACAACTTCGATTAAATGAGCATGGGGGAGGAGAATTTAAGGGTGTCTTGAAATGATCTGTAGTTCTGATGAATTGTGGCTTGTAGACAAAATAAGTGATGCACTTGTAGAAGTGGAGAAGTATAAATTTCATGGGATAATATGCCAGGTATCATTAACAGTCTTGTCTGTACTTTCATATGCATTGGTAATGTGAGTAAATTTCAAATGATCTGTCTTCAAGAGATTTCACTCTCTTGTACAGTGGCCTGTACAAGATGATACTGGAGCTTAGACATTTGCGTTTTCATAACTAATTAGAACCTTCACAGTGTGGGCTCTAGTGGACAATAAATTCAATTATCTCTTAAGTTCCCCAGGCCAATACTGAAGGAAAGCTGTGTGCAAAGCAGAAAATGGTGCTTGTTAGCATTTGCTGATTAAAACCTACAATGAATGTAACTTGGTTATTTTAATGTATTATGATTATGTTCCCTTGTATATGAAAGGCCAGCATATAGTGAATGTTTTTTTGACAGGAATATCTGAAATAAAAAATCGAAGAAAAATATTCAGTCCCCTCCCTAGATATATCTGTTATTAATATTACTGGCACAGCATACTCATCCAAGCTATCAACATATTGGTGATATGCCTTTATATATCACTACAGTTTGCCTATGTTTGTGAGCATGCTTCCTAGGAACCTCACTAATTCTTGCTAATGTAATCTTGAGCTTTGTATCCCAAGCTTCAAGAATACAACACAGAATTACAGCTTTCAGCTCGTGTTAGCTCATTGTTAAATCACAACTGGTAGCAAGTTGCTACAAATGCAGATCATCCATTTAAAGTGTTTTTTCCCTGGATGATCAGATACCTCTGTTCATCAGGTATGTATGTGTATAACTACTGGGCTGGCTTCCCAGGGCCATTCCAGTGCAGGGGCCAGCTCCGGCAGGGTGCCCTGGGGGGCTGCTTTTACTTGTCTTCCTGCCATGGTGCCTGGTAGATTTGCTCAGTACCAAACTCTTCAGTGCTGCCTTCAGATGTTAAAATGCAAAGTTTACCAAAGGGGTAGGCAAACAAAGCAAGTGTGGCAGAAAGGGCATTGATGGATGGTGCTGGTGGATGGGGAGAAATGATGCATTTCTTTTGGCTGACACGGCAGGGACAACTTGGAGGGAAGTCATGGACACTGAAAGTAATGAGGTGATTTTTTCTGTTTGGCATCTTCTACATCCCTGTGACAGTGACAGAAAGAAGATCAGGAAATCTTTATAATTAAGGGGAGCTTGTAGAAGAAGGAAAATACAGTTTCCATAGGATTTTAATTACAATTAGTCAAGGGGAATAACAACCTTTAAGAAAAAAAGCTTAAGATGTGAACACATTTCTAGAGCTAAGCCAGGATTTGTTTGTTGGTTGTTTTTTCTAGGCCCCCCCCCCCCCCAACATCTTTTTAATTTGTTGAACAGCCAAAAGCTATTCTGGAGCAAATCCAAGGAAATAAACCTTGTACAATAAATATGGTAGAGGTTATAAAACATCAGTGTTCTAGTGACTGCAAAAATATAATTTGTATTGAATCATTTGACAGTATGATAAAGGAACTATTTTTAAAAAAAACTCCTAACATATGCTCTCTCACTGCTTACAATCTGAATTTTAAAGTTGAAATATTTAATACACAAATGTAGAGATAATGGCTATGCTTGTCCTCATTAAGGTCCTTATTTGGAAAAATAAGAGTGGATAATAAGTGCAAGTAGGTATCTAGACAGCAGGGTCAGTAATAAGAGTAACAATAGCCATCTGGTAGTGACTGGGAGCTATACTTACAGAAGGAGAAATTAAACAGAGAAGCAATGGCTTCTAATTACACAGCTAAAAAAAGCCCTGGCTGGTTGCTTATGATACACTGCTGAAAGTATATTGCAGCTAGGGTATGAGACAAGATAACCAGTCCTCGGATAAGTGGGATCTGGGAATATGCAATAACACCACTCTTATTGATATTTTGTCTTTAGCGATGCCCAATCTTCCATTGACCCTGGGATTTCTGCCCATAAGGAGTGATCTCACCTGCCAAAGAGGCAAGTAGCTAGAGTAAAAAGCAATTTCTCCTGTGTTTGGAGAGAAAATAGTGATGCTATGATGGTAAATACAGAAAATTTGAGTAATCTTTGGGAGCTTGATCCTGCTGGCCAAAACTGTCCAGTGCTACCCCCTCATGACTATACTGGTGGGTGATATGCCTGCCTAAAGGTGTGGCTTAGCAAAGCTCATTTAGTTCTAATATTGCTGCAGCTGTGAATCAGACCTAAAAATCTTGACACCATGTGTCTGAGTTTTGAGAGGGGAAAAATAGTATTTTTAGATCTTAGCATTACATTTCTAAGGACTAGGGAGTAGATTGTATGATTATCATTCAGAAAAGGTACTGACTTGTATCGAGTTGTCAATTACAAGCCTATCAGCCAAAATCAGCTGCAGGGAAAACCTTGATAAAAATAATAGAAAGAGGTTTATCAAAGAAAAGTGCAATTTCATTAGAAACATACATTGGTTGGCTGGTGATTTTGATTAAAAAGTGTGATTGCTGGTGGACCTTCTCTAGGACAGAGCAATCCTTCTCATTTATCCTGTGCTAGAAAAAGAGCCAATAATCTTGTTGAAGGAAGAGTAGAATTAAAAACACAAACAGAAGAATATAAAGGAAGAAGTATGAACATTTTCATGGAGGGGGGTTTGAAAGTGATGAAAACTGCATTCTCTGGGCAATTTCATGTACAAACTATCTTACTCTCATGCATAACTGAAATACAATTTTAAAGCAAGTTTGATTGCAGAGCTGAACTTACCATTGTGATATATTTAGGAAGATGTTTGCATCTTTTATGCAGTGGTGCAGCTCTGTTGAAGAAAATACATTCTTCATCACATGCTTTTGTTTTGCTTTTCCCTGGGTTAAAGTTAAGACACTTCATAGTAGAATTCCTTGAATGAGTTTTCAAATCTCATTAGACCAAAAGGATAAATGCCAGCAGTAGGAAAAATGGAAAGACTGGCCTTGATGCCAAGAGGCAGCCTTTTGTCTGCACTCAACTTGTTTGTGACAGAAAAAGTCAGGCAGGTGAAATCTCCAGTGAGGCACCTACATCTCACTTCACAAATCAATTCCTGGATATCTCCCTGAGGATCTGCACTCTAGCCCTTCACAGACACCACAACGGAAGTGAAAAAATGCACTAGACTTAATTCCATCATCTCCAGACTATGCCTATAGACTTGTACAATTCTACATTTCTCATGTAGACTTCTATAAGATGAATGTTCCCCAGGTTTCCATTTTTCAGGTTCTCAGCAGTTACCAGAACAAGTAGCTCTCATTGATTAGTGTGCCTGTCATCAACCCTTTGATGGATCACATACCTGGTGTTATTGTTAGCACAACGTTTTGTGGTGTCACTCAGTTAACTGGTGTAAACTGGATTTGAAACAAAGGGAACAGTACTAATGGACACCAGAAGGGATATGTCCCATTACCTGTCAACTATGATGATTTTGTTGTAGTTCCTCAGCTGATGTAAACTGTATTTTACAGAATGCTTTATTTCTGTTAACTGGCTCATATGATATGCTATTAGCAGCTGATGATCTGGAGAAAAAATTGCTTGTTTTTCTTGTGAGTGAAAATAGCAGCCTCTGTTTCAAAAGTGACTTCTAGTCTTTCCTGTGTTATCCACTACACTGGCAACCATTCTGCTATTGCAGCTTGTTAATATATCTTAATCCAACTTGCTGTTTCACCTGCACATCTGTTATCTCAGCTGACACTAGCAAATTCTTCTCAGCTAGCAATGCAATAAGAGAACCAGGGGTCCTGATCTATAAAAACTTGCTTGCAAACATGTGCGCTTCTTTTGCAGGGCATGCAGCTCTTACTCCTCTGTAGGGTGGTCCCTGCTGTGGCTGAACACTCAGCACTTCTGATGTGCTCAGTCATCTTTCTTCGCTTTCCTCCCTTTCCTCATCACTTTCTTGGTTTCCTGCTCCAAGAAAATGGAAAGCCTCTCTGGTCTGTGTGCTGGGCAGTTGGGTTTTTTTCATGCCTAGAATTTTTCCTTCTGTTTGAAAGCTTGGTGTGCTCGTCTCTCACTGTCATGACTGCAGTGTAAATATCTCAAACATTTTTGAATGGGTCCTTGCAAAGCTTGTAGTGTGCAGTTGATGAACTGAGGCACAGAGGAGAGTGACAAAGTTACAACAGATTCATTGGCAGAACTAGGAACTGAGTTGTGTTTTAGTTGTGAGGCTATCTTGCTCACCGCATCAAGAAATAAATTCTTAATTTTCATAGTAACAGGTTTTTTTTTTTTTTTTTTAATTTTTCTTGAATGCTTTTGTGGTTTGACCTGAATTCAGAGGTATGTGTCCGTTTCTCTTAACAGCAGTAATGATTATGAGGGCAGGTTTGTTCACGGCCTGCTTCCCAACAGGGCTCCCACTAATTGCTGTCCCAAAAGACCAGGAGAGGGAGCCTGGGATAGGGACGAGGAGCAGCCAGAATGGAGATGGTGAATATGTTAGAACTGCTGCTGAAAGGAATGTAATCATGCTCAGCACCTATGCAGTAAGAGAGCCTTCCCTTTTGTTCATTCTAAACCAACAAGCAATCTCTTAAAGTCTTTGCAAAACAAACTTCTGTTTTCTGAATTTTGAGACCTCTTAAAATACAGCTTTCTTCCTGCAAAAAAATTTGTCTTGCTCTCCAGCCAGTGCAAAGGATCTCTTCCTCATTACACACAGGAATGAGGAAAATTAGTGTGTATGTAACTCTGTGGAATGAAAGAGTCTCAGCTCTCCTTTTGTAATTCTCTACTCAGCTTATTTCAACAGCATGCAAAGTTTCCTGTTCCCTTTGCCTTGCCACCTGTGAGGCCTGCAATCTCAAGCTACAGATGCCAAAACCAGTTCAGCTTTGTAAGCAATTATTCTGCAAATGAAATCAGGAATCTTTTCTGACTCATCCTCTTTGTTTATAAAGTCACTTTCCTTTCTTTTCAAGTCCCTATCTTTGTCTTCTATGTTCTTTTTTTTTGCTACTCTTCTATTATTTTCCTCCCCTTCATCTTTTCCCCATTGTTATTTGTATGAGTCCTGGTTCTTCTGTTTCCTTTCTGCATTCTTCCCCTATTTTTTATTGTCTCTCCTCCATCACTGGAGTGCTATCTCTTTTCTTTATCCAGGATACCATCTACTGATCTGTCCCTGTGGAGTAGCAGACTCTATTAATGACTTTTGTTAAGGCCAGGAACTATGTGCTGCATGTAGCTAGTCTCAGCTTAGCTTCTTCCTTTCGCCTCTGATGGTTTAGTTTCTGCAGCATAGCTTTTCACTGAACGCAGTGTGACAGAGAGGATGGTTTTTCTCCTAGACTGAAGCATGCAGCAGGCAAATGTCACACCAGATGGGTATTGCTAGAGGGACATATAGGTACACACCACTGTTTCAACCCTCTGATGCATTATGGCATTATTGTCAACTGAAACAGCTGCTAAAGGGTTTCAAAATCTGGCATGCAAATCTGCAGCTTTTATAATGTATCATCTGTATTTGTGAAGGTGCAAATGTCAGGCAATGATGGATACAGCATGAGAAGATAACTGAAATAACTGTGTTAGACTTTTGGGGTCTAGCAGAATCAGATTACGAGGAGGTGGTCTCCTTCCAGCTGGTGGTATTGCTAGTGCATTACCAGTGTTGGGGGGACATGGAAGATGTGCCTGCTGACACCCACCTCAAACCTTTCTGGCTACTGTGCTGTGGGGCTGGCTAATGTCCAGAAACAACCATCTTGAAAAATTAATAGTTGATTAGAAAGTAATTTATTATCATAACCTACACCAATTTTTTTTCCTGTCAATAAATCAACAAAGACATGAACCAATGGCCAAGTCCCACAGGAAATACAGAATATGACTGGTTTTGATTTCTGCACTGTAGCAGCCCAGGGTGAGTATGCAACATCGGTGTGATGGAGTCATAAATGCATACAGAGATGTTTCCAGAGGGGCATACAGCTGACCCTCTGTTATTCACGGGTGAATAGCTTCAGCTGCAGGTGGATGAGGTCACACTGTCAGAGATACCTGGTTTAGCACTGCATGGATCCAGCTTGGCTCTGGCAGCATCTGTCAGCTATGGCTCTGCATTGCTGGAGTTTGGCTGTACAGCTCCTGTGGCAGGTTTGAGCTAAGTGAACTAGTCAAATGCAACTGTTTTAGTTTTATGCCTAGTGTCAGCCTTGCTGGATGCAGGCTGGCTCAGTGCCCAGCTGGTGGTGGACAGACACCTTAGTATGGGTGGGATGTTTTAACAGCATGGAGTGCCAGCAGGGCCTTGCTGATGTCTGTGCTGCAGTAGGTCTACAGAGCTAATTGGGCCCCAGGTGTGGGACACTTGTCTGCTTCTCTTGTGCTGCCCAGGCATCCTGCAGGCTGGTGTTATGCTGCTGCTTCTCCTCTCACCCTGGGCGAGGGCAAGTGACTCTGAGGGCCATTGCTCGAGGCCCTGGTAAGCCCTTAACAGTGCAAGTATGTACAGCCCTTTTGATGCAGGCTGGAGCAGGTGCAGAAGGAGTTGCAAGGCTCATCAGGGAATGGAGAATATGTATTGAGTGGAAGCTTTGGCTGGCTCAGGAAAGCAAAGCCTGAAAATGGATGTGTTACTATGTTAATATGCCTAAAGAACAAGCTCCAGGGAAAGAGTTTTGCAAGGTAAATGCTGGCACAGGTAATGGGCTTAAACTGGCCCATTTGAAGTTTGGATGGGAAGTAAAGTTCCTAACTGTGAGAAGAATAAAACTATTGGAACAATATATCTATAGCAGAAGCAAAATGGGAGCTCAAGAGCAACTCTTAGTTTAAGAAATGATTATCTGAAGTGGGCATGGTAGCAAGCTGTTGGAGTTGGTATCAGGAAGCAGCTTAGTCCTGTGCAGTTTGTTTGCAAACTATCTGGGGTTGTTTTTGTGACATCAGACCAGATAAACACTAGAGAGAGAAGGAAGCAACATGTAACTATGCAACAACTATTTGTACTGTTAGTGTAATGATTTTTCTTTATGACGTAGTGCATACAGAAAAAATTCAGGGAGAATATTAAACACCTTAAAGATGAGCTTCAAAATTAGAATATCATTAAAAAATATAGAAACATTTCCAATTTTCTGTTCTGAATTTGTGAGACTGTGTGAATGTCAGTTATTCAAACCATATGAGTTATCTGATGATTGTGTAGAATATATTGGAAAACACAGGTGATCTGGCTGAACAGCTGAGCAATAACATAGCACAGCTGAGAAAAAGTTCATCTTTGGATGGTGTTTGTTTATGTTGCAAACCACGACTGGCTAAAGCCTTTTCCAGCCAAGGGGTGCCAGTACTCCTACGATCCCTGGGGATGTGTCACTGTTATGATCATTCTTAATAAAAAGGCAACATGAAAATGCTGTTGCCACAGCAGCTACGATTTCTCAGGCAAGGAAAGAAGACATTTTGCTGTGATTGCTTTTATAGCAGCCTGCTGGTGACGTTCTTGGAATCAGTGGTTGAAAAATAGATACTCTAAGTTGTCGATGGGTAAGTCTTCCATCTTCTCATGACATTAACAATAGAATCAAGTATGTGAGGCTACTGCAGAGCTCTGCCATGGTACTAATACCTAAGTTCTCACTCCTGACACTCCTGATTTTAGTCATTAGATGAAGTCTCTATCTTGCAAATTTAAATTTTCTTGCTTGTTTTCTTGTCAAATCAAGAGTTTATTTTCCTCTCACAAATTCCTTGTGGATGTTTATTAAATGATCAGTGGATACCAAGATACCTACCTTTAATCTGGTATCAGAAATTCAA
Organism: Falco peregrinus; assembly: GCF_023634155.1. NCBI lineage: Eukaryota > Metazoa > Chordata > Aves > Falconiformes > Falconidae > Falco > Falco peregrinus. Next base: position 112,909,020 of record NC_073721.1, read on the forward strand.
GCTTCCTTTAATTTCTGATAGCTTTAATATCTTGTGAAAATGACTACATACGGAACTGCTACAGTGACAGGAATAGCACAGGAACTAAAGCTGTTTTCTACTGAAAGCTGAATAAAACATGCAAGAGTCCCCTCAGATTCTTACTGTTGTCACCACAAGAGACAACGTTACAATGCAAGACTTAGGCTTTTCAAGATTTAAGCTTTTCTATTTTGTGAAATGTAAGTTTTGTAATTGTTATTGTTGTATGGAAGCCATTAGCAATTATTATACGTCTGTCCCTTCTTGCTACTTAGTACACTGGAAACCCAAAGAGGGAATTATTTGCCTGATTAAAATATCTTCTTTTTTATTTTGGGAGGGGAATGTGCAATTTTCATTAGCCCTTTTTCACTGACTGGTGAGATACTTTTAAATCTTTTGAAAATCCTTGAATATCAGCTGTAGTATTTAAAATTGCATGAAAAAATAGAATTGTTTTTAGTTAGATCTAAAGTCTTGATCTAGACTTAGGTATTTTCATCTGAGAAGTGTTCAACTTTGGTTGTCTTCTCACTCAAAGAGCTAGGAGCCTGCATATTGGCTGAGCTCTGGTTTTGTTGCTTTCTTTCTCTTTGGTGTTGCAGCAGATTTCTGTCCATGATAACACCCTAAAGAGTGACTTACTTAAATTCTAAATGCTGCTCTCATTGAGTCAGAAGGCTATGTTAATTGATACACATTACACTGAAAATTGAGTGTTTATGAAACAACTTCTCAAAAGCGGAGTATGAATGGTGTTCAGCTGCCTGGGGAAGACAGGCTAATGCCTCTTCTCTGTGCTAGTGAGCTTAGCTTTAAAAATAGATTTGCCTTGTCTTACAACTTGGGTTTAATTTATAATTAAAGCTACAGAAGGAAATCTGATATTCTTAGATTAAGAAGTTTTGTATGTAAGAAAATAATGTGTGTTTTTGAAAAAAAATGTTTAAATAAGCTTCTTATGAGTCACTCTGTTGACCTTCAGACCTCAGGTAGGATAAATAACACTTGAATATAAACCATTCATGATCCTTTAAAGCATCTCTAAAATTATAGTTAGTGTGAAATTGCTATGTTTGCTAAAATAATTGGAGTAAGTTATTACCCTAAGTATGGCCTTTATGGGCCTACCTATATATAAACTTGCTTTAATTTGTTTCATTTGTTTGAAACTCCTTTGTTTGATACTCTTATTTTGAGTTTACTCTCAGCATATTCCTTACTGGCTTCTAAAATCAAATTAAATGCATCTGAATTAAACTCAGCTCTTTTTAGCATTTTATGCTGAAATAACTAACTTGGTTTAAAAATAATTACACTTGCTTTAGAATAGTGTGACTCATTTTGTGGACAAGCCATTAACCTCAATAATCAGTCATATTTAGGCTCAGAGATGGTTACTGCTGCATGGTACATGCAGAATATTACTTTGTGCCAGGGCAAAACAGATTTTCATCCATAACTACAAAAACGGTGCTTCTCAAGAGGGCATTTGGGTTTGCTTTCTTGTCAGTGGATGCTGTCAGCATCCAACTGCGAAGTCAGGCTTGAAAATCTGGTGTTTAGTGTACCCAAAGGAAAGCATAAACATAGACTCTAAAGAAGAGTCCACTGGTTTTGGTTGGAAAAAACAGCAGTTACTTTATGCTGTCATTTGTGGGCTTCCTCTATTTCAAGTACCGAGTGCCTGGAGACACTCAGCTCATGGCTCCTTGAGGCACAGAAGTGTTATGAATAATTGTGGCATATGAGCGCCCAGAATGGCAGGAGAGGATTCTGGGAATGAGTTATTTATTTTCTGTCTCCTTAGAGCTGTAGACACAAGCAAGCTGTCTTTTATTACGTCTAGCTTTTCTGAGTTACTGTGATTTGCTTTTTGTACTTGCATCTCAGCTGCTGTCTGACTGCTTGTTGCATTCTGACATGGAGAAGAAACTGTGATTCAGCTTACCAAAAGTGTAATTTCAGAGTTCAGCTCTTTATGGTTTTCCCTATCCACATCCAGATTCAGCACACATGTGAGGCAGCAAATCGCCATGTACACAAAAAAAATTCAAAAGTTCCAGACTTCAACCTGGATTTTCCTTTGCTTTGCGAGATTGTAAAAAGTGAGATCCAGCTCTGCCTTAGAGGAGTGTAGATTTCAAGTAATTATTGCTGTAAATATTGAGCTTAACTAATATTCCATAATGTCCATATTTACTAGTGAATAAGATGCAACTGACATCCTCTGCTCTGTATTGTTTTGTGTTCATTAGTTTGCTGGAGTTTAGTAACTGTGGTGTAGTTTGCGCATCCCTACTGTAATCCTTGAAGAAGCGGCTCACCAAAGCTCACTGTGCTGAAGCACATTGCAAGAAGCTTCTCCTTCTCCCTCCCTGGTGGCTTCATTCTTGTGGGGGTCATTTGGGCAAACATCTGAACTCTAGTGGAGTCCTGATGATTCAGTGGAACCTCATGTGTATTCAGAGGACAGCTAATGGGGTCAGGAAATAGTTTTAAATCAGTCACAATGTTCTGTGTAGTATTGCCTTTTATTTCCAGGTACTTTGCATATTTTCTGTTTTTGTGACTGTTTCATATTCACAGTATTCTTTTTTTACTTAAAAAGTTGTTTGTTGTGATGGGGGAAGGATCTCTGACAATAACTATGTCGTGTAAAAGAGAAAATAGGCTTTATAGAAAATACTTGTGATTGCACAGAACTTCAAGGTGAAAACTAGGAGAAATATTTTTTCCTTTCAATCTTTCAGATGCTTTTTGAGTTACAGCAGCGCTAAAGTAAAAAAAATTGGGCATGTAAGTTAGATTAGTGGGTCTCATTAGCATCAAGCCTAAATGGTTGGCTTCTCAAGTCACAGTTAACTGAACTCTGTATCTAGTACATGGTAACAGTAAGTTTTGCATGATGCACAGCTGTATTCTGTCTGTGCCCCTGTAAAGCCAAAAAAAGATGCCCTAAACAAAACACCTCTAGCAATTGCTGCCATGTAATTGGGTTAAGTTATAAAGCCAGTAAGGAGAATATAAGCAGCTGTAACTGAAGACTTTTTAAAATCTGTCTCCTTTAATTTGATTATTTTAAAATATTTAATGAGGTGTATCTACACACAACAATGGCTAGGCTCATTATATTCTCTTCGAAAGCTGGTCTTAAATTTATGATCATATTTCTCAGCATGACTTAATGCTGACGGGCACTGCAGAAGTCATATCAACAGGTCATATGGCTTTTCTAATGAGAACTCTTTTATCCTAAATTCTGGAGGAAAACCATGTAATCTATGCGCTTAAATTTGGTGTGAATTTGGCTAAGAGTCACGGGAAGGGGGAAGGAAGGCAAGTAGAATGGAGAAAACTTAAAACCAAAACAAACAAAAGAAACAAATGGAGCTCTAAGGAGGCTTTGAACAGAATTGTGGTGGTGTGTGTAATGTCCAGACTGAATTATTGGCAGGACCATTTGTCACCATGCTCATGAGGTTTCCAGCAACTGTAGAGCAGTCTTGGGATCTCTTTCTGGTATGCTGCCCTGCTCTGGGTGCTTGATGCTGGTGGAATGTCATCTTCTCTTTCCCTATTGGTTACATGGGAATGGTAATATTCATCTTGCTCTCAGGGAGACAAAAGTGGGAGTTTTTGTGTGTCAGGGTGCCTCAGTGAAAACTGGTCTTACTGTGATAGAAGTTTGTTAAATGCATGACATGGGTGTGAAATGCTGGCTGTTGTGTTCCTTTGTCAAGTCTTGCTTGTTTTGAGAAAGTGTTCAGCTCTTGTCTATGGTGAGGAGGAAAAAGAAGGGCAATACTGGGAAAGGCCCTCCAAGTCAGTGCTGTGACAAAGACAGGTGCTCTGCATCTCACATGGCTGCAGCCAGGGTCTGTGTACAGTGTGGGCCACAGGAGACAGTAACATCTCTGTCATATCTGGGGCAGCTGCACTGAGGTTGTGCATCTCTGTGCTCAAGTAGCAATGCAGAGATTATCAGAGATATGGATAAAAAAAAATACCTAAATTTGCGGTTCTACCAGAATACTGGATATTTCACTGATTATCAGGAATGAAAGTATGCATTTCATTTCGAAATGGATTTGGGTCTGTTTTGTAACACATGGCTAATTCCTGATGAACTTTTCTACTTGGAATCCAACTGATTGTAATTTTTCAGCTGCTGCCTGATCACCCATTTTGGAATTCCTCCTGTGACCAGGGTAATATTAGTTGGCTGCAGTGAAGAAATCTACTTTGAGTGGTTCACTTGGTAAATTAAACACTGTGCTCCTAATTATAGACACACAGTTGTGGGAACATAATCACACAATTCCCTGAGGTATATCTGGATTGCTGTGTCCAGATTTTGAAAGCTAGAGGGTAAGATATTGGGTTTTCTTTAACATTAAATTATGAAGTGAAAGCCGGGGACCTGAGGCCACATGGATCAATACATGCTGTGCTAACAAAATAATGAAAGCCTGCTTTGAAGTAAAGCAGGAAAATCTGCCTTCCCTATGAACATCAATGTGAGCATCAGAGCAGTTGTTTAATTCTTGAATCTTACTCCTTGTCACAGGGCAAGAGTCCCTGGAGGCTGTCACCCCTGCAGTAAGCTGTAATCACAGAAGACAGCAACTACCCTGAAATAACCTGGTGAAGGCTCCCATTGCCAGGAAGCAGCAATGGCAGCACAAAGGGAAGGCTGAACAGTGTCAGTGTTCCATTTATGTAATGGATAACCTCCTACTTAATGAGTATCTGAAATCAAAACATGCCATTTTATACCAATAGGTTTTGGGTGAAACATCACTCACTTTTGTACTGTGCAGCATATAAGCCTGCTCCTCAGCAGCAGCACTGCAGATGTCACTCTGTGTAACCTGTGTTTATTTTGCTGTTGGAGCTGAATCCTCTTAGAGCTGCAGTCAAGGAGCCAGTCTGTGCTGCAGCCCCTTCTCAAGGGGACATGTCACATGACCAGTGTATCCTCTCATAGAGCTATCGATTTTCCTCTCATTCCTTGCTTCCTGAGGGATGATGAAGCTGATTCTGCTTTTTCTCAACAAATCCTGTTTCTGGCTCTGTGCAGCAGAGTGCTATTGCCCCTCTGATTTAGTCTTGGGGGAGATGGCAGTCATGGACATGACTTACCCTTCTCATGCTGACGCTGGCTGTGTGAGGACAGCAGTCAGAGAAGAGTTACAGTTCTCATAACTGCATGGTTGCCTGTCCTCTCAAAAGACAAAGAATAGTCTGATTGCAGCTTCCCTACTAGTGATCGGTGATAACTTTCTGGTGTTACCTTGGAGTCTGGGGGCATTGGCATCTTTTAGGCTTTTACATTCGGAGCAGTTTGCAGCACCCAGCAGATGATCTGCTGGGATAACAACACGTATCCAGTCTCTTGCCCTTAAGATTTCTAGCTTGTTTTCCCCATCACATTAGCAAAGGCAAGGGAGAGAAACCATGGACTGCTAGAGACCCAGGATTGCTGGGGGTAGTAAGCATTTTGTGGAGAGGTAGAAAAATCAAAGTTTTCTCTTAGGAGAAAATGCTGTTGCATAATAGGGAAAAAATCTAGATGGCTGAAATATTAATGGAATGTTGCTCCTATTAGTGTTGAAACTGTTGAAAGGCTGCATATTAATAAGGACAGTAGTTCCTTTAATCTTGTCTGCAAAGCCAGAGTCTGCTGGTATCCTTGGGAGCTTATAAACAAATTCACCAGGTTTACATTTGGAGCACTGCCACTTGGGTTATTCACTTTGTTCTGTGGCTTGTCAGGGTGTCTTTGCTTTGCTTGTGGTTACATCTGATGAGCTAGATATTTGCTGTGCTCTTCCCGAGTCACGAAATTCTAGTGAAATGGTTTGGGTATATATCTAGAACTTTCCTTTTCAGTAGCTTAAAAAGAATTGTGACATAAAGCATGCTGACAATGATACGTTTATTACACATGTGTACATACATGTATAAAATCCATGTCTATTTGCCATGCTTCTGATGCAAGGCATAGCTATCTCAACAAAAAATACTTTTTGCAGTCTTGAAACTAACTTTTATTGCATGACATTTCCCCTTGCTCAGCGATATATTTAAAAGGGGTTTTCATGCCACTGAATCATACTGGATACAAAGGAAGGAAAATGACAACATTATTAATCTTTTTCCTTGCTTCCTCACATAAAAACCTCTGTTTTTCTGTCTGGGTTTTACACATTCAGAAAGTCAGTCCTGCCACTGTTATCAATCTGTTTGCTGGCAAAATTTGCTGTGATATATTACCGCACCACAGCTCAATTGAATGTAAGTGCTGAAGTTCAGGAAGATTTACCTTTGCACTGAGTTGCACTTGATGTACTTTTGTAAGTCCCTTAAAAAGGTGCTGAATCAACTTCTCATGAATATTTAATTCTTTTTGTAATGCAGCTAATGAAAAATAATTAATATCCGTGGCTTTTCTGTTGTGTGAAAATGTAGACCAAGGAATAAGTTTGTCATGCTGTATCTGAACTGCTTTATGCACTACCATGTCTGAGTTTAAGGCTGTTTAAGTGGTATGGCCAAAGTGGTTATGGCTTTAAATGCTTAGCTTGTATACGTCCAGGTACTAGGGAAGGAAAAGCTTTGTACAAATTGGTATGATGGGATTTAATCTCCTTTCTGACTTGCTAAGTGTTAATTGAGTTTGTAATGGTACTTGCTCCTGTTAAAAGTAATAACAATTAAACCAAGTGGAATTCCTGTAAAAGCTATTAGCTTGCAAATACATGCTTAGGTAGCAGTTAGATATTTTCTATGCTTTCATTCAATTCCATCACCTAAGTAATGAATCATTTAAAACTGCATATTATCATCTATTATAATTCAGAGTTTTTCAGATAAATGAACAGCATTATTGTTACTTTAAAAGAGATTATTTCCATTTAGTTTGTCTTCCTTTAAGCTTACAGTACTTACAGGGTTATTTCAAAGATTAACAGACAGAATTTTACAATAAAAATTCAGTTTATTTTTCTATTGTGAAGATACTCCAAGACATGTACTTCCTGGAGTTGTAATATAAGAGGAAAACCTGCAGAGGGCACTGTATTGTCTTCGATGATTTTGGAAGGCTTCAGTCGCAATGAGGTGTAGGATTTTCTAGGTTTCTGCATTTTGGTAAGATTACAGTCAGAAAATATTTTTTTCACAGGTGTAGTGAAAAGTGGGGTTACAGATTGGACGTAAGGATGACAGTCTTTATTTTTTATATCTTTGAGGTGAAATGGTATAAGCTAGAAATCTTATGCTATGTTTTTAACATAATTCTTGCCCTCACTTTCCTTTCTTCACCAATGATTGTCTGAATAGGATAAATCCTGAAACTGCCACGTGTCAGAACAGAAGATCTGAAAAATACTAATACAAAGTGAGCAAAATTCACTTGCACCTACCTAAAATAGGGCTCAGATTTCAGCTATGAGCTCTCCCTCCCCATTGGGAGGGTGATACAGTACAGCTCTTCTGTAGAACGAGATTGATAAAAGGAATTTTCTGTTGATATGATATTCCAGAGGTTAAAAATTGCTCAAATTCATTTATACAGACAGAACATTTTTGGTTATAGAAAAATGCTCAAAATGTTGTGTCCCACTGTGTGCTTGCAAAGTGGATTTAACTTGAGTTTTAGATATTTTTTTTTTTTTAAATGCAGGCCACAGGTTATTGCATCTTTTTCCCAAGTCTTCTTGACATCTTTGTTTAGATTAAGGGTTTTTCTGTGAGTCAGCTGGTGCCCCAGCACTGCAACAGTCTGCCTTGTTTTTCTTCTGCAGATAATTTTAATAGCCTTTGTTTTCTAGTTTCATTTTCACTACTGTTTAGATTTCTGTCTGAAATACAGCCATGTCTTCAGGTATTATTGCATGCTTAAACTAGTTTTAGTCCCTTCACATGCAGCACTTAAATAAGGGCTTATTGCTTTAAAATTATTTCTTTTTTGTTTTGAGAGCTGAACTACAAAACAGACCTCAAGATTGGCCCTCATTACAAAGTGGTGCTTTATAGAGAATGGGGAACAAATGACAAAGACTTCCAAAGCTTGTGAAGTGCCCAGCTAAAAAAAATACAGATGAGAATCTGCCTTGATTTTTACCTTGGGTCTTCTAGTTTTTCATATTTTGAACAATCTATCTTCTTATTCTGTAATTGGGGGATATTGTGTGATAATGTGAGAGACAGAGCCTAGTGGAATACCTACCTGGCCAACCTAGTATTTCCACTGCAGTTTAGCAGTTTTTTCTACCTGTAAAATCAGGCAAATGTAGTGCCCTGTGGGGGGAGGGGGCAGACGGCAGACTGAGAAGAGATAAGTAATCTTGATTCAGATCTTGCTTTAGAAGGGGTTATGAATTATCTTCACCTTTCAGACTTGTGGCCAATCTCTCATCCTTCGCTTCTTAGCATGGATCTGAAAACCACTCCTAGTGTGCAGGAGAAAAGCTGATATTTGCCATGTGATCAGACCTTGCTGCAACTCAGCATTTAAAAAACACTACTGTCCTTATGCATTTCCATCAAGGGGACTCAAGACAGGTGAACAGATTCCTGTTCCTTTATAAAGTAGAATTATTCAACTGTCAAGGAAATTTATTTGGCAGAGGATAGCTCCTCTTCAAGTCTTCTAAGGTTCATTGGGCTGGCACTTTCTGGTGAAGGGGTTTGCTTTTTTGACTGGACCTGCAAATTGGCACCTCTAAATTGTATTAGAAAACATTTTAATCATTGTATGGCAGATATGGGAGCCATGTGTATTGGAATGCTATTACTGAATAAAAAGGAAACTCAATACGAAGTCTGTAGTTTGGTTCTCTGCTTCCATGCCCACTGGGACCTGTACTAGGACTTTAGTGGTTTCCTTAGTACCACATAGCTCTCTCAGAACAGGGGCTAATAATCTCTGAAAATAAAATCTGAAAAACTGAAAAACCAATTTTTGCCTGTGATGCAAAATGATGATATCTATCTGTTCATCTTGATCTGTAGAATTAAGTTAGAGCAGGGTGAGCTGTAAAGTCATGGAAAAGGCTAAAAGTCCTAGCAGTACCCAAATGTCCTCTTGGCGTCATAGAAGTACCAGGTATGACAGCAAAGAAAATGCAGAAAACTCGCAAACACAGAATGGATGGGTTTGGGAGGGTCCTCTGGAGACCATTTAGTCCAAACCCTCTGCCACAGCAGGTTCACCTAGATCAGATTGCAAAGGATTGCATCCAGGTGGATTTTGACTGTCCCCAGAGAAGTAGACTCCACAGTCTCTCTGGCAGCCTGTTCCAGTGCTTTGTCACCCTCAGAGAAGTTCTTTCTCATATTCAGATGGAACTGCCTGTGTCCTGTTTGTGCCTGTTGCCCCTTGTCCTGTTGCTGGGCTCCACAGGGAAGAGCCTGGCCCCATCCTCCTGATACCCGCCCTTAAGTTGTTTGTATGCGTTGATAAGATCCCTCTCAGCCTTCTCCTCTCCAGGCTGGGCAGCCCCAGCTCTCCCAGCCTTTTGTCATCAGGGAGACGCTTCAGTCCCCTCATCATCTCTGTAGCCCCTCACTGGACCCTCTCCCATAGTTCCTTGTCTGAAACTGGGGAGCCCAGCACTGGGCACGGCTCCAGTTGGGGCCTCACCAGGGCAGAGCAGAGGGGAGGGTCACCTCCCCCCACCTGCCGGCCACGCTCCTCCTCGTGCACCCCAGGGCACCGCTGGCCCCTTGGCCACCGGGGCACACTGCTGGCTCGTGGGCACCCTGCTGTCCCCCAGCAGCCCAGTCCCTTTCCCGCAGAGCTGCCCCCCAGCAGGGCAGCCCCAGCCTGTGCTGCTGCGTGGGGCCGTCCCTCCCTGGGCAGGACCCTACGCTGGCCTTGGTGGCACTTCCCCGTGTCCCTCTCCACCAGCTCTCCAGCCTGCCCAGGTCTCGCTGAAGGGCAGCGCAGCCTCTGGGGGGGCAGCTGCTCCTCCCCATTTGGTGTCACCAGCAAAGGTGCTGAGGGCGCGCTCTGCCCCTCCACCCAGGTCACTGGTGAAGGAGTTGAACAAGGCCGGGCCCAGCACTGACCCCTGGGGACACCGCTGGCCACAGGCCTCCAGCGCGACCCTGCGCCGCTGGTCACAGCCTCCCGAGCTCTGCCGTTCAGCCAGTTCTCAGCCCACCTCACTGCCCGCTCCTCTAACCCGCGCTGCCGAGCTTACCTGTGAGCGTGTTGTGGGAGACAGTGCCAAAAGCCTTGCTGAGGTCAACGTAGACAACAGCCACCGCTCTCTCCTCATCAACCCAGCCAGCCATTCCATCACAGAAGGCTATCAGGCTGGTCAGGCATGATTTCCTCTTGGTGAATCCGTGTTGACTACTCCTGATAACCTCCTTTTCCTCCACATGCTTTGAGATGACCTCCAGGATGAGCTGTTCCACCACCATTCCAGGGATGGAGGTGAGGCTGACTGGCCTGTAGTTTCCCAGGTCCTCCTTCTTGCCCTTCTTGAAGACTGGAGTGACAGTGGCTTTCCCCCAGTCCTTGGGCACCTCTGCCGTTCTCCATGACCTTTCAAAAGATGATGGAGAGTGGCTTAGCAATAACATCTGCCAACTCCCTCAGCACTCAGGGGCGCACTCCATTTGGGCCCATGGTTTTGTGGGTCTCAGGTTCGCCTAAATGATCTCTAACCTGGTCCTCCTTGACCAAGGGAAAGTCTTCCTTTCTCCACACTTCCTCTCTGGCCTCCAGGGTCTGGGAAACCTGAAGGCTGGCCTTGGCAGTGAAGATTGAAGCAAAGGCGGCATGTAGTAACTCTGCCTTCTCCGTGTCCTTCATCACCAGGGCACCCACCACATTCAGCAGCGGACTCACATTTTCCCTAGTCTTCCTTTTCCTGCTGATGTACTTGCAGAATCCCTTCTTGTCATCCTTGATCTCCCTTATCAGGTTTAATTCCAAACAGACCTTAGCCTTCCTTGTTGCATCCCTGTGTACTCTTGACAATGTTCCTTTATTGCTCCCAAGTGGCCTGCCACTTTTTCCACATTCTGTAAACTTCCTTCTTCTGTTGAGGTTTGCCAGAAGCTCCTTGCTCATCCATGCAGGTCTCCTGCCCCTTGGCTTGATTTCTTACTCATGGGGATGTAGTGATCTTGATCTTGGAGGAAATGATGCTTGAATATCAGCCAGCTGTCTTGGATCCCCCTACCTTCCTGAGCCCTAACCCATGGGACTCCTCCAAGTAGGTCCATGAAGAGGCCGTGTTAGCCAGAGCTGCAATCCTATTTGTTGTCCTGCTTCCTCCACACAGGATCGTGAACTCCACCATCTTACGGTCACTGCAGCCGGGGCAGCCCCCAACCTTCACATCCCGAACCGGTCCTTCTTTGTGAGTACAAGGTCTAAGAGCATGCCTCACTTCACTGGCTTCTCCACCACCTGCACCAAAAAGTTATCATCAGTGCTTTGCAGGGACCTCCTGGACTGTGTGTGCCTGGCTGTGTTATCTTTCCAGCAGATATAATGGTGGTTGAAAAAATCCTGTATTTGTTTGTTCCTGCCTGTGGAACCTTGATGCCTGCCTTACGCCTCCAGGTTTCTGCTAGGTATTGTGAGAGCAAAGGTAATAGCAGCTCTGCAGAATCGTGACTGAGAACTCTGCACAGCTTTATATTTCCCCTGCAAAAGAGCACATTTAATTCACATCCTGCAGAAAAGCACCTGGAGAAGGTAGATTTGTTCAGATCACTCAGAAGACTACCCAGAGCTTTCAATAGTCTTTTCTTGAAAGCTCCTACTGACTATTGCCTGAAAATAATTATTCTCTACGAGCAGAACGGCAACAATACGTATTTGGTTTTGCCTTGTGCAAAGCCTGGGGAGCATGTCACCCTGATGCCAGAGTGTGTGGGGAGTTGGAAAAAAAATTATCAAAAAAGATCTATCAGCTGTGGTTTGCTATCCTGGCTGACAAAGACTGCACAGATTAAAGATTAAATTAACTGGACACTCTGTACTGCTCTTGGCCCTCTCAAGTCCAGGTTCAGGCATGCTCCTGTGGATAAAGTGGAGATACACGGGCAAGTTTTAAGAGCGTCAGACTCACTTGAAAAGAAAGTATTTGCTTTTCTTCTAAAACTTCTTTTGCAAGCTTTCTAATTAAACTTTCCTACAGCAAATAAATAGGGGTATAGGTAGCCTATGCCAGTGCCCCAGATCTAGCAGCACTTGAGGACTCCTGTAAACCTTAGCTCCAAGCGAATGTCAGTTAGGTGCCATGTGGTATGGACAGCTTCTGTGTGCAGTGTTCTTACCTGAATACAGAAAGGACAGAGCCATTTGCCATAGGTCTTTCTAAAAATAATCACATATAAAAATAATTCAACTTGCTAATGAGCAGCTGTCTCTGGAGTGCACCACAGTGGCTTATTAATAAAGTCCACAATACTATAGATTGGATTACAGCAAGGATGAGTTCTCTGTCCAAATGAAACCGTCCAGAAAGATTGTATGAGCAGGATGTAATCTCTTTGATCAGAACTAGGGCATGTCACCATCATGAATACTCTTAACCATAATGAAATATGCCACAGAATCTGTAATGATCACGAATGCTTTGGATTACTGATCTTGCCTGAGATGCCAAAGCCTGTGTTTGGCATCTGATATGGGAATTGTGAAGTAAGATTATTTCCCCTTCCTTTTTTTTTTTTTAATTTCTTAAAAAATGTAGGGTGTTTTTTTTTTTAATTATTTTGAACCCCTAAAAACCACATCTGGAACTTTTTAATGCTATGTTGTGGCCTGAAGACAATTTCTGTCATGTAGTTACAAACTTCTGTGAATAAGTTTCTCTACTGAACTGGCTGACATATTGGTAACAGTAGTACCACAAATAGTGCTCCTAATAATTAGGAACAGGGCTACTGTGCATCCATCATTATGTATATGTTAAAGTCAAAACCAGGTATTGTCTGTTTGGGTGTATTGATTTCTGTAGCTGACTACATGGCAATTTAAAGCAGATTAGAGGAAGGCGAACATGTTTGTCTCTTCTGTGCTGATTCATGTGGGAGACTGTCTCAGCAAACTGATTATTATTTTACTGAAAAGGCTTTTAATACAGTAAATTTCACATAGTGACAATATAATGTGACTCCTTGAAATAGTAAACTGTGTAGAAACCTGCTGGGAATAGTGATAGCATAGCATCAAATTAGAAGTGTATGCAGTAGTCTGTCAGCTACTTTTCTGCTAACTGACATATAAAGAAATGCAGAGCAACAAAATTCTCCAAGGCTAGTTTTCTGTGTTCTGTTTGCATCTTTCTCAGGTTACCCTTAAACCAGCTGAGTGTGTAACCAAGGATCATATTTTCTTCTAGGAATATGAAAAATTGAGCTTGTTACAATGTTGCTTTAAATGGTTTTGTCTGAGGCCAGAATTACAAATTAGAAATCTTTATCTTTAAATGCACACTTCTGACTCCCTCATGTGTTTCCTTGTTCTGTCACTCCAAATTTTTGACTTTGACTGATAATCGTATCTGGAGAGTCTAGAGAGAAACTATAATTATCCAGTACTTTCATATAGTTCAGTTAAGACTGATTCAACAACAATATTCACAATTTATTCTACCAAACAGTTTCAAGCTGATTTGATGACAGCTTCCCTTTTTGTCCTTCCATGGATTCTATGGCTTGGAATGTGCTTTATAAAACACTGTGTGTAGGCTGATGCTGGTGTGGATGGTGCTGTTATGACCATTGAGACAAAACTAGGAGGCACTGGAACTTCATTTTGAACTGGAAAAATAGGACCAAGAACATCCTCATTTTCCAGGAGTTTTAGTCACTGTTTTAAAACAAGCATTTTAAGGATTTTTGTTCTAGTCTTAAAATCAAGCCACTTCAATAAATTTTCTCAAAACTGCAATAACAGTTTAATTACTCCTTTTCATTTTTTGAGGACAGTGCCTCAGTTTGAAGATTGCAAATCATCTCAAATAATAAAACTATTTTAAGCCGTTTGCATTGTGGCTGCATTGTTTCTAGGGACTAAACTGAAACACAGTCTGATCAATGATGCATAAATACCTTGGACTATATATATAAATGAAACCCTCAAGGAATGGTACTTAAACATTACCAATGTGTTGTAAATGGGGATTAAAGGAAGAGAATATTCTAGTATTAAATGGCTTAGTCATTTGCATGTGTCAGCAAAGCATATCAGAAAATGACTATTTAAACAGTTCTGTTCTAACAGCCTGTGTCTTTTATATGTTTTTGTTGCTCACCTCTGTTTATTTCTTTTGAAAGAATAAAGAGGTGGCTTTAGATAATGAAGAGCAGGTGAAGGAGGCACAGCGGGGAGCTGTGTGTCTGCACCTTGTGCAAAGGACCTGCAAGGAGAAGCAGGGAGTAACCTTCCAGGTCTACGACTAGGAGAGACAGAACTTCTGGAGGTCACTGGGCAGAGTTTACTGCAGCTCAGAAACTGCTGAAGCAGCAAGCCTGGAAACAAAGACCACTTGCTGGGACAGGGTACAGGAGCAGTCTAGCCTACAAATCTTGTCTCTGTCTTATCTTCTGAGTTGAGTTCTATCTGTTAGTATAAGAGTCTTCTGGGGTTTTATTTTTCATTTTTTGCTTTTTTTGAAGGTCTAACCAGATCCAGCAGAAAGGTCTGGCCAGCTTGATCTCTTCTCAGACTTCTATTTCCAAATGCCCAGTGCAGATTGTTACTGCTGCATTTACAAAGCAGTGGCAATATTGTGGAGAAGAATTGTCTACGTTCTATTTTCTAGTGTATGACATCCTTGAGATTTTATGTCCATAAATGCAGAAAAGAAAACCCTCTGTCCTGGAGTCTTGTAGCTTTGGTGGTTTGTTTGAATTATACATTTTAAACCCCTAGAAAGTGAAAAGCAGTAGATACTTTTGTGTATAATTCTGTATCTCTTCTTAATACAAGTTCCAAATTTTTTCTCGTCTTAATACAAGTTCCAAATTTTTTCTCGTACCAATCTTAATGCTATGATACTGAAGTTTCCTTCAGTGTTCTGTAGTATTCAATGTCTTTTATTCTGAAGGATATTGAATTGTAAGTCCAATCAGCTTTTTAGTTCAGTTTATAATCAGAATAGGTAAGCTAATACCATATAATCTATAATTTCTTAGTAGACATCAGCAAGTTCTCTACAGTGTAGTCCAGTGCTTGGGAAGCTCTTTTTCACCTTGCTCAAAGTGCATTTTAGAAAAATTCCACATAAAACATAATAGAAGCATAGAAAGTTGGCATGCCAAACACCTAAATAAGTCTTTTTTGTTCACTTCCTAGTAAACTACAATTATTCTCTGCCTAACTATTTTTAGGGACAATGTTCAGCTCAGCTGAAGCTTTCTCTGGGTTTTGTGCCATACTTATTCCTACTTACAACCTTTGATTACCTCAAATAATGTCTTCATTCCACTTTTACTGTAATGGATTGAAGTAATGAGTCATGGCAGAAGAGAGCCCAAACTGGTGCTGGAATTCATTTGGCCTGTGAAAAATGGGGATTTGGCCAGTGGAGCAGTAATTATAACATCCTTTCAAGCTTTTGAATAGCTGTGGACAGACATTTTTTATACTGCCTGGAAGGCAGGCAATCGGTGAATCAGTCTTTTCTGATGGAGCATTGGAACTAAATACTGACTGCTACTTCATTTTTCTTAGGTTCTTTTTCTCCAGCTGGGCATTGCATGCATGAAAGTGGGATCGGTCTGGTTGGATAAACATCTTCAATGATGAAGTATTTTGCACTTACTTTATGTTAGTAACAGTGTACTATAGTCTGCTCCCATCTAAATGGCTAGGGCAGTCCATCAGTCTAACTAAAAGAGGGAGACAGTGACACTCAAAGTTTATAAAATTCTTCCTTTGGTGTTTCCATAGTTTCAATCTGTTGTTACATGTTTTTTCATATTTTGTTAAATGCTAGATCTGAAACCTTGAACTCTTTTCTAGATCCCCCTTTTCATCCTTCCCCCCTTTGTAAAAGAAAGGAAACTTTTTGCTACAAGTTTTATATTTTCCCTCATAATTAGAGATTTTTTGGTGGTGTCCTTTATTCTGTAGCTGTTCTGAGCTCCAATGAAAATAAATTTTCTACTCCAGAAAAGGTATTGTATCACAAATACTCTTTACTGAGTTTGCACTCCAGGGAGTTCTTAATGCTCAGTCACAATACAAATTGCACCTATTAGTTTGCAATTTTGCCAAATTACTTTAGTTACAAATAATCTGACTTTAAGCAATCTTGTGGGACTCCAAAACCCAAACAAATAAAATCAGTTATGAATTTAAAGTTATTTTTCTGGTGAAGCAGAAGATAAAAGTAAATGGAATCAAAGAAGATGATACATGTTTTGGTTTTGGATTAATTGAATGACAGATAACAGAGAGCTTTTTTCCCCACCACCCACACACTTCAAATTTAAATTCTGAAGCAATGCTCAACAGTATTTTTCAAGCTTATGACTGTCTCTAAAGGGCTAAATGTAGCTAGTGACAGTTATAAATAATGCAGGCTGTATTAATGCTGTGTACTTTAAAGAAGACAAAACTCTGCTTTGGCAGGGGGGTGTTTTTGAATGAAAGGTTCCAGGAAACCATAATTTAAAAAACATTAAATATCTGACATTATTTTTGTTTAAACATAAAGATTTAGTGCTGACAATTGTAAGCTGATATAAAAACTCATTCAGGAAAAAGTCAGTGTCTGTGACAGATCCCTGGTCAATATTTTAGTGTCGTTTTCTGAGTGCTCAGAGCAGCTGCTGTGATAGCAATTCACACAGTCCTGGTCTTCCACTCCCAAGCAGCAGTAATAGGAGAAAGAGTGGGTGCTCGCAGCAAGTAACAATTAGCAGAGTGGCTCTGGGCCAGGCTAACTTAAACAATTCCAATACTTTTCTGTGACCTACTGCAGCACTGAGTTCTCCTTCAGTAATTTTCCTTGCTTTCTGACTTCCATCAATACCACACTACAGCAGCAAGACCAATTCCTTTACGTGTACCCTGTTGGTGTGACTGTCATCTTTCATCTATCTCTTTTTTCTGGCTGCAAACTATTCTTACCAGTTTGCACCTGCCACACTAAAAGGGCTGTATTTTGGGAGAGTGAGAGTCAACAAGAAAGGACTTCGTGAGGAGCAAATAACAGTTAAATTTGACATATTGACAAAATTGATGTTCCTTGCTTACATCTACTAAAAGATATACATTCAAATGATAAAAAAGGTAGTTTCTTGATTTAATTTTTGGGGTAATGGGGCTCCAAGGCAGACAGACCTTTGAAGTGGACCTGCCTAGATGGTCTGCGAAGTGAAGTGTCCACCCAGAATGCCCAAAAGACTTTAAACCTATGCCCATCTAAAACGTTTTATTAGAATTAAACTCAAAGATTTAATGTTTAAAACAAAAAATCCAAAAATCCCAGAGAAAGCAGAGCTCCAGCACTTGTTCTCTACTGTCCTTGCAGGTGAGTCTATGTAAAGCTTTGTGTTTTCTAACTCGAGAAATTTTGGCACCTGCAAACTGCTCAGTTCCCATTAGTCCCTGGGAAGTTATACCCTGAGCAGCTCTCTCTTCCCTGTTTATTTCTGTGTTTCTGCTTGGGCCTCTGACCCCTTCCCCTGCCCCACACATCTTTCTGCTTCTCCCTGGGTCCTGTCTGCTATTTCCTCCAGTGTTCCACTGGGCCCTGCTCCTTCCCAGGGGACCATGCATCTCACTGAGACCACATGAATACAACAAATAATCTGCCTCGTTTTTGGTTTTGTTTTTTTTTTTTTTTAAAAAAAACTTCATTGTGGCAAGGGGAGACACATTTGTCTAAAGAGCCTGTTGTGGAATGGTCTTGTGCAATTCCAGATGGGGGGAAAAAAATCTTCCACTGTTTAAGAGGATATGAATAAAATCCAAATGGTAAAATCAAGAGAGGACTGCAGCATGGCTCTACCTCTTGCAGAGCTTACTATTTTGAGTCTTTTTTTTTTTTTTTTTACTTTTACTTATGTATATACATATCTGCTGAACTAAGTTCTATGTTGTACTAATTTTAGTTGTTCCTGTCTGTGCAGCATACTCTAGCTTTTTGTCTTCCACTGAAGTGTCTATGTTGTACTTCTGAAATTATATAACTGCAAAGAAGTATGACTGAACAAAGTTTAAGAAGTATTGAAACGTTTATGGAGTTTTCTTGCACTTCTGCTAAGGATTAAATTGAAATTGAATATCTGCACAAAATATTTTCTATTTAGCCATTTCTTTTTGCTATAAATCCTCAGTTATTTCTTATCTGAGAGAAGATGAAAACTGAAATTCTGCAGTTTGGGTAACATGAAGATCAAGAAACTGAGATTCAGAGAAATGCAGTACACTATATTTTCCTTTTTTTATAATTTAATAGCTATTAAAAAGCAGAATTTAAATTTTATTTAATTACTACAAGTGAGAGAAGCCTAATAATAAAATAGGAGAAAAGCCTTCTTTTATGCTGAAGCAGTAGTGCTTGCAAATAAACTGGTGTTTATTTATCAAGTGATCTCTTAGACCGCCATCCTTTTTATTGCTGCTTCTGATGTTTTTGATGAATTCGTAGCATGTGTTTTTGAGATGGTAATGACACTCAACTTATAGAAGCATTGGGAAAATACTAAGCTTTGTAAACTGATTTCTCATCATCAGATGAAAAGCTAGCTAAGTGAAAAATTATGCTGTAAAGCTTCAAGTGGCTGAATTCAAAGAATATTTAACATGTATTTGCAATTAAGCTAGGAGTTATTTTCTTGAAATTGCCATCAGGTAATTGATGAGTCTTTCATGAGAAGTAAGATGACAGCATGGGTGCCCTATAAATCACTAAAATTAATGTTTGTCTTGCATTATTATAATAGCACTGTTCTTGATTAAATCATCTGGGCTCTGCTCTTACTCCTAGAGAAATCTTGGTGCTGATGTTGGTGAGGCTGTCAGCATCTCATTCACAGAACAAACAACCTGGCTACTCTCAAAGGGTTTGCAGTTCTTAGAATGAAAATAGCCCTTTCAACATAAATCAATATCCCAAAGTCATGAAAAGTCTGTAGCAAGCAAATAAATAGTTGCACTAGAATATCCTTAGGTCCTCATACATTTTGTGCAACCACTGAAATGGTATAAACATTAGCAGCTTCAGAAATAAATGAGATAGTAAGTAGCTCAGTTAATGTCGTGATCTAATTAGGTTGGGTAGAAAAGCATGCTTTAATCTCCCTAATTACCTACTACTGGAGGAAGAACAGTTAAAAAATGGTGTGAGTTTTCTTCAGGAACAATACCAATACAAGACCCTTCTTTCCTGGAAAAATCCTTCTTGGAAAAGCAACTACTCATAGCTGTGTGGGTGGGGAACAAACAATATTCAAAGGGCAAGTTAGATAAACTGGGATAATTTCATTTGCATGAAAGTATGGATGTTTGCGCTGGAATAGCCGATCTTTACATATGTTTTGGACTTCCTGCCCAGTTTCTGACATTTTGGGGGACTTTATTCTTTCATATGTGCCAATGTGATTTAACATGTTAGTATCTCAGGGAAAAAAAAAAAAGCGTTAATGTTAGCCCTACTTTAAGCAAGAAAGTGAAGTAGGCCTATAGATCCTCCTTCCAAAATACATCCAAAAAATCATAGATTCCCAAAAGTTTTTCCTGCTGGAATCTAACAGGAGCTGAATATTATTAGGGCTTACATTTTGCAGGGAGGTATTAAAATATACTTCAGTTTTGATTTTTTGCAAGATGTACAGGAAGCCAGAATATCAGCTGTCAGTGTTCCTCATCAGTGCAGAAAGGTGTATATTGAACCTGAAGAGCTGGGTGAAACCAAGTATCTGTGCCTGTGATGAACCAAGTAGCAATGAAAACCAGTGAAACAGGGGCTCACTGTCAAGCCAGTACCTTATCTAGTAGTAATTTCATTTGGAAATCTTTTCTGTTACACAATTAAAATACTCTTATTCAGCCAGTCACCTCTGGAAATGATTTCGGAGTTCTATAAACTGCTGCAGCCATCCTGAATATTCTTTTCTGGTTGGATTGCATCCTGACTCCCTGTGCTTATAGGAGGCACAGTGAGATTCTTAATTCCCTATACCTAGGTAAAATCTTACTTAAAGGAGACTGAAGTTAACACACATTTTATGTGCATTAAACCATACCCTGTCTTGTGACAATAATAAAACATGTTTATTCATGGGGGAAAAAGCTCTAATTTCTTTCTCTGAATTAAATTCTCTCCTTTCCCTTCCTCTTCTCTCAGTTGTGTTTCTCCCTCTCATCTTACTGAAGTGGCTTTTCCATGAAAGAAAATATTTAGAAATCACTGTACAAAACATCAGCACTTCTCATTTTCTCTGGTTGCTTTTGGCAGTGGTTAATGAAGTCCTGACGATAGCTAATTAGGCTATAAACATGTTTTCTAATTGTAAAGATGTGTCTACTCAGGAAATGAATGGTGCTCTTGAGAGGACCCCTTCCCTCGACTATTTATATTGGAGATCTGGTCTTTAATGTGATGGGAAATAGAAGCATTACTGAATACACCTGAATACTCAGCATGATCTTCATTGGCTCTTTTGACTGTATGTTTCTATTAAAATCATAACAATAATAATAATGATGATAGATGGGGACCCCGATGGCTGCCCTCCTTGCAGCCTTGCAGGGATGACACCATGGGAATCTCAGCTCAGGGTGGCACTTCTGGGCTGCCATTTTTATTGCAGGAAACTGGGAAAGGCTGTGAAGAGCTGGAACAGATGGGATGGCAAGGTGGCAGGCAAGTGGGCAGGAAGCCAGAAAGTCTCAGTCATTGGAGTTGACTAAACTGACTTGTCCTTGCAGAATTTGCTGGATTGACTTTTTTCTGATGGAAAATTTTTGTCTGTCTCTATTGAAGAACAGTAGTGGTTTTGAACAAAGATCATCTTCCCTGCCAGGCTGGACCTGTCACCTCACTTTCTGTGCTCCTTGGGGTGGGGTTGCAGGGCCAGGGCAGGTTGCTTCAGTGGGGCAGCACAGTGGTATCTCACATGGGTGCCTCAGCAAAGGGTACCTGGTACCCTCCACTGAGGCCTTGGGAGTCCACTCCAGAAATCTGGGGTACTCACAGCATTTCCTGAGTATAAAATGTAGAACTACTCTCACTCAGTTCTTAGCTAGACTAGACTAGAGACAAACTAGGCTATTGGACAATTTTGTTGAGCTCCTATTTTCTGATCTCACTGTGAAAATGCCTGAATTAAGTGAGCAGTTTTTAAGGAATTAAATTTTTTTTTAGTGCAGTCTAAGAGTACCCTGTGGGATTTAGGCCATGTGTACATTGAAAGGTCCCTAAAAATGCCCAGCTTGGGGTTTTTTTTGCAAGTACCCAGGAGGAATGATATCTGCTATTACTCTCTGTGACACTGTTGCCACCATTAATGAAGCCAACTCTTGCCCTGTGAGACTTGTATCCTGTTTCTCAGAAAAGTTGCTTCTATTTATCTATCTATTTATTTATTTTTAGCAGATCTAGTTATAGCAGCTGTCTTGCTTCCTTTGCCTTGCCTTTTAAGCATGGAATTTTGATTACATCCTTGTCGCCTCTGAAGTATGAAAAGGCAGTATTGCTGAGTTTTGTTGTTTTTGTTATTGTTATGTTATTGTTGACAAGTCAGTTATAATGCCTTCCCTTCTGCTCTTCAGAGAGACCACCAAACTGTATTTGAGGGAGATAAAGCTTTTTTGATGATCACATTTAATATAGGCAGATGAACAGAATTTTAAAAACAACTTTACTGCTTGACCTCAGGGGAAAAAAGAACAATATATACCATGATGATTGAATATAACTAATTTCATATACTTTGTTGTTGAATTTGTCTTCCCCTCCTTAATTTAATAAAAGTTTGCATATTCATGCGACAAAACTTACTAGCAGTATATTGTTTTCTGCAATTTTTCAAGGGCAGATTATTTTTTGTGTCATGATTTACTTTACCTCCAAGATTTCCAAGTTTTTCTAAATGAAATTTGGGTTATTAACCAGATGAAAATATTTTTCTTTGTTTTCTAACTTATTTGGCAATGCTTTCTAACTAACAGTAGCAAACTAACAAGTAGAAAAATAAGATTTGAAAACTTTGCTTGAACAAAGCAGGAGAAGGCTAGGATGTTGGGAGAGTCTCTTCTGCTCATTTCTCAACTATTTGTGCTCCACACACCACAACAGGCTGTACAACCCACTGCCAAGCCAAAGTGGGCTGCTCGTCCATATGGGCCCAGCTAGCAAACACAGTGTGCATCAGAAACATTGGATCTACTGCCCATGCACTGATCACCTGTGCCATATATTCATAGCAGGTTCCTGGGTCAGATTCCATTCTGGGGGATTTGCAAACAACTGAGTTTGGACATGAGGTGCAACTCTGAAGTTTATAGTTTTTTAAGCCTTTTCTTTAATAAAGATTTTCTGCTCTAGTCCATTTGAGGTTTGATTTGTAACTTAGTCATGTCTTAATCACTGGACAGAAAATCTGCAATATTTGCTTTCACATGTGGTGCAGCTGCTGCAGAGCCTGAGCTAACAGGAAAGGAAATCTTCTAGCTGAAGTAGTAAAATAGAAAGCCTTGGAGAATACTTGGTGTTAATGCAGGTAGTGTTACATTAGAATGAAGTATTTGCAGCCTTCCAAATACTAGGAAAAAGTCAAATGAACAGTGATTGTTAGTAGACAATTCTGTGCTTGTTTTTCTTCAGAAAGATCAATTTCCCTCTGATGGATCAAAGAAAAAATCCAATATTTCCACACTAACAGCTAATAGAAAACAAGGAAGCAACAGAAAATTAAGTTGCCAAACTTTATGTCCCTTTGGGATCAAGGATTGTTGAGTCATGCAAAGAGACATTGAAGCAGCAGAATGTAGAAGTTCTCTAGAAGAAAAATAAAGCCACAGAGATTTACTTTCCTCCCATTCACAAGGTCAACATGCACACTCTCTTCTGCTGCTTCTGTGCAATTTCTCCATGAGAGCTGCTTGGTCAGGTACAGTGAAACAAAGCAGCATTAGCTGCAGTGCTATGAAAATAGTTTTGCTTATGGAAACACACGTTTATCATGAGTAAATGTAATGTAAATTGGCATAGTAGAATGAAGCTTGTAATTGAGACTGGAGGCTGTATTGCTTTCCATGCAATAATGCCTTTTACACAGCTTGTCTTAATTCCTCTGTGAACGTGTGGCCTGTACAGAAATGGGTGTTGCATTCTTTCTTTTTTGCTGTGGCATGTTTTCATGTGGCCATGCAGGTCTGGTCTCTTCCCTGGGTTACAGCTATGAGAGGTGCAGAGAGTAAGTTTGGTATTTCTACTGGCTTCTTAGCAGGGAGAAAAGGCTCCTTCTCTGGGTGACTTGGGAATATGCTAGTTCACAAAGGGCTATAGAGCCAGAAATAATCTTTCTGTAGGTATGAGGGATTTCAGAACTTCATTTACAGTGTGGTATTTTGTTCTGATCAGGTGACTTCATCCAGGCGGTGGTGGGCAGGCAACCTGTCAGCCCCGTTGTGGCCCTGTGCTGAAGGTTGAGCAGGGCTGTGGAGGGGAGAGGAGACTGCATTCATGCAAGGCAATCAGGCAAACAGCTCTCATGGGAGGCATAACCCACTGGAAACCTGCGGCAGGAGAGCAGCCCAAAGCCAGTCCTATGGCTGAGAGAGGGCACATCCCACAGGGGCTCTTTATGGGTCTGAGGCATTTTTTGTAAATCAGGAAGAACTGAAAATTGCTGTAGTAGAAAGTGAAGATCGGTGGAAAGAAGCACTGTGCAAGGACATGGAGGGAAGGGAAAAAGGTTTGTTCTCAGGTAATTTAATTTTAATCTGTCCATCCCAGCAGGTCTATGTTTTCTTGCTTTAAAAGGTTACCTTGGTCTAGTTTTCCGTATGTTTCATTTTAATGAAACCTGGCTTTGCAGATTGGAAGCCTTTGTTGCCTTTTGGCTTTGAAGTGGTGAAGCAGTTCCACGCTGAGGTACTGGCCAGTTCAGGTCTTGTAATGTATCACAATCAGAGGAGAATAATATATATCATAATATATCTAGTAATTTAGAAATTCACTCTTGAAAAAGGAGTAATAAAGAAAACAAGCACCTTCTGGTAAAAAGCCCCAAACAGCCAAAATATCTAACACCTTTCTGATTTTGTTCTGTCATACACTGGTGGGAGGATCTAAGTCAGTCTTATTGCTTCAGTTCAGAAAAATAAGAAGCAGCACTATGCAAGAGATCTCAGAGGGGAAAAATCATAGAATCAGAGCTTTGGCATATGTTATTTTCTATTTTGAAAGTTAAATATATCTAAACACTATAACTGGGATAGTCAGTGAACACAGACTGTCAAAAATATTTTCCTGTAGTCCTCCTAGCCCGGGTACAATAAGCAGGCCCAGCATGCGGTTTACACGTTCCCCTCCTACAAAGTAGATTCCTCACTGCCTTCTTGGGCTTCATAAATATGCAAGGTATGAATCGAAACAGAGAAGCACTGTCTTTGCAGAAAATATGTGATTTTTTTCAAGCTGTGGTTATGATCCTCAGGGCGTTGTCAATGTCACAGGATTTGGGTTTGTGCTGAGATTGCTTGGCTGTTTGGTTTTCATGTTCTCATTCCATTTCATAAGAAATTCAAATGTCTTTCAAAATAGGTATCTTTACAGTCATGTGTTTTTAAATCAGAAGTGATAAGCAAATAAGTTGTGAGTAATGCTGGCATCAGATACTTCACCAGATACTCCAAATTTACCCACATTTTAAACTTATAACACGCATTAATGTCCATGTTCTTCTGGTTAAGACCAAAGATAAATTTATCTCCTTTATATCAGAGTTGTTTTGACCAATCATGTTACTTATGGACATATATTTAACCTTTTAGTATGGCATGAAAACGCATGCCGATTACTTTTTCTAAATACCTACTTTATTTTGCTTGAGTGCCTGTTAGAGACTTTAGCTTTACTTTGCCTTCGAATAAATGTTATAAAAATGGGAAGAATGTTGATGTCTGTGAACATCTTGGCTCCAGGGTTTGACACTCTAAATCTGGCTAAAATCTAAACTCCTCTAATGTTTCTTTACCTGTACTGACAAGAAAAAAGATAAAAAAAAATCAGTGTGGGCTGAAATTCTAAATGCTCACTGAAATGCAGCAGCACAGTGATTTGCTTGCTTTAGCTATGATCCTTTGTGTTTCCCTGGCTGTTTAACATAATTTTTGTCTCTCCTACAGCATTTTGCAAGCTAGTGATTGAGAACCTTTTGAGAAACTGTGTAACACAGCAGGAGGTTATTCAGATCCTATCTTTATTATTAATTTTTTAAGTCCTATGGTTACAATTAATGACGGGTTTGGGGAAGGCTGGTAGGTGCTTTGCAGTTTTGCCTTCCAGCAAGACCTGCAGTGTCAAGCACCACATGCCACTATCCTCATCACAGGAGCACGCTGCTGCAGAGCTGTTCTTATCATGTTTTTCTCCCAAGCTCCCATTCTAATAAGGAAAGTGCTAAGCGCCAGATACTCTATTATAAACTAACGATTTCTGATTTGACAAGCAGAGATGAAAGTCAAATATTTTTTAGGCAGCAAGGGAGTTGGATATCCTGCTTGTTTGACATTACTGAGGCATTTTGCTGGTGATGTTTCTGCATATTAACTAGTCTAATGTGAAAAGGTTTGGTGAAGATCTAGGCAAACATTTGTTTCTTTATAACTGGGTCTTTGGCTAGTCATGGGAGTGCCTGGCCCACCTGGGAAGTGGGGATAATTATGCTCAGCCCTAGCAAAGTGCTCTGAGCTCTTTGGATGGAAAGTATGGTTAATACAAAGATCAGCAGTAGTCCCGTTGGGGTAGCACAGAAAGAATACTCTTGCACAAAACATATTGAGACTTGATCAGCACATGTCTCTGATGGTAAAAAGATGTTGTTTTGTGGAATCAATCCTTTTTTGTTGTCAGTCAGGTGGATTGAGTTTGCTAGGTAAAACTAGGCAGTTTTAAACTAACAAAATGGAGTTGAGAATGGTGAAATCTACATTCTTCTTTCTGCAAACTGTAGGTTTTACCTGTAATACATATACTGTAAAGACAGATGGATATGCAATACAGATTTTCATAGGGTACAGCTTGGTAGTAACAAACCCTTTAGATACCTTTTCATTATTACTGTGCAGGGTTTTTTAAAATGGAAGTTGCTGTCACATGAGCCTCTGGTGTTTTGTAGCAACAAATTTGAAGAAAATTATAATAAACCAAGTCCTTATAAAAATTGAAAGTGCTAGCAGAACTTAATTACTGGCAGAGGGCAGCAGGAAGAAAACTGACTGTCAGATGAATAGCTCCCCTGAAGGTTTTAATTTTTAATTATAGATTAAAGAAAGCCTTTGCCGAGTTGCCCAAGATCAATATGAAATAAAGATCATTCATCCACACTACAGTGCACTAATGGCATAGTTATAAATATTAAAAAAGAAAATGAAAGTAATATAAACAGCCCTATTTTCCGGGGACAATTACTTCAACTTATAATACTTCTCTATGCTGTGGCATACTGTAGACTATTCAAAAACAGTGGCCATGTTCTGAAGGCCTGGAAGAATGCAACAGAAAAAATAAGTTAATTAGCAATTGCGTATATTCATTGTGACTGAATTTTCCCCAAAGGTTCCTGCTGGAGGATTTTTGCCTGGCAGGTGAGCGAGCTGCATCATTGCATAATGACATTTTCAGAATGCAGAGTGTGTGGCACAACCCTGGGAGTGCAGTTTGCTTCAGTGCAAGAGTCACATTTTTAATCTGAACTATGGCATTTTATTGCTTTGCTTAATTTTTACTCAAATTTAGTTGTTAAATTGCTGACCTTTATCAGCTCTGAGGCTATGAAATCATTAAATTAATAATTAATGTATTGAATCATGATGTTTAATGTAGCCAACAACCATTCTATTCCATATGAAAGAATGAAATCAGATTCAGTTGTAATTTAATGAACCTTTGATTCTTTTTTGCGTTCTGAATAATGCTGAAACAGGTACGTTTATTTTAGTCTCATACATAGGTAAGATTAATTTTTTTTTTTTTTTAAGATACTCTATCTTTTGAGGAGTGAGCTAGAGTTATCTCCATTGACAATTTTCTGAAATAAACCAGCTGTAATCAAGGGAAGACCCCCTGGTGAGCTGGCTGCATACTAGATGCGAGCTCTGCTTACACTGTCTCAGGGATGATTTGCTCTTAACTCCTGGTGCCGCAAGCTAGCTCACTGTGTTGTTCAGAGGCTCACAGAGATGCTGACATGATACTTTTGCTCTGTGAAAGCCAAAATGATGGGAATGAGGAACACCTAGTGCAGGAGCTGTTTGCTGCAGATGCCAAAGACAATTAAGTGGACTTCACTGAGCCTGGTTGTGGAGGAGTCTAATCCATTCACTATGTAATTGATTAGTTGCAATTATGTTTCTAGGTCAAATGAACAAGATTACACCAACGCTCTTTCAGTTGCCCATCAGTCTGTCAGTACTGCTGGTCAGTGGCATGGAAATATTGTCGTTTATTCTGGTTTACACAGCAGAATGCAATGTCAGAGACAGAAACAAACCGATGACTGAGGCAGACTACCTTTTAATAGTGTTTCAGAAAGAAACTTGTCTCCTGTGCAAGGCTGCAGAAGAAGACATCTTCCAGTGACAAAGTCCTTGAGTGAGACTGTCTTAAAATGTGCAAAAAGTGTTATGTGCAGATGTGTGGGAATGGGGTGGATGGTACTGTCTTCAGCTTGTGGAGTCAACAGAGAGAACAGGATGTGGAATCACATGAGCAGCACACCCAGAAGAGCTGACGTTACTGGCAGGTAATTAATTCTCTCAGGTACTCCCTTTTTTGGTGACCTCCCCTCTCCAAATCTCTTATTAAAGAAGGCAGATAGCAGAAAACCAATGAAAGATAACAGCTGTAACCTTTTCAATATGGCAGCCCATAGGGAAATATTGAGTAACGTTCCTTGTGTTTTACTGTGCAGCAACTTTAGTTGTCAAAAATTTGAAGGCTTCTTTGCACTCACTACCAACACAGGGAGCTGTCAAGAGGGGAACTTGCTCTGCAGAATGGTTTAACTCAGCTATTTTGACAGGTTTCTTGGTGTTGCTTTTTAGCTGTTGACATTCTCTGACAGAGAATGTCCAGAATCCATCTTTCAAAAATGGGAGCAAAATACTTTGCACAATAAGTCTGGCTTAGCAGTCCCATATTGTTTGTGAGCTCTTTTTCTCTTGCCTGCAGTTAGCAGAAGCAGGTACCTGAGCTGTTACAACTCTGCCTGCAGTGTTCTTCACTTGATGTTGCTGTCTAAGAGCACTGAAGGTTGGGGACATATATCCCAGGTAGGAAGTTGCAAGAAATCCCAAGATTATTTCAGCACTGAATGTCATAGAAAAACGTTGTTTTAGGTTATTGGTGCAGGGGAGGAAGTGACGTTAAAAGGTGAAAAGTTAAGATGCAAACAGTGGATGCAGCTGGCAGAAACACCCTGGTTACCAGCCAAAGCATTAGACTGCAATAGATACAGACAGGCATTTCAAGGGGAACAAGTTAGTATGTCTCTAGCATTAGACAGCCCCAAAGTGTGTATTCAAGAAGCAGCATGAAAAAATTATTATTTAAGAATTTTACTTTATAGCTCTTTGTAACTGTGTACATCTGAGATGAAAGTCAATGGGGACACTTTAAAAGTAATGTGCATCTGTACAGAGACTCCTGTGTTGTGCATGGCAAACACTATCTCTGTGAATGTGTGTGCTTCTCAGGCCTCTGGGAGGGCTGCACAGACCCCTGCTGTATTCTATGGCCTTGTCAGAGCACAGGTACTAAGGTAACTGTGACACAGAACTACTTGTTAAGCAGTGTTATTGCTTCTAACTCCGGTGCCCCCTACAAATGGCCTTTCTGTCTTCTTATGATGACTCCTATTTTGTATGCATGCCATTGTAGAATATACATTATCTCAAATATTTTAGAAATTAATGTACTGTATCAATATTTTAAAAAGCTTTGAAGACTCTGAATGTCATACTGAGAGGAGGCATAGTTTAAGGCATAGGAGGCAGCAGCTGGAAGAGGTTTGGGCTGTTTGCCCATTTTGGTCACAGATGTGCTGTATGACCTTGTCCAGCCATGTAGGACCACCTTGAGCTCAGACTTTCCTGTGCTGGGAGTAGTTCTGATAACTGCAGAGGAGGCTTTACATACTGTGAGATACTGTACAAAGCAGTAGAGTGTGATCTTGACCATATTTTTGTCTGTAAAACCTTTATTTCCTTCACAGAGGTGATACAGATAAACTGAACATCTCATATTCGTAAGTGTAAGGGCTGTTATAGCAAAGTGAGTTATTGCTGTGTGGACGATGTGATTTCCAGATCTCAGCAGAAGTGTTTCAAGAGTAGAGTTTTGCATCAAATCTAAGCAACTCCAGATTCGCTACCTGCAAATTAAAATCTTACAGTCAAAACCAGCAGCACATGGGGATTATCCAGGCTTTGTCTGTGATGGGGCCAAAGTGCAAAGCAGAACTTCATGGCAGTTCCTGGAGTTCTCTTTCTACTTGCAGGATTTTGCATAGCAAGTAATATTTTTAATTAAATTTAGATTAAAACCCAAACAAAACCACAAGTGCAATAAATATAATTATGTCCAAAATTGCATGTATTTTTGTTGTAGTTATGTCTGGAAGAGTTTGGATTCCAAAGCTCTCTTTACCAGCAGCAAGGCCAGTCCCTGTACATGGGTTTTTAAAGCAACTGTATGAAGGTGGCTGTAAGGATGGACGGAGGAAATAAAATCTCAAAACAGCGATAGGAAGACATAAGGCTTGAAGAAAAAACAAGAAAAAAATTCCTGTGTAACAACTGTATTTGCAGTTCACAGCCTATAACCAGTTTACTTAGGTAGTAATTAATAATTTGAGTTCACCTGTTAACATTTATTAAAAGATATTTTTTTTTCCTGCAAGCTCATTGGAAGCATCATGGACAGGGACTGAACTGAAGCTCAGTCCTTTCCCCCTCTGCTTTGGAGCCCAGCTCCTCAAGTCCTTCCTATGCCTTCCTGCTCTGGGAATTAAGCTTTGAAGGTTTCCTTATGGCTTCTTTCATCAGCAATTTAAGAGTCCTGCTTCCCTGGACTGAACTATTGGAAGTAAATTTAACCCATTGCTTTAATGGAAATCGTTTGAGTATGACTGAGAGCACCTTTTGGTTTCACTGGCACTCCATGGGCCATCCTTTAGTGAGAAAACAGAGGAGGTTATGCATCAACAGATGTTATAGCCTTTCCAGTAGTGAGAGAGGTACAAGCAGTAAAATTTGGTTTTGATCTTGAAGTCAAATCAAGGTAAACAAGTTTGAACCTCTACAAAAAGCAGAGGTACTACTAAAGAAAAACTGGTAGGGATTTTGTACAAAGAACAGGAAGATACTTCAAAGTCAAAGGGGCATTTAAGTTGTCAGGGAGTAATTACAAAAATTGGAGCTGGGCCAGCATGCAAGTACTGGTGTCCCTGACTTTTACAAATGGCTCGATGAAATCTTAATGATAAGAAAAATGTCAAGGCCTCAGCCTTTACTCCTTGGATAGAATGTCATCTCTTGTATGTATTCCCTGAGGTCTTGTTGGATTGTTTGCTCTCCTAATAGAAGGAACCTTTTCTATGAATCACTAGCATAAACCCATGTAACACCTCTGGTTTTGTGGAAGGTCTTCCATTCTGATTATTTCAATACTATAGGATTTAAAATCAGAGATTTCAAAAAATAGTGCAATAAATACATGTGAAATTAAAAGTCTTGCAAAATTGAAGTGTAGGTGTTGCCTTCATTATAAAGCAGCCTTAAAAGAGTTCTGCAGAAAGATTAAATACTTGTGGTGTTCTCTCGAGTGAACATGGGTCTGTAAACCCTCATCCTGCTATATTTGTTGATCAGCTGAGAAGGGAAGCCACATCTACACTTCCTGTTGTATCTTCTACAATAGACTTGATATGCAGTCTTACTGTAAAAATGGTTGTCATCCATCAACCTGTATGGTCTTAGGGGGAAAAGCTTGTTCTCTGAAGAGTGCTAGAAGCAATCTTTAAAAAATTTTGGAGTGTATGGATTTTTACTTGGGTCAGAGATTTGGAGATGTAAAATTAAACTACAGAACATCTCAAACATTTGCTGTAGCTGTTGTCAGGATTAAGCTGTCGGCTACAGTTTTGTCCAGAGCTTTAAATGAAAGTAGTATAGATCTTCTTTACTTTATGTAACCTTGTTTTTCCTAAGAAGCATGGCAAGTATGGTAACTATATCGTGTATTCACCCTGCAGTGCACATATAAATTCAAATAAAAGTAATAGAGGTTAGGATGTGGTCAGTGTCGTTTGAACTGCTCAATACATATCGACAAAGAATCAGAACAATTTTATAGGCAAATTCTGATCTATCATCTCTTCACAGACTACTATCATAATATTAATGGAAAAAGTGTAATGCTATATTTGATGAATTGTGACCCCCATTGTGAGTCTTGTCTGATGTATCAGTGACTTCCAACCTTTTTCCACTTGTGGACCACTTAAATTTTTAAAATGCCAGTTTGGTTTCTTGTATTGCAAGTGTAAACCTACTGATAATAATGGGCTTTCTGCTCTTAGTTACATATTGCCAGCCTTTTATAAACATTACAGAGCCCCTGCTAGGGGTCCACAGATCACAAGATTAAAACCTCAGGTTTACACAAACCACTGTTGGATGGATGCTATCCTTGGTTGGATGGGTATGAATGTTTGACAGCTGTTTGTGTGACTGCATGCAGCATTAATGGATTCATAAAAGAATGAGGGAATCGTTAAGTAAATCCTCACTCAACTTTTTCAAGCTAAACCTGTAAGCTTCCTCATCCTCACATCAGTTCTCTCCACCCAGTATCATCTACAGTGCATATTTCTGACTCCTGCTTCCATAGACTGCTCCAAACTTGTTAAATGGTATGAAATTGATGTCTCCTTAGTGCTTCAAATGCTGAATAAGCTCTCCACTTAAAAAGATGCCTTTGTGTTATATAGTTTTATAACAGAGATGTGTTTTGATGGTTAAGTTTGCAAGAGTTACACTTTATAGCTTTTTGTGCAAACATTTGCAAATAACTTTACTCCTCTGTTTTTAAGCTCTTATTCAAGAATATTGCATTGTTACTTTTTATTATGCTGAAGAGTGCTTGCAGTGCAAAACACTGGTTTATTTCAAGCTTTTGTACGTATTGAATTTTTAAAGTAATACACTTCTAACTGCAAGCTATGGCTTCCAGGTCTTTTTGTCATTCAAGATCCTCTTGCCAGAGCTGGAGAGGTAGTGATTTTCACTAATTTCTCAATGCATTTCAGGTTCTATGTGCCTGTATGTTTAAAATATTTTTTTCTGTAGAAAACAAAGTAGGGGACATTTTAAACAAATCAGCATACACTAATAGTCATTCAGGAATAGAAAATTTAAAATATTGGAGGAGAGTCTCGAGTTTATTTCTAGCCATATAAAAAAGGGTCAGAAAGATAGCATATGAAGAGTGTAGCAGGGTGGAAAAAAGCAAAGATTGAGGAACTGTATGAATCTGTGTACAGTAGGTGTATACATGTAAACTATAATTTGGAAGCTGCATGTGGAGCACTAGTTCTGGATTAAAAAAAGTAAGATGTGTGATTTAATTGGAAAGGTTTACTGAGATATTTTGCATAGAAAAAAAAGGAGTATAAATAAGGGAAGACAGTACATCCAAAAAACTACTGACAAAATTGTCATTTGGCTGCCCTGAGAGGGAACATTGGCAAGAATGAGAGACAGAAAGGTCAGAGAAAGAATAATGGGAAACAGCTATTTATAGCCACTACCGCATACCTCCTAGGTGTTTCAGCATATGAAAATGCAGACTACACCAGGAGAAGTTAATGCAGGTAAGAAAGGTCAGGGAGGCAGTCATTGCTGAATGGCATTATCTGGATCTTTGTGGAACTGTTGGGGTGGGAAACCCATTTCTGTATGTGGAGCAAATAGCCGTAGGAAACATAGAAAGTATTCAGATAAAGCCATTATTATATTTGTAATAATATTAGTTTTGGCTCTTGCAAGAAAATGTTTTGTATATGTAGGAGAAAAGTGTTGTAGATTCATACCCTGTTTGTGGAACGGAACTACTAGAAACCGTATGGTCCCAATAGAGGTTATAAATGAAAATATGGAGGTGAAAATGACTCTGAAGAAATCTCATTTCTATGCTCTGGGTTAAGTGCATGAAACCTACAATGATTATAAATGAAAGTTCTTCATTGGAGGCAATACCAGAAGTTATACATGAATGAACAATCCAACTTCCAGTTGTTCTCAGGAGAAAAGAAAGTTTATTTACTAATACCAGCAAAGCTTGGGCTAAGGTGCTCCGACCTGCAGAGATCTAATACAACCCCTCTGCAGAAATGGCTGCTGCCCTTGCCTGGCTCTGGGCACTTGGCAGAGCAATTACCTTGTCCAGGTGGATGAAGCAGAAGAGGTTCTGAACTTTGAGAGGTTGTCTAGGCATGCTTGAATCAGGTCATCTTTCTTTGTGATTGTGGTGATTCCACACTGTTTTGACCATTGCTTAGAGTCACTGAACTTTAAAATGGCATCGCTTTGCTGAGGTCTTCTGACTAATGAGCTTGTCTGTCTGTAGGAGGTACCAAACTCATTGCTATTCATTGCAACAAAAAGCTCATTTAAGCTCTCCCCTCCCAGTCCCACCCCCATGATAGTACTAACTGTGGCAGTCTTAAAAGAAGAATTAGAGTCCTCACTGCAAGTACCATCAAACATTCATTGTCTGGTACTCTTTGAAAGGAATAGTACTGTACCCATCATTGTGGACTTCTGATATCCTAATTACCTGCAAGCAATTCAGGTCACAGACCTTGTGTTTGAGTTTTCCCTTTTCAATTGATCTCTTGGAGTTTAAGAACAGTAATAAAAGCTGAACTGGAAACTCTCACTAGAACTTAGAAATAACAGTGGAAGGCATTTAATCTTTTCATGACCATTAGTGAGAATTTCCATTTGTGTCCACACTGATTGTGATCACATTACTGGCAGAGACATGAAAAACAAGCAGAGAAGAGACAAACATTTGTTCTTTAGTCATCCATTTTGTGGGCGTGACGTCTGAAGAGTCAATAAACCACACTGTCAAACTGATACACCAGTTTGTATCATTGGTGATATGGCATATAATGAGTTTTTTTTACTGATACATAGAATCTGCAAAATAATCTTTGAACACTCCCCCATCCCCAAAAATCGCAAGGGGGCCTCTCTGCCCAGCACTCAGCAGTCTCTGATAACTATAAGAAAGCAGATTCTACCTGTTTGAATGTTTGTGTCTTTTTCATGGTGATTTTTTTAATGTGGATTTTTTTCCCTTTTTAATTTATGGGAGAAGACTAGATTAGTTTATATTTCATGATCAGTCTTTAAGCAACTAAATAAAAAAATTAATTTTGCTAATATATTTTCAATTATACTTTGTTTCTCAGAATCATAACCTTATAATTTTTCTGCTGTGTGAATTAATTGAAGTAATCCAAGAATTTTCAGTCTGTCTAATACTATGTGCATAAAGTCTATTTTATAAACTTAGCAAATCCATGAATTCAAATGATCTTCCTTGAATTTTCTTTTTCTGTGTTTCATTGGTTGGAGGATGTTATGCATTTTTTAAGTGAAAGAACAAACTTATGAGCCATTATCTGTTGCTATTACATTAATATCTTTTTAATATATCCCAAATAACCCCACTGTAACTTTATTGCATTCTCTTTTTAATATGGTTTGATTTATTATAAAAGACAAGGCTGAAGTGATAAAGCCTTGCAGCAAATTCAGGTTAGTTTAACTAATTGGCTTCAATGAAGTTAGATTAGCAGCTAATAAAAGGCACCTCTTACTTCATCTATGCCACTGGCATTAGCTTCCAGTTCTGGAGACAGTAAGCAAACTAGAAGTCAAACACATAATTGAAAATATTTGTCTTGTTTTTTCTGGAGTTTCCAGATTACCTTTAGTTGTCTTTGCAGATTCCCAGTTCAGGGAGCTTGTGCCAATAACCAGTGAACCAGAATTTTCTGCTGCATGAAATGTTACCAATTTGTTGATTCATCAAAACCAATTCAGTATAATTTCTGTTTATTTTGCTGTGATTGGCAAATATGGGCACGGATTTTTATATGCATCTTGATATCCGACTGCTGTAATAGTTCCTGTCTGGGAATCATGAATAACAATAATGAGAACCATAGCCCATGTGAGAGAAATTCATGATGCATATGCATCTGTTTTTTGGACCATTTTCTTCTGTAATAAAACTCAGAAAGTCTAAGTAGTGTGACATAATGATGTAGGAAGCATGGCAAGGGCAGGCTGTGAAATGTGCTGCATTATACAAAGTTTCTTGTTGAGGGTGCAGTACTACCGAAATAGATGCTATTTATGCTTCATATTTAGATTTTAGATTTTTATTGTCAGGCTGTGTACAAAAAACAGTTTTGTCTTTCCAAACAGATTTTGCTATTTGTACTTTGCAAGTTTTTCCTTGAACTGGCTTTTGTTTCTGTGTTGAGAATGATAGGATAAAAAATGTTTCCATGGAGCAAATGGTTTTAAGAAACATAAACTGTACTAAAATGAAATTTAATTCAACCTCCATCTGATGAACCATTGAAAGTCTAGGACATTAGATGATACTGGAATATTTAGGGTGAAAACTGCAGTCCACGTGGGAACATTTAAGACTAGCAGAGAATACTGAGTTGCACAAAGGCAGCCGAGAGGGGTAAGAGGCTGGAGGACACACAGAATGCTGCAATGTTTTCCTATTTATATTTTTTATTTATATGGGTTAAGTTGTACAAATCTAAATGTCTTTTGGTGAATTCAATTAAATATGACAATTGTCTCAAAACTAAGTGGCAGAAATGTCCCAAGGGAAAGATCAGATATGTGATCTTTCCATAAGTGTCTTGCAGAGGCTTGTAAGAGCTAATAAGGTCACAGGAAAGCACGAGTGCAAACAACTGAGAAATTTGTCATCTCGATTTATTAGTGCTGTGATAACTTTGAGGGTCTATTTCACACAAAGAAAATATTGAAATATGGCCTATGAACTATATAGAATACATGTCTTCTAAATAACAAAGCTGTTTCTTCTGCAGAACTACACAGTATCATTGTTTGTCCACTTATAAAAGAAAGTGGTTTTGGTGTCATGGTAGCCATGTCCAACACTGATCCAGTTCATAGTTTTGTTTGTTTTCTGCTATGTGAAAATTTCTGTCATTACATTATACTTTGTGCACTTCCAAATTTCTTCTGGCTGATGACACCTGCCCTTATAATTTATTTTTTTCGGTAGAACAGCACCAGATGCTTTGCGGAGATTCTGGTACGTTTCTGTGGTGTTTTTATACTTACTACTTCAATAGTGAAAAGGAAAAAAAATCAGATCATAATCTTTCTTCTGTAGATCCAGTTTTAATCTTCCTCATGCATTTGAACTTTGTGATCTTTTGTTACTTTAGTGCTTTCAATATGTTACTTGCTGTCAGGTTTGGCCACTCACCTGGCCATCTCATAGTTTGTTATGGTAATTCTGTATTATCCAATTTTCTGCTTTCCCTTTCCAGATTGGTTAGCCAATTGGCACCAAAACCGACCTGCATTCTTGATGACTTGCTGAACTTAATTTTACCATATAAATAATTTTTATCAATATCATTCTGTCATAAAACTCTTTGTGCACTGAATAACATTTAAAAATATTTTCTTACTTTCTATCATTGATTAAAAGTCTCATTGTTCTCTGCCATTTAAAATCTAATGCCCGAAGTGAATCAATTGTATAACTGAACTCCTTTAAAGCAGAGCATATTTTGAGATGGGGTGACACTGTTTATGATAAACAGGCTCTGAAAAGCATTAAAACAAAGGAAGGAACAGCCATAATTCATTCTTGTTCAATGACAATATTTTGGATCTTGTTCTTCTAAAACATTGGAGGTTTATTGAATTATCAAGATCTAGATAACAAAGCAAATTGAAAACAGTCAAGTAAGTGAAAAGTATTTTCACTCTCATTCATTGGAATATGATAATTGATGCGGTTAAAAGGAGAAATTGATGTTCATACCAGTAGCTGGACATAGAGCTATGGGTTTTGTTCTCCTGTCCTAGCCCCTACAAATGGAAAACCCAATGGCAGGAAAAGTCTCTTCCATGTAGATGCTAAATTTAAATAAACAAAAATTTCATTGAAGCTGTTTTGATCATGGCAGTGCTTGAAAATTTGAGGCATAGAAAGGCTAAGACAAAGCTATAGCTTTTCTTTGTTGAAAAGTGTCACATTAAATGCAAAGCAGTTGGAGGAATGATTGTTGCTGTTAGTATTTTTACTTCAGTCTGGACCTTCACAAGGTAAGAAATGAAAAGGCAAAGAAAGAGGAGAACAAGCCTAATAGCTGCATTAAACCAAGTGGTATCTTCAATTGGTGCTATAATACACAGTGTGCTGGATAGCCTTCTGTTTTCACAACAAAATTTTAAAGCCTTTTTTCAGTGTGAAGTAAAATATTCTCTATTGCTGTGTTCCTGACAGCATCACAATAGAAAGGTATGTTCCCTCATTTAGCAAAACAGCTGAATTAATGAGTACTTCTCTTTAGGTTAGAATTATGTCACTTATAGCCATTGAAAACATTAAATGTTTTATTTGTCTGTATATGAAAGCAATCAAATATGCAATAGCTTATGAGTCCCGTAACTCCCCTAAGGGCAAATTTATCAAGAAAGGGTCACCATGTATTTGAGGTAAGGTATATTTTTTAACAATTCACAATACCAATTTGAAAAGAATTTTTTTCTCTTTAAAAAAGACTGCCTAGGCAGAAATGATCTCTGCCCTATTCCTGCTTTTTCTGTTGCTGTATGCTTATGCAGTGTTAACATCGTATGAATCATTTGCAGATAAGGTCTCCTGGCTGTGCATGGGACCCGGTGATCCCCACACCTGTGAATTTCCCCAGGAAAAAAACACCTTCCCTTTGGGGCACTCTAGTGCTCGATGGGAAAAGCACCACTTGCTGCTCTTCTGTGAGAACACCACGTGTGGGTGTTGATGGTCCATTCAGCTCAGGGTTTGTTCTGTGTCAGTGGTAGCAGGAGGTGTGGTTTAGGGGGAGACATTGATTACCTTGTTAATATGGGGAGAGACAACCAAACCCAACAAGGCTGAGAGAATAATGGATATTATGAAATGTAACTCTTGTCAAAACTGATTTAGGAAAAGCAGACAATAATTGAGATAAATGGCTATGCTCCATTGCACTTCTTCCTCGCCCTCTTCTCCCCCCAGCACTACAGGGACATACCAATGTGCTTTTGCTTTTTTTAGTGTTGGCTTTTTGTCAAGGTTACCATTACTTGACTTTCGTGATACTGTGTTGTAAAGCTCCAGTCTAATTCCTTTGATGTTCTGTTTGGAATATAAGACATAACTTCTAGGGATAACTTCTAGGTATAACTTAGAAACATGTACTAACTGACTGGAAGCAGTCACATGCATCCCCAGAGGGACAGGAAGGAGCATCGTGAAGGAATGTAAAACTCATGGGTTGAAATAAGAACAATTTAATAATTTAAATAAAATAAAAACAGTACTATGGCTAATAATAATTATAACAATTATAATGCAAAACAGGGAGAAGGGGAGGAGAGGAACAAAATCCAAAGGGAAGGGAGAAAAGGAAACAAATCATACGCAATATAACGTTATGTTCACCACCCACTGACAGATGCCCAGCCAGTCCCTGAGTGTTGAGTGGCAGGCCCTGGTCAACCCCTCCCCATTTATATACTGAGCATGACATCCCATGGTATGGAATATCTCTTTGGCTAGTTCAGGTCAGCTGTCCTGGCTGTATCCCCTCCCAGTTTCTTGTGCCACTCCAGCCCTCTCGCTGGCGAGGCTACTGGATACCTTTCTCTATTGCACTCCACTTTTCTGGGCAACATGTACTATCCTCCTTGAAGGGATGCCTTTCCTTAACGCTTGACATGAGTCACCTCCAGAGGCTGAGGAGTTGTGTTCCTTTTCCAATTGCCTTGTCAATGCCCCCTTCTTTAGCAAGTGATCTCAGCTGCTTGGCTTCCCTATCCTCTAATTCCAAACTATTAGCCCCATTATCCCAGGACACCTAATCATCTTTGTAGCCATCTGCTGGACCCTCTCCAGTAGATCCTTGTCTTGAACTGGTGAGCCTAGAACTGGATGCAGTACTCTAGATTTCTGAGCATTGGTTTGAACAGCTAAGAAACCCAAAGTGTATGACAGAAACATGGGCTAAATTTCAGAAAAGAAACTTTTTAGAGTCTTCTTCAAGCAAAAGATTGCAAAGATTTGTCTACCAAAATAACCTGATTTAGAGAAAATTCAATTGACTTCTCAACAATGCCAGATTTGGGCTTTGTCTCAGCAATGCTCGTAAGTAACTTCCATAGTACCAATTACTGAAGCGTGTTTTAAGAACTGGAGCCTTGGAAATTGAAGTCCATCACTTAAATGCAAAAATAAACACATCACAGTCTTCTAAAATAAGTCAGAAAAGCAGCAGGTTAATTTTGATATGTAATACTGGCAGGGCACAGGGGGAAGCTATCTGTTACTATTTCTCAGTAATCCTAAAGAAGTTGAGTCAGTACCGAAAGGAAATGTGTACTTGTAGTTGGGAAATGGTTCCTACAGCTGGGTTCCTTTGCATGTGGGGCCCTACTTACTGGTGCTTCCCTTCCATTTCAGCTGCAGCGTGGATTTGTGGTTTCTCCATCTTCTGGATCCTGTATGCCTGATGTGCCAGTTAGCTGCTTGCAGACCTGCCACACAGGGCTGGAAAGACTGGGGACCTGTGGGTATCTGTGCGAAAAGGTAGAAATGAGTTAGCTGTGTGAGCTTTAGGCTGCCTCTGCCATGGAAACAGATGCCCTTTCTAAGGGGGGCACGTGAGTTCTCTGCTAAGTAATTGAGCTCAGGGCAGAGAACCACTATCTTCAACACAGCTAAACAGAGGGCTCCGTAGACTTTCATTACTCTGTCTTCATGTATCCTAAACCTACTCATTCATTCATGTCCCCACTATGAAATTCTGCATACCTTGTAAAGCTAGGCCCTAGTGCTGTCTTCATTGTTCCTCAGCCACAGTATCACCCTGCTCCTTACTCACCCAGACTTCTGCATTCCCATGTCCTGACATGAGACGTACCCTCTTTAGGATAATCCCTTCCAGGATAATCTCCTAACGCACAGTACTGTCAAAGGACCCGGTGCTTTTGGATTCGCTGTATGGGCTTCCCAGAATCTGTGTCAAGCACATCCAGCTCAAAGCTATGCAATAGTGCAGAAACCAGTGCAGCAAGATCTGCACCTAAACAGCTCACAGGTCCTCAGCCTCTCCCCTGCTTCCTGGTGAACCTTGGTGCCAGGGGGCACAATCTCAGATTGCAGCCTGCTGTGTACACGGGATCCCCAATCTGTAGCTGGTGAAGGGAGCAAAAGGCATTTTCCTGGCTACTGCGGAGGGTGAATGACCAAAGATGAAGTCTGGTGGCTGCTCTGTGTCCTGTTTTTCCCAGAGATGTGTCCTCCTTTGCTGACCATGGACTCACGCTCTGTAACTCCCACCATAGACCCCAGCTCGGATCCTTCCCTTGGGCACTGGGGCTGGGAGCAGGGGGCAGGGGGCTGTTCAGCAGCGCTTGGCCTCTTTGGAGGCCTGTGTGCCTTGTGAGCTGGGCATTGGCCATCACCGCGCCGCACCTTCTCCCCAGCGCCTTATCCAGGGAGGGGTTTGTCCTTGAGGCCTTGAGATGAAACCTGGTTTCAATCCATCCTTATTGTTAAATCACTCTGGTAGCAAACTTTATTTACATTTCATAATTACCTTAAAGTCTCATTACAGCAGACACCTGGTACTTACCATCGTATTTAAGGTTGCAAAAACGTTTCCATAGCAACGGCTGTCTCTGCACACTGCAATTTTGTAGAGCATTTCCCTATTGGCTAAAAAAAACCCACAACTGCTCTCTGTCCAAGGTTTCATTTTCTAATCAATCAATTCTGAATTAATTTGAGGTGAAATAATATAT
The DNA here is from genome assembly GCF_023634155.1 of Falco peregrinus. Lineage (NCBI taxonomy): Eukaryota > Metazoa > Chordata > Aves > Falconiformes > Falconidae > Falco > Falco peregrinus. Next base: position 112,950,406 of record NC_073721.1, read on the forward strand.
TATTTCTTGTTAGGAAAAAACCCACACCCACTCCATTTTCTTCTGGGAAAAAACATTGCAGAAATAGACGGGCTGAGGACTACTAGTATTGTTTGGGCTAAGAAAAATCTTTGGGTTTAATTTAGTTCTAATTAAAGTAAAATAATACCATGGGTGTATGAGGCAGTGATTTGGTTTTGACCATTAGTTGTACGGTTGTGAGTCTGTCCTTTTACTTGACTTGCTTGTCAGTTTTAAATAGTTAAACGTTTTAAAAAAGTAATAGTTAACTATCTTAAAAATTAATTTTGTTGGCACATATTGTACTTTGAATCTTAGCAGTCCAAACAGTAAAAATGACCCAGTGTTTTCAGACTACATCCCTTTCATATTAGTGCACGTGTAACATAGTATCAGTCAAAGCTAAAGCCATGCTGGAGAGCTTTGGAGCCTCTAGCTTTGAATTTTACCCACTTTGACATGAATCAGACCCAGGATTTGCTGCTTTAAATGTTTTGAACTTAACAAACTGATTTTCTTCAGGCTTGTACTGACCCCTGAAGAAATCTATAAAGCAAATCTGATTTGAAGAAAAATACCATTTTAGTTCTAAAGTTACTTGCATTTAACAAAATTAATTGTAAACTGATACAATCATAGTAATGCTGTTTCAGATCTCATTCTATCCATGTTCAACCATTGTTTCTTTATTTTATAATTCTTGGATTTTGGTTTCTCAAGCTTTATGAAGACTCTTTTTGTTGTCTTTTTGGAGTATTCTGCATGGTCAGCTTTGTTCAGTTTGGTAGACTTTAATCGATATAAATCCCATTTAAAACATTTGAAGAATTTAAATTTTGAGCATGTATAAAGACCCAAATTTGGGGGATAGAAAAATGTATTAGGAGTCAAGATATATTTATGTTCCTTTTATCAGTATGTGTATTATAAATATTAATCTGGAAATGCATGGTCAGCTCACAGGTTTATTGAGTTTCCTGTGCATCACCTTTGTGTCCACAGCAGCTGCAACAGAATTACAGGCCTCCTGTTGCACTCTCTGGTGCCTAGCAGTTCTGTGCATGGTGCTTCCAGCTTGACCCCAAATGCCCTCTTGGCCAACGGATTACAGCCCAGAAGTAGTCTTTTTTTTTTTCTTTAAAAAATGCAGTGCAGGTTAATTGCACATGTACATTTTGAGAGATCAGAAGACAATAATGGTGTTATGTTTAAATTACTTTTATTATTTGCACATATATGTTACTATGATCTGAGGATATCAGTTTTATTGACGTATTGAAATTACTTCCTATTCAAACTAAATATATATGTATCAGTTTTTATACTACAACATTTTTTGTGTGAGGGAATGAGTTGATGGAAATTACTCAGGTATAAGTAGAAAATTAAATGCATTGAATTACATACTGAAAGTGTGTTACTAAAACAAATACAGTACAAAGAGTCTGAATACTAAAGCTGGTAGTGTTTATGTAATGTGACCATATTTTCTTCATTTAACATTCAAATGTATATCATTGCAATTTTAACGTATTCAAAATACTGAGCTGTAGAACTTTGACCGCAAGTCTGAGATGCATTCAGTGCATTTGAAAGCTGTTAAGATAATGATAGAGATTTTTGGAAGGAAACCTCTTTTCCAAGATACCTGTGGTCTGGGAACAAATTTTGCTCCCAAGGGCACCAAAGCACATACTGATTTCTAAAAAGACAAATGATCCAATTCTTATTTGAATAAATATTTCAGCAATTTGCCCTTATCATGTTGTAATGGGATTAATAAATGGTATATTTTGGACAGTTACATTACACAGGAAATACCTGTTTTCCCCATTTATGTTAAAGAATATATTTTCTAAATTATCAGAGACCTACACCTAGTTCTATTAAAATTCAATTATTTCACAATTTTGAACTATATCCCTTTGAATTGGTAGTTCAGCAGCAGATTAGCAGGAAAAGACACATTTACATTCACTTTTTCACCCTTTGCATCCTCATCCATCAAGTTCGGACCTTCTGGGTTTTTATCATAAATTTATTGAAATGTTAATGTATAATGTGAGAGTGCAAAAAGACGCCTAGAAAATGTGAGGGAGAAAAATCACATGCATCTAAAATGACATTTAGAGTAACTAAAAAGAGCACATGGATCTTTTGTTGCTTATGTTCAGGTGCTGGCTTTCAGAAGTTGATAATATTCCTTAGTATCTGCTGAATGTGTTTATTTCTTGAGCCTGGTGGGCTATTTTTCAATTATAGCTGAGTTTCTGGATTGTTCAGTAACAGTAACATAGTTTTTGCAGTCTGACACTGCAAATTATGTGCAATATTAAATATCTTTACTCTTGGTGTTTGAATAACATAAGCAGGTCAATAAAATAGATGAAAGTTGTGGTTTACAAAAGCAGGTCTAGTTAGAATGGCAAATTGATCTGTGTTTCATATTCAACAGCAGGTAGTGTTCCTATGAATATGGATATCCAGACATGCCTTTGTTAATGAGAGAGGATGTCAAATTAAATAGAAAACCAACACATTTTTCTTGCAAAACCAGTCATTTTCCTGGGTGTCTAGGCAGCTTCTGCAATTTTCTTTAGTGTTGTATCATTACTACATTTTTGTGTAGTGTATTTCCAATCACTTTTTATAAGATGATTTCTGTTGGAATGACTGTCTGTTGTTTGGGGCTTGATATTAGTGTTTGATGTTTGATATAGTGGTACCATCTTCTGACAAAGGCTTTTGAGAAATGAGAATCAATTCTTTTGATTTTAAAGCCAGTCAACATGTTGACCTGAGCGTGGACCTCCAGATGATTATTTGCTATGTACAAATAACTCCCAGTATTTTGGACAAACTCTCAGCTTTTGATCCAGCCCTTGTGTGGTGCTAAAGAGCAGGATAACTACTGGAAATAGGCAGGAGTCGTCTCTCCTTTGGGAGGAATCTCTGGCAGGGGCATATCTAGTACAGCCCCCTCAATACCACCTTCTTTTACGTTCTTGATATACTGGGTTTTGTTTTGGTTTTGGGTGCCTACTATGGTGTGGGCAAGAGATGATGTTGTGGTTTATTCATCTGATGTTTTGTTGGCAAAAGTCATTCAAAAAGTGATGTGTAGCTTGTGCAAATCTGATACAGCCTTGGAATTGCTCTAATTTACACTTTAGAGCAGGAACAAGCCAAACTGGGTTTCTCCAGGAATGAGAGAAATGAAAACAGCTGTAGTAATATTATTCCCAACACCCTTAGGTCTTCTGATGAGCACTTGAGGACCTTGCCTTAGGTTGCTGAAGTTAGAGATTGAATTACAGTACATTAAATTCTGTTGTATTTGTTGTTAAGTGTGTTTTATATGCACAGAAAAAAACCACAAACCAACCAGGAAAAAAGTTTTAGTCAGGGGACTGTCATTTTTGCTTAACTAGAAAAGTGAGGAGTTGACATACAGAGCTTTTTTTGCTATGGAGATCACCATAACAATTGAAGAAGTATTATTTTCATTTCATACTGTCCTATAGGAAGCTTTGGGTCACTTCTTATATCTCTGTTAGAAGCACTGTAGAATTTTTGGCAGTGACTGGAAACATGTCCCTGAATTGAGGCTGTCTGAATAAAGATGGCAGGCCATCTGCTTAATCACTATAGGATTTACAGTTGGGGTTTATGCTACTAAGACATGATGTGAGGTCTGTCCATACCTATACCCTGGGAGATCTCCTAAGCAAGTTTTAAAAATATGAAATAGATTCTTTTCAATTCTCCATGTGCAAGCTCTTCATTTTAAGTCAGGTGCCTGGAGAAGCCCAAGTGGACTGCACTGGCACAGCTGTCTTTATCAGACTGCTATGCACCTTTCTAAAAAGAGAGCAGATTGTTTTCACAGGACCAACTTGCTAGGAAAACTAGCAAGGAAAACTAAATTGTATTTAGACTGTTGACTGGCATTGATGATACTTAAATCTGTGTTGCCAGTTAGAAGTTAACTGTTCCAGGCTTTGCATAAAGCTGACCGGTTTCCAGTTCCCCTGCCACCACTTTTACTGCTTGCAACACTGCAATAACATTGGGAACATTTAGTGCCTGAGGATTCCCTTAGATTTCTAGGTTTGTTAAAAAATTGTCAGTAGCTCAGACAACTTCTCAGCTATTCATCTGGGCATGTTGATTTGAAACTTAAATTTTTCCAGATGCTGCCTTACATCTTTTATTACAGGTCATGTAATTCTGTTTTGTTCAGTCAGGTAGAATGAATATATCTTTTAGTGCTCAGTTTTAAACATAGCACAAAGAATTAAGAAACATGTCTTCCTTTTATGCATTGATGTTTGGTCGTACTAACTGTATAAAGCACTGAAAATATGCCTTGCTTACAAGTTATTTCAGAACTTGTTTTTAAGAGCATGTTCTTGATGTCTGTGACCCCAGTTGCTATTTAATTGATTCCTTCAGTGTTTTTTAACAGCCATTTGCATTGTAAGTCTTGTTACATGTGTATTAACCCTTTGCTTTGTACCTTTGTTGTTATGCTAGTATGTTTTATTGATGATTAAACTGCAATTTTTTTGTTTCTCTTGTTTTTAAATCTGCTGCATTTTTCAGATTTGTGAAAGTGAGGGTTGCTGGCATTCTGTAGGATTTTTGCCAGTGTTTTCAATTTGAAACGTAGTATTCTTAGCAGGGATGTGTTTGCTATCTTACATGCATAGGATGTGAAAGAAAAAAAATGTTTCAGGAGATAGATACTTTAAAATTCTTGTTCTCTCTTTTTTTTAAAAGCTTTTTTTTCCTAAAGAAAGAAGTTACAAAGTGTATTGGATATAGAATTAAAGAAACATAATAAATAGAGCGAAAAACCCCAAAAATCCCAATTGTGGTATAAAAATATTTCTGAAAAAGTGGGCCGATTACACAAGAGAGGTTTTATTCAGGAGGAAAAGAATAAAGTCAGGGGTGGTGGTTTGTTTTTTTTTTTTTAATTATAAGTTTCAACTTCCTAGCTAAGTACAGAAGTCATGCAAATGAGAGAAAGGTGAAGGAATTGAGTCCTTTGAAAGTGAAACAGTATATGTCTCATCTTAGAACCAGGAGGGAATTCAATGAACTATTTAATATAGACGACACTCTTTCAAGTTTATTAAATAGGATTTCTCAGTCTGTGAACTTGCACTGGAAAAAAATTCCGGCTAATGTTGAAACTATTTGCTCTATTTATGACATTGTGGTTCAGCTCAGAGACAGTACAGGCAATGTCACCCAATTGAGAGCTGACCAGAATGGGATTTATTACATTTATTGCTGTCTGGTGTTTTGAGATCTGTGGAGAGCAGGACTTGCTAGTTTCATATCTTGACTTAGACTGGAAAGAAATACTTTCACCAGAAATATCAGCTGAAGTTTTACAAAAGCAGATTTAGTTTGAATCATAACATGTTATGTGCTATCGGCAAGCTTTCATTGCATATATGTGGCCCAGATGGCAACACAGGGAACTTATCAATATGAGGCAGGAACACAAGTAAAGTATTAGTCAAACTGAAAGCTCAGTTTGTTGTTCCCAACATTAACCCACTGTGGTTAGTTAGGCTTCTGGAAAAAAATCTGGTCTTCCTGAGCTGACAGCTGTATATGGACTAGTATGTGTAATAGCGATTAACGGACCCGTTTCCTATAAATTTATGTAACTATTCTTTTTGGTCTTATATCTCTAGAATGTACCTGCTCATGTTTAACTGTGCACTGTGTATAGAAAGGTGCTTTTGGCTACCATTGGCAAGTCATTCCCTGTAAACTTCTCTGTACTACGTTTTTAGCTTTCCCTACATAACAATGGCAGTGCTGATGTTCTACCCCATCCCTCCCTCCCTCCACCTCTTTCTAGAATTGAAATTTTGTTCTGTGGACTTCAACATTGGTCATTCTCATCTCTGCTGTTCTGACAGGAAGACAGATGAAAATCCTCAAAGTAATTGCTCAACAAATTCATATTTCCATTTTCTTGACCTTTTAGAGGAAAATTTTGTGGCCCTAGTAATTTTCCCCCCTCCTTTTTATCATTTGTTTCCTTTTCTGTGCATCAATTCTGACACAATTTCTCATGTTCTTCCTTTTCAAAGAATTGAACTGTTATAAAAACCCTCCAGATTTTCACTGCTGTGAACTGCAACACAGATAATACACTTTGTTTTTCTGCTAACTGAAAGTCCATCAAGCTTGCGAATTTTGCCTCTGATCAGCCACTACCCTATCCTTGTAAAAAGGGATGAGGCTGTGCATTCCACTGTACACAGAGCTACAAATCACAGGAGCAATGTCACAGGGATCTTGAAAGTGACAGAGGGATCTTGCTGCTGAAACGACAGGACCCAAAAGTTAATGTGAAATTACGCAACTGCATTTTGAGGGGTTTTTATCCTTGAATATACAGAGTTACAGCGGTTCTCCAATCTAGAAACATAAACGTGTTCAGAGAAAAAAAGAACAACCCCATTTGGTATTGTGTGGCTTACACAATTAAGGACTCTGAAACTTACTGTGAAAAGGAATGTAGACTTGTGGCTCACTCCTGCCCTTCTCTGGACTAGCCAGATGTGAACCAGGTCTAGTCTGGAAGCCAGCTGGCCTCATTGGAGTGATGTTGCTCCTAAGCTAATGTAAGGCACTGTTGATTAACTCAGTGTCCTGCTAATACAACTGCATTAGCTGCATTACATCCTGAGTGGACTGAAATTGCCTCCCAACCGCTTGATTTGGAGCACAAGCAAAGAACTGTCTGCATGGGTCAGGGTAGACACAGTATGAACCATAAATACAAAAGACCTGAATTTCTGAAAATGTAGGCTTCTCAAGTCTCTTAAGGCTTGCATATTACAGCTACATCTAAATAGTTAAAAATGAAATGAAATATCTAGTTGTAAAGCACACAGTTGCAGCAGTCTTCTGATCATTAATTATATTCTAGGAGAAACCATGAATAGGTCTGGGAATAGAAAAAATAGAAATGTTTGCAACTAAATTACCTTCTAAATTCACTCTTAAATTGTGTAAATATGGATACTTGGTTCTTCTGTTCCTTTTTTTTTTTTATGATTTTGGAAATAAATCACATGCAAACCATCTCCCATTACTAAGTAGTATAAAGGTTTACAGTGTGACAGAAACACTGCTTATACTGTTATTGTGAATAGCAGTTTCTGTGTTTCGTTGCTGAGAGCTGCTGTTTCAAAATATGCTTACAAAGACTCAAAGGAAAATAACCCCATTTTCTAGAAACTTTCCAAATGTAATATTCTTCAATAACTTCATGCAATTCAGTAATAGAATGGCATGTTTGCAATGGGCTCAGGAAAAGTATTTTTACTTTTTGAAAGCTAGTATGGGATAGCTGAAATAAGGAGAGCTTGGGCTGTTTATTTTGGGTAGATATTATCTCTGAGAAATAAAAGCATAAGGAATGCCATCTGGCCTGTGAAAATATGCCTCTGAAATGATTATGGTGTTAAGGAAAACAGTCTACTAACATTTAGCAGTGTAATGAATATCATTGCTATCACTTTAAATAGGATAGCAAACCTGAGGATTTGTTAAGAGCAAGAAAATTCTCCGTTGTGAGAGGAACAAAATTCTTCTGTGTCATTTATGGCCCCTGGTCACCAATTTAGATAAACTTCTCAGCTGATGCAAGACTGTTAGCAATGCAAAGCGGGTGCTGAATTACCATTCCAGCTTTCCTTGGATAGAAATATGTGTCTGCAGCTGCAAATGTGAAACCTCCTACAGATAGTCAGTGTTCTGTTCCTTAGATAGCTGGTGTTTCTCTTGGCACTTAAAGAACCCTGTATTAATCTCTAGAGATATCAAAGTATCGACTGTGACAACAATACATATATCACAAACTGTACAAAATGAATTTGTGCCACGTCACCTGTAGAGCCTAATAAACATACTGATAATTTCCAGCCATAGAAAAGCTTTGATATGAACAAGGAATGCCTGAATGGTTTGGAAGTGATTAGAGTATAGTTATCATTTTACAGTGCAAGCCTGGTAGGTTTTCACTTAGCCTCGTGAATGTGTGCCTGCCTCTTTCAGAAACAGGCAATGAATTTTAACCAGAAAGAACATACCAGTTGCTTCTGCTACTCCTACCTGAGTGATACTTTTGCAGCATCCTTCTCTGGCATTTACATTATTGACAAAGTAATTTTAGCTGTGCGTAGAGGAAATATGGGAAGCAAACAAACCTATTCTCACTTATTAATTTTATACTGGACTCTGAGCAAGTGGGTGAAATTCCTGTTTTCAAATGTGACTGACATTTTTAGGTCCTCCACACTTTACAGTTATCTAATATTAGTAATTTTCTTTTTCTGAATCCAAGAGGATTGGACACCTGCTTTTTCTGTTAACCACTACTTAAAGTACACTCTAGATCTGTAGAAAAAAAACCAACCCACCTCTGAAAATCAAGTAATGAAATTTGAGACATATTTGAATTATGACTTTCAATTTCCTGCACTTCAGTGTCCCCATCTGTACAATGACCATCCCAGCTGGATGTTGAGGAGGCTTCTCAGCTTAGCAGTAAGCTGGACGGAAGTCATTAGTACTGTTTTCAGATTGCACTATAAAAACTCAGGAGAGGAAAAATCCATGGTAGTTCCCTTTCCCCAGTGAAGCTTTTTCCTTGCTGCTCTGTCAGAGGAAAGACTGAATTTCTGTTGTCCTTCAATGGACTTGTCTCTAAATCTCACAGATATTGGGCCCTATGCAGAAACTCGGAATCTCCATGGCAGTTATGTGCCACTGGTGACTGTGTAAATCTTGTCAGCACAGCCTTAGGAGATCTGTACTGTCTGCTAAAGGATCCGGTGGAAACAATGATTATCTGCACACGCTGCACTTCTCCATCCTTTTATACCCATCCACCAGCATGTCTGCAGAAAGTGTGGACTATGTTTTAGTAGAGTGGCCTCTACTCAAATACACATCATGTGGGGAGCTTTTGTAGGCCCATATCTGTCCCCTACAAAATGGTTTTGATGTTGGCCAACTAATGTCTACTGCATATATATAAAAAAAGTCCTACTGTGAACTTGCTGGGCTGGCTATTAAATACATTACTCTTCTAGTTGGAATGCCTGCATTAAATAGTAAATTCCAGGGTCTATATTTACCTTTGTAGTGTCTAATTAACTCCCTGTGAAACTGGTCTTCAGGCCTCAGGTTTCTACGAGCTATGAACCAGTCCTTAATTCTCTGTTAAATGCAGGGAGTTCTCATTTTAAAAGTTATCTTTTGTACGTTGAAATTTAACTAATTTGAACATCAAATAGGCATTGAATTTTACATAATTTTCTCCCTGAGTTTTGATAAAGCAGTGAGCCTGCACAAAAGGTAAAATTGCTTCGCTGACCACCCTGAGCAAGCCATTTTTGAATAAAACTTTCTCTTTGCGCACCAGTTAAAACCTTGTGGAGATTTTGATGATACATATGAAAGGCACCTTGTCTGTGCACCACAGCACCTCACGACTATTTGCTGGAAACTGCAGACCGAGACAGATTGTTGTGCAATGCTGGACAGCTTCCAACCCATTTCCTCCAGTGCACCTGTGCTGCAGGTAGCAGTGACTCAATCTTTGCCAACTTTTATATGGAGTTATTTTAATTTATATGAAACTCCATTTATGAAAGATCAGGTTTTCAAGCCCTTGATTGATCAGTCTCAGATCTCTCAGAAGTATTACATTCTTGGTAATGTATCTGCTCAGTCTTACAATAATACTTACAGAGTTTTCTATCATTATAGTTTCTGATTGACAGGTTTAAATTTTTGGTGGCTGAAATAGCCTGAATTTCAACTTTCTGAATTTTACAAGCTATGCTAGGAATCTGCATGGGGAAAATTTTCCACTTCTAAGGTAGGGTTCAGACAGAAAAGGTAAAACAAACCTAAAACCATTTTGATATTTTTTTTTTCTAAGTAAGGTTTTAACTAATTTATCTTACCCATACTGTTTGAAAGAAGAGTATGATACTTTGATAAATAGAAAATAATTGAATATAACAGCAGAAGTAGTTCTTTTATATTACCTTTTTGACTCTCTGTTATTGCTTGGAAAAGCATACCAATAACAGTGCAATATCCAGGGAAGTTTTACACATTTACCTCTTCTGTACAGTATCAAGTACATTTATATGTAATATGTTTATTCCTTGGGCTTACACAAGATACACCACCCCCCACCCCCCCCAAACATACATTTGCAGTTGAGTGGGATAGTTCTTTGCAAAATCCCTTGCTTAGTCATTATCAATGGGGTTGTTTATTAATTTCCTACTAAATTTCATGAACCTACCACTGTTGAGAACAGATATGTTGCAACTGGGATACAAAAGGAAAGATTATATGCTTGATCCTGTTTGTGCATGTTGGGTTAAATGAGCTCCAGTGGGGTGGTGGAGCTGTGCTTGCCAAGTCTGACTGTAATTGGAGATACAAACCAGAGAATTAGAGACATGATAATTAGAGATGTGACCCCCCTCCCAGCAGAGGAACACAATTAAGTGGTTGAGCCTTTGGCCTCTCGGTAAGGAAATTATGCTTGTTGAAAGAGGACTGTATTTTAATAACATCCCATTTCGTAAACCCCAAAAAAGCTATTTGTCCATGCTATAATTCATATTCTGGGGAAAACAGTGCTGAATTTCAGATATCTATTTGGATCAAAATCTAGCATCATCTATTTCCATCTTAAAGCTTAATTAGGTGCATACCCAGAGTAGCAGCAGTAAATTACTGATATTACAGCAGTTACTCATTTTTTATGTTTTCATGATATTAGAGGCATTTGAGAGATAATATAATGTGGAAACAGAGACAGTAGAAATGGTCCAAGGTCATAATGGTAGTACCAGTTAGAAAAAACAGGCAGATTTTTTAATATTGCATTTTATAGTCAGTTAAAGATGCTCCCAAACAGCTTTACTCATGAATATCAGTTTCTTTTTTAATAACCTTTGGGCTTCTGCAAAGCAATGACATTAGTGTGATTGTTCTGCATGTGTATTTCTAGGGCAAAGTATAATGTAACACAGAAGCAGCAAGACTATGTTCTGATTTGCTTGTTGAACTGTTCTTCCCCCAGATAAGATGTGAATGGATGAAACAGTAACACCACAATTTTTTAATGATTACTTCTGGTCTGGACAAGCAAAAAAACTTTTTTTTTTTTTTTGGTAACTTTTAGGATTGTAGTTCAAAGGTAGCAACTAATTAAAAAAGCAGTTATGATGAACAGTTATGATGGGTCAGTGTCCAGTTTATTCCATCTGTGATTATCAGTATGTGGAAAGGTCATTCTGAGATTCTGAGTTTAGGGGTTTTGTATCCAGTGAAATCTGCACGGAGCTTTGCATTTTGTAAGTAGAAAAAAACAAACCAAAAGCAAGTATAGATTAAGAGCATCCTCATAGAAGAAATCTGTTCCAATGAGATCTCTCTGTTGCCAGGTAAGGTGGTGAAAGGGTCACACCAATTGCAACTCAAGTACTTATTCAGGAAATATTAGAAAAGACAGAACCTATTGACCGCGACCTTTGCTTAGACTGCCAGTCAAACTTGTCGAAGGGAGGAAGAAGACCCAAATTAAAGGGATGGCTTTAGGGAGCAATTGCAGTAGTCAGTTATCTTAAGTGAAACAGGTATGGTAGTGGGATAAAGACCTACAAAAGAATGAAACCTTGCAGGCTATTTTGATGCTTTAGAGATGTCTTTTTCTTCTTCTACACATCTCAAATCTTAGTCATAAAAGGCATTTTCTAGATGTTTTTCTTCAATATTGCTTGGGATGAATGTCTAAATATTTACATGAAAGATACATTGCATATAAATATTTAGATGTTAGAGGAAAGATAGTCTGAAACATCTTTACAGAAACATTCCTTTGCAGTAGTAAGATCAACCTTGTTTCTGTTTTGTAGACAAAAATAACTGAAGTTGTTTGCCTAGAAGATTCAGATCTGGAAAAAACTCAAAGATTTTTCTGTGTAAACACTGCGCTGACTGTGGTCTATCTGTTATTGTATGAATAATTTATATAGATCTGGAGACTTGTGGTATGTTTTAATGTCTTTCAGGCAAATGTATTCATTTTACAAATAGATAAATCAGACAGTTAAAAATCTGTTTCATTTGCTGTCTCAAATCACTCTGAATGGTGATTAAGTTCCAAGTTATGGCCCCTGATTCCACTGTCTTGATGCAAATTTTGCACTTCATCTGTGCAGTCTTATTGCCCTGAGGTTTTGTCTGGCAGTTGTAACTGAAAGGTGCCGGAGAACAAACCCAGTTACTGATTGTATGTGATAAGCAGAATAGAAATGGCCTTTTGCTCTGTGTGGCGCTAAGTCTGTGAGCCAGTGAGAATAAAAATTAACTACATAGTCTGAGCCACTCTTATCTTCAGCAGTCCTCTGGAGATCATGGAAAATCTTAAAGCAAATATACTGAATTTATAGTCTTAGATTCCAAGTTTTTCTTTTAAGTACTTTTTCATAGAAATGCTGCTATTGGAACACAAAAAATATCACATTTCCAAATGGGAACAATTTCCATGAGAGGGTCCTTCAGATGAGGGCACGGTCATGTGCACCTGCAAACCCTTGTACATGCAGAGGTTTCCCTGTTAATGACAATTCAAGGGAACTCTCATGGGTTAGTTCAACCATGGAGGAGCATGGTACTTAGAAATGGGGGTAATTGAAAACTGCATTGTCTCTCTTATTGCACTCATTGGTAAACTGCATGTTTTGCATATTTCTGTAGCAAAAAACCCCTGGTGGTGGTGTAAGGCAGATCAAGTGACGGGCCAACGCACATGCATTTTTCACTCTGAAGCAGCATGGAGGTTACTGGGGTCTCAAATGCAACCCTGAAACTTGGTGCAGTCCATCCCAGGGTGACAACGCAGTGAGCTGTGCAGACTTAGATGGCATTGTTCCCAGAAGTGTAATCTTCTGAAGTAACTACTCTTTTCCAGAATATTAAACCCACTAAGTAAGTATCAAATGGCATCATTCAATGCAGGAGGATAGTTAAAGGAGTGGATGCTCATTCACATGACTTTGATTTTTAGATCATTATATATAAAGCTCATGAATCTTCACCAAAATGCTTCATTCACTGAAATCCATAATTGATTTTTTTTCACAATGAGAGTTGTGCTGAACAAATCAATTTTTAGCATCTGTCTAAAAGCAGAGATCATAAATCACCTGTTTTACTACAAACTCATGGGATTTCAGTAGCAGGTTTTTAAAGCCTCTTGGACTAATTTTACATGAGGGGTATATCTACTTATTCTGTTGTAAAATTTTCTTCTCTAGTAAAATCTATGTGTGCAGCTAGGAGACATTTTATTTATTTTATTTTGTTTTGGCTCAAGACATTTACTGGCTTTTATTAAAATGAAAAACAATGCAAAAATACACTGAGCTTAATATTTTATTTGTTTTTGTTTATTTTTTACAGTGTTCTGTAAAGTCCCTCATGAAATTTAGCGCTTACCTTGTGTTTGTTTAATCAGTTACTTAATTTGTATTCCATTCGCTCTTAAGTATCTTGCTTGGAGTGAAAGCCCTACTATATTAGGTGCTATGGAAATGTGAACAAAGAGGACAATCTGGTTTTACCATCTGCTACTTGGTCTTGTGAATATGCACATATGTGGCTTGTTTTATGCAGCATATACACTTTCTGTCATATTAAAGGTAATGTTTGCCATATATTAACTGAACAGATGTAAGTCTTTGCCTAAAGTTTCAGGGCTACAAGTGCTGATTGAGTAGTTCTTGGTAAGAGACTTAATAGAAGTTTGTGCATGTGTGTGTAAGAAAGAGCTGCAGATTAAAACACATTTTGGGAAGGAGCAAAAGAAAATGACAATTGCAGTGTCTATGAGTATAGGCTAGCCTCATGCATAGCTGGCTAGCCCGTTTCTTTTCCAAGTCATGAACTGTAAAGAACAGATTGTGTACCTGCCGTGGAATTACCTACTATTAGCTGGCTTCCCATGGGTGTTGTGGCATAAGTTTTGCTACTGACTTGATAAGCAACCTTCATTAGCATGCTTGCAGTTGTGTTTCAAGGTGTCAGTGCTATACACCTTTGCATTTTTGCTGTCTAAATTGGGATGCTGGTATCTTAATTTGATGTATCATCTGGCAGTGAAACTGAGCAGAGTTAGAGGATTTTGCATAATTGCAAAAGATGCAAATTGCCCATGCTCTGGAACTGGAGAAGAGAGGTTCCCTTGTCTTCTGGTTCAGCTTGTGTATCCACAAATTAGAGATTATGCTTAACCTTGCTTTGTGCAAGATTTGTAACTCCTCAACTGATGCAATTCACTGGGATTATCTTCTTTAATTTTATAGGTTTTTATTTTATTTTATCCACACTCCTAATAAATCAAAGTTTTACTTTCTAATAGGGTTCAAGTTACACAGCAAATCTTTAAACAATACAAATATCAAAAGTTAATTATGCAAATAATTCAAGTACTCCACTGAGACCTTAGGAGAGTCAGACTCAATTAATCAGTTATAATTGAAACCTCTTAGTGCTTATTGTGTTTATTTTTTATTTGGGAAAATAATTTTTGAAAGGAAATGACAATCACTCTCCAGAGTGCCAGGCAGTCTGCTAGAGCACTTTCTTGGGTCTGGGAGTCCTGGGCTCTAAAATCCTCATACAAAGGAACTGAACTGTACAGGTGCCCTACCCACTGAATTACTTTTTATTTTTTAAAAGGGGGTGGTCCTAACAATGGTACCAGACCATTACATATCTGACCACATCTTCTAATTATCAGTCCTGAAATAACCAGCCCCTCTGGGTTACCTGTGGTTTGACGCAATAAGAGAGATACAGTTCCATCACTCCAGAGAATGGCTGAGATTGATCCATGTAAAGGTATGCACCACTCTGCCCAGCCTGGAAACATTCTGCAGAATTGTGGAATGTACAGAAATTCTCTGTTGAAAAGTTAGCCTTGTATGAACTTCAGGTACCCCCTGGAGGTACCTGAGGGCTGAGCTGTGGTTTTGAGTGTTTCAGTTTTTACTTCTGTTGCCCAGCTAGATTCCTTCTGGATGTAGATTTATACTGTATCCTTTAAAACCTCTTTATTTTATATGTATTTGTGTCTTTTCTATTCCTCTGTATGGAGCACCGGTGCTTTTTAATAAACAAGATGTGAATTCAATTAATTTTAAGTCTTTGTGACTTTCCTATTACAAAATGGCTTCACTGCTTGTATGAATAGCTTTAGCACAAATATTTTGAGGACGCTTCTATCTTGTATTTCAAGTTGATATCTGAGAAGTGCTATATGTTTATTTAGAACAACAAACAAAAGCGGAAGAATCACCAGTGGGCAAAACAATCACTGTTAGTTTGGTCTTCATGATACCAAAAAAGCCCTACCCAGAAACGTTTCCATAGCCCGTCAAGATGAGAAATGAAATCGAAACTTATCTGGAAATGACAAAGATGCTCTTAGAGATGAATTCTCATGAAAATCCATCAGTGTGGCAGAGGAAGATTGTATTTCAGGGCAGTTCACCTGTCTGAGCTGGAAGGACTCTGAAGCTGCAGACAGTGACAAAATGCTGAGTCTATTATTTGCATATTTATGTCAGAGCTGAAGCTTGCCAAATTTAAAATGTCCTCCCAAATTATATCCCATGACAGGAAACTTGAAATGGGAAACAGTATAATTTTGTGATTAACAGTGTCATATATAATACGGCTGCTTCCAGAAATCTGGGTATCTTGCCATGGGTGGATTTTTCTTTCACATAGCTGTAGTTAACTTTGGTCAACTGTTATTGTATGTATAACTTTAATATGAATGTGTGTGGTTTTTTAAACAGAGATATATTCTAGTGTGAATGGAAGGTTAATCAGAGTCATATTCAGAATGATAGCAATACTGGTACCAAAGATAACATAATTTACACCATTCCCAAAGGCTAATTATTTTCTACATCCCATTTAGAAAAAGTACATGGGGAGCCAGCATGTGGGAAGAAAGTTTGAAATTTTGGAGGGGTATCCTAAGCCAATCACAGGGTTTTTTAATGAACAAAAGCTAATCAAAGTACTTAATATTTTACCATCACATACCAGCATACTCTTCATGCCAATCCCTCTGCTGCCTTCTAGTCTCTCCTCATCTCTCTCTCTCTCTCTCTCTCTTTCTCTCTCTCATGATGCCCATTTTCATTTCAATGCCTCCTTCACCTGTTTTTACAGCTGCATTATGCTCTTTAAGGCATCTGCAATTGTTCATAGTGAAAAGTAATATTAAAAAAGATGTCAATGTACCATGTTTGCTCAGAGATTATGTGATCACACCAGAGAAGCTGGAACCATTCTCAGCTTTTATCTACACAGAGAAAGAACTGAGTGAGGAAATAAATTATTTTTACATATTGGGATTTCATGGGACTGTGATACATACGTGTACCTGAAACCAGATCGAACAATATACAGTGGCAAGTGATATAAAATTATATTGACAGACCCCAATTAAGCATATTCGTTCAGAGTGATCATTCTAAAATTCCTGATGTTAACAGGAATAGATTACAATTTTAATACTATGCTCATGCAAAATTCAGAGAAGTTGTTGTCTGTATTGGTCATTGAATAAGTTTCTATTGTACTTCCTGCTGTTTGCCATTTAAACACCACCCCACACCCACGCTAGCATTTCCAGGTTAAGCAATAATGTGGCAATTAAAATTCAGGATGCAACAAAGCTGGAGGTGTATTTTCCTGCCTTGTATAGTAACAGTGATTCAGATTCTTTCATTAAGCCAGGGCAGAAAGGATTTAAATCTTCCGCTTTTTTAAAAAGATGTTAAAAGTAATAATAGGTCTTGTGCTTCTCTTACAGGGTGGAAAAAGCACTGAAGCAGAAGTGAAAACAATCTGTTTTAAGTAATGTTTAAAGCTCTAATAAGTGTGAACTTTTCAGCACAGGCCCTATGAAGAGCTGTAAGTGTATTGGCATGCACCTAGTTTGGAACAGTTGCCCGCTTTGTTATGCACACAGGTGAGTATGCACATATACTCTCACAGCTAGATCCAGGTGAATGAGCTAAGAATACAATGTCTGAAAGAACTTGCAGATACAGTAATTTTGATGTAACTTTCCTTAGACCTTGCTAATGCTCCTTTTGTCCTTAGTCTGCAGATGTTTATACACTCAAATTTGGTAGCACAATATCAAATTTCAATAATTCTAATATTTGACACTTAAACAGATGGGTATCTGGACAAATTAATTTTTTAAATGTATGAATATAATCAGTAGATATACTTAAATATTTGTGTAATGAAGGCCCTTGATAACTGTACTTTTCCCTGCCCAGGAACAACAGATCATATTCAGAATATTTTCAACCAATTAATTGAAAAAAGTGTTTTAATATTTTAAGCTAAATTGTATTGAGTAATTTGCTATCTGCTTGCAGAGAGAATCTTAATTAGTTGAAGCAGTTTATTAATTACTCATTCAGCTCTGAAGTAAACATGCTTTTACGTAAAGGACTTATATTGATTAGAATGGAAATCGTGATGCCCTTGAAGCCACTCTTAGATTTAAAATCTAATGTGAGGGGATATGTAAGGTTACATCTTAAGAATCTGACTCATTAATATTTTCATATTTAGTAATTACACTTATCACATGGAATGTCTTTTATTATAGTTTTAGAATTTCCATGGTGATTGTGAGCTGAAAGTGTAATCATGGCCTTTAAATATAATATAATTGATTCATGTTTGCTTGGAAAAACTACTATTAAGAAAAAAAAAAAAAGTAAGCTGTGTCCTGAGGCTCATTTTCATTTTGAGGAGTGTTTGTAATAAGACATACCTAGATACATTGTCTGTTTTGTACAGAGTAGCATTTTCCTATGTAAGAAGTAACACTAGATTAGACATTCTATCTTGGATTTACTACACAGATGTATTTAAGATTGTCCTTGATTCAAACTGGGTAGATAGTATCCAATTTAAATCACTTTATTTCTTTTGTTGGTTTGTACCCATGTTTTCAGAGACTTGTCCTTTCAGAAAAAAAAGAGTAAAACATTCTGCTGGGGCCAAATTCTGCACTCATCTGTTATTTGAACAATACAGTTCAAAGCAATTGTGTGACTTTAACCAAGGACATAATTTGATGTCATTTTCTGAGGACAGCTGCATATAAAGATAACAATAGAGTTACTAACACCTGTATTGTTTAAAACCATTGTTCTTACTTTATCATACTATTGTATTTATTTCACATGAACACTTCCTAGCACTTAGACACTTGAAACACCATCTCTTCCGCCAGCCTTGGTGTGTACATAAGTGATCCAGTAGAAATAGCAATTATGTCCAACAAATAATGACCAGATACAAATCAATCTGGACATCAGGTTTCAGTGGGAGACATGCCATATGGCACCAGGACCGCAGCTGTTTGGGTGTGTGAGTTGATTGAGAAAATTGAAGCCACTCTTAGATTATAATAATTTTACCTGAATATTCTTTGGGTTTTACTTGATTTTTAGCACCAGTCCTATGTCTCTCCTTCACTCCCAAGTTTTTTTTTCAGTCTCTCAGCACAATGTGTGAGACTTTTCAGGCCTCCAAATGGCCTGATACACTTTAGATTGATATCTGTGCCACAGGTACACTTATGAACTTTGTCAGCATTTTTAAAAATGGGTACGCAAGAATTGAGCACTTCTCTTGAGAACACCCAGGTAGAAATAGCCTGAGTTTCAGAATAGCTGAATTTCCTGGAATGACTCCAGCCCTTTTCAAACTAATATATTTTTTTTGTAAGGGTTAAATTGAAGACTTTTTTACTGCATAACTGGAAATGAATCTTTGAAGGGTTAACTTTTAGAAGCTTTGAGCAACAAATGCTGGCTGAAATGTTGTCTATCTGGCTCCTATTTGGACAATTTAGACACATTCTGGGCTCGTCACAAGGAGCTAGCACATTAATTTCAGTAACTTACTGATTTCTTTGATTTTATGTTATAGTATATTTTATTTAGGACCAGGGTTGAAATTCAGTATTAGCAGCTTTTGAAATACCTCTCCTCCAAACACACTCTTTAAATAGCTACCAAAGACTGTAGAATTTTAAACATGAATTTCAGGGCAAAGCAAGGGAAAAGTTACAAAGTCTCATTTGGTGACTAAATGCTCTAAGAATTAATTGCGTACCTATCTCACCTGGAACTGAAATATGACTAGCAGTGACTGAGCTCCATGCCTAAGATTCAGAACTGTCTCCATTTTTCATTTCCTGGTACCATCCCACAGGATAGAAAACTGCTCTAGTTTTATTCCCATTTCAGCTTCTTGAACACTTTACATCTCATGAGCTGCTTGTCTCTAGAGTTCTCCTTCCTCACTAGTTCACAGTTTCTGAATGTGAGTAAAAGTATTTTGTCATTTGACTAACTACTGACTGGCCTTCTGTCACACTGACACCTCTGTATCAAATCCCATAGAATTTGGTGCTGTTTAATTAAACAAAAGATTGTAAGCACATAAGTGCAAACACATAAATTACACAGTAATGCAGGCTGCATTATATTATGAGATGTTAATTTTACATTATAAAGTAGCCATTTGCTAAATGAAAATGAAGGGTAAATTGCAAAAACCTGTAATGATGCTGTAAATTATTTTTGATTTAGAACTGTCTGAGACTTCTCCTTGTAACACGGTGACAGTAGCTTTTCCCAGTAGCCATATTAAAACATAAAATGTAAATGGCTGTGCAACGATGTATGAAATCAGTAAGTATTATGATGGTAATTTGCCCATCAATTCTATCTTTAAAACCTGATGCATTCGATGTTGTTTCTAGATTCAGATGTAGTAACATAGATTTTTTTATTATGATTTTTATTTCTATAGTACAAAATCTCTAGACCTAGAGCTGCAGAAGGCTGTTGGGTATGTTGTAATTTTGGCTTCTCTGTATTTAGTTGAATCCCTATACCTTTGCAAAAATCCTGGCCATGATAGGTAAAAGTTGAAAAGCTTAAAATCTGCACTCTTGATAATAATGTAAAACAAGTAGACTTGTAGCTTGTAGAATGAGCTTTTTGCATCAATTATCCAATATACTTTGCTTTTGTAATGATTTTTTCCCAATCATTTGTACTACAGACAATGTAACATAAGTTCTTAGTGTATAATGTCATTGGTATCCGTTACCTTCTAAAGTACATGTGGCATACAGAAGTCCTTCAGGCTGTAAGATAACGTTTGTGTCCATACACTTTTAGGTACATTTGATGGCAGAGCAGTTTTATTTTTTTCTCTCTCCTTTCTTTCACTATTTTCCTCAATAAGCTAAATTCCCTGTACTTATCCTTTAATATTCCATATAGTGGCTGTATGTCTATAGCAGTAACTGGAGTAGTACTGTTACATTGTAGTTTGTCTTGTGTGTCTCCCCTAGCTCAATGTGTGGACTTGATAATAGTGTTTGGGCTTGCACCTGTGGGATGCTGAGTGCTTTCCTGCAGGTTGGATGTTCAGTGCATGTAGGATCAAGCCCAGGATAAATACGTGAGCTGGGTTCTTTGTAAAAAGGAATCATAATGAGTTTATGGGGAAACTGATGATTCACTGCTTTGAGAAAACTACCCTAGAGAGTTGTGGATCTGTAGTAAATACAGAGCCCAGAACTTTAAAAAATGCTTATATTGATTTTCTTAAATGAGAAGGATTGTATAAATCAGCAGTTCCCACAAGAATTTTATGGCAAGTCTGTCCAGTGTCAGAAACTTCTGTTCTGAATTCATGGTCAGAATCTGTGTCAGACTAGAGCAATGGCTGGAAATCTCTGTGGCTGGAAGGAGACAGCAAGTTGAACCCTTGTTTGGAGTGAAAGTTTCTGATCTGCTTTAGGTATGGAGAAGGGAAGATTTTGTGTTAAAAATGTAAATGTTCAGATAAAAAGGTGAATTGGGGAGCTCATTTTCTAACCCAAGTATTGTTTTAATGTTACAAAAGTAATAAAAATATAAGGTTAACATTGAGTAATACTGTAGCCATTGATCATGATAACACGTTGCTTTGATCACAGATGGCTCTGCATGTCCAAACAAGCATTGCTGATGGTCTTTGTTTTTTTAATGAGTTATATTATTCTTCATACTGATTCTTTTTTAAAATAAATATATATTTCTTACTAAATCTTAGCCTCATTATTATATGTGAAAAAATGCAAAGAATCAAATACATTTAAAGTGCTTTTAAAAAGTCTTATTTAAATAAGTCAAACAATTTTACAGTGTCACTGACTGAAAATCATAACAATAAATGGTTTTCTCCCGGAAATAATTCATTTAAGACTATGCCAGATGCAGTCTAACTATTTTACAATCTGTTCTGTAATATATAGGACATTAAGATTTAATATAATCTAACTTAGGACACTGAGATTTAATAAAATCTAACTTCCTGAATGTTTTGTCTTTTGGAAAGCATTTTCAGACTTTTCTGGGACTTGCTTGAAATATACAGTAGTTCCTCAGACATAATTCTCTAATTTTGAGCATCAACATGAGATGTGAAAATGAATATCTCTTCTGTAGATATGGGAACTCTATGCTTTTGTTCAAATTCTGTAAATGAAAGGGAATAGTATTTATAGTTCTACTATAAGACTAGTTTATGTCCACTTCATATATCAGAAAATACACTTTAATTTTATGATACTATAAAATTGAAGGACATGAAGCCCTTATTAGTATCACAGTTATGAAAGGTTTATAACTTTCTCCATCAGTTGCATGGGGATTATGTATATTCCTAATTATGCTGCACCATGATATTTTTCAAAGAAATTCCCTAATTTAAAGAAAGTAATGTGCATAAAGGAAAAAGTGCAATCTTAAGTCTGAAAACTATATTCAGATGCTTACCAGAGTTCTGACTGATAGCCTAACCAATTTGAAAAGAAAGTTGGAATAAAAACATTTACAGAAACTGAAAGGGATTGCAGGAACATTTAGTGAAAAGCAGCCTTTGTGGCATATTGTGTTTCTGATAGAGATATTTGTTTTATTCTGGAATATATGTTATACAGGGATTGATAATAAAGTGCAGTATTGTAAAATGGCTGTTTTACAACTTAAGTAGACCTGTTGGCTCCTTGGCTCTGCTTTGTCAACCCATCTCAGTAGGATAGGTACATGGGCATCAATTTTCATTTGGAAAACTGAGCTTAAAATTATGCAAATGTGCGTAACAGCTGTATTGAAGCCCCAAATTGAGAAATGGTATTTAAAATTTTAAAAGCACTGGACCCAAGTCTGGTGGCTTAATCCCCTGTAATCCTGCCTTGGTAGGGTTCATACAGAGCTCAGTATTTCATAAAGCAAGAGAAGTATTTTCTCAGCGGAGCTAACCTAAATACTTTATACATAGATAGTATAAAAGAAATTTAGTGCAAGCCTAGTCTTCAGTGTTAAACCAAGAACATGCCCGTCATTTTTAAAGTACAGATTCAAGCTGGAATGTTATCTCATCTCCCTCTGGCACAAAGTTGTCCTTAATCAGACATTTTTAATGGATTGTAGTGAGAAGTAGTCAATGTGACAGTGTTCAAAAAGGAATGATGGTGATACAATCTCATTGCCTAAAAGGCTTCCCTATAGAAAAAATTTCAAAAGAATTCCTGTTGTTTTTTCACCTGAGTATTTCCTTATCTAAACCCTACTGTGTATATTTTAGCTTAGCTTCCTCAGAATATTTCAACTTTCAGTGATCTACCTTACTATTTATCTGTGTCATAATTGATGATCCATATCTTTTTGGCAAAAGTATATAGAATATTTATTGCTTTATTTCAACTTTCCATGACAATCAGAATTAGTTTATTTAGATGGGGAAAGCATTCTATTGGAAAATGCATTACAAACAAAATGTAGAATAAAATGTATGTGTGTATGCATGTGTTGTGTACAGCAAAAATAATGACATCGATTTGCAGTATCTTTGAAGGGTTGACATTAATTTGAACGTTTTTATGATGCAGATGTAAAACTTGCTGCTGATGGATGTTAATGTTGTAGGTAAGACCCAAAATGAATAAATGGATTATTTGCTGCAGACATAATACTGGATTTTGTGGTTAAGTATGCATACAAAGAAGGTAAAGTGAATGGAATGTACAGGGAGACTTCC
Organism: Falco peregrinus; assembly: GCF_023634155.1. Taxonomy (NCBI): domain Eukaryota; kingdom Metazoa; phylum Chordata; class Aves; order Falconiformes; family Falconidae; genus Falco; species Falco peregrinus. The sequence goes on from NC_073721.1 coordinate 112,973,695, forward strand.
TGTTAATTCCCTTTTTCTTTTATATTTTTTTTTTTTAGTGTATAAACATGATGGTGTCCAGACATATATGGCATGCATTTCACATGAGTATTCTATTTATCTTATATAAAGGACCTCTTCCATCTATAATTACAGTCAGTTGTTAGAAACACTTTCTTGCTAACGTTTGATTTTTTATTAGTTGTAAAATATTTCACCAAAAAGACTTCTTCTAAAGCTGTGTCTGCTCCAGAATAATCATTTTGCTCACTGTCTCTAGGGTCAATGTTCAGGCCTTTGAAACTTGACCTGTGGAAGACACATTGAAGTTGTTTCTAAGAAAATAATTTGCACAAAACCTCCTTTTCCATTTTGACTGAAGTGGACTGGTTAGAAACTTTCACAGACCAGACCAGAGAATTAAAAAAATTCCAGTGTGTTTTTGTAGGATAGATTAACAAAAACAAATAAAAAGATTTCATGTCTTTCAGCTTATGATAAATACATATTTTTTATGTACTTCTAAGTTTAAAAATACATTAGAAGCTTTTATTTTTAGGTAATCTCTTGTACAATCTGTTTTTCATAGATCTATGTGCGCAATGTAAAGTGATCCCTATTGAAATGAGAGGATAGGAAGAGAAAACATTTTCATTCTGACAGCTCAGTCTAATGGAGAAGAGAATGACTGTTTAGTGGGCCCAGTAATTCTTCCAGGTGATATTCCAACTGACATCCTTTGTTGTATTTTCAGACCCCAAGAAGCAGATTAAGGCCAAATGAAAGATCTTGGTAGACTATTCCTTATTAATTTAAAATTTTTAATTTGAAGACTCCCTTTTGAAATGGAGGATTAAATTCAATTTATTTTACATTGATTAACAAAAAACATAAATTCAAATTATGATTTGATTTCCATGAACTTTTATATGCAAATAAAGTCATGGCAGTTTTTTGTTTGTTTTTTGTATGTTCCCCCTCCTCCCCATTTGTACAACTAGAGCATTTTAGATGTAGTTGTATATATCTCAACCTGTAGAAATGAAAGAACTAGATTCTCTAATGATGTGGTACACCAAAACATAGTCATAGGCAGCACTTTAGATGAAGCTGTAATTAATTTAAATTATAAATGTAGAAAGACTTGGGTGACAGTAGGAAATGGTTGTTGACTTCCATGTATGATGCACCACTGAGTTCTGACAAAAAGCTGATTACATATATCCTTTGCGCAAAAAAATATGCAAATGTTCTGCCTGGGGCAGCCTCATCAGTGGTGTTCAGCTGTGTCACAGCCTTTGTGTGAGTTCACAGATGGAGCTATGAACGGTGCATCCATTGCCACGGCTTGGACAGACTGTGCATTAACTAGAGGTGCTGCAGCTGCTTGCAGTCATGGAGTTGTTTTTCTTTGAATTTACCTATTGCTTGGGAAGTAATTGGCAACAAGAGCTGGTAGGAATTTTTCTGATAAAATAATATACTGAGCAGATATTGAAAATTGGTTAGTTCCTTTGCTGGAGGAGACTAGTGGGTCAGTCCCGTTCATGGGCAATAGAAACTCTGGGTCACAGTCCACAGGGCTTTCCCATGACAAGTTCCCTCCAGAGATGTGGGCTCTGAATTCAGTTCTCAAGGAACGAAGTGACCAAGGGGTCTCTGTCCTGAATCCTGCTGTACTTCAGAGTGAAATTGTGTTAAGGTTAGGGCTACGAGGTTCCTGGCTCTTTGCAGCCCTGGGGTTCAGCTTGCGTGCGACATGGTTGCTGTGCCCAGTGAGCAGTGTGGGAGGAGCCCTGTCCTGCTCTCGGGGGCTTCTGTGCTTCACTGGTCCTATGAGCAAATTGTCAAGTTAATTTGACATGACCACAGGACCTTTTGTTCAGGAATACTGCAATTCAGTGTTTTTAGGGCAAATTTTTCTCAGAATTTCTGGCTTATTGAAAATTGAGAGAGAGACTGATGCCAAATCAGAATTAAATTGATGGTTTTATGAAATACCTATCTAGGCTTTAAAGCCAGGTTTATTGACCACAGGGAAGATTCAGCTCCTAGAGTTATGAAATTAATTGGAAGATAGTTGTATCTGTAGTGTGAAGTATAGTTGAAACAAAGTCAAAAGGAAAACTGATTTGTCATTATATATATACCTTACTAATAGGTTTTCTTTTAATTGATTGAGATGTCATCAGGTGAGCTATTTTGGTGACTTTTCCCTATCTTTATTTACTAGCATTTACATCTATAAATGCAGGCAAACACTGATGTCAATTCTCATAATGCATTAGACTAATTGCATCCCATTTTTAGCCTGAAACTCAATTAGCTGAAGATGTAGCAGGAAAACAGCAATGTGTAATATGGAAGAGAACTGGAAAGTACTTATAAAATCACTGCCAAAGAGGATAGTCTTTTATGGTTGTGTTTTTTTTCTAAACTTGTAACTTAGTTTTCTTTAGAGATATGGTTGGAGTCCTGAAATATATTTAATAGGCTTCTGAATTTGAAATGTTTTAGTGGCTTTAATAGCTGAGTTTGAGCTGCTTTTGGCAGTCACAGATACGGCTGGCTGGGATGGTTTGTCAACCCAAACTGTTCATCAGGCTTAGTCTGGGAATAAAAAATGTCAAAGTTATTTGAGAAAGCTCAGCAGGACAGTGGAAGGTCCAGCAGTTGCCATTAAAATGTTATGGATGTGGTTCCAAATGACAAGGGGACAACCTTGCACAAAGACATCCAGACAGAACAGGAAAACCTTTCCAGAGAAATTGTAATTATTTTGACAGAAGATATTATATGCCAAATTTTTTAAAAAATGGCCAACTCCCAAATTGTCATAACTAGTGTCAGGAGAGATTTTACAGTTCTTGGCTGCTGGCGTTTCTCATGGTAGTGTTAAGGGTGACAGAAGTTATGTGAATCTCTGTGAGATGGAGAACAGAATACAGTAGATGAGAACTTTCTGGTAACTTGCTTTACACTTGCAGTTCAATCCAAAAGGATTTCAGTACCTTACTGGACATGTTCATCATTTTGTAAAGCTGTAGCAGAAATCCCCAATAATCTAGTAAGCCAAATTCTGCAGCTTTGCACATTTACATTTATTCCAGTGTATACAGTAATTTAATTTTACTATTAGATGGTGAAAAGTCATTTTAATTTTATCTTAGTTTTTCCTTTTAGAAAGGAGGAGATAGTAAAGAGACATTTTTACTAAAAGATAATACTTGAAATAACTTTTCTTTTAAAATACCACTACTAGCACTTCAGAATAAAACAATTGTTTATTCTTATGTGGAACTCTTCTAGCAATGAAAGTGATGTACCTTCTCTTTGATAAGCACAATTTTTTAGGCTACCTAAGAAATTCATTTTAGGAATGTGTACTTGAATTATGCGAGGTTCTGAAGGCAAAGCAGTTTATTCTGAATATTTGAGAGTAAATAAAACCTCATAAAATGATAATGTACACTTTTCAGAGATTTTCTTGCATTTGATCTTGTTCTTTTAGGTTGCTGTCTCTTATGGCCAGTATTTGATTCTTTTACATTTTTTCTGCTTATAATGGTATCAAGTTTCTCTAAGAAGATTGAATGGAATTGAGTGTGCCTGGAGAGGAGGTTATGAAGGCTGAACTGGCAGCAAGTGGGAAGGCTTGAATTCAGAGCGGCAAGCCTGGCCTTAGAGGGGGTGGCAGGAACTTCCTAAGGACCAGAGAAGATTGGGTAGATTTTTCTGCAACTCAAAAAATTAATGACCTAGGTAAAATCAACTGTAGAACCAAAGATGTGACTGCATGGACAGTAGGCTGGGAAGAATTGTGTATAATTTATTGTGTTATGATTTCATTTTCCTTTTGTGACTTAGAAGGCAATTCTTTTAGTATAATTCCAATGAAACTTGTCTCGTTGGAGTTTAAAAGCCTTTCAGTATTCTTTTGGGAGCTTGCTACAGGTGAAGGTCTCTGCAGATGCACTGCAAAGCCCTGGCTACCACAGGGTCTTTTCCTGTTAACTTCTGAAATAATAGTGCTTGGCCTGGAATCATGCATATCCTTTTCTACTGTATGGCTTTTTTAGACTGGATGAACAGCAATGACATTGTAGATGACTCTACAGTGTTTTTACTACTCATCTAGGGAAGCTTTAAATGCTGTAACTCTGTTCCAAACAACTTTTGGTGTATATATTTTTTATTATGTTGTAAAATATAAGCTTCAAAATCAGTTGTCAAATGTTACTTTGGTATAAACACTATGAAACTTCAAGAAGGATGATATGATTGTAGCTCACAACAGTTTTTGAATTCAATTGGTTTTCTTACAGTTAATGTTGTGGACATTAACCAGTGCTAGATTTTCCTGTGTCTTTGAATATTAACTCCCAAATATATAGGCTCATTCTGTCTGTAAGATAAGCCATATGTTTTCCAAGAACTATATTCTTTGTAAAAGCACAAGTGTCTTCATTGTAAACAGGATGGGCTATGTAGGTGTGCAGTCATGACCCCATTTTGGAAAACAGTGATTTTTGCCCTGAGGGCATGATTTCTTTGCAGTGTGGTGAAACACCTCTGAGTTAGTCCAGTAGAAGTTTGAAACCGAGACTCTGCTCAAGGGAGTTATTCAGGTTGTTCAGTTAACCTGGTTCTACTGTTTCCTGAACTTACATTTGTGTTTCTCTGTCATCCTATGTGGTCTCCTCCACACCTGTCTTCAAGTCTTGTTCACTTCTGCTAGAACTTGCTGTACTGAGAAAACTGGGACTGTCAGACAGGTTGGTGTTCTATTTGACCCCAGGTTTTATGTGTTTCTGTTCCTCAGGGAAGAGGAAAACGTTCTGTGGTGCTTTTAAACTTACAAACAAAATATTTGGTCATAATTCTTGCCAAAGTAAGAAGTTTTTCACCGTGCAATGATAACGTCATCATTGTTTTCTTTGTTGTTTGACTTGTTTCACTGAGGTTTATGTGTTTCTGTAGGAAGATTCAAGGGGTGTTTTCTCAGATGCCAGGAACTGCTGCAGAAAATATTTTACAGCTCTCCTGATGGATTTCAATGTATTCTGCAGAGTGAAGGTTTGAATCTGAATGAAGATGTATTGAATGAAGGTGTGTGAAGTTCCGAACAGGAACGTCCAGAGGACTCCACTGGATGTTGTGGCACCTGAATTACACTGTCCTCTACTTTCCTCATTGATGGCAGACAAAAATCTTCCATTTTCAGTAAAGTACAGCAAATTTAACAACTGTAATATCATCTTGCTTCATGTTTTTTCCAGGAAAATCCAAAATGATTGGGGTTTTATTGGTGCTTAAAGCATACCTTTCCATGTTGAGAAAACTCATTGCTTTTCTATACCACCCTATATGTGTCTATCTGACGTGTTTTGCTATAATTTGTATTGGAACTCTGCTAATGGAAGGAATGCTTTTTTATTATTATTATAAATACTAGTAATTGTTTGTTAGATGAGCATACATAGGTAGATATATGAGGAGGGAAGAAATGATTTTTAAATATTCCAAAAATATTTCCGACACATTTTTGTTATCAAGGTTTTTTTTCTCTATCGTTAAGGCAGTATTACTCGATTAGAGAATAAAAATTGCCATTAGTATGTCTGAGTAGAAAATTACAAGCACAAGCAGTGATCAGTTCTCAAATGGTTCATAACAATTAGTTACCAGGAAATAATTCATAGTACTTTTGAATAGTGAAATAATAAAAAAAAATCCCAAATTGTTTTAATAGTAATGAAAATGGAAGAAGGGATACATTTTTTTCTAGAAAGATATTAATTGTGTATTGCTAGCCTAACTGTCAATTCTTCAATATTTTGAAGGCAGATAAACTTCTGGCTAATGTTGTGTTCAAAAGGGAAATTTTAATATGAGAGGATGAATGCTCACTAGATATGAAGTTGACCCATAATGTCAATTTTTGCTATGTTTGAAAAAAAACCCTCAGATTTTGAACCTTGGTTTTTTTTCCCCAGTGTTTTAAGTAATGGAGAAAAAATAAAGCATTTTAAAGAAAACTAATCTCCCACCTGCAGAGAGGGTTAGATGTTGAGTAATGGTTATATAGCTGTTAGCTGCAAATAAGCATGAGCCTTGATCAGTATTGCTAATGCTGATGATGTCGAAGACAACTTTTTTGTTAACCTACATTTTACCTGTATTAAAGGAAAAGGCATTTTTTCTACTAAGAAAATAGTCATTGCTGGCAGAAATAGCTGGATTATTTGGGATGCTGTTCTTATTACTTCTAGGAGTGACAAGAGCAATAGGTGCGTATATCACAAAACTGGCAAACATCCAGGAGTTACCCTGAGCAGAAGAACTAATGCAATCTTTCAAAAATTTTTTTTTAAAATGTTCATTTCTTTTCCACAAACATAACACAAAGCTTCTAGTACATTATCAGCATATAATATGACTCCCCAACACAATAATTCAAGGACCTTATCATCCCAGGGCTTTATGCACCTGCTGAATGTCCCTGGTATCCTTTGGTTTGCCTTTATCTCCCTCCTGTTTCACTTGTATGTCTGACTTGCCAAGAGACAGAGCATTTGCTGTGACAGATACAGAGCTGTACCACACTGTTTGGCCAAGTGGCTGCCCTTGCTTCACACAATACTGAACTCTACTTCCTTCCTTTCCTTTCCTACAGTGCACAACTGGCTCTTTATTGATCACTGCTTCTTAGAAAACCTCTAAAAGCCGTCTGTAAGAGAAAAGCTGAAGTATTCACAGGTTAACAGTTTAATGACTTATAGTGCTTTTTTTTAATCACTTATTTTTAGGGTCATTGCTGTCCATAGCAAGTAAAAAGAATATCTGACTTTTCACATAAAGATTAGTGGAATTACAGCTCACACTGCGTCTCATTTCTGTTAGACTCCAGCTAGTGTATTTGAAGCTGCTTAGAGAGAAGCTGTAGAGTTGTTATGAGTCTAAAGTAGTGCATTAATAATCCATCTCCTAGAACTCTTTGGCTGGAAGTAAAATACAAAGTTATTATTTATTTCAGCATGTTTTATTTATGACCTGCAAATGACAGCTATAGAAAAAGATTATAGGGGAACATAGAAGTTTTAAATAAGAATAATGAGTAAAGTGATTATATAGAACAGAACTGGAAACATTTCCAAAACTGCAAAAAAATTACATTGTTGTGAGGCATGAATTCTTATTTTAACTATTCATCTATTTTTAAAGGAGAATGGTTTTATTCTAGGGTCCTGATAAAATATTCTAATCAAAGCATATACTCAATCTTTCTCTGAGGAATGATTTAACTTATGGAAATTTGGCTGTGTATACTATTTTCTGATTTTCTGGATGTATGTTTTCTGAGGTCTTTGAGCCACAGTAGAGGTAACATATTAGTAAGAAAAATTTAAACATTGAAAATAATGTCTCTGCATTAGAAGAGATATCATTGTTTGGGGTTAATCAAGCAAGATATTGTAAATAATGTTTTCTGAATGGTTTCAATAATCACTTGTATAAATTCATTTTACTATACAAAAATGTGGTAACAGTAATACATTATTATGTGATTTGTAATATATATAGTAATATATTTAATGTAATCATATAATTGCACATGTTGTATTAGTATTATATCATACATAATAATACATTATATTTATTAACAATTATTATTAATATACTATTGGCTGAAATGTAGATGATACTGTTATTAGAACAGTATTGTTAATGGCCTTCCCAGTTTTTACTAAGATCATATGAGTACTAACAGTATTTTTAGTTCCTCAAATACGCTGGGCAGTTTGTTTCAGAAGCTGTGAAAAGCTATTGGAGCAGCCACTATAGATTGGCTCTGATTAGTAGGGGGGAACTAAGAAGCCAAGTTGAAAGTACAAGGTAAAAAAAAATCATAAAAGACAGAACTCACTTCTTAAGGAAAAGAAGCAGCAGAATAATACATTTCAGAGAAATAGACTTCCACAAATTCAGGGAATTGATATGTAGGATTTCTTGGGAAGATAAGGTAAGGGATAAAAGAATGCAGCTGCTGAGGGAGATGGAGAGTTTGCTTTTGTACATGTTGCACAATGGGGAGGTGAAATAGGAATGATAGAAACAGACCATAATGGCTGTATCAGGAGCCCTTCAGTGACTTGAAGATCAAATAGAAATCATACAAAAAGGGGACAAAGAACATGTAACTAAGGGTGAATGCAAAGGAATAGAACAAGTCTGTAGGGATAAAACTGGCTAGAAATTTCAGTTAAGAAGGGACATGTAAGATAACAGGCAACAGGGCTAGAACCAAGAGGAAACAAAGTATTTCCACTACTAAACAGAAAAAGCATAAATTCTCCATAAAATCCAGAGAAGGCTAAAGTGTCCAATAACTCTTCTGCAAAAATGCTTAGTATCTCAATATTTACGAAGATTCATGTTAACAAGGAGACAGAAGTTTAGGTCAATTTACCTAAAACAAATGTTTTGGGATACTTCAGAGATAAATGGTCAAGTTGACAGGATCTGACTAAATTCTCCTTCTGATACTTTGCAAAAGGTAAAAAGCTGAAGTAACTTTCAAATTTATGATTATCTTTTTGAATGATTGCAGCCAGCAGCTCTGCAGGAGTGTCAGTATGCTGTTTCATCTCCATCAAGCTTCCCACAAAGGCAGATGAGTTTTGAGAATCTGTACCAGCAGTCATTTACCTAAACCTTCCTTGTGTGTCACAGTCTCCGAGGGAGTAGGGAGGGGATTAAACAGGGGATCTCATCTAGCTCTAATATCTCTGGCAACTACAGTAAAATGGTACTGCCACATACAAATGGGCCAGCAACCAAACAGAAATGTTTTCCCGTCCCAACAAGGAAAAGGTTTCTCCAGGCATTGCAACTGAATTAACAGCTGAGGAGCACAACTGCTTTTCACAGTAGGTCCTATATCCACCAGCACGTCCACGCCAAGGACTCTCATAAACTTGGTGCAAAATCGGCAGGGTTGAGTCAAAAGCTTAAGTGAGGCAAACAGCTAGCAAATTCACAGTTCACATTAATAATTATTTCATTAGCTTCAAGCTAAATTAATAATACTATTAGTAGTCTGAATCAAAACCTTTCATCCGTGCACATCTGAATTCCAAAATATTTAATATTCTGATCCAGATCCAAATTCAGAGCAAGAGGGAGCAACGTGAGTCTTAATTTTTCAACTAGGAGTTGCTCAAAAGAGCATTAGCAACAGGTAATGAGACTCAGAAAATTCATACTTACATATTTTGTGACAGCACTCAAGAATTTCCAATAATGTGCTGTCTCTGCAACATCAGCAGGTAAACAAAAAAGAAGAGTAGCACTTTGCAGATTTATATGCACTCTTAGAAGCACAGCCTGCTACACAAAGCTGAACTCTAGGCCTATTCATGCTAGGGAACAATCACCTTCCCTAGCTCCAAGGGAAGTCCTAATTTGGTGGTCTTTCATATTGGAGGTTTTCAAATACATAGTCCAGCCTTTCTTTAGACTTTCCCCCAGATTAATGGTGGTTCAGGGAGTTTTGATTAAGTCCTAAATATACTTATGAGGGACAGTGTTTCATTTGCAGCAAATAGTAGACTGGACTTGCCTCCCTTGTACTTTCTAGCTAAACGGTGTTTGTTATGCTACCTTGCTGTCTTCTAGAATGCACTTTGATTTTTTGATAGTATGGCTATTAGCTAACTTTATGTCTTTCTCTCTCTCTCTCTCTGTGTTTTGTATATCTCGTTCATTTTGTGGTGGGTTTTTTTTGGTGGTTTTTTTTTTGTTTGTTTGTTTGATTTATTTTTAAGAAGTGGAAGTATTTCTTCTAGCAATGAGCAATACTGCAAGTGTGTTAAGATTTTTATGTTAAGATAAACTGGAGGGTAAGTGAAATGAAGGCTCAAGGTTTATAGTAAGGACAGATGCAGGAATCTTTGGGCACTTCTGAATACAAGTAAATTCACGGACTCTTGAAACAATAAGTACCAATTAGGGCATAATCTTGTTTTCACGTAGAAGTGTCCTTTTACACAGGAAAGGTGAAGACAAATTGGAAATTAAATGTGAAGCTCAGGAGATGGGAAGTGGAACATAGTCCAGAACATGTTTTTAAGGTATATATCTAAGATTAGAAACAAAGGAGGATCCAGTGACCAAGAATAGGGACTGAGAGAGAAAGCAGCAGGAGTTGGAGTGGTGGTACAACTAAGCGTGTACTCAGTTCTGCTGATGCCCGTTATTGTCAGTTGAATGCACCATGAGTTTCTAATTGCATCGTGGCAGAACCTCTTCATCAGCACAATTGAAGCACTGTATGTTAAGTAAAACCTGAGAGAAGGAATTGAGCTAAAAAGGGTCAAAACAAGACTGTGTCTTGCAGCTTATGGAGAACATGATCTACAGTGAGCTATTATCTCTCTGTGGTTCTTTAGCACTAATTGCCAGCCTTTTAGGTGTATTTATGCCACATGTGCTCATGCCTATTATTTCTCTTCACATAAATGTTAACTGACATATAGTTAGTGTACTGAGCTGTGGAAATGGCTGGATGAAAGCACTGACTTTTTTAAAAAAATATTTTTCTTTTGTATTAGATGCTAACTCTTTAAATTACTTTAAAGCAGTTGAATAACTCACTTGAACTTGTTCTTCTGATTGATTGGTTGATTGTTTTTTGGTTTTTTGTTTGTTTGTTTGTTCGTTTGTTTTTGGTTTTTTGTTTGTTGTTGGTTTTGTTTTTTTTTTTTTTTAAGGCAAGGTTAAGGATAAAGGAGGAACATATCACTGTCCGCTTTTTCCAGTACAATCTTACTGTACAGCTAGCATATAAACTTTCTCCCTGGACTAAAACATAAACATGTAGTGATTTTTTCCCCCTCCATTTTGTTGCTAAGAGTTTTACATGCTTCTCAGGATGGAAAGTCATATAAGGCCTATGGGTGGAGAAGGATTTAAATAGCCAGGAAAATACTGATATACATCTGTTGCCAGAATTAGAACATTAAATCTAGACTAGATAGTGCTGCATGTCACTATACTACTACTAACATACTATAAGTATCTAACTATGCTATTATCGATCTCTGTAGCATAGTAGTAGGCTAGTTTGAGAAAAAAAATTAAAAGCTATGTAAGGGCATCTCCTGAAAGTAATATATAAATCTTGCAAAAGGCATAGCTGTTTCTACTGATGACTTGCGAAAACAAAGAGTCTGAGAAACAAGTTATGAAATCATCTTTTAAAGACTTTCATTGAATCTTTGTGGAAAAGCAGAAACAAGCTGCACACACATATTTGGAGAGCATACGAAGCACTACAGACTGTTTTCAACCTGTTCTTCGTGCTGTCACAAGAAAATCTTTGGGGAGTACCATCTGTTAAATCTACTCAGGAACAACAAATTAATTTTTAAACAGAACTTAAATCATGAAAGTAAAGCTCTACTTCTTGACACATCCTACTTCCTTATAATTAATATTTAAATGATTTGGGTCTTAAAAATTATTAATGAAAAATCAATAGATGAGGAAATACTGAAAATTACATTTTTTTCCCACTTCATTTCACGGTGTTTCTCAAATCTCTGTTCTTTATTTAGATTTAAGGACCCCAACAAATGACAACGACTAGGTTCCTTATTGTGTTCTTATTCTGCTTTTACCTAGAATTTAAGCTCCTGAGGAGTGAGAAACTTTATATACCATTATAATTAATTGTATTTAGGTTTAGAAATAATGATTAAGGGCTGTGTCAGATAATGCTGAGTCTCCAGAAACATGTCTGAATTCAGTTTACTGGGATGTTCTCTGACAGTTGTGCTGCTATATTGCATCTTATAAAGCTATACTCTTTCTTGTAGACTAATTTATAGTGGTTGAATGTGAAGAGCACTGTCACCCATCTGAATATCTCACTGTATTATATCCATGGCTTGAAAAGCCCTCCATGTTGCATGATGACTGACCTTATTCTAATGTTCACAGTAATCATGTTAAAATGCAGCTTGTGATTTCAGTGTGCAGCTTAAATTTCTACTTTATTGCATAATAGATAATCTTGTGTATTTGTGAATAGAGCAGAAAAAAATGACTGTGTCCTGAGATTGTTGGTAAGTAGAGCTGCTGGAAGTTTTTTTGCAAATTTGTGAGATCTCTTACATTTTTCTGGTTTCCTATAAAAATAAATTATTTTTACACATACACTGAAACATCTGTAGGTACAATCCAGTCAACACAGAGACTTGTATGTCCTTCCCATCTTTCAGAGGAAAACTTTCCTTCTGCCTTCTTCCTGCTCTGCACTCCTCACCATTGTTTAGAAAAATGAATATGAGATGAACTCTCTTTTTAAACATGTTTTGCTGAAAGGCTTTTGCTTTAGGCTAATCTTTTCCACTTGGCCAGCCAGCCAGCTTTTCTTCTGGGACCTCTCTGACAGTCGCTGTAGTGTTTGGCAGCTTCTGGCTCTGTAAGGTGTAATGGCTACCTTTTAGATTTTCTGTTTTCTTCAGACAGTACAATATATGATGGTAGAAGTGCTATATATATTAGCTTTTTCTTCTGAGAGGCAACGACAGTGAAAGATTACTGTTAATCACATACTGTTGTAAACATTTCAACTAGAAGTAACCGGAAGAGTAGAGCAATTATTCCTACTAATTTGCTCCATATCATTCTTTGACATTATAGGCAAATCAGCATGAAAATACTTTCATTCTTCACCTGAGCAAAAAGTTTTGTGTTAGAACAGCCATCATGACCAGTTTCCTTTGCAGTCAGTCTGCACCTTTTCAATTTATTTCTTAGTGTGCTATGTAAAATATGAATGTTCTTTCAGTGGTGCATATAGCATGATCTGCTTTGTTTGTGCAATATGACATGTTTATGTGCTATCTATTGGCACTTATTAAAGTGAATTTGAGTTGTCACATGCCAAACATTACTTTTCTATTTCACAAAATGTGTGTGGAATGCTCCTGTGGCAGAGTGACTTTTGTGAACTGGGCTCTTTGACAAGTATTTTCATGCTGAGGAATCAGATGCATGGGCACCAGAGTAGAATACCATTGTTTAAAATTACGTGAACTAGAGACCATTTCTTGTTAGTTGAATTAGCGAGGTCTTTCTATCAAGTGTAATTTTGGCTTTTGCATAATTTTGCATTCTTATAAACACTGAATCTGAATTTAAGAGCAATGTAATAATCCCTGGCTAAGAATTTTAGAGATTAGAAATGTTGAAATGAGTATTTGTGATGACACAGCACATTTTTTCTGGAATTTGCAGTTTTGCAAAAGCTTGGATTGTTATTTTAAATTCACAGGCCAACTGAGTATTTCCTGGAATTTAAGTTTTTATTTCTCAGGTGTTACTTAATAAAAAATAAAAAAATACCTCAACTCCTTTTTCAAACCAAAACCCAGTTCTTCTCTGCCCCCATTCTGTCATCCCCAAAGAGCTTGTATGGTACTGCTTAGAAGTCTGGTTGGTGTATATCCTATGAAAGGGAATTTGGCAAAAAAAATATGCATGGGATGAAAACGGATGCTTTTTTTCTCTTTGCATTTTGTACAGTATGTTGTTTTGTTTTCCTCTCAGATCTAAATTTTATTTTGTGTGTTTAACTTGAGTCTTACTCTTGGCAAGGGTTTTAGCATTATATGTGCTTAAGAAAGGCATTAGTCCAAATAAAATGAATGTTTTCAGGACAGGCCAAAAAAGCAAAACAAAACTGAGGTAAGAGGATAAGTTACAGTGAGATCTTGGCAATGCTACTCGATGTTGAGAAAACCTGATCAGAAGTTAATATGTAATAGATTTTAAACTATTTTCCATTGAGGAAGAGTATGAAGTGGGGATTTACAGAGTAATGAAGTGCATCTATAACAATAGTTATTAGGGGTACTATTACACAAGGAGTTATATTCCTCTAAGAAATCACTGTAACTGCTTTATGAGTAAGAAAGAGGTTTTTTTTCACACAGGCTACATTTCTGCTATATTTCTAAAACACACCTGTGAGAATTAAGTGCTGTTCATCTGTTGCCACTGAGCCTCAGGGTCACCTTCAGGCACTGCATGCGTAAGGCTGGAATGAAACCCTACAGTTCAGAAAGGAAAACCAAAGCCCTTTATCTGCTTTAAATTGTCTGAACTTTGCAGGAAAACCCATAGAGTGTGGGAAAGATGACTCCATAAAGGCCACCTAGTGGGATTTTGAGACAAATTATTTCTTAGAGGAATTTGCTCCAAGCCTGTAGTGTGAAAAAATCCAGGCTCTAGAGTACTTAACTGTACTTACCAGTACAACTCACACTGAAAGATAATTCTGCAGAAACAGTGGGGAAACCACATGTAACTACAGAATACCATGCAAAAAGCTTGGTGGTCATTTCAGACAACCTTAATTTCATTTCTGATCAACAGCTGTAAGCTTAACATTATTTGACCTGCTGTGCATATATTTCCTTAGCTGCTGTCTAGAAGCAGCCCATGCAGACAGGTTACTGTGAATATTGAATTATTTTTTTTTTAAGTGTTGCTTGAGTATTGTTATTTCTGGATTCCTTAGAGCTAGAAGTAACATTTGAACTGGTGTTTCTTGGCATGTCAAAATTTTTGTGTCAGACCAAACCCAAAGTATAAATTTAAAAAGAGATATTTGAACAGACATTCATATTCTTTGATTCCTAAGGCAAGCTGCTCAGGGTGAAAGCATCAGAAATGAGAAGGTTGTTTTAGATGGAAACAGTCTGTTCTGTTTCTGTCAAGATTGGGAGTTGTTTTTTGGGTGTGTGTGGTTTTTGTTTTTTTTTTTTGTGGGGGTGGTTTTTTATTTATTTTTATGTATATATATTTTTTATAGTTCCTGAAAGTCAAGAACCCTTGTGAAGTGGTTTACTTTGGGAATTCTATTGAAATCAAACCTGCAGGGGAAATAGTAAGGGTTGTAAGCTGACAAGAAGTGAAAGCATCTCCTGCACATCCAGGTGCCTTACTCTTTAACGAGCAGGATGTTGTAAGTCTTCCCCATGGGTGGTGAGAACAGCTCAAAATGAACCTAAACTTGGGTGCAGGTCAGTAAATTCTGGCAATGTAATTTGCATTTTGGATGCAGTCTACAAATTTTTCTCACTTTAGAGCCTGTTGCTCCCTCAACACTGCTCAGTCTTTGATTATAAAAGGGTTATTTGCTGGTAGAAAAAAGCCTAAGTGACTGGCAATTACTTACTTATGGTGACCATCACATAGGTGTCTGAATGGTCCAGAGGGTTTTAAAATCTTGTTTTAAAGTGCCTAGGTACCAAAAAACTTTTGTTACTAAAAGCTGTGCTTTCTAATTCTAGAATATAAACAATATAATCTTGCAAGTTACATCACAAGATCAGTGTTACTTGAAAATATTAATATGTATATTATTCATATAAATCTTGCTGGGTTTTTGTTTCCAATGTTTTATGTTTGTCTTCATATACTGAGATTTTACAATTGCAATGTATTATCCTTCCTTGCTTTTATTCCCATCCTTAAAAACTGCAGGGGGGCTGGGGCCTGGAGTGGTCAGAAAGCAACCCCTGCTAACTGATTTTGCTACCTAGAAGTGGTGGTTTTTATGTGATGGGAGAAAGTATGAATCAGAACAAGGAGACATAGTTTATATTGGAAACAAGATCTAGTCTTTTAGGTTAAAGAAATAAAACTTATTAACTGTCTTTGTGATGTTCATGCAGCATATCACAACAAAACAGTAAAGAGTACTATTGAGCTTGCTGAAGTTCTGAGTTTAAAAACAAAAATAAAACCAACAACCCAAATAATGATTGTCACCACAAAACAAATATATCTGGATTCTCTTTCTTTAACTCTGGACATGAAGTTGTGATAAGTATGTGCAACTGACACGGGGAGAGTGCATGGTTTAGTTACTGGCCACAGCTGGGCTAAAATGAGTTAAAAATGGGAAACACCTGTGTGTCTGGGGAGGGACACAGGGGTGAGCCTTGTGCTACAGGTTGGAGACTGCAGCTGCTGTGGGGAACCCTGTTAAGGGCTGAGGAGGCGCTGGGCTGTGGGGAGACCCATTGAGGGGTTCTGGGGTGAGGAGGTGTCCTGCTGAGGGGTGCTGGGCTGAGGGGAGCCCCGCTGAGGGGCTGCAGGGTGAGGAGGTGCTGGGCTGTGCTGGGCTAAGGGGAGCCCTGTGGTGAGGGAGGTGCCCCACTGAGGTGAGGGGTGCTGGGCTGAGGGGTGCTGGGCTGAGGGGTAGCAGGGCAAGGAGGTTCCGTGCTGGGCTGAGGGGAGCCCTGCTGAGGGGCAGCAGGGTGAGGAGGTGCTGTGCTGGGCTGAGGGGAGACCCACTGAGGGGTGCTGGGGTGAGGAGGTGCCCCACTGAGGTGAGGGGAGCCCTGCTGAGGGGCAGCAGGGTGAGGAGGTGCTGGGCTGTGGTGAGGGGAGCCCTGCTGAGGGGTGCTGTGCTGAGGGGAGCCCTGCTGAGGGGCAGCGAGGTGAGGAGGTGCAGGTGGAGGTGAGAGGAGGCCTGAAGGATCCTCGCTGGGCAGGGCAGCACCCGCCAGAGAAGGCGGCTCTTGAGCCCTCTGGGTGCTGCTGGGGAGTGGTGGTGGTAGAGGTGGCAGCTGGATTTTCAGGGCTGGATGCCAGTAAAACTTGTGAATCCTGTCCCTAGTTCCTCGGAGTCTCCTCTGCTTAAAATGTGAAATCTTTTTTTATTAGGAACTTGACACAGGTGAAGGTGCTAGCAGGACCACCACCAAACCTGCGTCTGGCTTGGGGTGCCCCATAAAACAGGGATGTGTCCAGCAGAACTGGGGTGTGCCCTGAG
Source organism: Falco peregrinus (assembly GCF_023634155.1). Lineage (NCBI taxonomy): Eukaryota > Metazoa > Chordata > Aves > Falconiformes > Falconidae > Falco > Falco peregrinus. The sequence goes on from NC_073721.1 coordinate 112,990,529, forward strand.
AGAGGGGAAAATGGTGTCGGGGGAGGACCTGCCAGCAGGAAGATGGCAACCAGTTGAGGAAGATGGTGGCAGATGGGAAGAGGCAGCTGTCTACTCTGTATCTTTTGGACTCTGGTAAGACAAAGAAGATTTCCTTATTTTTATTTTCCATGCAGAAGAGGAAAGGAGAATTATAGGAGATAAAAGAAATGGGACCTGTTTTTGTGGTGTGAGTCATCCTCTGCTGGGTTAACCTGGTGGGAGAGGGCCCCCTTGTCCTCAGGGAGAGGGGGTGGTGTGAAACAAAATGAATCCCATACCCACTCCAAGTTTGTGTTACTATACAAATTAAAAGTCTTGAGGGAACTGTTTGAGATTCAGTAATTTACTGTTGGCATTATTTTAGAGCTACATTTTCTAACTCAAGTCCCAGCTTGTGACACAAAGTAGCATGAGCGCTTGTGAACTGAGGGATAGCAAGGAACAGGAGAAGTCTCACTGGACTCAGAGTAACTTTTTTAGTTCAAAGTTCTGACCTAGAAACAAACTTGGCTAAAATACTGGTAAATCTTTAAGTTCATTATAATGTCTAACCACTGAATTAGTCTGGGACAAACATTTATGAAATATTTTTCTGTTATCAAAAGTAGACATTTGTATTGGTACCTTTTGATTCAGTTTCCTGAAATTCTTGAAGTTTCTTGGTAATACTTGAAAATGTGGATTTATTTAACCTAAATAAGATGAGATGTATTTTTGTAAGCAAAAAGAGTAGAAAAATGTAACTGCCAGTTTAATTTTTCAGATGATGTGCAAATTTATTTATTTCAATGGAAAACTAAAGCTGCTACTTGTCACTCTGATGGCTCTGTTAACCAGTAAACATTCAACATTACAATATAATTTGGAAATAACGCCACTTTCCAACTTTGTCTTCTAACTTTGAAAGAGGTTAGCTTCTACCCTCTCAACCTTTCTCATTTAAATTCTTTCAGTGAGGGTCTTAATTGGATTTCTTTATTATAATTTGTGCTGCATCCTAGCTATATTTTCCATTAGCAAAGGAAAGAAATGACAGAATACTGGATGAATGTTGTTATGGTCTGTTGGGAGAGTATCAACTGTAGATGCTTGTGATTAAAATCGTCACCCCTTAGCTTTTAGATAATCTTAACTTTCACTTCTATAAAGTTCGTTTTCTTTTTTTCCCTGGAAATATGAAGTGATTTCTGGGGTTGAAAACTTATCTTCTACTCCTTCTGCTCCTAAGATGCTCTTTGTTATTGAAGTTGCTCTGAGTAACTGAAATATTAACTGTGTAATTCCTATTTTAAATTCTAGTTGCATGGCTGTGCTGTACAATGGTAATGCAAGGGTGTCGGGATGACACCATAGTCTGAAACAGTATTTAATCAAAAAAACCCCAATCCTCAAAACAATGATGGAAAATTTAGCTGCTTTTTCTCTGAAATTTGTTTTCTGATTTGGTTGCTTTTTTGATTCTTAAGAGGCAAACTCCAAAAAATCGATTTGCATCCACCTCTAACTGACAGTTTTGAAAGTTCTTTATTAGTTGTTGTCTGTCAGTGCAGTCAGGCAGACATCATGGAATCTATGCAGAGTGTATTTGCAAATACAGACAATTCAAATCAGTAGTTAGGCCGTCAAGTTTCTGGCAAGATATGGATGTGTTACCTTGCAGGCATTAACATCATGTGGATGACATGTTGTAATGTACTGTCATTCTCAAAAGAAATTTGTGCTTCTCAGATTAAGGAAAGGTGGGGGGCCTCAGCAAGCCTTCCTGTGTTGAAGGATGAAGAATGTGATGTACTAATTCTCTTTCATTCAGGGCAACCTACTTTAAAAAAAAAAAAATAAAAAATTGTGCAAGGCCAAAATACAAAGCTTGCGCTCAAATACTGCATCTGCACTTAAGCTGTGAATGCATTCAGGTTCTTGGGTAGCTAGATCCCAGTGCAGCAGCTGTCTGGTATGTAAAGTTGCGGTTAGTCAGATAATACATTTTCACTTCTGAGATGTATAATATGCTTCTTGAAGTGAGGTTGTATTTTCACTCCTTGGAAATCTCTTGCTTCAGTATCTCTTGATTTTGTTGTGATAAATCACTCTTAGGAATAGAAATTATGAACTTTTCTGGTAGGTTTCAAATATATTTCAATATAGAATAAATGAACGTTTAATATAAACGTTTTGTATTCCTAAATAAAAATACAGAAAATATGCTTTAGTCATACCACTTTACATCCTTTCTATCCTATTGCTGTAGTTTTATTTCTTAAAGTTATACATTGTGCCAAGTCAACATGGTTTTTATTTTATAAGTAAGCTTAATTAGTCTGACAATAAATTTATAGGGGAATGAATGATACCTTTAAATATGACTTCATGCTTAATTTTGTCATCTAGCTTCCTTTTCTCAAACTTTGGACTGCTTAAAATAATGCTCTCTAGAGGCAGAATTACTTTCTAACACCCAGTTTTGGAAGTGAGCTATATTTTTATTGCTGTGAGCTAACAGAAAAGCATGATTCCCCTAGAGGCTGTTCCAAACAACTTTGTAAGAAAAGACAGAAATATTTCAGGACACAGATTATCCCTGAAAAATATATACAGCTGTCTAATAGAGCAACCTTCTCAGATCCCATCCATGTCATAGGATTTTTTTTGGTGTCTCTAATCTTCTTACTTTTACAGAATCCAGTTTTGTATTCCATTAGTATGCATGTGTATATTCTAATAGACTATAAAAATGCTGCATGACCTACTTACAGAGAACCTGGTTTTACATCCCATTAGTGGGCATGTATTTTCACAGTAATAGACTTTTAAAAACACTGTGTGACCCATTTATTCTGCTTCATCAGTGACTCCTTATGTGTAGTGTGTATATATATCTCCTTTTTCCATTGTTTGAGAAAATACAACAAAACCTTCCAGTACTGAACAAGAGCTCTGTGCTGTTTGAACTGCTTAGACACTAATATGATACTTAGTCTGCATAAAATAATTCATAATACTTGAAGGCATTTGCAGTGTAAGAAAACAGAATGTAGATAAAGCAACCTGTACTTAAAGGAGGATTAATATTGCAATGTAACCTGACCTATTTTTAAAGGAATCCTCCTAATTTTACTGATTTATGATTCCCTGTTGAAGTCACTCATGCCTGCCTTGATCTGGTTTCCTCTGACACTTATTCAAGATGTTGAACAAAAATGGAATTTCTATAAATAAAGAAAGCATCTTTTTTTTTCTTAGTGTAATTCCCAAATACTGTGAAGGATCACATCTTTTGTTTGTTCAGAACCTGCCATCTGCCTGTGTCATTTGGTATGCCTTATTTTCCATGCCACCCTTGATTTTATAAATTTCTACCAAAATTATCCCTCAATTTTAAAGATTGAGGAGAACTTGTTGATTTTAACACAAAACTACTTAATAACTTAGCTCACTTTTGTCAGCCCTCTTTATACTTTCTGCTGTTCTAGTTTATCCTTTTTGAGGATAGGGAGACCAAAAGTTGATGGCATTTAAGATGAGTCCACCACAAACTGCATAATGGTGTTTTAGTCTGTTTCTTAATACTGCCTAATAGTCACTGTTTTGACTGCCATTCAACAGGAACATGATGGCTTCATGAAATTAGCTGTTACAACCCCAGATCTGAAATCCAAGTGAAGGAATTAACAGCTAAGACCTTATTGCATATACAAAGTGACCACTTCCCTATTTGTATCTTGGAATGTTATTTCAATTTAGCTTGATCTGACATGGAGGGTACTTTGGCAGATCTTTAGCTCTTTCGCACCATGCGTTTCCAAGGAGATACAGTATCTTGCAGTAGAGTGCTGTCCTTGGAGTGTCCCCAGGGTGCCATGGGTTTAGATGATCTGTGCAGAGGTCCATCTGCTTTCAGGCATGCCCTACAGTGTTTTACATCCTGAATCAGAAGCATACGGTAGTGGTTTTATAGTATCACTCTTTTTGTATCGCTCATACTGGTGAGGCGAATATGCATTGTATGAGATAGGAGACTTGAAAACTTAAGGTTATCCCTTGGGGTCCTCATCTGCTTGTGGGATAGAGTTATCCTAGGAGCAGCTGTGCCACTTAAACCTATACAGTGGTCTCACCCTGGATTGACTTATATTCTTCCCTACATGCACATGATAAACACAGGTTTATAGCCACAATGCAACTCAGACATGAGTCCCAGAATTCAAAGAGAACATAGAGATAAATATTCTAGTGCCAAGAATAAATGGGTGTAGCACAGGAGAGGAGGAAAGAGTGGTCTGGTTCAAAGGATTTATAAAACTATACGAACACTAGTAAGAGACGGTATTGTAGTTCTCTGGAAGTATTAACATGTCATTGGTGTGAAGCTGATCCACTGAATTAATTGTATTTAATTTGGGGGTTTTAAGTTGTACTTCTGAGCTGGAAGCAACTGCAAGGAGGAATTACACAAAAGTATACGATATATATATTTTTTCCCTTCTATTTTATTGCAGAGGTGTATTTATTTATTTTAAATGTTATAGCTAGGTTCATTAATTGTGTAATTGGAATTTTTAGTTAAAGTAGAAGCTGATCTATTATAAGATCAATATTGTAGCAAACTCCTGATGCATAGTTAACATATTTGATCTGCAGTTAATCACCGTACACTAGTAGGGAATGGTACTGTATTAAATATTTTTTCTAACAACAATATATGACCTACAAGCTAATGTTTAGAAAATGACCATTTTGTTCTGACTTTTCTGTTGAGAACTCTGAGTGTAAAGAACTTGAAATAATTTCATTTGGAAGATGTACATTAAAATCTTGATGAAATTTACTTACAGTGACTCAGCAAAAGAGATGGGGAAAATGCTAGGAGCTACTGATTTATGACCACCTATTTAGTTTTGCAAAACACAGTGCATCTTCGCTCACATTACCGTTATATCATTCATAGCGGTCTTATGTGCCTTGAATAAACGGATATGTGACCTGGGAAGGTGCAAGATCAGGTTTTAGTTTGTCAAGGTGCCTTAGATGAGGTAGTTGATCCATTTGATATGTAGCAATGTGAGTTGTACAGTGTCTATATATACCTAATTGTTTAATTTGGACTCCAAACATTAAGTTCTTAGAGTTGTAATGAGAACATGTTCAAAAAAGTGATGGAAGTCTAAAACTGAGACAGATTTAATAGGAATAGCTGTGTTACATAAGCATATTTTTATTGCTTAAGCAAAGTCTGTTAATCATGCAGGGAAGTTTTTACTGTAGTGAACTTTTCACTACCATAAACCTGAGTTACGCGGACTTCTCAAAGGGAAAGTGGAAATGATCTATCTTTATATGAAACTGTCAGCATTTTATCCAATTGAGTTTTGGTTATATTTACCTAAATATTCTTTTACTTTTGAATGTCTCTAACCACTGATGTTGACATATTTTCTAGAAAACACCATTTAGAACTCTTTTCACATGTTTTCTGTGTTTTATTTATTTATTTATTTTCCTGACTGAGGGAGAATCACAGGAATAAGCTATCAGGCAGTTGCCAACAAAGTAATCTCTTAACTTAGTAATTAGGAAGAGTTTATAGGGAAATATATAGTAATAGTGCTCCTTTTTTGTAGTTTTTTTTTTAATAGTAGTTTGCCTTTTTTGTTTTTTAATTAAAAAAAACCCCAAACAACCAAAAAGCCCCCCAAATTAACATCTTTCCTCCTCCCATTTTGCTTCCTCCTCTGGAATGAATGTTGTTCCCATTCCTGACTGTAGGTCAAGTAGATAAACGTGGCTTGAATGGAACTTATTTGAGCTTGCAGATAGACTGCTTTTGTTATATTTTCAGCTTTATGAAACCATTAAAATAAGGGTAAGTTCTGAAGATGTTTAACTGCTCTCACACTTCATTTTTAACTTCCAAATGCTTGCAAATACTTCTGCATTGACTTCAATCTGAGGAGACAGCTGCTGTTTTGTACAGGATGAATAAACTGAAGAAGGGAGTAAGCTCTTTACTTGGCATATAGAAACATGACTACTCAGAGATTAGTCATTTGACTATTCCACAGTAATACTAACAAGTGTGTAAGGTAAAATGTCCGTTTATATGTTTTTGCTTCTAGTTTTATTACCTATATTTAAGAACTTTAGCTGGAGGATCCAGAATACTTCTAAGCCTGGATGGTGTATTGCATTTATTTGCCAATTGTTAAGAAATTTTAATATTGTGTTTATTAAGTTTATCTGTTTTATTTTCAGAACTGGTTCCTTCTCTGATCTGAGGTTTAACTAAATGACGTATCACTTCCCACTTGCCAAAATATTGACTGCTGACTAATTATAGTTTATAATGTCTAGTATTAAACAGTCAAATTCTGCTGCAGAAAATGCAGATTACTGAATGTCTTAAAGATATAAAATACATTACTTTTCAGAAACACGGTCTGTTTAGCTGTGAGAATAACTTTGTGTAGGTTTCAGCAGAATAACTGATCAAGATTTCAGGTTTTCACTTAGCTAATGAATTTTTTTGAATTTTCATTTTTAATGATCTATTGGGCCCAAATTGCACATTACATAACTCCATCTAGTGTCACAGAAAATTACTTACTCCTTTCATAATATAAATCAAGATATAACATCTCATTTTTATTTAAAAATAACAGTTGATATGTAAAGACTTTTTAGACAATATTTTTGTATAAAAGATGAATTGAAAACTTAATTCTTACCATTTGTATTGGTGATTAAAACAGCGAGTATCCAATTGTCTCCTGGGATTATATCCTTTGAGTAAGAAATAACAAAAATGAATTGCATTATACCAATATAATTTGCAATTGTAGGACAAATAGCTGATCCAAATAGATTATTGTAGAGAGAGTGGCTATCAAGGGAGACAACTGTGAAAAAAAAATTAAAGATGGAAGGAGGCTTAGAAGTGAAGCTTAAAAACAATAGCATACTTATCTGGATGTTTGTGTTGCTTTCTCCATTTTATGGGTTACTCAGTGAATAATGAGAAGTAACAAGTCCTTTGCTGTTGTATGTGCACTTTCCTGCACCTCCCCCTCACATCGGTACTTTCTTCAATTTGCAAGATTGCTCTTTCTCACATAATGGAACTACTGTGCTAATATCTGTAATATTATTAACTTTATTTAACACAAAACCCTCAATTGATACAATAACAGTTGTCAGAGAGGTAGTGTTGCTGCAGTTATTTGGTTAATGTTTATTTTATTTCTAATCTTGAGTGAAGCTGATTCTGTATAACTGCAGCATAAATCAATTGAAATGACATGGTATCAGATTGTTACTTCATCTCATTGACAACTATATCAGTTTTGGAGAACTTTACTCTCTACCTCAGCATATGAACCAAAAGTTAACTACCACTAGTCAATTTCACTAAAAGATGCAATGTGTCTTTTGATACAGTATTAGTATTTCGTTCCCTAAACCAAAGCAAATGTAATTTTTTAAAAAATGTGATGTCATTGAAATAAATATTACACCTCACTTATCATAGCAGATTTTGAGGATCTATGGCTAGCCACACAAGTAGCATTGAGATGAGGAAATGCAGTCTGAAATTTTATTAATTACGCTAGTTTTTTAGGAGGCAAATGTTAAGACTGCCCAAAATGCTAAGCCTAGATTTTTCTGAATAAGAATTCAAAGGGTGTGCCTATAATAGTGTTTTAATTTATGCTTTTGAAATGATTCTCTTGATCTTTCTCATCTATCATTCTTTGTTCTACATCATGAAGTGAAGCATGCAGTTTTCGTCATTTTGGATGACTATCCATGGGACTAAACTACAAAATAAAATCCTATGAAGAGTGTATTTTTTGGTTCTTGGGACCTTAATGTCTGGGCTTATTCTGCAGATCTGCTGCTATCAGTTCTCACTGCTTGGTCATGCAGATGTGGCCAAAGTTGGGTCTATGGTTTCATCAGATCTAGTATCAAACTAAAATCACAATGTGGTGTGAGCAGTATTGCCCTCCAGGTATGCTCTGCCACAGAGAAAATGGTCTCGATGAAGAATGTTATTAAGATACCACGGCATATTTCACAGGAACAGGATTTAATATTTATTGGCTGCTCAAATGCCAGTGTTGTCATATTTTGTGAGGAAGAAGGGCGTAACACTGTCTTGAGAAATCATGTGAGGAAGAACAAGGTGTTTAGGCTCCTTGTGCTTTTCATATATAGCACATATATAGTGTGTATGGCTCCCAGTACAACCAGTGGAAGCCACCTGAGGTGCTCTGATTTGCTGCTTCTTGCATTAGTTAGCAGAGTTTTGCCCAATATATGAGATCCCACATGTAATCCAGTGTCGTGCAGAGTCAATGGAATTCAGTTTTCACTGCTCTTTTAGTAGGAATTAGACTCTTGGTGTAAAGCTTTGTAAATATTTTAAATCTGATGTTCATCCCTGATGGGTAAAGACAATGCAACCAAGAACAGGAGGGTAGCACTTAGACGGAGCACTGAATAATGCAGCTTGATAAACACTGGCCAATAGACACTGCAGCAAATAATGATGCCCTTCTAGGGGAAGGTAAAGCACTGTCCGAGGGCACTGGGGTGGTTTAGTATGGAGAAAAGGCTGAGGGGAGACCTTATTGCTCTTTACAACTAGCTGAAAGGAGGTTGTACCAAGGTGGGTCTTGGTCTCTTTTCCCAGGTAGCAACTGACAGGATGAGAGGAAATAGACTCAAGTCACACCAGGGGAGATTTAGATTGGTTATTAGGAAAAATTTCTTCACTGAAAGGGTTATTAAACACTGGAACAGGATGCCCAGGGAAGTGGTTGAGTCACCATCCCTGGAGGTATTGAAAAGATGTGTAGATGTGGTATTTGGGGACATGGTTCAGTGGTTGACTTGACAGTGTTGGGTTAATGGTTGGACTTGATCTTAAAGGTCTTTTCCAGACTAAATGAGTCTATAAAAACTGGTACTGTTGCAGACTAATTGGTGCATAGTGTAAAGGCACCTGGAATTAGATTAGCATAGACACCTCTTGAATAGAATTCCAGGGACTGTTATAGAAGATGGGTAATATTGCTACTGGGGTAAAAATGCGTGCTTGCTTTTGGCCTAGTAAAGTCTCAAACAGCTACCTATGCTACAGGAAAACTGGGTAACTCTTAAAAATACAAATCAAATTTAGAAAAGGAAGTTATATCTTTAAATGTTCACTTACAAATACTATACTGTAAATTAGGGTACTGGAGAATGGAGAAGAATGGGAAAAACTGTTAAGAACCTAAGTAAAACATATGTAAGGGAAGGTCTTTCCTTTGCCATTTGTCCTCCTAGGTGTATAACTTCTCAGGAAAGAACTTTCCTAAATGCTGAAAAAGGCAAAAAGTGAATTTCATAACACTGCCCAACAAAATTCCATGCTAAATTGGACAAGTTGCCTTCTCAGTTCTGTGGCACATAGCTGAACAGTTAGTTATGGAACAGATTTTTGTAATAAAGATATGAGTAGGTGGTAGCACTCTATTCTCTCAGAGGAAAAGAAACTGAGGACCACAGAAATTTTTAGTATTGATTTATATAATGTATTTATATCACACTTCATCATTAATTTGAGTAGTATTGCTTTAAATTAAATCTATTACATTAAATCTGCATAGATTACAACTCTTTGTCTAATAAAAGTTAATCTTAGTTCAAGGTTCTAGCATTTTGTATTTTTAATTAGTAAAGCCAATAGATATTTTTTCCCCTTAAAACAAAGATCCTGCATAATCTGAAGACTTCTTAGGTGCTTAGAATGAATATTAATAACAGTCCCTCAATCCCTGTAGACCGAGCATTAAGTGTTCATATTTATATAACTGCCATACTGTCTTTTATGAAGAAAGAAGTTAATATTACAAATTTTGTCTGGAGAGAATCATTATTATTAACCTAATTCAAGCTGCATTCACTTTTGTTGATTTTTTTTTTTCTCGGTGATTTGTGAGAGAAGTTCTGCATCTTTCCCAGTAAATACCTCAGGAGGGTTAGTAATATGACAGAAAAATATTATGTTAAAATCTGCAACTGGTGCAACTCAAGCATTTAGTTTTGTTTTGTAGCTGAGCTAAACTCATTTCTTGCTGTGATTCATCTGGTGTGGGATCACATGATCTCTTCATTTAAAGTAGTAAATCTTTGATGCAACTTGAGAATGTCCATCCTATTATATGGCCAATACTGCTGACATTCCTCCATTTGAGAGCAATCAGAGAATTGCTAGAAATCTATTGCTAATTTACCTGGCATTGGTTTAGATGAAGCTACTGCACCCAGTAGTTACTGAAACCAGTCTCTTGAGAGTGAGGAATGAGGGCACTTTAGAAATTAAAACTGTTTTAAGGTGAAATGCTAGCATAGTTTCGCAAATAGGAACTGTCACTTCTACCAACAACAGTGATAGCCTTTTGATCTTATTTCATTGTTTACTCAAAATACAGAGTAGTGTAAAATATCTTGAATATATTGTTTGCAGTCTCCTCCATCTGTGAGTGCACTGTAACAGTCTTGTTCTCCATCTGTCTCTTGTTTCTATCATATGGTTGATTCAGTAAAACCTATGGTGGTGTTCTTTGGAAGAGTCTCAAACAGAAACCAAGTAAACACTACTATGTGAAATATTTAAGCATATTGCAGTTATTTTAATAAATTGTATTGCTCAATTTAGCACTAGTGATTTAGATTTTAATAGTCCTGAGCCAAATCCTGAATATAAATAGATAATTTTTTTCCCCGGGGCTTTTAACTTTTTTATTTAATATACTATAAAAAGACATTGGATCATGCTTTATTTATGTCTGAGTGCTTTGAATCTAAAGCAGCTGCACAAGTGTACCACGAATGTCAGTTAATCATTTTAGCAATAGTGGGGATGATGTGTTCTATAGCAAAGTAAGAAAAGAGAAACCAGCTTAGTTTAAGATTTATTCACTATTGTTTACGTTAACATGGCTTGTCTGTAGACAACTGATTTTTGTCCATGAAGGCAACATATTCTGAGATATGCTTAGAAAAACTCCAGGCCTTGAGTTCACTTATTCATGAGGAATTCCATGTGTTATTCTAGCCTATCTCCTTATTTGTCCTTTGTGCGTGTATTTCCACTGAAGTATGGGATGACTGATAACTCTGGAGGCTCCTGTAACATTCAAGTTAATGCCAAATGTTTATGTAATTCCTGTGAATGAAATTTAAAAATTGGATTCTAGGCTTTATTTTTGGGTACATGTCTGGCATTACTGATTTTAATGCAGATCTTTCTAATTATCAGTGTAATGACTGGGAAGATAACTTTTCCCACAACCCTCTTTTGTAATGTTTTCACATGTAATATATTTTTTAACAGCACATTCAAAGGCAGGTCTTTAAAGATGTATAGGTTAGCATCCTGTTATATCTTTGTGCAATCTATTTCTTTATTAGTTTCATAATAATACAAGATGTTATACATAGTTTAACACTTGAGGAATTATGCTGGAAAATGCAGTGGTTAAAAACAAATGTATTCACTGTTCACTTTTCATGGACCACACTTATCTTACAGATTATTTGGGGGTAATAAGCATAATATTTGCATTTAAAATTGAAGTCCAACTAATGAAGATATTGAAACATGGAAATGTCTTGGATTTTCCACACTTATCTTACAGATTATTTGGGGGTAATAAGCATAATATTTGCATTTAAACTTGAAGTCCAACTAATGAAGATATTGAAACATGGAAATGTCTTGGATTTTCCCTTCTATAATTGATCTACAAATATTTGTCTACAATTGGCATAATTTTTGCACTGACATATCTTCATGAAGAATTATTTTAATGCTTTTTAAAGTTTTGAAAAGAGCATATTATAATATGCTGTTTGATGTAATCAGATTAGTGAAGTCCAGTGGCTTTGTTTATTTTTTCTTCTCACATAGGCTCCAATCAGTTTTGCTTAAATCCTTTATGATAGGAACTGCTCTTGTTAACATAAAGCTCCTGTCTGATGCTTGCATTTTGCAGAGGAAAAGTTTTTCACAGTATAGTGGTGACTTATGTGTGAGGTACTTGGTGTGACAGGGCCTGCTATAAACTAGTTCTAAGTAATTCTTGCATAGCATGTTTCAAAGTGGAATTCTTGTTCCAGAGAGCAAACAAACAAAGAGAAAAAAATAAATGTTTTATATGGTCCTTTTTCCTTCTTGATTTGATGAAGTTACTGTGGCTTGAAGCACTAATCCATATTGGATAGCAAGGAGCGATTTGTTATGTGACAGAAAAACAATTGTGATTTCAGCTAGCATGGCGGGTAACACCTGTAGAGAATGTTCTGGGAGGGTGGAGGAGAGAAGGAAAATGACATGAAGTTGTCTCCTCCACTGCTATCTCAAACACTAATCTCTATCATAAATTCCTTCTGCTCTACTCTAAACTTTGTTAGTTTGGGGGATGTTTTTATTTGTTTTCCTTCAATAAATTAATTCCAAAACTTTTCTGAAGCCTCAATGTTACAGTGGTTTGAAACCTTAGAATTTCCTGCTGTATTGATAGCTTTTTTCAGGTACATTTGTATACAAATTGGCATGTAGTTTGAAGAAATCCTTTGTCTTCTGGGTATGGACACAGAAGGTTCTATATCCTTCAGCCAGTTTTGCTGGATGAAAAACTTTTTAGTCTTTCCCTCTTTGACTGTCTTTCTAGTCTGTTTCTATGTTTTACCTAATATAATTGGAAACACTGTCTTTATCGAACATGTTACCAGAACTATATAAGATATGACAAAAGCTTTGTTATTGCCTTGTACGTTTGTATTAGTACATGAGTATGTCTTCTAGAAGTGTTTGACCTCTCCTTTTCTAATCTTCCTGCTGTGCAAATGTCATTCTGTCTTTTGTTTTCTCTTGTCACCTTCCAAGTGTCCTCTTAGAGCTGGCTTAGGCTTTTCAAAACTGAATTTTGCTGTCTCAGGGTGAAGATGCTAGACCATTCTTGGCATAGAAAGGAAAGAAGTTGAACTGGGAAGGACTGGGGGGGAAGCAGCTGGAGAGTCACCTAGGGACAGCAAGTGCTGTGTTGGTGAGGGAGAAGAGGAAAAAAAAGATGGCGGTTTCCATAGAAACATAGAGTAGTCTGTGGCAGAAGGGACTATAAGGATCAACCAATCCAACTCCCGACTCCATACAGGGCAATCTAGAAGTTAGACCATGTACTGTGCCTTCGTTAGCAGTTGCTCCCAATATTCCAGCCCCTATCGTGCCTATTCTAGCAGGCAGTGTGTCCTTTTGTGGCTACTACTCCTTCTATGCTGCTTTGCCAGAATTTTTTCTTCTGCCTCTTTGATTTTTCTAGTGTTGTTAGAATCGTTTGTCAACTATATTTTTGAATCTGTGGTTGCATCTTTTCTCTGTGCTCTGTCCTTGTTGGCATAGCTCTGTGGATCACTGTCATCTTCAATGGATGCCTGCCAAGGTTACAGCTCAGCTGCCGGCTGGTAATCTTATGAAATAAGGCTGTAATTATACCACGCACACACACCCCCACACCCCCCCTTTTGACAAGCTCATAATAAATTAGAAAAAATATAATTTCACACAAATCTGGAATTTTGACATGGATGTTGTACATTAGGTGTTTGGAAACATAAAATCCCACTTTGAAAAATACCTTTGAAGAGCTGCTCCATGCAAAACTTGTGGAAGTGCCCTTATTTTGCTAGCCATTGGTAAGTAACTGATGCTGCTTCTGTGTTATACATAAATGTATAGAGAGGTTGACTCTCACGTTTGTTATGCAGGAAGTCTAGCACAACAAAGCCTCAAACTTGTTGACCTGTAGGTGCTGTGTCTGTGAAAGGTAAATAACAGGGGTATGGTAGGTGTCAACAGATGGTACTACTACATGCAGTCTTTCAAGTATTTTTTTTTTTTTCCTTAGCCTATGAACATATGTTCAGTCTTGGAAAGACATGCTGTGTTGCTGTTTTAGCTTTGGTTATGCAAGGCTTGATATAGTGACAGGTCTTTGGGAGAGGGAGTATGAAAGCAGCAGGAGAATTTGCTCTCTACCCAGGTTTCTGATTAAATTCAATTCTTGAGGCAGAGCTGTTCTTTGAGAACTGCCCACTGCTGTTGGACTTGTTAGTGAAGGAAGAGATTGCCTGTAGGCAATTTGATAATTTCTGTTGCAAGCCTTGAACAAAGGTCCTGTGTCAACCGAAAAAGTTACATGTAAATTATACCCAGACTTAACATCATTGCTTTCTCTTCCATTAGGAAGTTGACCTGCAAAGTTCCAGACATCTGCCATCCTTTGGAAGAGCAGTGTCAGAATTAATGTTACTGTGGGAAGAAAGGGCAACAAGGAAAAAATATTTCACAACATCATATACATTGTGTATGGTATTTCATTTGAACAATCTGTTTGACAAATTCCATGAGCTCTACTTCTATTTAAGAGAGAAAGTAAAGAAAAAATAAGCAACTGAATATATGTGTTCTGGAAAGCAAACTTAATTTCATCATGGGCCATAAATATAGAATGGCTTGGCAGTACAGAGAAGTACATTCTTTGGTTAAGAGGTATAGATATTAGTGAAGGAAGAAAACATGTTTTGGTGTTTAAAGTGCATGGAAATCTTGCTCTGTGTTCACTTGTACGTGTGCAGCCTAACAATGGTCATTTTGTTAGTCGTATCTGTTGTTCTGTCATGCCTATTGTTTTGGTATTGTTCGAAAGTAAAGCTGAAAATTAAATTTTTTTTGGTAAAAAATACTATTATTCCCCAGGTTCTATTTGGAGAGAATCTGATAAGTGTATATACCTGTTAATATATGAATTCCAGTTCAATTTATGAAGTATGTTGTTATAGTCTGTCTTTTTCTTTGTAACGTACCTCAACTGTTGGAGAGAAAAACTTGGTCTTTGATAGTCTTTTCCTGAATAAAAAAAGATATTACTAGTAATTACCAGTTAGTCAGCTAGTGTGGCTCTGAAAAGTGTGCTGATGTCCTTGTGTCTTATGTTGGCCACTACTCTGTGCATGAGTCTCCCCCAGTCCTGCTTGTGAAAAAGAGTTCTGCCTGTGGGTGCCACATCATCTCTCACTTTGGGGGACACGCTGGGTAAAGCCATGCTTGCAAACATAAGACATTCTGAGAACATAAAGCCTGAGCCAGGGACTGAATCAGAAAATCAGCCTGGGAAGAAGGACAGATAATGCAGGAGAATGTGGAGACAAATGGATGAAGCATATGTACCTTCTATTTTTTTTAAATTTTCATTTTGGGCAATAATAGTTTATGAATTTTCCTGCACTGGGCAGCTTATTCAACCTTATGCCATCTCCTTGTTTGTTCTAATATAGCAAACTAATTCAGATTCAAAATAACCTTTATTTGGAGCACATAGTTACAGGCTGAAAGCCACTGAGAGAAAAGAGTGGGAATGTATCTAAATTTGCCTGGCTCCTCCGGCTAAATCCCAAAGTTTGCAGAAGAATAAAGCTCAGGATGGAAAGCTTGGAAGGGTGGTAACAGGTCTCTGGAGAGATGAAATGAATGTTCACAGGTGCTGTAGGGGAAAAGTTTGACCAGGAACATGTTATAATTCAGAACTGTGCAAAGTGAGAGAAAAAAATTTGCTCATCTATTATGCTGAAAACAGAAGAGCTTTTGGAAAAGGCAATGTTCCTTCAGCTCTGCAATTCTTTTTTTGGTGATAGGTTGTGGGGAGCCCCAGGACAGGCAGCCATCAGTAGTAAATACTTTGTGTCCTAATGAAGGAGGCTTTAGTAAAGCCGGTAGAGATGCTTCTAAGTGATACTTGGGCTTTTTTTTTTTTTTTTTTTTTTTTAATTATGGTCCTGGAAGCCCTAATCAGGTTGTTAGTTGAAGTGTAAATTATCCTGAGGTATAGTTTAGGTGTATGGACAAATGAAATAAATTTGGACATACTAGTTTGTACAAAGATACATTTACAATTATGATTAAATTGCCTCTTTTGAGTTGCTATACTGAACATTGCAAGGGTTTTCTTGACAGAATATTGACAAATCACAAAGCAAATCAGAGAGGAGAAAAAAAGATGAACAGGTACATATGGAAATGGAAGTAGAAAGAAAAGGTTTTAAAACACTTTCTTTTGTGGAGAAAGTGTGTACAAACAAGCTTGAATGATACAGATGCCACCAGATATCCCAGGAATCATTTGTGCCTTATCTTACATGTATAGTGACGCAAATCTTACATGGCAAACGATGCAATAAAGCAACCAATCAAGGAATTCCTTAACTTTGGGTTTGTATACCTAGTGGGTTTGATGCACACAGATGAAATCTCTGCGCATTTGTGCGTCTGCAGAGAAGCAGGCCTTTTAAGAATGTTCAATACCCAGCTTTATGTTGGCTGTATCTACAGCAGGTGTTAGTAGCATTAAACTGAATAGATTGCCTCATCATCAATATGTAAGGTTCTGTTTATCAAAAATACTTACTTTCATTCTTCCCTCTGCTCCTCTGGAACAGGATTTGAAGAGGACTTGGGATCAATAGTTCCAGAATATAGAGATTGCCTCTCCTATTTCTGTAGATATTTATGGTGAATTTTGCAATTTTATTTTTCACATCTTTCTAGCAAGTATTTGAAATCTGGCTGCTTGCATTTAATCTTTTGAAATGCACATTGATCAGGTGAATTGATATATGTATAGGTGAAGGGAAGTTCAGATGAAGGTATATTTTGGAGGAAAAAAGAAAAAAACTTCTGCTGCTCCTGGTGTGTGTGTGTATGTATATGCTTTCAGGGTATATACTGTACTGAAATAGAGTTATGTATCACCCTCTTTATATTTCAGCTCTTGTTTATTTATATCAACATATTTGGATGCTCCAAAACATGTTTATTTTTTGTAATAGTGAATCAGTGTGCAGGAGAACTAAACCATGCAGCCTGGGAGTTGCTCATCAGCTGTATAATGAAGACAAATGACATGTTAAATCTTGTAATCTGATTATGCAAAAATAGCTTTTCATGACAGCAATGGCTTTGCTTTGCAGTCTGTAGAAAGCCATGCACCATGCATCTGATTAATCATGCAAAATAAGATTGAAAGGGGTGTGTGTGGGGGAAGTGCTGTGTGGCTTAACCTGGTGCTGAAAATCTTATCTTCATGGACAGATTTCAGGGGTGAAAGAATATCAAATGATTAATTCTCATGTTGTAGTCAGCCTAATTAAGAATTGGTTCTGTTACTGTGATTTAAAACCACCTAATCTCCAATAACAAATATTTCCCAGGATTGGTTAGATGATAAATCAAATGATGAGAACGACAGTTCTAAACTCCTGACCACTTGACTTCCCTGTGGGATCTAATTATAAAGCAAATTTGTTGATGATATCTTTGATAATAGATTCTGGCAACCAAATGAATCTAGTTTTTATTTGTCTTGGCTGGGAGGTGTATGGTTTGGGACAGTTTCTATCAGAAGCCACTTGTGGGTTTCTGAGTTTGACTTTTTTTTTTTTTTTTTTTTTTGGTGTGTGTGTGTGTGTGTGTTTTTTAATCTGGAAAATGCACAATAAAGCTTAAGTTTCCATTGTCCTTGACATCTACAAACATTGTAATGAGAAATCTCAAAAGGTACAAGATGACTGAACTTGCTGTGTTCCTGACCCAGTGTTTAAATAAAGAGAACCACAAATCTTAGACTTGCAGGTGTCTTGTCTTGGGAGATTTTCAGATTGATGCAGTTCAGAAATCCTCCTGAAAATGAATATTCTCTTAGCACATTGGATATGTGGAGGATAAGGATTGTTTATTCTTAAAGCAGTAAGTGAAAAATTGTACAGCAAATGGCTGGAGCTGTTGTGTTTTAGGGCATAAACTAGAGTACTGTATCAGAAAGCAAGGAGAAACTGAGTCAGATGATAGGAATATGTCTTGCATTCATCCTCAGACTTTCTGTGAGCATCAGGGCAATTATACACCAAGGAATGGTAATGAAAGCAGACTGCATTACTGTGCAGCATCATAAAAACCCAAACCCAAGCACTTGATGTGAATGTTTTCCACTTATGCCAGAAAATAGCTTCCTTTTTATAGGGATTTTCTGTCACAACACAAAGAAATATTTTCTGGATATTACTTTTGTCGCTAGCACTGCAGCTAATCTTATCAATGATATGCGATTCCATCATTTCTGCATTAGTACCATGTGTATAACTACACAGTATTTCTACTGTGCTGCAGGAGAAATGTGACTTAATTTTCCAGAAATAGGGCCTGGCTGTGGATAGAAAGCTAAGGTAATGACTGCACGTTCACTTTAAGGCAGTTGATGGAACCTCAGAACCCTTGTGCAACATTTCAAGGCTGCTCTGTACTGATATGGTAGGGACTGATCATGAAAAGACAAGACAGAACTGAACAGGCTCACAATACATACAAGTGGCTTTTGGAAAGGAGGACACCCATGCTTTCTCTCCTTGTTCACACAGTCCCTTCCTTTCCCAGCTAGGGACTGCACAACAGCATTAACAGGGAAGGATTTGTAATGTGAAACTGGTTTTAGAATGCGTTTTAATCTCGGGGCTGAAATTCAATGTGTTTCCTAATGGGAAACTTTGGCAACACACAGGGGAGAGGTTCAAGGACAGCCAGCTGAAAAATGTCTTGGAATTAATTCAGGAAAATCAAAGATTGCTGCTTTCAAACTGATATGAGATCCTGTCATCTTTACATAGTTTAATTACTTTAACTCAGGTTTCTATTATCTAAATACATTGTTGTCGGAAGAATGTGAACTTGGCTTCTGGCAGTAATTAAACTACACCATGTTTTCATCTGAAGGATGCACCCAGTTTGCAGGATGATCAACAGGACTGCAAATGTACTGGTTTTGGCTTAGCCTATGTAGTTGTTCCCTGATGAATGCATTTGCCTTCCAGGGTCAAGGGGAGTGAAACAGTATCAGTGGAATATTCAGTAAGGAAGGAAGCAACATCTCCTGAGTCTGTGGAGAGGCAAAGTATAAAAGTTCCATTTGCACAGTGTAGGTTAAGAAAGTGATTGTTCAAAATGCAATAAACAGAGCATCTTTGACAGATTTGCTGACAGCTGGCTGCTAAAGTCAAATTTGGAAAGTCATCTTTGCTTTATGACAAGTGTGATATGATTCTCTGTTGCTTTGTACCTTATACTGTTATTCATACCAGCACATAAGACTGCAAAAGAGGTGTAAAAATTTGTTAGAGTAAGATTCTTATACGTTCTTCATACTGATGTTAGAGCTCAGAATTGGAAAGAATCGGGGCATGATAAGTGCTTGATGTCTAGAAACAGTCTGACAGTGTGTCAGTGATCCAGCAGACAGGAGAGAGCAGTTTGTGATGACAGGGATCATAATTTTGTTTCAGAGTCTGAATGAAAGAGTTGGTTTATTTTATGCCCCAAAATGTGGAAGATGCTGATCACTCTTTTGGATCATTTTTTCTTTAGAAATAGCTGCTCCTCTCTCTACAAGCTGCACTAGGCAGAGATTGCCTTTATGGAAGTGCTAAATACATTGAGGAAAAGTACTGCAAAGTCATTCCCCATTGTGTAGTTTTAATTGAACACCATTCACTGCACCCTCAGTCAGGAAATGGGAGAAAAGGAAGGTGACAATCTTTGTGGTTTATGTCCTATCTGTATTATCTTTCCCTTTTCTGCTTGATGAACGAATCGTCTGTCTTTATAATTGACAAAATTTACCTTAATTCCATAAATGTTTAGTTTCTTTTCTTAGGAAATGTTTATCTGGGTAAATAATTTCCTTGGAGAGCTTAAAGACAGAAAAATGATATACAAATGAATAAAAGCTTCTTGAAAAAGATTGAGCTATGTATTACTAGCAACAGTTAAGACCCTGTAAATTTAAAAAATTTTCTCTCTATGGTCTTTTCCCTAACCAGATGGAGATGGTAACATCCAGTCAACCTTCACTAAGCAATTGCCGTGAACACTTAGTATATGAGCACAAGAGTTTCTTTGTGCTCCTCAGAGATTTGGCGTGCAGTTTCAGAACAATCTCTCAGTGGTGTACAAATGTTTCTGAGTTCCTCAGGTATGGGTTTTTTTCAACTGAACTTGGTTGTGACCTGTAAGCTTCATATATAGTTGTCTCCTTTCCATGTTTACTTGGTACAGGTGTAAAAATTCTAAAATTAGTGTCTTGATTCTGAATGTTTGTGTTTTGCATGCACATTTTTCTGTGAAATATGTTCTGGAAAGTGTGAATTCATGCAATAACTGCATAATAGTAGCTCACATATGCCTGCTTTATCTTTGGAAATGCAAAATCTGTCCATTGATACCAAAATCAGCAGAGGTGAAATTGTGTCAGCAGTAGTGAGATAATTATGTGTGTGTTTCCTGGTGTAGATGGAGTCTTGGTTAGTGCTGCTAAGCTCTGTAGATTCCAACTACTAACAGAAGGATGGCATGCATAATTACTTATGAGACTGACAGTCTGTATTGACTCATTTATAGTTTTTAAGTGTATGTAAAGTGCTTTTGTGCAGCTGAGCCAGAATCTAAAACCCTTGTGAAAACATGGGAATGCAGCGTTGTTGTGATTAAAGGAAACTGATGCATGACCTAGTGGCAGCTTAGCTAACAAGAAGAAATGACAAATCATTTCTTTTACTAAGCTAAAATCCAAGAAAAGAACTTAATGGCTAGAGGCTATAGGGATTGATGTGTGGTTTAGGTATTTTCTAAACAATTAGGAAGTAAGTGTGTATATTGATGAATATTTTGAAAGGGTCAGGGAAATGAAACCATGGTTTTCTATAGTAATATAATTAAACATAATACTGACTGAAGAAAAACATATCACCCTGTATTTAGAGCATATGTCATTTTAGATCTAATTTGATGAAATTTGCTCATTTGAACATTATAAGCTAATAGAGGTTTTTGGGTTTTTTTAATTAGTATTATTAGAATCAGGTAGCATACTTAGCAAATATCTATGTGGATAAGAAATAGATATATTTTTAAAAAAAGTAGAATTATTAAGCGTCCATCAAGGCAGTGAGGGTAGTGTTGAGGTTTTTTGGACCTTTTTCATGTGTTTCTGACTATTTTGTTGTTACTTTTGTTTGTTTCCTAAACTGTTTGCATGCATTCCTTTTTATCTGATCATGGTTTTCAGAATGTATTTTGATGTGTGTGTGTGATGGCGGTCTTGATTTTGCAAAACAATGCAACCTAGAACTTGTAACCTTCATTCCAATCAAATGAGATCTGTTATGTTTAATATTTGTGCAGTATGATCTGGTAGGAGCACTTCATGTGTTTCCTTTCCAGCTCTTGATAATTAAGAAGTTTGTGAAGGAGAGGTATAATGTGTACACATTCAAAACAGCTCTCTTTTATTTCAGATATACTAACTTTCAGAGGAAGAACTCTTTGTGGAGGTGGAGAGTTCCTTAGTGGGTATTCTTGAGTATATTTTGAAACAGTATCCCTAAGTAATTATTCTGAATTATTATTTAAAGAAAATTGAGGCGTAGTCAAGAAGCTATATACTAAATAAATATCTTTGGAAATAGGATACCTTTAATGAATGTGTTCTGTGTGTATATATATATCTTCTTGTTAACAAGCTTCAAATTGAACTTTGTTTCTTAGTCTTTTTTCTTTCTCAAGTCCTTGGATTGACCTTTGGATAATTATTTTTTTGCATTTTTTATCTAAAAAAACTGCACATAAACACTACATTATACATACATCCTTCTTAAAATGGACTTACCTGCTTTGTGTAAAGATGTTACATTTCAAATAAATTTTGTGAAAAAGTCAAACTACTTAAACAGTAGTTTGTGTCAGTTTTTCAAGTGTAGAAGTTTAATTCTTTGATAGTCTAAGATAAAGGAAAGTTAAAAGTTCAAATACATCTCTTCTTAAAAAGGTGTGGGTTTTCTGCAGTGTAACTCTTGCCAGCTGACAGAATAACCTTGACAGAGTGTAGGTGTTATCCTTTGGGTATTTTTCATACATATTTATTTTGCTGTCCTAGGACCATCCAATGGGAATTAATTACTTCAGCAATGATTGAAGAAATCTTATTTTTAATCTAAGCCATTTTCTGTGAAGTTTAATTCATAACATAAAAGCAGCTCCTGGCTAATAAAAAAAAGATGTATTTTTAATGAAAAAGAATTGCCTTGAATCCTCAGCATCCAGTAGACATGCCTCTCTCTCTCTCTCCAACAATCGTAGCAGATGATCTTTGCCATATAATGTTCTTCCTTATCTTCTAATTACTGGAAAAATTCACCTTTAATAATAAAAATTGTCTTGACTGAACTAAGGGGCTTTTAGAGAGGTAGAGGAGGCTGGTTTACAGTTCAGTTCTCTCACATTAAGAAATTTTAAATACATTTGGGAAGAGCTCAGGGTAGTAAGACTTAAAGTCCCTAATTTTCCAATTTGAATACAGGCACAAATTTATCAATTAGCTCTATATTGTGTGTGTGGGGTTGTAGAAATGTTAATAGTGATATTTCCAAATGACCCTCAGTTCTCTACCTTTTTATGTTTCTGAATAATTTTTAGCAGCGTTATAGTTCACAAATAGTATGGTCACAGGCCGATGAAGCAAAAAACTCAATTTCTTGAGTTCTTGGGTTGGTTATTTAGAATAATGCTGCAGCATGACTAATTGTGAAGCGTATAACCTGCAGATGATAGAACTGGCATGCAGAAGCCTGGCTGTATTCCTTATTCTGGCATGGATTTCTTGTGTGACCTTAGGCACCTGTCTCTGCTTCTGTTTCCCTTCGTTGTAGTGTGCCTTACCTGTTTTGAGACTACCTTTACCTACTTCCACTTGCATTTTCATATAGATAATAGGTGGCATATATGAACATAAACATGTTTTACTGAAACACAAATATAAGCAGATAACTTGTTCTTCACTACTTTTTCCTAGAAAAGTATTTCCTGGGAAAGTATTTTACATAGCTGTAACTTAATTTAAAATTCAGTATAATCATAGATCAGACAGCATGCTAAGTCTGAATTAAAACCTTGACAGCTTTGAATTTTAAATTTGGATCTCAATTTGCCCCTGTAGTTTAATGAATTTAAGTAGTTCCTTAAATGTAAAAAATACTCAGCCTTTTTTTGGAATATTTGATTATTTTTTTTTTTTTTGCTTTGGACTTGCCATTTTGACATCTAGAGACAGCACATATAGAAGTACTAGAATTTTGCCAAATGAAGCAATATGTGACAATGACCTAAAACCTCATAGGTTTTTTTAAATTATTCCATATTTTATTTCTGAACCATTTTGCTTCTGGGAACAACTCCCAGTTCCTATGGTGTCATGAGTTTTTGTTTTTACATAGGAGTGTTTCAGCTAGACACCTTTAAGATACCTGGGGGAATCACTGTAGAGCTCTGTGACTGTAACTTCTAGGTGAAGTGTACATCAAAACCTTAAAAAATACTATGGCATGAGTATAGATTTACTTCTTTTGTTTTATTAGGGGAATTTTTAATTGTATTTGAGAGGCTGTGAAATATGAAGTACTTGTGTAATCTTGGTATTTGCAGTTTAGCAGAAAAATTGCTAATTGTCTTGCAGGGTTTATTGATGGCTGTGGTGCGTGCAACATCTTTCAGTTCCTAGCAGTAGCTCTTGCGTTTTTAGCTGGAAAAAGGTATAAAATTATTGAATAACCTCTTTCAAAAAAACCAAAACACCTTCTCTGAGTTGTATGAGAGAAATTCAAATAATTGCAAATTATGTGATATATTTTTTTTATGGAATAAAAATTTAGTGTTCCAGAAAACATAAATGCTATCTGCTTTTAATGGTGAAAACTCAAGTAGAATTTCCATTAGTATCTTGCTAATGAACAGTGAGTGAAAAGAAACAGATGGACTGGTCATATATGAATTGAGTCAAGAGAAAAATCAGTAAAAAAGAGAAATAATTTGCATGGTTTTGAACAGCACTAATGCCTGATTCCCACTGTCTTTTCTTATTATCAGTCCTTGTATTATGGTCAAATCTTGGGCAGCTTTACCAGCTGAAAACAAAGAAAAAATTTTAAATCATAATTTTCTGTAGGTATATGGCATTGTAACTTTAGTTTTTGCAGGAAAATGACTAACTCTCTTTAGCAATGGTACTGGCTGTAAGCGGCAGTTGTAGAAGGTTCTGAAATGAGACAAAGAGGTTCAGATTTTACTTATCTAATTGATGTGCCTGTTCAGTTGTGTGGTTTCCCGATTCCATTCCTGGTTCCATTGAGAGCTACCTA
Organism: Falco peregrinus; assembly: GCF_023634155.1. Lineage (NCBI taxonomy): Eukaryota > Metazoa > Chordata > Aves > Falconiformes > Falconidae > Falco > Falco peregrinus. The sequence continues at coordinate 113,014,886 of NC_073721.1, forward strand.
TGAGGCCCTAGGTTGAGCTGCATATTTGTGTTCAATAGTCTGCGTAAACTGTTCTCAAGTTCCCCATGCTTTTGCTCTCTTGCTGTCATTGTAATCAAAATCCCAGGAGTTATATTTATTACATTAACCATTAGGCCATATCACGCAGAAAGGGTCCATAGGATTTTGTCTTAAGGTGTTAGTTGTGCAATATAGCTGTCACTGACTGTTGTCATATTAGATCTTCAGAAGCTGTGTCTGTTTTTGGTTTTTTTTTTTAAAGCAAATACTGGGTATTTAGGTAAAGAAACATTATGAAATATTCTCCAGTGATGACTTTTAAATTGTGAATTAATGATTTGTTTGTTTCTGAATATTGAGACCCTCACTACAGTGAAAATGGACTTATTTTTCTTATTGATATCTCCCTCTAAAAATTTCAAGGAGTCAGATTATTCATGGGCTTTTTTTTTTAACTTACTACCTACAATTACCAGAGGGCCAATTTGCTTGAAAGGTTGGTTGAAGTCTTCCTACTTGGTCTAATATAATCATTGAAGCATATCAAACAGTAAACACCCATAATTACAGACAGAGACAGTGACATACTCCATATTGTGCCTCAGGAAAAAACCAAGGTGCAATGGTTAGAGAGTAAATTCAGGAGCTAAGGCTGCCTGAATTTAAGTTCTGATTCTGTCACTGGCCCTCTACAGTTTGAACAAATAATTTAATCCCACTCCCCCAGTTTCTCTGTGTGTGAACAATTGCGATGGGACATTGCTTCCCTCAGATAATATGATTGTGCATAGGCTAGCAGCACAGGGTGAATGCTGAGAGGTACTCACTGTTCTTGAAATCCTGACTTGCGATCTTTGGCTCACTGATGGCCTAATCAGAAGTTTGTTCGTATAATACCACTGCGAAATGTGAATTAAAAAACGAGGCTGCATGTTAAAGCAACGTACACATCTGTAATGGAGACTGGAAGTTAATTAATCTACACATGGGACAGCACATCATCTTATTCTCTGGATGCATTTTTGTACTAACATCATGTTTGGCACATCTCTTTCTTAGGGAGAAGTGCAAAGTCCATTGAATTCAACAGGAACAACTCCTGTTGTTTTCAGTGAGATACAAATCCAGCCTCAGAGAGAAAAAAAATAAAAGGTAAATTCTGAAATCTAGTGGCTTTCAAAGGAGAAAATTAATTCAGTGAAATTGAATTGCTTTCTATGTACTGAGTCTGTTAAGTATCAATGTAATCTTATTCAACATTAAAAAAATATTCTAATGATATTTCATTAAAAAATGGGAATAGCTTTCATTTTCATAATTATAATGCTCTTCCTTTGGCAAAATAAAATAAAGTTTACTTTTAATAAAATGTCAATACCAAAATGTGATATAAAAGAATATTTACAATGGTCTGATAAGCTAGCAGCCAAAGTGACTTCAGCCCTTCAAGTTTTATGGATTCTGATTCTTCTTTTTGAATCTTTTAGCAACCAACCATGCTCTTATCTCAAGAATAGTTTTACAGAGCTCATTCCTCTATTGTAGAGGTTACAAATCTCATTGATAATACTTTCTTCCAGTAAATCTCATTTGTAAATGTAATTGTACTGGTGACAAACACCATGTTCATAGTTAATTTCATCAAGGGTTTTTTTTTTCTTTTGTTTTAATGGTCCTGATTTTGCAAAATGTAAATCTGCTCTTACTAGACTGTTTTGAAAAATAGGTGCTTATGGGCAGGCTTTGGTACAGGGTCAATATTGCTGCTTTTGAAATACGTGGTTTTTGGTGGTTCTTTAAATAATGCAGAATTATTTGCAGGGTTGGTTTCTACAGTAATGACAAAAAATGGACAAATACCCTTACTAGGAATGTATCTTGAAAACTTCCCAAGATTTCTTTTAAATGTAGTAGTTATTAGGATTATCTTTCTCAGCGTGAGTTTATGCATCCATTTATATGTTCCTTTTGGAATATAGATTCTGGTTCAGGTAGTTTATGTTCACAGTGCTTATGGAACTGGTTGCCTAATCATGATTGCTCCATGGGTACTACTGAAGCAGAGTGGATATTAACCTAAACTGTTTGAGTTTTAACATTGGAGAAAAATTGCCCTTTCCCAAATTGCCTTTCTTTAATTGAAGTGGGTGGGCCAAATACAGAGTTAGTTTTGGGTTTCAGACAAAGAACACACCAGTAAGCTCCTGGACTGCCATACTACACTGGTTATTACTCAGATCTTTGGGACTCTACAAAGCCCTGCTGTGCAGTAGTCTCAACAGCTAGAATGTGTTCTGTGGCACAGTACTGACGGAAAGATAAAATAAATTAAGAACTGTGCCTCATGCAGGCCCAGAAGCAAAGGCACAATCATTTGGATTCCCAGGTTGAAAATCCCATAAACTTAAAACTACGTAAGCGACCCAGCACTCCTGCAGTGTTTAACAGGTCTCTTCACTCACACTGTATGCTTTTAGTTCTGTCTAGGCAGAGTCCAGCTTGTGTTAATGGTTTTGTGGTTTTGGTGTTATCCTGTCCCACTCCCCTCCTCCCTCACAATTTTCCTTATTTTTCTGATACTATGGCATTGTCTGACTATAATTTTACATAGTAAAGGGTGCTCTGCTGTCTTTGTTGCCACTGAGTTCAATAGCTGTCTCTAATTTCTGTTCAAATAGCACCCTGACAAAAAACCTTTTATGTGCATGGGGTGTGGGCAGAAAGAATGGGAAAAGGCTTTTGTACCACTTTCCTGCCAAATATTAGCCTAAGGAGTACTGAAAATATATTTGATACTTGATATTTATCTAATCAGATTTGTTCTTATGGAATCTCACAATGGATCCAGAACCTTATTCCTCTTGCTGGACCTCCTTCACAACATAATCTGAGGAGTTTTTTGTTTTTTCCTTTCTTACGGTTAGTCACAGTCACCTTGGTATATAGAAATCTGCTAATTATCCTCTGTCTGTCAGTTGTCTAAATAATTTGCAGTGTGAAAGTCTCAAAGGACTCTCTAGTTGACAGGCCTGATTTAGAATTGTGCAGTCTTTTTTTACACAGAAAGGCCCTTTTCTTTCAGTTCTGCCCTTCCTTCTCTGTTTTATTGCAATGTATCTTTTGGTTTTTGTATATCTCTCCTTTTTCAGTGATGTTTTATTTGATACTGTCATCCAGATGCAAACTGGTACTGTAAATAATGATCTTCCAAGCTTGCCTCCTGTTTGGCAAGTTATGTTTTCTAATATGCTCACTTTGCTCTCTGCATAAAGAGGGATGTTCTGTAAGTATTCTAGTTAATTGTGCCTGCTAATAGAAACAATGTATGACATGCTGGATTTTAAACCAGTTCTGTGTTTCAATAAGCTGATTCTAGCCATTGCATCCACCCAGATCTCTCCAAGTTGGTGCTAGCCTCAATACCTGACTTGTAGCATTTAACAAGGGTTTAACCCCCTTCTCACAGATTATTTAGCCAGCCAGTCTAATTAATAGCATTTGCCAAAATTGCAAGCTGTTTATAAGCGCTTTGTAAATAGAAAAGACATTCAATTCCTGCAATAAATTCTGTATTTAACCTTTGCTTATTGTCTGTGTGACAGTGAAGGATATCCATTCAGAGTTGTACTCTTCATTGTTTCCAACCAATACAGCAGACAAATGTTAAATGTAAACAGTATTCCTGGTTTCTGCTTTTTCTGCTGTGGAATTTCTCCCTGATGAGAAATGAAATTCTCTGCAGCAGAGAGATGGTGTGCTGCAATTATATGGGCCATTGAACATTATAGAGCATATTTGATAGGAGTTAAGTTCACTGCTGCTACTGACTCCAGCTCACTTCAGTGGCTCCTGTAATGTTTTGTCTCTAATGTCAAGCTGAGCAGGGGAGAATGAGGGACTTGACCTAATTTCATAGTGGTCATTGTGCTGAGGAAACTCAGTCTGGCACGTGAGTTTCTCACAAATTAGATAGGAAAAGAGGGTAGCATTTTTAAGGGTATATTGAATTGATACTGTCACCTAGGTGCAAATTAGCATGTTGATACATTGACGCATCATTAAATGCAAATTGCTATTGTTTCTCAAGCTCCTCAAGAGAATATTTTACCTAGATAATGCTTTAGTGTCTTGGATATATATTATCCAGGGAAATAATCTCTGCAGACTCTTTAGCTTTAACTTTTTTGTGATGGCCTTCAGGCTAGGAACACGTTTATCTTTTTGTAACAGAAGGTAATGAAATGTGGAACTCCTGTATTCAGACTCCGCTTAGCACAAAAGGAGTGAGGAGACCCTCTCAGGGATCGAATTCTGTCTTGCACCTCCACTGAAATCACAATCAACAGAAGTAACTCTTGGACTAGACTAGAACATGACAAAAATACAGAGGCAGGTCTACCTTTCTGTCTGTAATATCAAAGTCACACCTAGTGTCTTCTGGTTCTGCTGTGAGTTAAGGAATGCAATCTGTGGCTGGTCTGCCTGTCAGCCCTCTTCTGCATCCATCCCTCTCTTCTCCGTCATCTTTTCCTCTGAGTGTCATCCCCATACATTTGGGAAAACACAGTGAAGGTGGGTATGTAAAAAGATACTTCACTGGCTGATTATGTTATGAAGCTGATTATGTTTTCCTTTCTTATCTCTGTAAAATATCCAAATATTCATGCCATTTTACCCTTCATCTGTAAAGCAGTCTTCTCTTCCTGCCACCCCCCTGCTGAGATTCCTTTCTCAGCAACTACCTCCTTGTCTTCCAAGGTCTTTTCTTCTACCTGAAGAACAATGATCACAGCTATTCATTCAAAGCATCCATACTGTGTCACTTCAATTGTAAAAGCAAGGCAAGGTCATGGCTTGTGTATCTGTTTCTTTTTTTTATGTATCTTTCAAGTGTTAAAGTTTTAGTCACTAAGACTTTTAAAACGTAACAGTGCAGCTATTCTGTGTATCCAGTTCACTTGCATGTAGTGCTATTTATGTATGTCTGCTGTGTAATGCATTACACACACAAACTCTGTGTAGTTTTATGGGCAAAGCCCTGCCATGTGTTGTAAACTAAAATCAAGCTAGCAGGCTTTGTGTATGTAATGCACAGTGCCTTCTCTACTCAAAGAAATCTAGAGGACTGTTATCTAGAGGAGGGGGGTGTGATCATTACACTGTAGTTTTCCATTAGCGGTCCCCTGTTCAGTGCGTATTTTCTCAATTCCCTTTCATTTTTTGATTCTGCTAGCCAGTAATTGTCATTTGTTTTCTTAGTGTCATGACCTCAGGCCTGGAGGCTTAACTCACATTGCAGTCAACTGCCATCACTCAGCAACAATAAAACCTCCTGCTTAAAAAGGTAGAAGTTACCAAACAAAATGTGTGGGGCTTCTTAGACTTCAAAGGGCTGAAAGTTAGAGCTGCCTCAGTAACTATCAGAGGAACTGCAGTGAAGCAAGAGCAGTAACTGTCAGCAAGCTCTTATATATCTAGGGCAAGTGAAGATACAGATGTCTGATTTTTGCCTGAGTACGCTCTGTTAAAGTCCATGGTGCTTACCAATGCAAGTATTTTTTATCCCTTACATATATAGGGAAACAAGAGTGTAAGCCCAGTTTACAGACTGGAGCTGTGAACCACTCAGTAAACTGGTTCAATGGCCCATAGTGCTTTCTGGGTTGTCCTCTTTGTCTAAAACTCCTAATACGGTTGTGAAAAACTAGAGAAATAGGTGTTATGTGAGATCCCAAGTGAATGCAGACTGGATCCTGGGACTCTACTGTACTTTACTACTGCACTGTCAGTACTGTAATGAAAATGAGTAACAGAAAAATATTAAAGAACAGGCTTCTTTCCTTGGATTAATGTTTCTAATTATCTTTTTATAGTTGCAAATTAATCAATGACATTTTAATGGCTTTCACTACAAACTTTACAGTATGTCCACTTGTTGTGTCATATTCTGCAGTGATTAATTTATTTACCTAAATTCACATGGATGGCTTCCAGGTTTGATTGCTGTGGTCTTTCAAATTGCACCTGACTTCTCACAGCAAAATGGTCATAGGCCATGAGTCGCTTAGGAACAGTTTGTTTACGTGAGCTGATTTTCAACTCTAGAATCTGTTTGAGAAGATCCTTTTGCCGATTTTTTTCTCAGTTGGGTTTGTCTTCAAATTAGGTTTTATAGATTCATCATTTACAAATTGATCCATACTCTGTAGCGTGTATATGCATTCACTCAGAGTAGCACACAAAAGAGAAGCAGATGTTCTCCAGATACATGCTTTAATTTTCTTTGGTTCAACACATACTCACAGTGACATCTTTTTGATATATCCCAGTTCTGCTCATTAGTCACAATCTAATGTTTGTCTCCTTTCTTTTATAATTTCTAAAATAATGTAGACTTTTTCCTGAAAATTCATTTTTATGAATTTTTGGTAGTATTAGCCAATCACATAAATGTGATGCCAAAAGGCAATCACAAATGATACAAAAATACCATCAAAATAAGCATGTGTAAACATCTGAATACTTTGCAACAGTTGCCCAGCTGTATTTTACAAATAACAGTGAATCATTTATTTTAATTTTGTATCTGCTAGCTGAATTTAATACAATAGTTTAATGTTTTCCCCATATTTGTTCAGCTCTTTTTCTGAAGTTTTCTAGGGATGTGTAAGAAATGGGTATTTAATTCAGACTAAATTGGTAAATTATTCTTCTGGCTTCAGAGTTTGCCTACAAATTTGATTTCTACAGTAATTAGCATGAGAATATCAATGAAAGCTAGTAAAATAGAGGAACAGAAAATGGAAGTTATTGTTTCATTATTTTTCTTCTGTAAGCTTCTCAAGTAGTTCTGCTGATAATCTGTCAGATGTAAAGATATTCTTTCCTATTTGACACTAGCTGGCATGTTTTCCATACCAATTGATAGTTTTTCTTACGGAGTTGCCCTGTACACACAGTGTATATGTTGTCCAGAGACTCTTGTTGATGTTGACTCCAAAAGTTCAAGTCAGATTTCCCTTGCTCAGGGAAAATACTGCTTTTCTTGGCTTAAATATGCTAAAGTATCATCTACCAAAATCTGCAGTTTGAAATGTCTGCATTTTATTCTCCTGTTGCACAGATTTGATACCTAACATCTTTTTCTCAGCTTGCATAACAGCTTTAAAATAGCACTGAAACCTTTTCTGTATCGATCATGTTTACCACGTGAAATGTTTGAGTTTACCTTACTTGTGCTATACCTTTCCATATACTTGCATTTTGATTCATAACAATGTTTAAAACAGTCCTGTGATGCAGAGTTAACATGTTTTCCTTTCATCTTCCACATGACAAATTTTGATGCAGAAAGTAAATACTTCTCTGTTAAAAATAGTGGAACATTACAGTGTACTGTTTGAAGCTGTACATTATGAGGGTTTGCTTTACCACATTGTCTGATTCTTCTAGTGCGTGCAACTGAGGGACACCACTAAGAGCAGTAATTGACTTCCCTTGACAAGTTCAGTTATTATTCCTTTATGGGTGAATCTCAGAGATAAATAATTCAATGGGTGGTGGATACACTATGCGTTTACAGTAGAATAAACAGCTACAGAATAATATAATAAAAGTGCTCCAAATAAAAAATGAGAAGCTGCTTACCCCAAACTTTCTGTTTTATTTCAGAGCCATGAATTATTTGTTGTGGAATTCTCTTTACATTTTTCCACAATAGTGTTCTATATTGCAGGAGTAACCTCATCTCTTGATTATTCCTCTTTTAATTTGAGACAAAGTCTGCTAATGTTTTCTTACATTACATCTTGGTAACTGTTAATAATTCTGTGTTTTAAGTGTCATCCACTGTAGACACTTTGGGCTATGCCTTGTAGAAATACAGTTAGGAAGCAGTATGACTTGCACATACAAACAGAAATTTATCAGGAGGCAGTATAGTACTGACTCAGAAAATCCTCTTCGCTTTTTTTGAAATTACTGGAGTTACACCTCAATTTTTACTTTTAAGTATGCCACAACACACCAAATACATCTGAAACATTAAAGATTTGCATTAGTTTCAAGATTGATTTTTGGGTCTCTAAATCCTTGGGAGAGTTTTGCAAGTATTTGCAATTACAGACAACCCATAAATACCCATCAAAATCTCCCTCTGCTGTAATGTTTTCTGCAATGCATCACTATCAGCAGGATATACAATAATAAGTTAACTTGCGTCCTATTCCCTCTGCTATGATCTTAGTGGGAGTACTGTTAACTCTGTAAAGGCTGTGCAGATCTTCTCTAAATGTCTAAATATACTTACAGCAAATCTACTTTTTAGTATTTGAGCAAGCGGATTGGGGTGTTGAAAGACATCCTTAAAATCTCATTTAAATCTCTCACAAAAAACTATCCTGGAGAGAATTTGGTTTATCTATGTGGACTCACATACTATATTTTTAAAAGACTGGCATCAACGTACTAGCTATATGTCTTCCCTTCTGCTTATTTATTTTTCCCCCTAAGCAAAGCTGAAAACTTCAACCTCTGTTATTAGAAACATTTGTAACCAAAACCAATGACAAACACGTACTATTACAGAACATTATACTATATATATGCCTCATTTATTCTAGTTTTTTAGGACACTGACTTACCAAATCTTATGCTTATAAAAGAGCCAGATGCTAGACACTGGAAATCGCACTTTGATATATTACAAAGCTATATTGTAAGCCTACTGCATGGCCTTCATGTGCACTTAAAACCTACAGGTATGTAAATAATATCAAATGATGAAACTAGAAAGCAGTTTCTTCAGGCTTTATTTTACAATTTCTCACTAAATATATTTACAGGACATGGAGTTTGCTTTAGTGCAATACATAGTAATGTTGCATAAGTACAAACTGTTGAACTTTTCTAAAAAAATAAAGAAATAAAGACTTAACTGATGTTACAGCTAAGTATGTAAAGCAACATTAATAAATCTGAGTGAAAACGCTAACAGCATCTTTTCTTTTCATAAACAACTTCTAGAAACAAACCACAAACCGGCATTACATATTCCCAACTACTAACCCTTGTACAGTACCATATCATTTAAAAAATGATTTTTTTTTAAAAGCACATATACCGTACTGTATGGCAGTCTTTTTCTACAGATACTGACTTACTCTGTTAATACAAATATGATATAACCTTGGCAGTTTTGAAGAACAAAGTTATCTCAAGATATCAAACATCAGTAACAAACTCTGATAAGCACAGCTTCTTGAGAACTTGCTTTAACAGCATTTCTTCACAGTGATATTTATGAAAGGTTGGAAAAAGATTAGCATAAAATATTTCCATCCTTTTTCAGTTTTTATGCAAAAATCATTACTTTTATATCGGTAATTATAAAATTACAAACACTTTCTATAAGTAACTGCATCTGTAGTAATGATAGAAAAAGTTGTCAGTAAGATACCTAAAATGAGGCTTGCATAAAATGATAGTTTGAAGAAAAGTAGGTACATATTTTTTAAAGTAATAATAAGGGTGGTAACTTATTTAGAATAAGCAGCACAGCAGTTTAACAGACAACCTATTAATCAATTAAAAAAGCTAATTATTTATTAATGTTAAAAAAACCAAGAAACTGTGATGAGGTGAAATCAACATTTTAAAAGATTTGATGAGACATTTACTCTTAATCTTAGTTTTGGCACTTTATTGGAACAATTACTTTACCAAAGACCAAAATATGTATAAAAGTTATACAGCTCCTTGACATACCTGGCAGATATAGTACATAAGTACTGGCAAACACTGAAAACATAGTTAGTTAAACATTCCCACAGAATTGCACATGCATGCACTATTTGGACAACAGCATTTTATCTATGTTCTTGGAGGTGACAAACTTGCATTACTTGGGTATTTTAGGCCATTTCTTCAGCAGATCTTGTTTCTGATTTAAGTCTTACAAATTCTTTAGCAACTTCATCATTGGTCCTCTGAGAAAGTATTCTAAGAATTGTTAACCCAGTTTCATCTACAGAGATGTTTCTCAACAAGGGGTACCAAGATGAACAGCTACCTTTCTCTGCTATGTTTTGCAGCTGAATAACTGTCATTCCTATAATGCGATCTTCCCTAGCAAAGCAGTAATCTTTCACTGAGAGGTGAAGTTCGTAGGCTCCTGGCTTATCTTCATTACTCAAAATGCTGCATGGATTAAAAATATGAATTTAGAACAAGGAGTTCAGTTTAATTCCCCTAGGGAATGAATGTAGTCTAGAAATCTTGTAAAAATTAAAGCGATAGTGGTAGTTTAACTTCCGTAGTTCCATTTTGTTGTGACAGAGTATTGTTTATTTTTAACCTCCTACACAGTTAATCTTTCAGGTGCTACTGATGATGTAGCCTCTGTTCCCACTGACCTGAACAGAGACAGAGAACTGATCTTTCCCTCAATATCGGAAATAGTTACCTTCCCCTAGAAATTAGCTGAAATGTTCAACTAGTTCCACAACTATCATAACCACATCTTTAAACCACTTGCAAAAAATAAAAATCACTAGCAGAGCCTCAAAAGGAGCTCTGTGGTCAGACACTGAGAAAGTGAACTCTGTCCTAGACAGGTCTGGGGGGTAAGGGGGGAAAATGAATTGGTCTCAGTTAGGAAAGGGGGAGGAGGAGTAAACAGATGAGACGTGCTGTTGAGAAGTACTGAATCTGAAACTCCAAGTTAGGTTAAAATTTCTTATTGCTTTAAGGATTAAATAGAGAGAGAATAGATAGAGATAAATAGAAGGATTTAAAGAAGAGATAAATAATAGGATTAGCACTTGCACAACCCTTTACATATCTAAATATCTCAACAATTATAAAGGCCCAGGTATTTAGCAGTTACAATTAATGCTTCAGTTCAGATAACTATTTGGGCAAATAGATTTTCTAGGTATATAAAGTCATTCCTGTATAGGGAAATGAATTGTACATTTTACGTCTTTTGTAAGACTGAAAGCTTAGTGGTTGTCATTTATCTTCATATAAAACAAAGATACAACTTACTAAATAATTTTGAAGTGGTGTCTATATCTACAGACTCCAATGTGTATAGTGGCTTTGGGATGGTTCTTTTATGTTTTTACCAGTTTAACTGCAAGAAATTCTAACAAAAATTGCCTAAATTATGCAATTAACAGACAAAAAATACTTACAATTGGAAAGTTTCATTGTATTTTGGTGACCAGGTGTTGCTCTTTGTCTTGGTTCCATGTTTCCTCTTCTTGTCACTTAGGTTAGGACCTAATATGCAAACTTCCACAAATGGCCGGAACATAGCTGTTGTTTGCCAGTTTAGATTATTAATTGCTACAACTGTAAAGAAATAAAACAAATGAAGTTAAATAAAAGTCCATTAGAAGAGCTCCAGTTAATTATTCAGTATGACTTTGTATAGCCAATGAAAGGTGACCTGAGAACTTCCCTACAGGATACCGATTACCTGTCAAGCCTAGGAGGAGCTTTCCCTGTTTTCTGCCAAATAGGATGTCTGACTACTTTCAGTTACAACAGTAGAAAATATAAACATATATTTTACAAAAGCTTTCCATTAACAGCTCTTTTGTCTGCTAACTTTGCTGTAATTAAAGAATCAGCTTATACTAATGTAAATGACACTGGGTTTCCTCTGGAATTCCAGGTTGTGCAGAACAGATATTTTCTTAAAAATGGAACTTTTAAAATCTTGGTGCAGTCATTCACCATCTAGCTTTGTTACAGATTTTGGAAAATTATATTATATGCAAGCAATTCAGAAGTGTAATTTGTAATGTTTGAATTTATGACTCCATCACTTCATTAACTGTCCACACAGAGAAGTACAGATAGTACTTACCTGCATAATCATAACATCTACTGATGTTGAGCAAGGAAAAAGTATGCTCCTAATCACCTGAGGCTTTACAAGTAGTGTAATACTTAATATTTGTTATTTCATTGTTGGTATGTTTTACTTAAGATGTGGTACTTGAGGGTTTTGGATTTCGTTGTTGCTTTCTTTTTAAAACTAGCTATTTGAAACTTACCTTTTACAATGACTTTATGCTCACCAGTTCCAGGATGTGTAGAGACATCCACCTGTATAGATATCTCACCCACTGAATTATTAGTGGTTTGGCCTGAAATAATAATTAGTAGGTTAGCACACCTGGCTTCTCAATACATCAAAAGAAACAGACAATGAAAAAAGGTGAGCAGTTTTTTCTGTCAGAAACACTTAGAAATATCGAACATATTTCACACTTAACTGGGAATCTGTTATGGTTTCAGAAGTGATTTTGCCCCCAAAATACCCCTCAATTGCAAATGTCTATGTAAAGTGCCTCAGCAAAATAAGGAAACTGCTTTCACCTGGAACCTTCCATACTGGTTATCATTAGGTGCATTTGCATCTTCAAATGCAAAAGTTGGTGGCTTTGTCAAACATTGTTTGCATGTGCACCCCAAAAATCTTACTGCAAGTATGCATTTGGAAAACTATTTCTATATTGTTATTGATAAATCCTTTGCTGGGGGTTATGTCTAAGCAAACTACTAAAGTTCTGCACTAACACAGACACAGGAGCTAAAAGTAAAAAGGAGAAGGTTGTAGGTATGGCAGAGGAGCCAGGAACTTAATTTTGAAAGACTTTATTTTTGAGCGCTAATGCAGGTTCCAGGTCAATTGACACATAATGATTCCTTTAAAAGGACTTTCAGTATGTGTTGTAATGTCTTTTAATATATCAGGTTATAACAGTACAATATAAGCAAAATTGGGTATGTTTATTTGTTCTTTAATTGGATGACTGTGAACGCTGAACTCTGAACACTTGCTCCCCAGTCTAATCTCTGTGAAGCAAATACTAAAGCAAATTACCATCCCTTTATAACTGGCTGCTCTTTTTGTGGGTTAGCAGAGGAAAGATTCTATCTTCTAAATTCCTCACCCACTGGTTCCCCATCCATCTATATGAGAAGGAGAAGCAAACATTCATTTAGAAGTTTTCTAGCAGCTCATGCAGGAATTCAGGAAGGGGTGCAGAGAAGAGGGGTGTCTTGTGTAATCATACTGGGAAAAAATATTCCACACACCCCCCCCCCCCCCCCCCCAAATTAGTTTATACCCAGAATATGTATTTTTTTCCCTTTATCACACAGTCTTTTTCTGGATTTCACCATTAGTATCTTCCTAGAAACATGTTCTGCAGTGATGTTTAGTCGTCGTATTGGCATAACCCGATTGCAAGGTCAATTAAATACTCTTACTGCAAGTGTTAGTGCTCCAGAGAACAAGTGTTTTCCCTGATAAATGTGGAAATTCAGTGCTCAATTAACTTCCTCAGCATCCTTGAACACTGTTCTGCATTTTCCAACTTTCAGGTGAGTTTGGTTTGGAATTGTCATGAATCCACATTTAGATTGTACTCAACCACCTTTTAGCAAAGTACACAGTCTCGGTATCTTAATTTGGTTATAGCTGCTGCTTCTGAATCGCAGGGTACCTGTACCAATTTCGCTGCTAGATGTATTTCAGTGTCAGCCCGAGGGTTTGGATCACTACTGACATGTAAACAGGCAATTTGTTAGACATCAGATTTTTAATGACAAGAAGTTTAGTTTCAGTGGCAGCAATTAATTTTCTTGTTGTATTTGGACAATTACTTAAAGCTGTGGTATATGGGATCTTTAATGAAGTTACTGAATCATTCTACATCTTGTTCATAATAAATACTACTTCTTTTTTAAAAAGCATATATAAAGAGATATGAATGAAATGGACTAGAAAAGCCAAATAAAATCAGTAGAACAGCTTTATTTAGAAGAGTAAAATAAGGTATCATCTGAGTGTACAGTGAAATTAGTTTTTATTTAGAAAGAGAAAGGAAATTCTCATTTGGTCATGGTCATACAGCTGATTTTATTTGCTTTTGCAAACACACTATCTTTAGACTATCAGTAAGTAGCATAATACTGACACTGAGTTTATGCTTGTTGAAATAAAATTTATTTATAAAATAATAAAAAAAATATATTTGGAGTGCAAAGTGCTATGTAAAATTATTCTGTCCAGAAAACCAAGATTTTAAAAAAGGTCTCATTTTCATTACACAAAACGTGGTGTTTTTAATGGAGTTATATTTAACTCAGTGGGATGACTTGTGTGAAAACACCTTCCCCTATATTCATGTGGATTACATGAATCAAATGAAGGTAACACCTAAAATTCAGAAGGAAGCTTATCCAGGCTAGTACCCCAATACTATAGCTAATATATATTTTTATATATAGGTTAGTATTATTTGCTTTCTGATGCTGTGGAGTAAATCAAAGAGAATAGAGACTGGAGCTTCTAGAGCATTAATCTGTCTTGTTCTTTCATACTGTGAAATTCCACCTTTTCAAATTGTTAAGTACTGCATGGAATTCAACCTTAACAGGTTCTGGTGGACCTTTTTATGAATGATGCTTTTGATTCCACATATAGCTATCTTCAGCTATGAAGTCTGAGTCATTTATCTTTTGTTCTAATGATAAAGGTTTCATTGCCAAGCTGGACAGGAGAAGAGAACCAAGAATTAGCAACATGTAAATCATAGGGACACTGAATACATAGGATAAACTGAATGTACTGAGAGAGTGTAAGAGAAGTTCTCAAACTCTCTTCCAATCAAAATTAATAAAAATTTACCACTTACTACAGTGGAAGGTGAGTCAGGCTGATCCTGAATTTCACTGAAAAATCAATTACTTAAAAGATGTTTTGGTTTAGGGTTTTTTAAGAGAAATCAGGAATGTTTTAAAAGAAAACAATTAGCGTTTTCATTTGATAGCTTATGCAGCATCTTGTGGGTGATGGTAATAATGGAGCATGCTATGTTAACCTGTAATAATGATACATTAGATCTCACCAAGACAAAATTTATGAATCTGCAAGATAAGTCTTGCTCTGGCTCTCCAACTTATTAACTATGCAAAGTATATCCTTGCAAAGGTCTCCTAACTGATCTTTTTCTTTCCTTTTCCTAGTAGCCCATAATTCACAACAGTGCTCTAAGCCGTATTGCAAATATATAGTGGGATTAGTCCTGTATGTATAGCACTGTTTGATAAGTTATAAAGAAATCTGTGTAAAACATCACACAGACAGCTGACATTAAAATGATCCTACATTTCACTATTGCTGAGGAAAACTCCTGCAGCAGAATGTCTCAGCCAGCAGAGACAATTTCTGTTCTAGACTCTAGTGGAGTCTGGAATATAGGCTTAGTTTCTTTCTGTTACCACCCCATCCATCTTGCATTTATCTCTCTCTGACCTGCTGAACAAACTAGAGACACAATTCTTGGACATTCAGTGTTTTCTTATAGCAGCTTTTGTCAACATTAAGAACTACAGCACTTCTTTTTAAAGTCTCTGATCTCAGAATCACAGGATGGTCAGGCTTGGAAGGCATCTCTGGAGATCATCTGACCCAACCCCCTGCTAAAGCAGGATCACCTCGAGCAGGTTGCACAGAGTCACATCCAGGTGGGTTTTGGATTTCTCCAGAGGAGACTCCACAGCTTCTCTGGCAGCCTGTTCCAGGGCTCAGCCACCTTCAAGGGAAAGATGTTCTTCCTCATATTCAGAAGGAACTTCCTATGTTTCAGTTTGTGCTCATTGCCCTTGTCCTGTTGCTGAGCACCACTGAAAAGAATCCTCTTGACACCCACCCTTAAGATATTTGCATACATTCATAAGATCCCCTGATCTGTCTATTTCTGCTGGTTTGTTTTCTTTCTTGCTACCAATTCTTGTGAAGTCACAGCAGGAGTTAGTGATTGTGATTGCACTGTGGAAAGGTCTATTTATCCTACCACATTTCAGAAGACAATTTAACTGACAGATTGCACTTTTCTTTCTTTAGTACTGTAATGTAACTAATTAGAAGGTTAACAAGCACAAATAATTCTGCTGTGTTTTTGAAAAACCTTATGGTTGCTTAACTATTACTATCTCTACTCTAAACTCTGCTTTAGATTTTATTTGTTAGGTTATTTATATGAATCAAAATACAGCATACTCTCATAGGTGGGTTTTAAAGTGATCACCTGCATTTAAACTGCATTCTTTTGCAGCCATAGTACAACAAATAGTAAAGGAGAAAATATATTTCCGCTGGCCAAAGGTGCTTGTTTCTCAGTGGACAAAAAGTCTAAAAAGCTAGATTTTGATTTCTCCCTTATTTAGCATCTGAAATGTTATCAGTGTGATAGTTGTTGCAGCCCCAGTGATCTTGACAGAAGGGAGCCATTTTTGAACAAGGACCTACTCAAAAGTTTCTTAGTCATGGTAATCATCTTGGCTACATGTGCACTCAGAAACTCATTCTTCTGTCTTCTATTCTTAAGTAGGTAGGTACTTTTGGAGGTGGACTTGTAGAGAAAATAGCAGAAAATACAAATCGAAAATGAGTCATTAATATTTTGTAAAAATAAATCAGAAACTCCCTATATTCTCTAGCATAATACTCCTGCTAAATGCAAGGGACTTCTCCTGAATCAGTCTGTGATTGTGCACAAAGTACATTTCTGTGAAAGGGGTCCTTTGTCCTGCTCAATCCTTTAGCAGCAGAAAGTTTTGAAAAAGTTTTCCCATCAATCAGGAGGACTTTAGAAAATAACTACTAGGTTTGCATGAAAAAAGAACCCAGCAGAAATAAATGGGATGCACAGAAAATGAGCTAGCATAAAATTTAAGAATAGAATTTGAGACATTGAGACCTCTAATGGAGTATACTTTCCAGCTGCTCTGGGAGTTGGGACTTTGAAACTGGGATGCTTTTGTTATTTCTTGAGGAAAAGAAAATTAAAAAGGAAAATGTTAAGAGCAGGTTGTTTGTGGGGCTACTAGGAGCATTGGTATGCAGCATGGACCTCAAAAAGTGGCACAACACATCTGAGAAGCTGAGCTGATCATTGGACCGTTCATAGGTCTGAGCTCTGCCTTTCCAACCACCCCAGTTATCCTGCTAGGAATATTTAAGATAGCAAACTAAAACCAGTTTGCACTATTTGTATATTCTAATATAAAAATAGGAAAGTTTATATAATGATGCAAATTGTCATACAGAAGTATTTATGGAAGATAAAATTGCTGTGTCTGAAAAGGTATGGCTTGACCTATCTGTTAACAAAATTAGTTGTTATCTGGTATTGTGTTTAGATAAATGTTGTCATCAATCTTGCAATCTCTTCTTTTTACAGTTCAGTATAGCAAAATGTGGTAGCTATATGAAAGCGAAATATAGCAGCCTTCAAAACTAAGCAATGAAAATAAATAATTTGATGGTTTAAAAAAGTCAGACAGAAATATGTGGTACTGAACCCTAAGAGAAAAATCTGTCCGTGCACTCAGCCATACCAGCCTTCTTTCTCATCAGGTCCGTGCCTGTAGTACAGAGTTTGAAAATGGTTGTGTAATCCTAGGTTAACATATCATTTCATGATGTGGAGCATCAATTATATTATGTTATGCCTTATGATAGCAATTCTTTCTATTCAAACTGCTTTAAAGATCTTTTGGCATTCATTGTATCTTCCTGCTCGTAGTTGCATGTAAAATCCTTAAAAGCTTTATTTGAGGGCCTGTTTCTGACAAGATAAAGAATAAAAGAGTAGTAAACTGTGTGTCAGAGAATGAGCAATAGATTGAGGACGTGCTTGCAAAACAAGGATTCTTCTTATGCTGCAAAGTAGCAAAAGAGGATAATAACGGAATGTTTTTATTGCTCTTCAGCCGGGGACATATTCTTTTTTCATCCAATAACAATTACAGCTTTCAATAACAACAGATTTAAATGGTTTTTCTTGTCTTGATTTTTTTTTAACTGTTGAGCTCTAGAAGCATTAGTTGTCAAAGTGATTGTAGTCTGTGTGGTATCCATTCTTGCTTAGTGATGCTTGCAGGGACAATTTTAACTCTACAGTGATATTGTAAAAGTAAGACTAACTTTTTTGCAAAATATCTAGGAGGACAATATGCAGATGTTCTCGTACCTTCCATTGTCTCTGTAACCCTTTCCCCAAACTTGCGTTGCATTCACAAAGTTTGTAGAACTCGTTTGGAAAAATTGTGGTTTATTCAGAATTATTCAAGAAATTGTTTTATTAAAAAAAAAGAAATCTTGACTGTTAAAGTGGATTGTTTTCTTCCTCTACCTTCTGTCCAGTTTATAGATCTGTTTAGCCTTAAGTATGTGGTTAAGTTGTCAGAGTGTATACATAGGAGACAAAGTAGAGATATGAGACAAGGAGGCACAGTCAAAAGTGGAGCTTTTTGGAAATTCAGGCAACACTAAATAGAAAATAAGGGTTGGACATTGTCACCAAAACCAGCAGCTGGGTGTCCAAAGCCCCATGTGGCTCTGGGTTTATGGTCTTCAGTTCAGGTTCCAGAAAACTCAGAAATATACTGTATCCCCCTCCTGATGCAAGATGTTATGGATCTCTGAGGAGAGAATTGATTCAATTTCTGGAAGCTGGAATGTATTAAGCAGTCTACACAGTGTCCAAAAGAGATCAGTGTCTGTTCTCAGGTGTTTGAAAGCAGAGCTCCTAATTTGTATCTGAAAGGCTTTTTATACTATCTGCAGTTATTACAACATAATAGTCTATTATTTGCTTAGAAATGAAAGCACTAAATGTCTGAATCTATTGAATATATATATATATTGTCAGAAGGCCTTTACTTGAATTTACTATATATATTTTTTCTTCACACAATTATATTCCGGTTTTCCATACATTCATGATTCTTTACATTTAATTGATGGGCACAAATGACCCCTAGGTTGAGAAGGTAAACATGAATTAATTATTTTCTTTTATGCAAAGAGAGTGCTTCGTTAAACAGAAAAGGAATCTGACATTTACCAAACACCCATCTGACTTTAAATACTAATATGTTTTGTACTGAACCAACCAGTGCTTATATAACAATAATAGAAAGGTAAGATGAGATTTGATGGTGATTTGGTTTTCTTTTTGTTCACCTTGGAATTTCATAATTTGCTCATGCCTTAGATTTATATTACCATGTTGGTGTTTGGTATTTCTCTTCTTCTAGTTGGCATGGTTCTATAATCAACTCTAGATTACGCACGCTGCTCCTTTCTGCCCTACTTCAGGTCTCCGATTCCCCAACTTCCATACCAAATGGAAGTGATTCTTTCTTACTGAGTTTTCCCAGCCTTTCATTTTACTTTACACTTACCTGATTAAGCCTCTCTGTATGTCTACACTGCCTCCTTCTAATGTCTAGGGTTAATATATTTTTATAGTTCTGGGGGCTAGATGTCCTTCTAAAGTCCTTCCTGGACTTTTGTAGCGACTTGACTTTCTCCCTCTCTCATCCAGGTACTCACAAAAGTTGTTGCAAGTGGTGACTTTTGCAGTATTTTTGCCCTGAAGTAGTCAAATATAACAAGCTAGGCTCTGAAACAATCTTTATAACTTTATTAAAAGTTTGTAGATCTATGGAGGTTTACATTTTTTCTTCTTTATTTTTTTAATTCTGTCTTTTAGGATTTGGGATTTTGAGACCTTCTATCTCTCTGAGGATTAGAAATCTAGTTTAAAAGAAAAACAGCTACCTGCAAACTAATCGTCATGCGTGACACGATTTTATTACTTGAGACTTAGGAAAAGCTCACTAAGCACTGTGAGCCAGGCAATAAAACCAGCTGAAGTGGCAATGTTGCCCTCTGGTAACCCTATCCTATCCCATTCGCTAGCTAGCTGCTTCGGCATAAATCTGACCATTTATTTAAATACGGCACCTATGCTTTCACCTTATTTTCTATACAGGACAAAGGAATGAAAAAGTTGAAGAAACATTCAAGCTTTCACAGTCCCAATGCTCCAGAATTACACAAGCTATGGAATCAACAATCTTACTCAGACATACATTTATCATCTTCTGATTAACGATGCCAATAAAATACATGTATATTTGTCTGGGGTTAATTTATTAGAAAAGAAAAGATCAGGGTGACTAATCAAGTTCTTTTTCACAGGACCTGGAGGCTCTATAATTTAGAGGAAAATCTTGAGTGCATGTTTTAGCATTTTTATTTCTACAAAGGGTAAGTTAAAGCTAAATTGTTTGTATTTGATTAGAAAACGTGTATCATTTATCTTAAGGATCACTTGATGTGAAGGTATTGACAGAAGATTCTGCAGCATGTGTAAACCTCTCAATTGTACAAAGCCACACTATCAAAATACATTTTGTCCTATTTGATTTTCTGTAATGTCAGACAGAGTGATATCAGAGCAGAATATTATGTTGTGAGTAGATAGTACTGGTTTGAGTTTCAGGGTGGAATCCCCAGTGAAGACCTTCCCCTTCATCTCTGTCTGGTGTATGCCGTGCTTCGCATGAGGGCTGGCAATTGCACAACCCCAGTGAGACCCTCCAACATCTGTAGCCACTTGTATGTCTATATAGTAAGAAACCAGGGATGAGCCAGCTTTGATGTGGGAGGTGAATATCCTGTTAGCATCATCCATCCATCCATATGTATGTGTGTATATATATATACACACAGTCCAGTATTTTAACCAGGCAACATACAGGCAAGTATAGCCTCTAATATTAAGAGGTTTATATATGTAGTGAATGCTCTACTAATACCATTGTTATTTTTCAAAACCGATGTCATCTAACTGATGGATAAGAGGAGCTTGTGTTCATTTTCTTGAAGACTTGAGAGAAACTGTAATATACAACTTAATTTAGGTGCTTTGTTGTTTCATTTAAAGAGTAACAAAAGGAATTTTCCATTGTGATATTCTCTTAGGTGAATGTTCTGTAAAGACCTTACACTTCACCAGCAGTCTGGGGGTTTTTATATGTGAACTTTTAAAATATTTATTTTCTGCCACTATTCTGAATGCATTTGTTTTGATATTAACATATATGCTAGAACACTCCTATTAATTGTAATTCTGCAAGTTTCTTCATTGTTCTTGTATTTTCTGTTGTTTATTACTATACATTCCTTGGAAATGTATGGTGATTTCTGCAGTTTATAAAGCAGGTCTGGTTTTTTTCTTTCATGAAATAAGGCTGTGTAACACACGATTGTGATCTCAGTTTGAAACTGCAGTGGGTGAAGCAGGGATTATTTCTTGAGGAATATACCTGTATTCTGATAGAATACAGGTACAGCTTTCAAAATATGACACTTCTGACACACAAAAGAGCAGAAAAAACCCTTTGTTTTTTCACTTATAAAAGCTGCTAAATGATTTTTGTTTTCTATAGTCTGATGTCATCTATCTGCTTACCCAGACTTTAGCATGTTTCCTATTTTCTGTTAACTGTTAGTTTAGTACTTGAATCTGATTCAAGAAGATAGAAGACAGTGAGGTTCTGCTTTGCCTTGTACCATTACAGGTTGCAAAGGAATACAGAATTGAATTTTGGCTTGGCAGCTGAAAATAATTTATCTTCATTTTTGATCATGTAACTTCCCTATGTTGGTGGCTTCAGAAGATGAGTATGATGTTACTGTTATAGTTAGTATTCTCATTAGGTGAATATTTTTAATTCTGCTTATTAACGTGTTTTCAGATGCTTCTTCCCCTTTTAGCTTTCAATTGCCCAGCATAAGAATGAAGATATTTGGTACAAATCAGTTGATGTGACAGAATAGCCTTTTTTGCAGCCATTTAAACACACAAGTAGGGGTTGTAGTATGAGCTCCATGTTGTTAGATGAGTATTGATTTTTCTGCTTAAGTAATACAAACTCTTTAAAGTCAAGCTAAAAAATGTATTGCAGTCCTGCCGCTATGGATTGCTATGTTGTATACCTTACAGTAACTAGCATTCTCTAATGAGGTTTATAAAACTAAGGTGCTGTAAGTTTATAAGAAAAAATATTTTTCTGTTTCCAGTAAGTAACCATTTTAGATGCAACAGTGACATTTACTTTGGAGAAATTACTGGTAATAAATGACAGCAAATTCAGGACACTGTAATGTTTGAGATGCTGTCTTTTTATGTAGTTTACTAAAACCAAAATAATTTAAAGGATATCAAAATTAGAAAGAAGATTTATGGCTGTGGTTTAGTTTAGCAAACCTTCAGTAATTTCATAAACTATAGCTTGTGTTGTGAATGTTTACATTTGGGTTAGCATCAACTCTAATAACATTTGGACAAAACTTAAGTACTCTAAAAGGTGAAGGTATAACTCAATTCAATAAAAAGGTATCTGGCGGGCTGAAAATTTTCTCCTTTTTTAGGAACAAATTTCGAGAAGCATCACCAGGATTG
The DNA here is from genome assembly GCF_023634155.1 of Falco peregrinus. Taxonomy (NCBI): domain Eukaryota; kingdom Metazoa; phylum Chordata; class Aves; order Falconiformes; family Falconidae; genus Falco; species Falco peregrinus. The sequence goes on from NC_073721.1 coordinate 113,037,232, forward strand.
GTCTGAGCTTTAAATAACAGTAAGTCAAATATTCCATAGAGTAGGAAAGTTTGATCAATAGGCCAGTAGATACAAAGGTAGTTTTACTTCAGTGTTTTGAGTCTGTTCCTTTTCTTCTGAAAAGTAGAAATATAGTAAAGAGTTTATTCTTTGGCTGTTATTGTTTTGTCTTGATTGCAAAAATGTGGTTGAATTTAGCACAATTTAGTTAAAATTGGCTTGTCCTGCCTGAACTGAAATGTGACCACCTTGTCTAGAGTTGTAGGTTGACAACTTGCATAAATATACATATACATAAATATATATGTACATTGATGTACAAATATATGTCTTTTGCAGAAACCTTTGAGTTTTCCTTGATGATATTCTGTGCTTCCTTCTAGCCATACAGCACTGAACCACCAAGTCCCTGCAACTGAGCAGGGTTTTATAGGTCAGGCGTGGCAGCGCGTTACTATTTCACAACTGATTCATGGATGGCACAAGTGTAGTGTGCACAAACAATTGTTTAGTCGCAAAAGATGTTGAAAACAATCCGTATTATAGTCTGAATTTATGCAAAAATCTTATCCTTCAGCTGAATTTAGAGGACAAAAATGATCACTTTTACAGTACAAGTGAATGTACAGTATTAGTGGTGCGCAATCTAAACCTGACAATTTACAGCTGACACAAGTCCAAAGGACACAGAATTAATCAGACCTGAACCTCAGGGGATCTGTTTGGTAATGGTGTACTGTTGCTATGAGATTCTCACTTGGCTGCTTTATATGCTCTTTGCAGAAATCTCAGTGACCATACAGTGTGTAAGGTACCAGTTACTCAGGCTTTGAAATGCACTTCACTAAACTGCCCTCAGGTTTTTCAGAATCAATGTCCATTTTAGAGACTCTAAAAGTGACCTGCTCCACAAAATGGTTCTTGGCAGTGCTAACTTTACTGTATGGTTGAGATTTAAAAGTCTTTTTTTCCATTGCTTTGAGTTTAATTACATCCAACTGTCTATTGATTATGGATTGGTTACCTGCACAAATATGAGGGCAGGTATAAATCTAATTACACTTCAGAGAAAGTTTCTGATTTGAAAACAGGGTCATTTTAAGTAGATGCTAATTATACAGCTACAATTTTGAGACTGGAGGTTGTAATAGGTAAGTTTTTCAGTTCTTTTAAATGAGACATTAAAGTATGATGAAAAGCTATGAGTCACTTTTCCTTAGCTTTCATTCCCAGTGGCTACACTTCTGATAACACTGGTGTGCAAATATAGGCATGCTAATGTGTGCACAGAAATGAACACAGACCTCAGGCTGAAGTCATGATGAAATACAGAAAATTCAAGTTTGTGGTTCAAGATTTACAAAAGATTTCTGCTTATGGCTACAACCTGGATAATTTTTTCTCCTGAAGTTACAATGAAAGTATGCATAAGAAAAAGCCAAAAATGCTAGTTATTGATAATTTTCTGCCTAAATTCATAATGTTAATCTTCTTTGAGAGGGGGAAAAAGAATCTATTCCTTATATATTAGAGTTTTATAGCAATTTTCTCACTTGTAATACATGAATTATTAACAGAGATCCCCAGTCTTATATGAAAACTGCCTAGGAAATCATTCCTTGAAATTAATCTTGGGGCAAGCTGCAAAACTCATGTTTCATGCTTTTTATACTGCAAGTAACATATTGTACTTCAGAGGTAAAAGCAATTGATTTACAGCTTAGCTACCTAATTAAATCTTCTCTGATTCTCATGAGTGGGAGCAGGGTAATTCTTTATAGATCAGCAAATCATATTCCTTCCCAAAGATATTAAGTGGCAGACAGGCCATTTTTACAAATGCTCATTACATGCAAAAGAAAACTAGTAAAGTTACTATTATGCAAAAATCTGCAGCTTCTAGAATGAGGAAAAATATTCAGCTTGGAATATAATGCACGTTAGACATATAAAAGCATTCCTGTATGTACTCTAGAGGTATAAAAACACTGTCCTAGACTGATTAAAAAAAAAGGTAAGGAGTAGCTTCTTTTTGGAAACAGACGGAATCTTTGCCTGAAAGTATAACCATGAACTCTTGCCCTCTTACTGAAACCATGGAAAGTCCTCTTCTGAAATACACTATTAATGAATGGTATAGAAGGGGACTCTGCATTTCAGTTTTTTTGCTGGGATACACCAAAATTAGAGCTGCAAAAAGTGGCTTCGGTGTTGCTGACATCCAGATTCAAAAAACATCTAATATCATATCCTTGCATGTTCTCTGTCTTGGTTTGCTTTTGGGAAAGTATCAAAATCTTGAATTTTGGTAAGCGGGCAAAAAAATTATGTGACATTTTCAGCAGGATGGTTTTGAGTCTGAATTCTGAAATGTACAAAGGAAAAAAATCCAGACAGGGAAAATAATGCTGTATTTTAGCCTACAGAAACCTTCTATTCCTTTTGAATCCATCGATGACTTGCTAAAAGTGTGGGTTCTGTAATGGGGAATCAATGTGCTACATTAAGGACGTGTTGCTCACAATTTATTGTTCTTAATCACAGAAGAAAACCTTAATGTATATAGGTCATGCTTTTTACAGTTATCTGTGATTAGTAATTAATATTCTCCATCTCTGAAAGTATCTAGAGCTGCCAATGTACTTAACAAATTTACTCTGTTTCTGCAGTTATAATAGACCCTCTGGTATGGCTTCTACAACCCTGTCTGTGTTGGAGTGCTCCCATAAATAACCCTGATACTCAGCATTCAGATAGAGCTATGGGACCTATTCTTCCTGTAAAGTGACAAGCTGATAAATGCACTTCCCTCAGGTAAGCTCCCTTGATTGACAACAGCAGTTGATATGGGATAACATCACATGGGCAAGTTTGTGACAATAAACTCTAAAATACCACAGTGTTGGGAGAAAATGACTGGCAACCAATCATTTAAAACATTTAAAATATAATTTGACATAATTATATCTTTTTTACAGATCACTTACTTTGAGATGTCTGAGTGTGTATAAACTTCTTTATCAAAGCGTCTGTAGTTTGTGTGTAAAGGCTAAGAGCATATCTCAGGGACTGTAGGTCTGGGCTCTTTTCCAGGAAACTCTTTTTCAGCCCACTTCCTCCAGCATGGAAGTATTGCTAAGATGAAAAAAAAAATATTGTCATTCAGAGAGGCACATTATCTGAAAGGCCTCAGTTACAAACATACAATTTTAAGTAAAATTCTTGCACAAACTTTAAAAAAATAACACCTGGCATATGTAGCTAGATTTATGATTACAGCAGGTGACATAACTGTCAGCGTCTACTACACAGCTTCTTTCCAAAGGTAAAAATTTAAGCCTTTTGGGAGAAAAAAATATGCAAAATTTTCATTTTGGTCTTCATGATCTCAAGTATTTATATATCAAAACTGGATATATGTGTATTTGCAGGGTTCTTTTAGGTTGTGGAGAGTGGAATCTGTTTTAATTATACCTAACAAAAATTTCTCTAAAATCAAGGCATGGTTTACAGCACATGTAAAGGAGATATATATATATATAGGCTAAACAAATTTTAAACCAATGTTTTGTTTAAGCATTTTGCAATCTATATTTCAGTTCTAGGTCTCAAGATCAATGTACAAAGCTCCCAGTGGCTAATTAGTAAAAGCAAACAATGTTTTTCAGGAAAACACTGTGACTACTTGATGACATGAAATACTAGTCAACTCAATACAGGGCGTGTTGGGAACTGTTAAGTAGAATCTAATCTCCCTACATTTTTGGAGTGTTGCCAAAGGAATGTATGTAATATATACATTTCAGTCATATATACAAAATACTTGATCTCAAGCATATCTGTGACAAAGCAGACCTGCAGTCCACACATGTCCATTGCATGTTAGTCTACATATTTCATCTTCTGATTCTTGAGATTTTTGCAGGAGATGGAACAGAAACGTATTTTTCATAACAAAGTCATTATTTACATTTCTGTGTTGATGGCTACTGATCATTAAGGGGAAAAATAACAGTAGGAGCTAAACAAAGTATCTGAAGTAACCAGGCTGAAAATTTTTACATTGTTTTAATCCTGTGTGGGCAGTTAGTTTTCAGTTTAAGAGAATCCAACTTAATTACCTTTATCTTTTCATCATTGCATACTTATGTTAAATTTGTAACTTTCCAAGTGAATTATTTCATACTATATGTTTCCAAAAATCTCTCTTAATTGTTTGAAAGTATATTCATGATTTCACCCATGATCTTAATCAATTTATAAGTAAGTGCTAAAATCTGATAATATTTCCTGCTATTGTGAAAACTACTACATTTTTTTTTTTAGTTGTGTCTTGCAATAAAATATCTGCAGCAGCAGCTGCAAAGGACTAAAAGCTCCATGAAAGATAACAGGCATGTAAAGGAACAAGGACAGCCGACCCTAATATTCCTGAGTTTTTATGTTTTTTTGCTTTTGCCCATAAATGGTAAGTTTTGCATGCAAAACCACTAATAGGAACATATTCTTGTATGGAATAAAATGCAGAAAAATAATGAATAAACAGAGTATTACAGATTCAGTTGGACACCTAATACCCTGTTCTTTGGAGATGTAAACCTTAAAATAGTTCACTTGCAACTCATGCTCCAGGCTGAGGGGCTTCAAGGTTTATAGGTGACAAAAAGAGGCTTGAAAGTCACTGACATAGGCAAGGTACAGATACAAGTGCATGATGTCAAACATGTGGAAATCAATGCTGTAGCCACTGCAGTCCCAGCCAAAACTTGACAAATGCCACACAAGTCATACTGGGTGGTAGTTTCACTTCCTAGAGTGCCTCTGGGTTTATAGTGCTTGCAAAGACAAAAATGGAAACTAGAACAATATTATTAATATTATTATGAATGTGATCAATGAGTTATCTCTGGGCTGAGATAATGAGATAACTCAGTTTGAGGTAACTGAGGCCAGAAGGACATTTCTTCTAACAGTAAATAGCAAATTAAGCTAAAAATAATAATATAAATTGCTAAGGTTCTTTTTACATCGTAGAAAGACCAATGATATGCTATATACATTTAAGATGAAAGTTTATTCCTTTATGTTCTTCAAAACATTAATAACACCATCACCTCTTAAATTCTAAGTTGCTTAGTGAATTAATTTTGGTACTAAAAATAGATCAATAAAAGGGAAAACAAAAAAAGACTGCAAGCACAGAGGTACTCCTCCACACAATCCCTTCCTTTTTACAATAATCAATTACTTAATATTTTAACAGATACCATATACCATTTTTACCATTCTTCTTATTTGGGCCACCATTTTTTTTGTTGTTGTTTTTGAACCATATTTATGTAACATTACCAAAAAATTGTAGATTTTTATCATTAAACTTACAAACTGCATTCCTAAAACAACATAGCAGCCTTTTTCTTGAGTTAACTCACAAGGTTTGTCTTTGTTCACTTTCTAATAGTGTAAGACCAATTTCTGCATGATCAAGGCTATTTGCTTAGTATTTTGGAAAAAAAGATTTTGCCATATCATGTACTAAGTACGGTAAGCAGGTTATGTCATGTGATTGCCTTACAATGTTTTTCAGAAAGCATTATCTTGCTCTGTTTATGAATGTAGCGCACAGAGATAAGAATATGGAATTAAAAGAGGATTTTCCCTATTTCTATCATTCTCCAATTCTAGACTTTTGGTTAGTAATGTCTATTTAATATCTGCCTATGACTCTTAAGAGTTTAAGCACTGGAAATTCAGGCAAGGTTAGAATTTACATTTTCCCCTACTTTTATTTATTTAGAACAAATGCTTCGAAAGGAAAATAATTAGATTCACATACTGAACTGAGGACTCCACAGGGCTTAATTTGGGAGCACGTATTATTTCAGCATTTTATTCCATTTCTGTTTCCACAAAATATCCCCAAATATTATTTTTATTTCTGAAAGAAATGCCAATTCCACTGCAAATACAAAAAATGGCAAGCGGGTGTCTTCTCTGATACTTTGTTCTTGTCTTTTGAGACACTATTTTGTTGCATAAGACTTGATCACGAATGTGTCCTCTTTTTATATCTTCAATTTTATACTTAAGTAGCTGCCTCCTTACCTTCCTGATGTGCTGTTTCTTCAGCAGCAGACATGAAAATATGCTGTAATTCTATAAATTGATTGCTTTCAAGTTATTTACACCAAATAAAGATCCAGGCCAATGTGAAAAAGACTGATTAGTACATTAAATAATATCCCTTAATGGCTTCTTTTGACTTCAGAAACCCGGTCTGTGGAGACTGTATCAAAGTCTCCAGTTTGGTATAAAAAAAACACCCCACAACAAAAAAATAATACCAAAAAGGAGTTTGTTAATCTCTGTACTTCTACATTTAGGATCATAATGCAATAACAATAAAACAAGTGGAAGTGAAAACAAAGTTTTCAGAACATTTCATCTGGCTTGTGGCCTGATCCTTTCATCCTCCCAGACAGGTCAAATCCTAGAGTTACTTTATCAATTACCAATAAATTTATTTGTATTTCTAGTAAGGAGATTAGCACCAGGTAACGTTGGATGGATTGTCTCTAATATGGGTCCTTTAGAAATCTAATGTAAAACATGTACTGCAATGCTAAGATTTTTCTAAAGTAGTTTTATGCATTACCAATATCTATATTAATAAGGAGCTGGTAATGCATAAAATGAATTTTTCAGAAGTGGTTTTAATAGGTGTGTGACTAATATGATTTTTTGTTTGCACTGAAAAGGGACCAATGTGTAGAATAATTAAAGAGCAATTTTAAATTAATCAGATTATTTAGGAGTGACAGTAAATTAGGTGGTGAATTCCGAACTAAAAAGCTGATAAATTCAACATTGAATTTAAAATAGTGCACAGTAATGCCTGGCATTAAAAGCCCCATTTTCTGGTGTGCTATAGAAAATGTGTCACATGTTTGTGGGAATGTGCATCTAGAAATAACCATGCTTCTTAGGCTGTCTCCTCCGTGGGAGAAAAAGAGGCTGTGCTGCAACATAGTAAGGGTTTTAGCCCAGGTGCTTCAGCTACACTAACTCTAAAGGAACAAAAGAATCATGGACTTTGGCTACCAATTCCTTTAAGAGAACATGTTCTGTCTACAACTAGTAGAATAGTTTTCCTAACTTCTCTGCAATCAGACTGTTAGACATTTGCTTTCAAGTCAATACAAGTAGCTCAGGATCAAATGGTTCTTGACGTATTAAAGGGATCCTTATGATTCTAAGGGACCATTCTATATTAGAATCTGTTTATGTCAACCATACTCTTGGTCATTCCAGCACAGAACAGAAAACTACGTAAAGCTGTACCTTTATAGTAGCTAGTGCTACTTCCATTATTGCACATTGCCTCAGGGTCAGGCTTCTGGCTTCCTCTCGAATCACATGGTCCTGCAAAGCAAGTCAACAATGCACGTGATTTTGAAAGACAGACAGTATTGTGGCCTGTCTGTTCTTGGAAAAACAAATAAAGCCCAAAACCTCCAAATGCTCCCCAAGTCCCTGTGATTAATAGGAATTAATTCAAATTCAGACTTCTTTTACAACAAATTATAACCTAGAGCAATCATGTTGTTTTCTGAAAACAGAGACTGGAGAGAAAAAGAACCAAAGTTTAACACTAAACATCTGTGTAGCATTACTTCTTTCCTTAGGATGTATTAATTCTCTGTTCTGGGGTGCAGAGAAAAAAATAAAATTTTAAGCTTAAATAATTATATTAGAATGATACTGAAATAATTAATTTTATTAATAAACCTGAGAGTCTAAGGATTATTTGTTAATGCTGCACATTACAAAAAAAAAGGGGGGGGGGGTTGATTAGAACATAAGTTAGTCAAAAAGCGACTATACTCCTGTCAAATCTTTGTCTAAAATAAGCATCCTGTGATTTATTTAAGCAACATTTTAACTCCTCTAGCAAAAGGAGCAATTCATAGAAGCATGAATTACCACATTTCTGCCCAAATCTGAAACCTTAATGGCAAAATTGATTGGCAAACAACTGACATCAGTTTCAGGTGCCTGAGCTCTCCAACAAGTGTATTATAGACTTCTGTAATGTAGTGCTGATGAGTTTACTCTAGAGGTACATGCTATGTTTCAATGCACACCATAAATAATACGCAGAAAAAAATGACTAGTATTCTCAACCTAGAGTTTTTTTCAGAACCAGTTGCAGAGGGCAACACAAAGATGTCATAATTTATTTTTTTGTGATGTTCAATGCTTATAAGGCCTAATTGTGCAATATGGGAATGATATCTTCTTGATCCATCTAGTGATCACTTTACCATACAACCATGCAGTCTTTTATCCTGAATTTGGTTTTGATGAGACTGTAAAATCATTACTCACCTGTGAATACTCACTGCCATATTAATTTTTACTATAGTAAATAAGCACGAGGCTTGGCCTCACAGTCACTAAAATTTCTTCTTTTTTTATTTATCATTAGAACAAGTCATTCACAGCTTCATTTGGCTCCATTACCTTGAGTTTTGAGAGTTGTCCAAGATCTTTGGCTGCACTGAATATCATCTGGGGCCCCTGTAATCACATTGAAAATTCAGGAAACAGACTCACTATATAGCATGTTTGCTTTTTATGTCAACATGATCTTATTTTCTGCTAGGACACTAGCCAAAATCACTGTTTTGCAAAGCAAAATGAAAATTTCAATTACACATAAGAGATATTTTCATTCAGTTGATAAGACCAAGTATTTTAATGCCTGCGGCATGATTCCCTCCGGTACCCCATACTTGATACACATATTGCATAGCAGTTGACAGTGGATTCGTGTGCTCCTGTCTGCTCTCTCATTTTGTATTTAATACTTTTAAGCTGATGCTGTGATTATTCTTATACAGTGTGTCAATGAGATTGTTTTGTCCCTTATCATAGCTCTCAGGTGCTATGAGAATGTAAATAACCATAGGGCGAAGTGAGCAACCCTGAGGAACCTGTTTACAGTGAAAACTCAGTTGAGTAACACACAGCATAACGGCGTGTTGGTAAGCCAAAGCCAAAGTTTTAAAGAAAAGATACCAAAGTATTATGAAGTTACACCAATATTTTACAATAGCCAAATCCTGACATCATAATAAGGCCAATACCTACAGGTTTGTCTTGGACAAACAGAATCCTGTTATAATACCATGCTTACATTTTTAATCAGAATTACTCCAAGAAATATTACTAGTGCAGTTACTTGGCAGTTCAGCAAGGCAGAGTTATGAATATCTGGATTTCAGAAAAAATAAAATTTGAGTTTTACATACTTACATAACTTACATAACACAATACAGAATATTTTTTCATTAGTCTTTCTGTTCCAAAAGGTTTCAGTTTGCAGAAATAACTTTGCTTCTGCATGATTGAATTGCAAAAGATGTAATATGGAACTGCAGCTTAAATATTCATTATTTATTAGTAGTGAGAATGGCAAGATAAATATGAAAAGTAAAAAATAAACCCTGCTTCTGAATGTCTATGCCTCTTACCCTCAGAAAGAAGGTAATACTCAAGGCTACAAAAGGGAAACATCTCTTTTACAGTATTCTACTTTTTCTTGATTTTGTTTAATTGTTCAATGGTAAATAGAAGTAGCAAAACAAATGCAACAAGCTATACACCTTTCACCATACCTGCCAACTATTTTTCGTGGTCCTTAGTCATTACAGATTATATATTCAAGATATTGTATCATCTTCTACCATAAAAATGGTGAGCAAAATATGGAAAAATATGCTGTGGACAATTTTCTAGTCAGAGGCTCATATTTCTTAAGTGGGTGTGGAGAAGTCAGGATCATTTCAGGTTTATGAAGAACGGGGCAAAGTAGAAATCCCAGCTGTTGCCATTTGAAATTATCTTAAAGAGCCTTGAACGATAGGTGCAGCCTCTGCCTTTAACCAGTAACTGGCTGACAAACAGAAGCCTTCTTACCTTTAGCTACTAACTAATCTAACATCCATCCAGAAGACTAGGTGAGGGGGAAGGAGGGCTCCTTGTCTCTGCTTCTTCACCACCCTTTGTGTTCTGCCTGAAATGTGAAAGTTTTGCACTCCAGTTGTACTCCCATAACTTAATGAAGTACAAACTTGCTAAACTAATGACTGGAATAACCTTTTTTGAAATGGGCTATAACATCAGTGTCAGCTTATTGCTTGGTGTGATTTCTGAGCATCAGTAAGGACAACAGAGGTGCCTGCAGATTCAAGCAGATGAACTGAAATCTCTGTTCAGCTGGTGGTCAAAGGTTATTTTCACTATGGTTGAAAGACTAAAATATTGTTAGTATTTTTTAAATAAAATTCTACATTCAAACTCTTGAGGGGAAAGGTTTGAAAAAATGTTTTACTGTCTTAACTAACTGAGACATATTGTGCTATTTTCCAAGCGGGATTACTAACTCTTTGACAGATAATTCTGTATTCTTGGCAACCAATTACAAAAAATCAACAGACCCCCCCTTAACTCTGAAACATGATGTTCCATGAATCGATGTAAAACCTGATCCTGCATAAAGCTAACAGAATGCTCATGATACCTGATGGGAAATGCAATTACCCAATTTAAATGCAGATAAAATTTGCACCAAAATGTCTGAGAAGTAAATTAAAAATCTTGGAAATATAAATTTGACACAGTCACTCATTGAAAGAGAGTCTGTTTCTAATCAAGTATTGTAAACAAAAGCATTATAGTAAATAAGAATGAATTCAGTGGATGGAGTCCTGGGTATGATTTTGTGATTAGCTCTACTCTAGAATTTTTAATATCTCAGGTTATGTCACTACTACCGTAGCACCATTTATACATGTTCTATTAGATTTCCTCTTGCTTCTCCAGCAATATTCTTTCATGTATCTTTAATATATTATAATATGATTTAATGATATGTCTTTAACATACGGATACTGATGAATAGATTTTTAGCAGTTTAACTGATATAATAGGATGTATATAGTAAAGTTGCCTGAAGGCACACTACGGCAACGTCATGATTAACTTGTCATAAAGTTGCGGAATTTATTCTAGGCAAGATTGAAAATGAGAGGAATTAACGTTTATGTTACCCCAATAGCTCAAAAAAGCAAAAAGCAATTAAAAAAAGGCACTCCAAGCCAGACTTTTTCTTTCATCCTTAGAATCAGGTTTTATGGGTGCCCTCAGCTCTGTCACCACTCAGAGTTCATGTCAGGCAATCACCCACACTGGTCTTGTGTGCAGCAGCACTACTTTCTGTGTTAACTTACAGTTTCATTCCCTCTTATTGTCAGGCTGTAAATGCAGTCCTGCCCGAAAAGGAACCCTATCAAGCCTGCTATTAAAATACCCCCAAACTTTAGAGCTAAAATTGGATTGGCTTGAGCTTCCTGGTGTTAAGTGCTGTCTCAAGATAAGGAATGGCACAGCAAGCAGGACTAGAAAATGGGATAGGGCATTTTCCTGGCTTTCTGGCAGCTGCGAAAATGGAAGCAGTTGAATTTCTGGTGCAACTGGGAAAGGCGAGGAACACTCTTGCTGTTACTGCGCATGATGAAGTCAAGACAAATCAAACTTAAAAGCTCTTATACGAAAGCACATACAAAGTGCTTTACAAATTCACTACTTTTATGCTGCAGTCATAAAAACTGCTCCAAGTTGGGGCAGGCGGTGTATGAAGGAGCAAGGTCTTCCTCACCAGCTACAGAAGACCAGCCTAGCTACACTACTTTGAAACACTATAGAGCAACACACTGCATACAGTCAACGTATATTCCTCTGGTCAAGGTACAGAAAAGGATAGTATCAGACCCCTTGGCATACAATTGATAAAGCACATTATTACAATCCTTTATAACGTGTGAACTACTGCTGGGGCACTTACGGTTTGGTCAGTCAGTGGTGGAAGCACAATTTGTTTTTCTATTTTGTTCAAGACTAACTTCCATAGCTCTTTTAAAACCCGTTTCAGAACTGTCTTCTCACAGATTTTTGCAGAGACACTTAAACTGGAATAAAACAAAAGACAAACCAGTTTCCAAAACTAGCATTAAGACTTCAGAGGTGCTGCTCAGTTTAATGGCCATTATGGTTTTAATCATCTACCAATAAGGACTTCTCAATGGCTTTGTTATTTTGCAATATTATCATTAAATATTTCTAGTTAAAAGAAAAAAAGACTTGCAGATTATAAAATCATGTACATTTCCACTATCCAAATTATTGCAGTATATATTACTGATATATATATTAAAAATGCAAAATGATGAGTTATAAAGTTTGATGGATGATACTGTTCAGCACTCCCAAGCCCCTAAATTAAAGTTTTAATATATAATTTTTTTATGTCTTAAAATAACCCCAAACATCTTCCTTGCTGTCATATTTCTACTGTGATGTAGAACTAGGTGTTGATAGCTAATGCAGATTCAGGGATACAATTTGGAAGCATTTATTTCTACATAATGGCATGTCTGCACAATCATACTATCTATTACTAATGGTAAAATTAAATTTTTGGAGGATCTATATACTTAGATAGATTTGTTTAAATTTTATTAAAGAGTACATTCATAAACCGTCTTGTATGTATCCTAATGAATGAGTAGTGTCATGAATAAAGTGCTGCAGTTTTCAGGCACAGGAGAAAATATTTCAAAATAATACCATGCAAATGCATACATGGGGAATTTTAAAGAATTTTATCTAATAAAAAAGATTATTGTAAAGTCATTATACATATTGCATCATAAATATGCCAATTCAAATTTCTAGCATCTCTTTCTACTCTTAGTAAGCAGATAAATAAAAGCATTACTAAGAAATAACTAAACCCCAAACCATATTAATAGGATATGTTTATAATCCTGTTATATATTTGTAAGAAAGGGGATGTTCTCTCGCAGATTTTTGTTTATTTAAAAAAAAAAAATAATTCACATATTTATTTTCTGTGCATGGGTTTAGCATCTCCTAAAATTCCATTCAACATTCCTCTGGTGAGGAATATTTGCCATTTGCACAGCAATTTAAAACCCCTTTTTTTGTTTCCGTTATGTCATTATTCAATTAAATCTCTGACGCTATGAAGGCTGGTTTGAGAAATGGGCAATTTGGAATTGAACCTGACAGGAAAAAGTCAGATTACCCAGTTTTTTTAACGATGAGTTTAGGATAGCACATGTAAGTGTATAAAAACTTTTGGCTTTTCTTTAAGACTTGTACTAGGAGTCAACATTTGAACGCTAATTAAAATTTAAAACCATACTGCTTGAAAGCAACACATACTCTTCTTGTAACTTAACACATAGGACTAGACAGATAAATATATAGGTGAGAAATAAAAGGCTGACATATAGATAAAGCAGCTAAATATTTTTCAGGCTTTTCAGAACAGCTGGTCCTGTCACTGCGGGATAATGAGGAGATAAGATACCCTTACTTTCAGGGCCCAGAGTGTGTTTGCAGGACTACTGCAAAATACAGTTTTTTACCAACTGGAAAAAATAGATCTGCTTTGTAAATTTCTAATGGTGACCAGGCTTTTAGGTACAGAGAAGTGCATGTTAGTAAGCAGGGGGACGCTGGGTGCCAGCCTAGAACAAATACCAGACAATTTCAGTATAGGGAATTGACTTCTGTTCAGTACCATCTCCTTCATAGCAGAGCTTGTGGAAGAAAGACTGCATACTAGCTCCTTTGTAATGCCTCAAAGCATGACAAGAAATAGAAAGGCAAACGTGTAGCAGCTTGTGTAGAAATCACTTAGTATAAGTAAACAGGTTAAGCATAGTATTCTGCACACATGTGAATGCTACAATTATTAAAAATACTACAGAGTGTTTCTAGGTATGAAATGATGCTTCAGGGTAAAACCAAGTATGCCTGACTGCAGCATCCAGTTCCTAATCTACCACACCAACCTGTCTGCACACTTACGTTTTGTCCAGGAAATCCATGAGAGGCCGAAGCACAATCTCGGCATCGATGGCCGCACTGTTCTTGTTGGCTGCTGCATTCCCGTTTCCTCTCATTTGATTCAGTTCGTTGCTCATTTGTCTTACACAATCTTCAATAATAATTTGGAAACTATAGGATGGGGGAAAAAAAAAAAAGACAGACTGAATTCTGGGATAGAAAACATTTATCATTTTGCATCAGGTTCTTCAACAAGATATAAATCTTGTGCAATGATGGAAAATTTAGAAATGCAAGATACTGCAGGTGCTACAGACTGAAAATAATTCCTCCTAAGGATTATAGCTCATATAACTAACTCATGTACTGTTTTCATTTTTTCCGCCCTTGTTTCCATTCTGTCACTATGCTTTACATACTCGTAGGGGTGCCAAGTAATTATTTTCTGAAAGCAATGGATGTAGCAGAATCTGTAGTTTAGGGTATGATTGACTACCAGCTAGCAATGACTTCTCAAGATTTTGTTTTTGGTGTGAGGACAACAGAAACAGGTGACTATATTTTTCTTTTGGTGGTTAATATGAACGAAGCATTGACACTTTTCTTCAGGACAAATAGAAAACTACTGCTTTTGCCATGTTTAGCTCAATTTGACTTTTTCCTGGATTTCACGCAGAGTGCTGTCAGAAGCTTTGCTTACTTCTTTGCCAATAGAAAAAGCTAAAGTATTTGGACTGTTTTAAATATTATTTTGTAAATAAAGCCTACAATAGGTAGTTAGACTCTTCCTCCTGGAAGGAGTCTTCTCCACTTCAAGGTGAGTGTGAACAAATTCTTGCTCCTCAAGTTGTATCTGTTCAGCTTTTTCTAAAAATTGTTCTTTTTCCTAACTGATCTGGTTGAGCAATGTGTCTGACAGTCTTCTAGTGTCATAAATGGCTGACAGTCTTGGTCAATACACTCAAACAATGCAGAACAGCAGTTACTCAGAGTCAACAGTTCAGAGGCAGAATAAGGCTCTGCACACACGGTAATTTGGTTTATGAATTGATTTATGATGAACCAAATTGGTTTAAGATTAGTTTAGGAACAGAAATGCAAAACAGAGGCCATAAACATACCAGGCTTATTAATATGAAAAGTTAGTGGCAAAGATTAATTTGAGGAAAGTGAAAGAGAATTTACTATGAGAGAAAAGAAACATTATAATTAGGCAGTAAGCTGTTCCAGCTACATGGCTAATCATAAAAAAAGAACACAAATCTCCAGGTGAAAACAATGGAAAACCTGTAAACTTTTCCAAGTACACTTGGATGTGTACTTACTTACACACTTCAGAACACTACATAAAGTCAACATGAAGCTGCTATTGAAGCTGCTCATGCAAATCCTTGGGATCTTTCCCTCCAATAAAAGTCAACATAATGCATTTACTTTTCTTGACATTATCTGTCTTCCTAACATTGTTAACCTCACAAATCCCAGCAATAAACTGACCCATGAGGAATTTTCTAGGTATCTATCTGGAGCATATCTCAGATTGACCTATTTCTGGGTTTTGTTTTGCAGGAACCTGGTTGGCTCATTTAGAAAGAACCCCTGGAAAGAAATAATACTTATGCACTGACAACGATCAGAGAACCAGGGTCTAGGAGGAAAAATGAAGCAAGACAGTACGGCAAACTAAGCACGCTCAGAAAAAGTGAACACTGTCCACACAGATGGTTCGCCAATGGAT
Organism: Falco peregrinus; assembly: GCF_023634155.1. Taxonomy (NCBI): domain Eukaryota; kingdom Metazoa; phylum Chordata; class Aves; order Falconiformes; family Falconidae; genus Falco; species Falco peregrinus. The sequence continues at coordinate 113,052,911 of NC_073721.1, forward strand.
TAAATAAGAACTACAGACTTCGCTTAATGAATACCACTACAGCACTAAGCCCTCTTTCTTAGATTCCTTTCTAATTTGAAGCAAAAATAACTTGCAGCTTCTTATAGCACTGGCACTGCTGGCACAGCATCATACTCATTCAAGATTGCAGTGCACACTCTGATTAATGAAGGATTTTGAAGTAAGGCTCAGAAAACAATTTTTGCAGAGCCACAGGCAAGCAAGTGGTGCAAGACTATTCACAGTGACCATGTGAAGCAGACTAAACATAGGCAGACATTCCTGGTTGAAGCAGGCTACTTGGAGAAAGCTGTCAGTCTCAAGAAGTAACATAAACATGATCAGAGAGACAGGTTTAACACAGCATCAGTCAAGAACAAACCAGCAATTTTTGTTTTCCAAAAAGCAGAACAAAAGTCATCAGCCTCACCTCTGTAGCATGTTCATGCCCACAGATGATCTTCAGTTTTCTTTACAGTGAGGTTACTGCTACACTCTACTGCTACAGAGTCTAAACACATACACACACAAATGCACACCACTTCAGACGCACACCAGTGCAGAGGCAAGCTGCGCCTCAGGACATCCACCCACCCACCCACTCAGATGTAACCAACAAGGTAGGTGTTTGAAGGAATACTTAAGTTTTGCAGTAAAATAGGTTTCTTACCTTGTAGCATACGTTACGCTGAGTTCATCCAATACACTGCTAAGTTTCACCTGAAGTTCTTTTAGAACAATGCTAGCTTCAGGATCCAACTGCAAAGAGGTAAGTAATGTCATACTTCTATGCTGTGGTTTTGGGTTTCCCATAACAATTAATGAATTAGGAATTATGTGCAATGATACACTGCACTATGGAAAACCAAGTGTGGAAACACCTGTTAGAACACAGGATTGCTTTAGTAGGCCTAAAAATCCAATTACCATTTAAAGGAAAAGATTTGATTTAACGGTGAAGAATTATATTGTTAGAAATCAAAACTGTGCCATTAAACAGCAGCTTTTTATGGGATGGTGTAAATTGAATTGGTGGTCACAAGAATAGAGTTACCATTATCAGGCAAATGGTATACACTAGGCATACCAAGAGAAGGAGGCATGAGAAGTTAGTGCTTGTGTTAATAACAGTGCAGATGTTTCTATCTTTTAATTGTTTTTCTCCATTTCACCAATGTGATTTGTGTGGAAGATGTTTCCATATTCCCATCAATGCAGTGTAAAAGTAGAACAGCCCCTACTGGAAAATCCATGCTGCTTCTACTGATACAGTGTGAGGGAAGGGCATGTACTGAATTTCAGTACTTCTGTTTCTAAAAGCCATTAAGACATACATAATTCAAGCACAGAGCAACACATTCTGATGCAACAGGGAGAGCAGCTCCTGTACCCCTGATACAGGTTTTCTAAACACAGGAAAAAAGAGAATGCAAGGGAGAAATACACTTCTACATTTACGGGATGGGGATCCATGCATTGATATTTAATCAGAAAGGTACTCTGCAGATACTGATCAGCAGTTGTTTATTTGCTATGCATTCTGTTTCAAATTAAAAAAATTGACTTTTTGTCTCCTTGAGCTTTAGTGTTTAGGGAAAATAGTTACAGTCCATCGTTGGATATGATTGATGATCATCAGGATCAACAGCTGAATATGAATTAATAGCTGATGTTCCAGGTCTCTCAGCATTTTACATCACCATGTTAACTAACGATTTTCAATGATAATCCTCAAATTCTGGGCTCTGTCCTGCAGTAAGGTCAGATACAGACCTTCTGACAATTTGAAAGGAAATCGCACATTTAGAATACATAATCAGCTCTATCAGTGTCTGTGTTTTCATCTCTTTCAACTGCATGAGTAGTGTTTAGTGCTTGTTCTTCATCTGATGCTTCAGAGTACTATGGTGCAGTAGGTCAGCTCTTTTAATCATACTTTAGAGCCAAGGGGAAGAAGCTGTGTGACAGCACATCGGATAACTTAACATGAGACTACACAGGAATTATAAGGCAAAGTAAAGAAAAAACGAACTCTGAAACACCCCCAAAGATCAACTGTGTTCTAATCTTGGACCACCCTTTCTCTCCTTAGAGGTTATGTGTGGTTTAAAAGCATAAAATCCAAGATTTTCATTATAGTTTTCGAAGAAAACCTGAAAGAGGAGACAAGGGGGATTGTCACACATCCTTTAGAAGATCCTCAGTGATGTGTAGCACTTTTCTAATCTGAGAAGCTCATATTTCAATGCCGTGATAACTTACTGATTTAGTTTTTAACTACTTTGCATTGAGAGAAGTTCTGTTGCTTCTCCACTTCATGTCTTAGTAGTTTCCCTGGCAGATATACTCTGACAGTTCATACACTAAAAGTGATTGTTTTCCTTTATATGAAAAGCAGGGATAAAAAAGCTAATTTTACTGAAATGTCTCTATTAGTTAACGAAGCTAGAGTACACTAAAAAAGGCAAAGATTTTTCCAGGAAATACATTTCACTAGGGAATTATACTGCTTCCTTTAGTGGAATACATAGAGAACACAAATTTAAGACCACTAGAATATTCACATTTAACAAATACTGAACACACAAGCATTCACGCTGAACATAGTACACATCAGAGAAAGCACAAAATACCAGGCAGGCAGAAGACTAAAATTTTCTTACCAGATCATGCACAAGCTAGAGAACCATCTTGTTACTGGGACTACAAAGGCCAATGTAGTTACTTTCTATCAGAGGTTGTTGTGATAACCAGAAAACACAATTTGCTAAATTCACCTGGAATTGCACTTAGCCTGGCCAAAATTTGATTAAATATTAATATCAGATTGTGGACATAAAACACATTATAGAAAGATGCATGCAAGTGCTAGACATTTTAAAGGGCTTTGTGCTCACAAATTGCATGAACAAGTTTGTGTGTGCACAGCTGGAGGCATCTGGCAGGACATCCAGCCCTGTGTATACACATGCTCATGCTTATTAATGCAGTATTCATAGGGAGGAGTGGAATATAAAGAGGTATGCGGGCTGACCATCCAGGTGCTAGACACCTGGTGATGTTGTGATGGCTAAGAATATGTTAACAAGATTTTAAAAAGCTATTGTTATTTAACTACTTGAAAAATACAGTAGTTTGAGTGTCTCACTAGGACTAAACCGTGCACTTTTCATTTATTTTGCTGTGTGCCCTCTATGTGCAAGTGAGTTCCCAGGGCAAATTAGAGGGTCCTTAGGCATCAGCCCTTGACTGGCATCATCCAAATATACCACAGCCATGAGCTGCTTTTTTTCTGATATCGTATGGCTAAGATGGGAATTGTTATGATGTTTCTATACTATGAAAATCTAGAGGCACTTCACAAGTGGTAAAGGTGGTTTTAGGGTGGCCTTGTGCAGTGGAGATAAGGTAAGCCAGCTTTTGGTACCTCTGCACATCACACACACTGCCTACTGTGGATTATCTTCTGTTTAGCTCATCTTCCATGCATAAATGAATCAACTGACTTTTTAGCATGAAAAACGTCTGCAGCTATGATGCCTTACTTAAAAAGCAAAATATTCAGGGGAAAAAAAACCACTAATTCTGCAGAAGCGGAAAGTGTTACTGTCCCTCCTAAATATTCTAAAAGGCTGTAGTTCACAACATGACTACACTTCAAGAACATCACAGTTTTGCTAAAACAAGCTCAGAAAGGAATTTTATTTGTGGTTTAGAAGGATCTATTATTTCAGCAATGGTTTGAACAACTCCTGCTAACACATTTTATACCACGTTTGTGTATTCTCAGGAAAGCATTGTGTGGGAATTGCGCTATAGCGCTGTGCAAATGGTTTGGCTTAATGAAGCTGACAAGCTGCAAGACTTAATGCAGGTTGACATCATAACACTCCCTACTTGAGACAGTAACACATAGCTCTCAAAATCACCATGTAAAGGAGGTACGTTTCCCAGCAACGGAGAGATTAATTCATTTATCAAAGGCTTTCCAGTGACCAAGAGAAGTCCTCAGCATTCTCAACTTGGCTGAGATTACTTACTAGCAAGGGAGTAATGATAAAAACAACCATCTCTGTGTCATGAGCCAATCTATTTATGGAGAGCGCAGAGTTATTATAGGACGGGAAGTGTATAAGAACTCAGGTAAATGCAATCTGTCGTTCTTCATACTAGTTGCTACTAGCAGCAGTTTAAATAAACATGCTCAGCTGCAGAATTGTAGCCACCAGATGTTAGATGTTAAATGATAAATTTTAGAGCTAACCTAGCCCTAATGTTACCCAACTTTGCAATCAGCCAGAAGGAGAGAAGTGAGACAAAAGACAATGCTGGTCAGCATCTGAGAAGATGTCTCATAAGGATACACAGATATGAGAATCAAGAATCTACAGTATTGGAGACATTTCCTCCTCAAGTCTCATGTGCTCCATAGAATTTGATGAAGAAGGAAAAAAAATATGCCATGCCTGAACAATTTTTCAGGAAAATAAGAGGAAAAAAAGCTCTAACTGAGCAGATTATTGTTGGGGGGAGAAGAGATGAGTGTCATTAATGTGCCATATCTAATTAAGCACCAGAAGAGAGAAAAGACCATATATCCCTTAGCTTCTTGGGTTGCATTTATAGTTCACAGCATGTGCAGGCTAGGCTTAAAATTCATAGGTTACCCAGGTGTCAAATTCTGTTTTTTTCTAAAGAGCAAACTTATTTAGGTAGTGGAGATGTTCTTAACATGTAAATCATACTTTTCTACCAATTCTTAATTTTCTTGGCTTTCTTAGGCTCATAAATATTGGTTATTTTGCCATCTTTGTAAATAATACACTTAACTTTTACTCACAGCAGAATATACTCCTAAATTTGCTGGCACACTTCATAAGATCTGTTAACTATGGATTATAAAATAGCTAATTAGAAGTTTTTCTTCTGAATGCTAAACAAAAGCAGAGAATACTTTTGCTGAACAGCTGAAAAAATAAGATGTTTGAACATCATTGTTTCCAAATGCCGTCTGTCTAAAATTGTGAAATCTTTTACACATACAAGCCTTGGAAAAGAGTTAAAGACCTAATGAATATGGCTGTTTTCAACATGATGTGTTAGATTGAGCTGTTCCATGTTGCAATTTAATGTGTGCTGGTACGGATATAATCTTGTTATACTGCAAATTTGGTAGTGTTTCTATAGAGATCTCTACAGAGATGCAAATTACTTTTGCATGAGTTAAATGGAACTTCTTTAATCTGCATTCCATTTATCTGCAATTTCACAGGTCTAATTGCTTATAGTTTCTTAATGGGGCCACCTGGTTACTTCCATTCAGAAAATAGTTTTACATATTGTATGTACATCTAGGAAAGATAGGGGTATTTATCAGTTCCATTGCTTTAGTGGCTCTCTGTCTCTGACAGACATCATCCTTCCTCCACCCCCACATCTGACTATCTAGGTACTGTGATTTCCATTTTGAGATGTTTGGCTGCCACTGCTCTAAATACCAGGATCACTGACTTCACAGATTTAAAGATGGACACTTCAGGACTATTCTGCTTAAGTCTGGGCCTGTCATCTCATCAAAGTCTTTAGAACCACATCTAGATTCCTGTAGGAATTCCTAAGCATTACATACAAAGTTGGAACTGAACTTAACTGGTGCAGAAATCTGATTTACCTACAGACAATGTAATACTGTTGTACACAAATAACCTGCTTTTGCTTTCCACCTTTTTTTTTTTTGATCCTAATTGCTGTAACTCATTTCTGCCATGTTCTGCCATCTGGTGAGAAGCAACACAAGCATTAACTTTTTTTCTTTCCCTTTTATCAGCTTCCAACTTGTCAGACATGAAAAAAAGATTTAGTACAAATGTATGCACTCCTTTTGGAGGACACAAACAGGAGCTAAACCAAAATTCTACATTATGATGATCTGTTCCCATGATTTTGGACTTGATTGTTAAAAAAACAGATGGTGGGTTGGGTCCCACTACTACTCTTACTTTATTATGGCAGACTGATCATATTTATAAGAAGTACCCTTCCCTGCTTGGCTACAGCAGGAAAGAAGAGTTAATAGAGAAACTGATGTCGTTCAGACCATTTCATTTTAATGGCAGGGGAGCTGAGAGCCCATTTTTTTCTCTTTATAGAGCTCCCTGCCCTGCAGTATGCAATAAGCCTACTCTGAACATAGAGATTGCTGCTTGATTGTGGTATTTTGACTGCATAGTTGGAAAGACATACCGCTCACAATGTGACACTGAGGAGATTAACAGCATTTAATTTTTCTTAGAATTAGTTTTGCTTCAGCTGAAATAGGTCTCATTATTAGGCTGAAAATCATCTGACTTTTTATGCCCTCCACAAGAAAATATTAAACTATTTTCTCCCTGCAAGGAAACTGCTTACAGATTTTATTGCTGGCTTTGTTTCTTATAAGTACGAGTTCAATAAGGCAAATTGGCCATTAGCATTTATGCTCTTGGAATAGCTGGGGGAATAAGTATTCCAATGTGAGGACAAACATTTTAGGGGAACTTTGATTTGGGTGGCAAAAAATTGAACATGAATGTACTTTTATTTGAGAAATTCCCCTAATGAGAAACAAACAAAACTTTGAATGTATTTTTTAGATCTTTTTTTCTTAGACCATGAATCAGAGATGTTCTTAAGTTAACTAAGGAATTTTAGAAAAATATCTCCAAATTCTCTCCAAGGTTTGCATGTTGCACCACATTTTAGGAAATGTTGCTTCGATACTGTAACACCCTCAGTAATTCATCATCATTAACATCAAAAGGGAAAGCAAAAAGGATGAGAATTGAGGAGAGATTTTGAAAGAAAATGTTATGAAAAACTTTTTTTAATTCTATTTTTATTATATAAGCTACTGGGAGCAAAAGAAAAACTAATACCTTGAGGAAAGTGGAACATTTTTGAGATTCAAGATAATATTCTGGTTTGAAAATAATTTGATCGATGTAGGCATAAAGTCCTACTCAGACTTCCTCTGCCCTTGTCTTCATCAGGATTTATGGACATATAACTGTTTTTATGATTCATGACATCCAACATGTAGGATTGGGTCCAAGACCTTTATACAAAAGTACTTCGCACAGAACATAGAAGCATGGAAGACAAGATTATCTGTACTATTCAGAGAGTGAAAGGTGATTAATAGGGACCACAGAAAACATAGCCACCTCTGGATGATAAATATGTATTTTCAAAGTTTGATATGAAATCTTCCGTGACAGCAAGGCTGCAGAAGTTTATTACATGTTCTCTGGAGCTGTAAGTATTTTTGCCATGGCATCTTCAGGAAGCTATTACTATCTCAACAAAACCTCCTCACCCTGGAGTTGATCTGTAGGTTCATTAGGAAGGTGCTATTCATTGCATGACACGGGACTATCTTATGTGTGCAGTGTCCCACCATAGAAATGGAACATGAAATAATGTGTTTTCCAATTCTCTTTATAATGTGGTCACATTAGATCAAACTTTTCCAAAACTATCAAACTACAGTTCAACAAGGAAAAGCTGAGGTATGTGTAATTTCTTTTTCAAAGCCAGCTACTGATAATAAGGACAGTATATTCATGATCTAAACATTGGTTTTTAACAAGAAGATAGGATTCTATAGCTTGGAAAGATGTTAGTTTCTTCATTAGCATTCAAAACAGTCAAAGGCTACAGTCAGCAAAGTACTGAAGCACACGTTTATGTCCTTTTACTGTTGACAGGGCTTCAGGCACTTTTAAGTCTTCTGAAATATAAAAGGAGATAAAGCTAAGCATGTTCTGGACCGTTAAGTAGCAGCTCTTGGTGAAATGGTGCCAAATCTTGAATACAAGCAGGCCCTGAGATACTGAAAAGTGCACTTTAAAAATGTTTTATAGATTTTTTAGAAACTCTGAAAGACTTTACACTCTCTGCCTAGCAAAACTTCAAATCAGAGTGTCAACTGAATGCCCAAGCATAGCTCTTTTTGACTTTAGACCGTAGGGAATTACACAAATGCATCAATGGAAATTAGTAGGAAATGTAACTGTTCTTAGCCTTAGAAAATATGCTCAGGAATAATAAAAGATGCTTACTATCACAAACCTCATAAGAGAATCTCTCTCCTTCTTTCTTCTGCTCAGTGGATTGCAAGTCAAAGGCATTAGACAAAGACATGACACATTACAGACAAAGCACAAAGCACATATTCTACAAAATTTTCAGATACAGGCAAAACATACCAGTACATAAAAAAGCAAAGTATAGTCCAATACAAACACTAAATAAAGCTGCACTACAGATTGCAACACAAAACACCCAGTGCTGGTTGAACTTTACAGATCATTAGCATGTTTCTGTGAAATAGTGTTGGGTCTTTCTAGTATTGACAGGATATTAAATAGGTCTTGTAGACTTTTTTAAAAACAGTTTGATTTTCTTTGCAAGCAGAAGTGAAGGCTGTGACTAGGTTGAAAACATGGTGCTAATGATCTCTAAGGAACTTTGAATGAACCAGGACACAAATATGATTTACCTCCTTTCCTCCCATGGACTCAAACATTTTCTCAAGCTGGACTCTTAATTGTTGAATGTTGTTCATCAAAATACAGGGCTACAAAGAGAGCACCAAATGTGAGAACGTGCATGTTATGTTCCTTTTATATACGAGTATGTGTATTCACAGCCTCTGGGCTGAAGACTAGATCTTCAGCAGCCCTACATTCCTACAATTGTGTTTTTTAGAGCAGGAGCTCAGGTTCCCAACCACTGCTGCTTTCCCTTCCTTCTTTAATTCCCATTCCTCTTTGCCAAGTCAGCAAACCCACTCAGCCAGCGACCACCCGTTGCACTTTTAAGACAGTATTGCCCCACAGGAAACTGAGTACCTCCTCCCCCACAGCTGAGCAGTTTCCAGATCCCATTATGTCACATCCTGAACATATATCCCTTGTAGTTGCTAGTAATACTGAATAGAATCACATCTAGTGGATTAATGCCGGTAGTACATTATTGTCTATTGGAAAGCAGACACAATAATGATCAAAGTACTTCGGGAGTGAAATGGGGGGGGGGGGGGGGGAAGGGATTGCCAGGTTGCTTTCAAGACCAGTCTTTGCAGAAAACTGACACCACTGTAACCCACATAATGGCCGATGCTTAAGTACTTGAATAAATCAACAGGCAATTTTGTTAATAACAATAGTATTTCAGAAGTGTACATTTTGCGTAGCCTGAAAAGTTGGTGAATGAATAAGGCAATATAATTTTGTAAATGTATTATCTTTGGTAAACACATATATTAGTTTAAAAATAATGCTGTTTAAACTCATTTCTTTAAGATGGAACACAGACCTGAAGTGTAAAAAGCAACACTTGCTGGATGAATATAAAGTAAGAAGTAAAACATGGATAAAATTACACAGCTTATTACAAAATTATGGAAGAAAGGATCTATTACCAGAATTTTGTGTACTCAGATGACATATGCTAATTTGGTACAGTGCAGGGGAAGCAGTAAGACGATACTTGCTAGAAGAGTTCTGGTTTGCCAAAGTCCGTGTGTTCTAGTGCATGAGTGCATTAATCTAGACACTGAAGTAATGCATTGCAATAAAACATACTTCTTTCAGACAACAAGAAGGTGATGGCATGGTTACAGTGATTGATACTCATTTCTACCTTTCTAGTTCAGGGCATGTTCCAATGTAGGGCTGAAAAATGGTGGGATTTGATTTTGGTATTCAAAAGATCAATAATAAAAGAACCTTTAATTAGTTCTACATTACTCTCAAAGGAATTTGGTGTCAGAGTCCTTCTCAACTGAAGGCAAAAACCCAGAGATTTGATCTAACTTCTTCATACTTACATTACTGCTTGTATAATGGTTGAAATATCACCTCTCTTCCTGTCTCCTGAAAAATCCACAAACCCTATTTCTTCTATTTGTTTGTTTACTTTCTATTAATTTCTGATTACTAAGACTGTGTCCTCCTCTCCTGTGCTTTTTCCTTTTTTCTGACGTATCCATTATTCTGGAAATTATCTACAATATCACAAATCAATGATCATGATTTCTGATGGGGGAATAAGTAGCTGAATATAACATCTTGGTTCTTTTGTTGAATATTGCTATAAGATAAATACTTGATACCGAGGCAGTTTTCAAAGTTTCCTTTGAGGCTTGCTAAAGTTGCTTTTTTAGAGCCTAAGCCTACCTTGGCTCAATGGAAAATTTTCTATTGCTGTCAGTAAATAACAGAATCAGAGCTTAAAAAAACTCCTTATCTTATTATTTCATTGTCACCCCACCCTTCAGAATACTCTTTGCAGCAATTTACAGGAATCAGACTGCCAGATGCAACGTAAAAGTGAGTGGCAAGTACAATACATAAAACCAGATTTGTTTGTAAACTCTGACAGGAGGTGGAAGGTAAGAGGATGTTTTTAATTAGATAGATGTCTTTGAAAAACACCTTTGATATGCTTTTATTTGAACAGTTTATGTGCACATTTTATAGTGTTTAATAAAAATAGTAAAATTATTGACTTGAAAAATGCCAAAATCTAACTTTAATCATAAAAAGTATTTGTTTTAATCTCCTCTATGAACTCTAATGCAGAAGATAGACTTTTAATATAATTGAGATCACTAAATTAAATGGTCTTTTCTTAAGCTAAAAGTATGTATTTCAAAAAGGTAGATTCTGTTAAAAGTTATGTCTCCCAAAGGCATTTGAGAGAATACTTTATACCACAATGAGATTAATTCCATCTAAAGCCTTAGTAAAGATCAGCATATGAGGGTGACTCCAGGAATCAATCACTCCACCCATTAAGGAAATCTTACTGGGCCAGCCTAAAGACTACACAAACAGCTTGCCTCAATGTCTCAATATTATGTATGAAAATTCATTTTTTCTAGAAAGCATAAGCTTTTTATAATATTAACATTAAGCTGAAAGAAATGGAAAAAAACAACTACAAATTTTATTTCTTTTTTTTTACATTCAATTTTGAGGATAGTTGTGGCTCATATTGCTCAAACACAGAGACAGATTATTTTAGATGAAGTTTGGTTTGGACTGATTGACATCAAAGTTGAAGACATGTAACACATTCACTCCTCCATGCTTGGGAGAGTGTTGTGTTCTTTTCAGCTCTGTATTTGCCCTGGGAGAGAGGAGAGGAATATGAAGAACGTGTATCTGTAAAGTTAAAAATGCATGAAGATTGAAATCCTGCTAGATTATGGGGATAAACCCTGGCAGTATGGTGTGCTGGTCTGTCACACATCAACTGGTTTCTAGGATGTGTGGGAATGGTTCAAAGTTGCATCAGTGGAAGTTCAGGCTTGGCATTAGGAAACATTTCTTTACCAAGAGGTGTTCAAACACTGGAGGAGGCTTCCTGGAGAGGCAGCCGATGCCCCAAGCCTGTCAGTGTTTAGGAGGCATTTGGACAATGCCCTTAGTACCAAGCTTTAACTTTTGGCCAGCCCTAAAGCGGTCTGGCCGTTAAACTAGATGATCGTTGTAGGTCCCTTCCAACTGAACTATTCAATTCTATAACTGGTGTATTTCCTAGTGTTTTTACAACTATAAGTGATTCTCCTTACAAAGGGATTGCCAAACTTGGCCTGGTTCCTTTACTCATTTCAGATGCTGAAAAGATTTACTACTGCCAGAAGAAAGATGTGTGGATATCTACTAAAATAAGTCTTTTCAACATGTTTACTGCAAAGGGCTTCAAGGTTAAGATGATCTGAAGTGGGAAGTTAAATCTGAGACATGACACATCTATATGCATAAAAGTCACTTCTCTGTAACAACCTGAGTATAAAACTTCTACTTAAGAATAAAGTTTTGAGTTTGGTATTTTTATTTATTAATTCTGCTTTAGGCAAAATTGTATAAAAGGAACAGAATGGTATAAGTCTCTCCTAGCAAATATATCTGTGGCCTGAAAAATTACTAAGTTTAGTCTTTTGTAACGTTGCTCATAAGCAGAACCCCCAATAACTGATGTTTAGCTGCAATAGATGTCTTTCTGAATTGTATTATTGTGTATACGTTGGTCACCTGTAGATTATGACACTGTCTCATACTACAGAGAGCACTGGCAAGAACAAGCATGTCCTTAAGCCATGCACAGGGATGTGACAAATATGGCTGAGGTCTGCACGCGAGCTATATAAGGGCTGTACTTTTATAGGGGAATAGTATGAGGACGGGCTGCAATTATTTATGTAATCGTAGATTGATACAGCTGTACAAATTACTACTAAATATAGCAGACATAGTGCTACATGTTGCCTGGCTTAGGAGTACTAGCTTTGATTGAATATCAATGATACTAAAAAGTCGGTTTACAAGAACAATTTTCATTGGTCATGTTAAGCTATTGATAATGTCTTGAAACCACACCTTTAGTATCTATATCTTTTATTTCTGAGTCCATGGCAGTCTAGTCCTTCATTAGGGAGTCCCTTGTAAGTAGTGAGGCAACAAAATAGCACATGATTTTCTCTCACTGCTGCGTGCATAAAGCACAGAGAGCGAGTGGTAGTACCAGAAAGTCTGCACACACTCCCTGCATGGGGAACAACAACCTTATAAACTCTCTAATGAATAAATTGATAAAAAGAAGCAAGCCAACACAAAAGGAAAACTCAAACAAAAGTATTTCCTTTTGTTTGGGAAAAAACATGAAAATATATTCACCATATTCACCATTGTATAAGGCTGTTATCCAGGGAGTGTATCTGGCCACCTTGTAAATTCTCTTCTACTTAAATACTGAAGTTATCAACTAGGATTCTCTAACTAATGCCACCTATTCCAGCTTTTACACAGCAATGTAAGCAGCTATGAAAACATGCTGACCTTATGAAAAAAATAAAGCAAAACAAAAATCCCTTCATACGTGCTGCTTCTCATATACCAAAGTGATTCCATTATCAAAAAGTATAGTAAATCATTTAAAGGTAATTTCTGGGGTGGAAACAGAACACAGGTTTTTACTCACCACATTTTCTTTATCACAATATGAGCTGAAGTAATTTGAAATAATTACAGCATACTGAAGAAGCACTTTGTTGATAGTCTAGGAGAGAAGAATCTTTTATATTGTAAATTTCATCATATAAAAACAAAAATAATAAAAAAAACCACAAAAAGGAGGTTTATATAAATTATAGATTTTACAGATGCTTACACATTTATTACATAGTATTTTTCTAGATATAATATAAACAATCCTGTAAGCGTATTTTCAACTGCCTGCAGAACAGATGGTACGTTGTTCTTAATGGAATGTAATCTTCAATAGCAGACACACCTTAATTTTAGTCCTACTGTTTTTCAGAAGCATTGAGAGCTCTACTCCTTGCAGCGTGCTACGTACTTAATGGAGCAGTAGCAAGCTCAAAAAAATCCACTATGGTGACAATGCATAAATTAAAAATGTAATGGAAAAATAAGACCAAGGGAGCACTGTCCAAAGCCTGGCAATATGATCTTACCTTACAAATACCATGCAAACAGGAACTTTGTTTGCAAATGAAAAACTGTTGCAATGGAAGAACAGGAATAAATGTAAATGCAAACCTTTGTAAAGTCATCAGGAATCTAATGGAAATCTAAAGTTTGTGAGGAAATGTTTCAATCCAAATAGAAAGCTGGCCTAACAAAGTTGAGTTTATCAAACAGCAGATGAATAAAAACTATCACCTCAGGTTTTCAACCAAAAATACTTTATTGCCATCCCACCCTTGCACTGACTAATTAGACAACTGCATTTCACTAAATTACTCCATTAATGGAATTGCAATCAGCGCTTAGCAAGAATAATAACTGATTGTTGCATGTCTTTCTAAGGATCCCAGCCAGAGATAGAAGAGATTGATTCTAAACAAGATTGGAATTACTTAGCCTTGAAGTACCATGGCAATACAATGCCACTCTCTCTGAAACTTAGTTGAGATGCATAGATTTTAATTTACCTTTGCAAATCTTCTCATTAAATGAGATAGTGCTTCTGGATTAGGACATTCCAGTTTCCTAATAATCTCAAAGCTTTGATTGAGCTGTGTGAAGACATCAACCACAGAACAAGAGAAGAGGGCATGATCTGATGTTTGCTGAAACTAGAGAGAAATGTTAAAATTAGTTAATACTTGTTCAGAGATCAAAACTGTACTAACTGATTTTCTTAGCCTTGAAATTCTTCCTTGTGTCATAAAACTTTGTACATAAAAATAAATTTAAAAAAGTCTTACTGATAATACTGAGAAATGTGGCTTCCCACATTTCTATTACTTTCAAACCTCTTAAAAATAAAATTCCCTTTCATGACGTCAGTACTACATCAAAGTTAGGTGAAACCACAGATTGAAGTCTATGGGGAACTCGGGCAGATGGAATTAAAGCAGGAATTTATCCATGGGGTTATCTTCCCAGAACCATTACTGACTGTATCTTGTGAGTCTAACTCCGATACTGTGGGACCAAATGCACTTCTGGTTTTGCAGTACTAAATAATTGTCTTAATACTTTATTTTCTTTGAAAAGTAAAGGCTCACCCCATCTTTTTTGTCTCTTTCTAGTGCTCCATGAAGAAATTCCATTGAGACATCCTCATTTTCATCCAGCCACTGAATGACAAATGGTTCAAACCACCTGAAAATTAAAAAACAACTCCGTAAGGTAAAGTAAGTAATGTTTCATAAAGACCCTGAGAGGAGAGATGCCATATCACCCAGTAGTTTGGCATCTTGTGTCTTCACATCTGTTCTAGTTGTTAAAAAGTCTATCACCCTAGAAGAACTTTTCTCATCAAAGACACTGGCTGCCAAAAGGTCTTTCAGGCTTCAGTTCCACAATGCTTTAACTGGTCTATCCTATTCATGCAAAATTAGCAGTAGCCACCAAAGAAATGCTTTGCAGGTCATCATATTCTGCACGTTTATTTTTATTTAAGAATGTGTCTGTTATCAATATTGGTTCTTTGTTAACATTTATTTTTTATTTGTATGTGAAATAACTTGGATAAAACTATGCTTTAAGAAAACATTAGCTGTGTTTTATTTTTCTTTATTTTTTAAAAAATCAACACAATAACAGGCCCCAAACCACCTCAGCAAATCAGTAGATTTGCAGAAGATTAAGGAATGAGATTAAGGGTAGCTCATATAAAAGGACAGGATTAGATGTTTTAATGGCAGGAGGAAAGGTGAAAACGAAAACAGCAGCTGAATATTAACCCAATGAAGTAAGGATAATTTCAGTAGCATATCCCATTAGCATTGTGTTTTTACCCAAATTTGGGTATGAAACAAATGCAGGGTTCTGTAACTAATACTGCTGCTGTTCCCACATTTCATACCTTCCTCAGGCACTTCTGCCCAAAATATTTTGTCATCTGTGAGGACCTGTAGTTACAACAGTTGGATAAAGTATCCTATTAAAATAGTTAATCACACTTTCAATGCCTGGACTATTTGATTTGATAGAATGAAAAATTAAAGAGGAGGAATGTGAAAAGCAAAGGGCTGTCAGAGCTATGCACCCTGAGTTCTTGCACAAATGTGAGCATAAATATTTGACCAAAATAAACCTTGCACCAAGCCCAAACTCCTGAAAGCCTTGCCTATACACTACTTACAGGGAGTATTCAGGCACTGCGTCCTTGAAAGCAGAGAGTTCTCGCACATATTCATTATAAAACCATTTCACTTTGAAGTGCAAATTCATATAATCCGTGCTTTTGCATAAGCGCTGCTTTTCATGTTCTGTAATAGGAGTTGAAATAAAAGCATTTAATAGCATTCTAACAGTAAATAACATTCTTGTGCCTCAGTGCACTAGTGACATAATAATACAGTACTTGCATTTTAAAGCACAGTTGGTTTGATTTTTTTAGCAGTGCTAGTACCCACAGTTTCAATTTTCAGGTTCTGAGTACCCTTAGGGAAACCAAACCAAACTGAGCCAAAGACCAGACCACAAGTTAGGCTTTTCAACTCTCTCCACTGCTGTGAGGAAAACTCAAAAATTTGCTGAGTTCCTGTTCTTCAGGTTATTCTTCGGTTGTTACAAAACAGTTCAGAAGCTCTATCAGGTGTCAAGTTAAAAAAGACAACGATAGCTATGTAGCAGCCAAATGAAGTAATGTATATTTATGCCATATATATGCCAAGTAGCATATAAATGCCAGTCCTATATGAATCTGTGAAATTTGCACTAGTAAATGGGCTGCATTTATCACATAAATTTAAGAAAAAGAAAGAGGAGACTCCGCTGCTCTACAGCCATCTGATTTATACGTGGCACAAATAAAAAAGCTGCTTTAATAAAGCATTTTTGAAGTTTTTCAAATAGGCTTCTCCACCTTCTCAGTGTCCTCCTGTTTTTAACATATGGGATATGCAGATGACCATGGATGGCAGGAGCCATGAAGCCACCTGTAACCACCTTCTGCATTTTTAAAGACTGATTTGATTAGTTTGGAACAAACGCCTGTCTTTCTTCCAGGATTATGGTCCTTATTTTAGCTTATCCACTATGCTCTGCAGTCTTCCCCATCCAGCCTGTTCAGATCCCCGGACCACTCTGTTCTTCCACTCCATCAGCTAACTGGCATTTCATCCTTGCTCAAGTCTTCAATTTCCTTCACCCACAGCAGGAAGCCATGGATACAAATCTTGGACAGAGTAATCCTTCTTTCACTTACTGCTCACAGCCTCCTAAAACCTCCACAGATCTCATCTGTTTGAGGTGCCATGTCGCTTGCACATCCTTCCTTAAGCAAGAGATAATCTCTCCTTTTCCAGGTCCCTTAAAAAGTGACCTAATACAGATGTTTGGCACAAATGCCATTCTTGTGTAAATAGTATGTATTAAGAGCTTACCTCTTTCAAAACTCCTTGCTCTTTACTTCTGCTTGCATCATAACATAGTATTACAGAATTTTTTCATATATATTTGGATGTGAGCCTGATTTTATATAACAACAGGAGCATCCCATCCTCTGTCACACACACTCCTGAATATATCACTCAGTTGTCTGTCAAGGCAAATGCACTATGAAATACACATTTTTCAGATCCGACCAGGTACATTAATAGGAGATTTTTAGTTGTATTATTATGCCAAATCAGCACTTCAGTAATATCACTGAGCCATACAAGAAATAAATATTTTGAAAGCATATTATTATGCAGTGAATTACTGAGTTCTGTGGGAATCAGCTTATCAAGTGCCCCTGTGGGCTTTAAGCATTATGTTAGCACTTTCACCTTCAGTGCCTTTTCATCCTTCTCCAGAAAAATCAGGAAATCAGTTTCTGTCTAAATATTGCATTTGTTAATGCCCAATTGCTATCTCAGAGTACTAAAAATTCTTCCTAGCATAGTATCATTGGTTACTAGCCTTAAACATAACCACAGAGAGAAAGATGTATGCCTACTCTAATGGTTCTTACTTTCTACAGACCCAAGGAATCTTATTTTTTTATTCTGGCAGGAGTTTTTCCACAATCTATTATTGTAGACAGCTAGATGACCAAACTCATCATTGCTCAATAAAAGGTAGTTCTTACAAGTGAGACCAGAACAATTACCTTATTGCTGTCACATTCACTGCAAATCTACTGCTTAAGTCATTTTAAAGAAAAATCTGTCATATTGCATCCCCAAAGAGTGGCATTTCTGAAATTAATAGCATTTTTTCATTCAAGTGTTGCATGAATGGGTTATTTGATTATACAATGCAACTTAAGAATGTTTGCTATAGTATCACAAACCAATTCAGTTTTAGAAATTAGCTGCTGCCAATGATGGGCAAACTTGTCCAGGGGGTACAACTCATACAATACCATTCACTGACATTTTGTTAAGTTTAGATCTAGGTGATAACACATCAGAAATGCGCACAAAAGTAATTCATGAATAACTGGGGTTTTTTTCTTCAGGCTGTCATATCTTGGAAAAAAATATTTTAAAAGACCCTTCTAGGATATTACTTGTAGTTACATATAAGTGAAAAATGCATCCGGAATCCTTAATATTAACCTATGAGAACATCAGAAGATACTTCACATGATCTACAAAATAATTTTGTATCCTTGCATATTACCTCTTCAGTTTATATAAACCAAAGAACAGAGGAGACAGGTGCCCATATGGAGTCAGCCCATGACAATTTTAACTGGATGGTATTAGATGGGTTTATCCACCGTAACCATGGATTTTGGTTAGACAGCATAGGAACACCACTGTAGGCATTCTGAATTTCAATTAGGACCAGACTGCTTTCTTAACTTCTGAAAAATGTGCACAAGTTAATGCAAATGTGAGAAAACATAGGATATATTTAGGCAGTTTGGAGATCTATGTCTTTTTTCCTGGAAAGAAAGCTGGCGCCATGTTTTCCTATGCATATATATCCATTTTGGACTTCCTAGAAGACAGATGTAGTAGCTGCGCAATACAACTCTTTGTAAAAAAGTCCACTCTTGCTTTGCAAAATTATCATACTACTGAGTCAGTCTTGAACTAAACCTGCCAATTACACACTGTGCAGATATGCTCAGCAGAGATCATGACCAAAATACTAGACCTTTCTCAGACTTGATTCTAGATAAATGTAATCTCCAGTATAGTAAACCCAATATTATTAATCCTTTTTTGTGCTGCTACTTTTATGAGATGTTTTTTTATATGCATCTGTTAATCTACTGAGTTTCTTAACAAGGACATTTGCAGTTCCCACTGCTGATAATGGCACATTATCCTATATGATGAATCAGTGAAAAAAAATACTGATAAGATTTCTGTAAACTGTAAAATTTTGTAATCTTTGTGTAAGGGGCACTTTAACTGCTTTTATCTATCACAGTTCCATTAAGAGTATCTTTTTTACAGAACTGATTACACTGTGGGGTTGTGGTTTTTTTAGCATCTGCTTAGGGGTAACGCTCTAATGCACATATGCGTTCCACAGGTTTTCAGTAACAGACAGTGTAACTGCAACTACAATGAAAACTGTATGAAAAGTCGTTCCACCTTAGTTGTACAAATTATGATTACAGTAACAGAAGACTTCCGGTAAGCAACACCACTGAGGAAAAAAAAAAATAAAATCTGTTCAGGTGTTGTGTAACCAAGAAAGAAAATTTTTTAAAAGACTTTATGTAGCATGCATTGTTATATGCAGTGTGTTTGGTGTATAATGAAATCAGCCATGGACCTGCTAGCAGATAATCTAATTGCAGGCAATTGTTCTTTTACAGAAAAATGTATGAAAAGACCTTGCAGAAAGGGCTTTTTTTTAAAGTGCTCTGTAGAGAGACAAGGTACTTTCCTCACAGGTCTGTGACCAAACAGCAATGCTTTGGAATCATGTATTTCTTGCTCGTTTTTCCAGTAATTACTGAGGAAACCAGAGAATATTTTCTTTAGGCAGCAAACAAAGAGAAACTGCAATACAACTATTGTGCTTTGGTCCAGTGTTTGTAGAGTCATAGCATTTTGTCAATTAAGTTATAACGATGACTTATTAAGCAGAAACATCTACATGACACTAGGGACAATGTCATTTAACAAAATGGAATAGAATCTTGTTCACTACAGAATCCTCCTTCATTTTTAACCTTGAGGTAATAACATGACTGAACATCCATGTAATTTTTATATATATTAGTTGCTAAAAAAGGAAAAAAAAGGGTAATTGAACAACTTTCATAGAAGACGACCATTTTAAGTATTCAGGTAATCAACTTGATATTTTGTTCAAGTCTAATTTTCCCTTATTTGGGAAGCTAAGAGCAAATTTTTTTTTTATACAGCAGTTTCCTAGTTACTGTTTTTTGGAACAACATGCAGTTAAACTGCTTGAAGGGTTCTAATGAGATTGTTTTAAAGAATATTGGAAATCCTTATGAACAAAAAACTGCAAGAAGGAAATTTGTTTATAAAACCCGAACAAATTAACTAGATATACATAAATATGTAACAAAAAGGCCGATCCAGTTTCCAGGCTTTAAAGATAATTTTTCAGAGATTAATAACTACTGCAAAGAATATTTATGTGTAGCAAATTAATTACATCACAGTCAGTTGGTTTGACGTTACATACACACCTAACAAACTGTGGGTTTATTAAAATGGCAGTAACTGAGACTAAGCATAAGGGAATTGTCTCTGGATTAACTGTGATGGATTATTCCCCATCAAAACTCAGATGCTATTTTCAACCATTGTGACGTAACTCCGTATTATTTCCCCTAATTACTTATCCATCATTCTAGAGACTACGAGCTGCATATTTTATCTATTTCTTTCACAACTGTTGTTTCAGAAAGCCTGCTATTTCCAAACTTTCAGTCGCATCATTGGGAAGTATTTGCATGGCACAAATGGAGTATGGCTAGTGGAAGAAGAGCTCTTAAGGAAGTCCTATGAGGAATGATACTGATTGAATATAAATTGGTATTCCTCCCTCTGAATCACTGTGGAAGCATCACACCAGTATGATGAACCTACGTTTTGGACAGAAGTAGAAGTTAACCCTTTGGGCATTTGATCCCAATGCAATTTCCCTATAGTACAGGGGCTGCTGGCTATGCCATTGCCTCTTTTAATGCGAGCATCATGCTTACAGTGCTCCAGACTTAATCCCTGTGCTGCTGAACTGAACTGGAAGACTGATTGAATGTAACATACTGGATCAGGCCACAAATGAAGAAAAATGTAAACTTAAACAAATTTAATAACCAACTGAGGCAGAAAGATTACATTCTACTAGACAGCTCATCCCAGGGTTCTCGTACTTTGCTAAAGGCAATGGAAGTCACTGGTTATTAATTGAAATACACAGCAGGACACAACCAATCGATAAATATGTATAATTTGTATTGCTCTTGATAACGTGAAATACTACTGGCCTTTCTGAAGGGGCTCTTTGTGTCAAGATAAATATAAGAAACCAAAATTTGAAAACCTTCTGCTATTATCTCCTTTTTTGGACTGCACTTATAACTGATTTACAACTAAAACCCCCTCTAATTCTCCTTTTAAAAATATATTGTATCCTTCATAAGAGACTTCTACATATTCAATCTTTTCTCTGCATTTACTTGGAAGTTTTCACCAAAATATCTTTGAACACTTAACAAACATAATGGATTACACCTTGAACAACTCTATGAGGTGATTAAGCTGTGCTATTACATTTTACAAATGTGAAGCTGAGGCATGGGGAGACCAAGTGAATTTACTAATGGAACATACATAAACTATGAAAGGCAGCGTAGACCTTATTCAAAGATTTCTTAACCACAGAGTCACATTTCCTCACTGAACAGAGACCAGGGAAGGAAGGCAGACTGTCTCATTCTGAATTGTGAGAAAAAATGGATTTACAGTTCTTTTTTTTTCTTCTCATCTGCAGTGGAAGCGTACTAATCAATCCTTGACTTAATGCAGTGCACTTTAAAAGCTGCTATGACATTGCCCTTTATATTCAAGGAGGAGCTGTCAAAGTGAGCGGTTGCTTCACATTTCACAGCAGGTACAAGCGAGTTCAGAGCCACCTGCTTAGCATCTGAAAAGGCAGAGCTGCACATTGCTTTGAGGGAGAGGTAAACTGCTTAAGTAAACTTCAAGGGCATCAAATACCAATGTTACATACCATCTAAGAGATGCAACGTGCAATATCATGAGAGATGTGTGAATCTGCTGCAAACAAGCCTATTTCCTACTACAAAACATTGCATTTGCCATTTTTTACCTGCTGTGTTATTATATTGCGTAAACATTTCAAATTACTTTAGGCAAATTCACTTTGGTATCTTTTTAACATGAGTTGCTTTTTTACTCCTTATTGAAAATTTAGCCTATTAGTCACAGCAATTAATTACAATTTCACAGTCAAATGCTTCCAGAAAAGTGGAACATGCACTCACGATGCAAGATAAGCAGCTTGATTAAGTGTACACTTCCTCTGTCCTGCCTGCAACTAAGACAAAGAAAAATGCCAGTACAGCAAATAATTTAGTAAGATCAACCTCAGTATAACTTTTACCCTTCAGTATCACATCAGAGTGAAATTTATGTACCATGAAAGGTAAACAGATCAATAATATTCAAAGAACAAACACTCGGAGTCAAAATTCTGTATCTGGATATACACGGCTACAGAAGGAAGTAAGTAATTGCTTCCAAAGACAAATAATCTGAATTGTGCTTTGTTACTGTTAGTGGAATTCTTGCTTTGTGCATGAATTAACCATGGAAAGCCTAAGGACATGCAAGCTATGAATGGAGCAGAAGTTGCCCATCCTATATGACATGAGATTTATGACGATAATTAAAGGCCTAGTTCTGAAGAATATAATTTCAAATACTTTGTACTGAAGTTTCAACGTTTATTCAAAGTAATCACACAATCAGAAAGTAATAAAAGACGAAAAGCAATGCTGGTATAGGAGTCTAATTTACATTGATTAGGCTTCCATAAACCTCTAATATGTATAAAAATTGCAAAATGAAGAGAGAATATGCATGATTCTTGGGAAATTTTATCACATAATTAAATGCTATATTTTAATGATTGAATCTGGGAGGGAAAAGAAATAAAGTAATAACGTAAGCCTTAACTGTATTGGGTTACTGCCGAATACCGCTGAAAACTGCTGAATACTCAACTTTGGATCTTCTATGTAATTTTTATGACAGGTTACTTTCATTTACTTATTGTTTCATTTTTTAAAAATGTATCTTTCCATAAAGGAAACATTTAGTCTTGATTCTCTGCTCTTTGCCTTGTCATAAGAGTGCAAAGTGAGCATAAAACATTACCAAATAGGCATGGTAGCATTTTATAAGCAATTAGTAGAATGAAGTACAAAACAGGAAGAATCAGGCAGCAAGATAAATGTGAGGTTGCGCTTTAATAATTAACTGTGCTGTACCTGGCTCTGCCTGTAAAGCAGAAGCAAAGGCAAACCCAGAGGTGTTCTCTAATTGTTAACCAGCAAATTGCATGTGAGGCTTATTAAAAGATAATGTGGAAACAAGCACCTTTAATGGATTTATCCTGTTCCCCTGGGGATGCTGGAACCAGTATCCAATATTTAGTTTAGAACTAATGCATTCGCCCATAAGGGGAAATGTACCTCTGTATCTACAGAGAAACAAGAGACTAGTGAAACTCTGTATGTGGGAAAAGTCCTGAAAGTAAAAGGCTGAGTCTTCAACTTAAAACAGAGGCTGGGAGAGGAACAGAACAGTTGTTTGCTGAATGAGGAAAGATTTTATGAAGCGTCTTAGTGTGAAGTTTAAGAATAGGCAGGATTAAAAATAGCATGCAGGTTGCTTGTTATTTTTAATTTTCTCTTACTCAAATGTTTTACTCTACTTGATAAAGAAAAATAGTTTAAGAAAGCTGTCATTGGTTACTGTTTCTAGAAGGACAGAAGTCTAAAAAATAATTGGATTCACAGGGTGTTTAGCTCACAGAATTCACGAAGAGGTGCAGCAGCTGGGTTCCACTCCTACTCTGCGGATATTATGCAGCTCCACTCTGACAGAGATGAGGGGAAGAAACCCCTCAAGAAATAGGACAGGGAAACTCAAGTCCTAGCTGCCGGCCTACTACATGACTGCATTTGGGGAACGTCCTGTAGGAAGAAAAGGATGAACCTTTTCTCCAACCAGCAGATGCAGAACTGCACTGAACAATGCAGGTCCTGTAAATGACTTACTGTGGGGACAAAGTCACAATTTTTTTTTTTTCCTTCCCTCTCCCCCCGCCCCCCCCCCCCCCCCCCCCCCCCCAAATGATTCTGGACAAAAGACATAACTAGTTTTTGTAAAAGTGCAAGCTGCAGTGAAGTTGTAACATCTTACTGGTGAAGGACAGTAATCAAGGACAAGAAGAAAGAAGATGTAAGTTATTCTTCTGGGCTGAGATACCTAATAAACTACAGGAGGAAGCCCTGGCTGCCCCTGGTATGAGAGCTCTCTCCCTGCTCCTGTAAGTGATATAACAGTCCCTTCAGCTCAACAGAACATTTCTCTCTTATTTGCCTACTGAACTCACTGGTTTCTGGAAAGGACTGGGCTGTGTGAGCTATAAATAACCCATAATTATAATCAATTTAGGGTTCATTTAGTGCACCATTTACAGTCTAATAAGCTATCTAGCATGGTAGGACTAGCATACGTTGACTAGTAAAATTGTCTTGCTCACAATCAGGCAACGTTCAGGAGAAGTTTATACACAAATGTTTTACAGTCAGTGACTGCCAGGGTAAGAGCTAATAACAATGTTTCAGGACAAGATTAATATTCAGTGGTTAAAAAGATTACATAAGGCCAGAGTTTTCATTATTAAATATATGGGACAATATACACTGCTATTATTGAGTGACAACTTTAAGACTAAATAATGAAGTCAGGCATTCACTGATGCACTGCAATTTTCTAGTAACATCTGCTCCTATGAATACACCTACAGTCAGACATAAAGAAGCTTTAACTTATTAAGATTACCATAGACCTGTACTGCAGTGTAAACACTCAGTAGCATTTATTATTGTTTTTCTGGTTCAATATATAAAATTAAAGGAAGTGTGTTAGGGAATGACCAAATGTTACAGCCGGCATGACCCCAAGTACAAGTTTGTGCCATGCTAGTGATCTCTGAGGTAGTCCCAAGTAAGATGACGCATTGATACAACAAAATACGATGCCATGAAGAAATACTAACTTAACTCCTGGGAGCAGTTCAGTCCACTTAATCTGTCTTAATTAGCGGGTCTAATTAACTTCAACAAAATAGTGCCATTTGGTACGGCTACAGTGCTTTTTAGGCAAGCCTAAGGATCTCTGTGTTGCATGTATATAGGTACTCAGCTGGATTTTCATACTCACAAAGCTCAGCTCTCTGGCATGTACAGGATGTAGCTGCTATTAATATCACTGCCTGTTACTCCGACCAAAGAACACTTGTAACGCCCCTCTTCCTCCAATTATGTTACATTCAATCTGATCGATTATCTGCCAAGGGATAATTTTTTATTAACTCCAACCGTAACCACCTTGTCTCTGCCTTCACAGTCTCTCTGAATCCCCTCTGACACTACATACTATTCCTCAGGTCTCTGGAAAAATTAGGTTGGAATTTTGTTGAAATTCAAATATTTGGTGAAATGTGTGAATGCAGAATGAGATTCAATAAAACAAAAGCTTGCATTTTAATACTGAAGAAATCCTGCATTCTGGTGGATGCTGCCCTGCTCTCCTTTCCATAACCTCAGCCGCACCTCCCCAGATCTGCTCCGTAGTCTCCCTTTAAGTCAAGAGTCTATTCTGTCTTAAGGGAAACTTTGTAAAGCTGGAGTGAAAATAGACTTGAAATCTGTGACCAAATGGTGTGACCTTTCTCTGGGCAGCATTAGCCTTGCTTTTTTTTTTTTTTTTCTTTTCTGTGCTGTCCCTGTGCACAGCATCAACTCACAGAGCTGCTGCTTCTCTTTCAAACCACTTTTATCAGTTTCTGTCATGAAAGAGGAATCTGTCAGAGAAACAGGAAGATGATAACTGCTTATGTATCGGGGACAGCAGCAAACTTAAAAAAACCCTACATTAAAATGGTGTAATGACTTTCTTATTCTTCTCCTGTTTTTACAAAGCCTGACACTTCAGAGTCTTCACTCTGCAGGATTGAGGCTGTTTATTACTGTATTTACCCAGCAGCTCATTCATTTCTGGCCTGATCCTCGTCTTGACTTCTGGCCACTACCAGAATTAGATTATCATAATAACAGCCATTAGAATATTCTCTAACAGACTGGATAGCTTTGGACATTTGATGTGACCTATTCAAAAGTTAGAGATACAAAAGATCCAAAAAAGATATTTCTGAGAATGCAGAATAAAAAAAGATAAATTTGTAATTGCATGTCTAATTTCAGCTCATTACTCTGTCATCATCTTTTAACCTTCACATCTTCATACTTGGAAAGGAAAAGATTTCTTACCATATGAAGTCAGTAACAAATCACTTGCACTGCTGGTGAAATTCTCTCTCTCTTCTCATTTGTTTGTACCAAAAATACAGAATAATTTGAGGACCAGACAGTACCAATACATTAACATCCTATAAACTCAGATATGCTTGTGTAAACTAATTGCCAAACAACAATGTATAATCTATCACACAAATCACTGTTGCTTCACGAATCACCTGCAAAGAAGGAAAAAAACCCCAAAAAAACCAGGGCCAAATCTAACAAAGTCAGCAATCAAAGAGAAACATGTGGTACTTTGTCCATGCAAAATCTATACATGATGGTAATCCCAAGCTCCTTAGATCAGAAAAAAATCAGAACCGGTGTGAACTTAATTTGTTAATGTTTGCATAAGACTTTTAACACTAAGCAAAGGCTGAACTTAAGGTGGAAGAAAATCTAGAATGACATGTTGAACTCAATACCAGATTTCAGTACAGCAAGCCGTTTCCCCCGGCCGCAGCCATCTGCCCTGTCTCATGCATATTCGCTGCCTTGGTGCTCATAGAGACACGAAGCTGCTGTGCTCTTCTCCAGCCGAAGGCCACTGCTAGGAAAGCTGCGGTTCCCTCTGCCTTCCCCATGTCACAGCAGCAGCCTCCCAGCAAGGCTGTCCTGGGTGAGGATCAAGGGAGAAGGCCAGGCAGAGCGGTGCAGTGATGGCTGGTGGCTGGCTCACAGCGAGAGGACACAGCCGGAGCAGCCACTCTGAACCGCGCTCAGGAAAAAGGGGGAAAAGGAATGCAAACGAGATGTTCCAGCGTTAGTATTCTCTTAGAGAATGGAGTTATGACATAAGCATTTCCTGAATTTAAGATGATGGGAGTGGCTGGATACATTTGGGAATATATAAGGCAGGAAAAACTAGAATCATCTTGGATGAGCTAATTTAATCTTTATCATATCAGTAATCCTTTTGCAAACAATGTTGTACATTTCATTGCTTCTTGACTGGATGCAGAAAGGAATCAACTCTATAACAAAAAAGATGCTGTTCAGGAGATTAATACTAAATGGAATCAGGCAAAGATTGCATCCCAGCCCTGGACACTACCTATGAACAGATGGTAGCCTACGTTAGTAACTTGGAAGGCGAGACTGGCATAGCAAATGCAATGCATTTTAATGAACTCCATTAAAACCATGAGGATCGAGTGTAACCACGTTTAAGGGCTCGCTCCCAATCTTGTAGAGTTCAAAGCAAAAAATGTTATTGCCATTAACAACTGGAGAATCAAACTCAGTTTATAAAATATCCATGGAAAGCGTTAATGATTAAAACCCAGCAAAGCTGGAGAGAAGCAGCATGCTAATCTGTATTTTGTGACCAGATTTATTGAGGTTCCTGTTTAGGAATGAAACCACAGAAGGTGAAATTATGTATATTTATAATAATTTATAATTAATTTAAATGCCTCTTAATTACTATTTATACACAGGAACTGTTTCACTACTGATTCTTGGAGTGACTTAGAATTTCTAATGACAAAAATGGCATTTGCTTTCCTCAGAAAGACAGTATCCACAGCAACACTGAGATGAGACAGTATGTAGGGACTGGTTTGGAATAGAGACGGAAAGTCAAGTGTCTCCTAATGAGTCCTCTACTATCTCCCTCTGCAGAATTAGGATATTAACATTAATATCTGTTTTATTTGATCCAGCCCAGCCTTCCACACTTAATGTATTGTATCACTAACTTCTCCTCAAAAGCTTCCTGTTCTATTCTTGACAACCAAGAAACAAACCACGGCTTGAGCTGAAGCTGCGTTTTGAGTGATCAGTATGCTCTACTTAGCACACAGAGTGAAAAATCTTGTGAATTACGTTGTTGCAGTACAGAATATTTATAGTTCGATGGCTAAACCGCTGGGGTGCTCAGGGATGTCTGTGTGCAGAGCATAACTATACATTCAAAGTTATGAAAGCATGACAATATAACGACTATTAGAAATTCTTATTAATCTGTGCTAGCTATCTATGAGTGCAATCACAACATCAAGCTGCTGAGCAGCCATTTCTGATACTTGTTCCTGATTTACAGCCTCTCCTGATACAAGCTTGTTCTCACAGATGTAACCAGGAACATGTTCTAAATCAAAATAGTGGTTCTCATTTGGTCTTCACGCTTTTGACTTCTTTGATCACTCTCAAAGTCATGACTTCAATAATGATCTAAACGTTCACGTGAATATACATATTATTACCAATATTTCTATCACTAATTAAGACCATTTCCTCAATTCCTCTCTTATGTATTTTTAAAAAGTTTCATGCAGGCATTTTAACTTGGTTTTCTGCAATAACCATATTTTAATGAGTGGCTTTCAAATCTTTAGGCGGAGATTACCTGCTATATAGAAAAAAAAAGAAAGTATATTTTACCTACGGTTAACCACAGCACTATCTTAAAGAACAAAAGGAAACTGCATTTGATTCTGTTGGAGCTAGAATGAATACAACCTGCCTTTTGAACAAAAATCCCAAAGGTTTACTTATCTGTGTGTGTTTCCTCCATAAATTCATTCCATGAATGTTTCTTACAGGCAAGTTAGCTATTTTCGCTAGCCAGAAAGTATGGAATGCCTACAATGCCCCCTGGCAAGCATATTTGTGGTTCTTCTGACATTGATGATTTTGTCAGATTTAGGTAACAAGAAGTAGCATTTCAAGTTACAGTTCTTTTGTCTCCTTCTTCCACAGATAACTTCATATAGTCACAGTGCAATGATTTTCCTCCTTTACAATGCTTCTTTTTTACTATCCTATGAAACATCTGAAGTAAGTATGCCAGAAAGCTCTTACCACCCACAGAAATCTGACGCCAGGTGTGATTTGCAGTGGAAATCAGTCTTGGTGAACTCTCTAGTGTAATAGTTTGTTCTAATTACCTTCCAGCGCATATTTCATGTCCTGGGCAAACAGAGTCCACATGATTTCAGCACTGACTTTCCCCATGTTCAGCTCTTGAGGGAACCTGCAATCAATCACATTACATCAGTTCACTTGCTGCTGAAAATTATGCTTACAGCTGCACAAATATTTCCAAAAAATAATTCCTCTAGTATGCATTTACCATATTTTGTGCTTTGTACAATTATGTGAACCATCCAGTCTTCAAATAAATACTTTCCTTAGTCTGATGTCAGGGGCCTAAGTAAGCAATTAGTTGAGTGTTGCACATATCCCCTCACATGACCTTTTACATCAAGAAATGTCCATCTATCTTGCTGATAACTCAACTTCAGATAAATCAGATGGCTTATGAAAAACCAGGAACAGTTGGTTCAGGTGTTTAGCAGCTACAGGTTTTCCTTAATTCCCTTGTTACACTGGAAAACAGTGAAGCTTTCTGTGGAGCTGTATTGGTTTATACTAGTTGAATCCAATTCACTGTTTGAAGACGTGTACCTTGAAGTATGGATAAAACAGTAAAGAATATAAAAGGTGGAAAAATGCTTAATTTTGATTCAAAATTTTAGGTGTACCCTTATGCTTTGTGTCATCTTTGAAAAACAGTTCTTTTTAGGTATCTTTTAAGTATTTTCCCACAGATTTTTCATAGATTCCAGCTGCTTCTTATTCTATGTAAAAGAAAAGCTTTAATCTTTCACTTACCATCTTCCCTCTTAGCTACTAGCAAAAGCCAACATTTTAGTGACAAGCACTGTATGTTTCACATCATATTTAAAAGGAGAGCTATTTACTTGTCCTTTTTTTAAAAAAATAAATATATAAAACCCAGTCCTTACTGCAGAGGTGGGACTGACATTAATATGAGCCGTTCTCAGGGCACAGAAGCAGGCCAAAGCAGGTCACACAGCTAAAGAGCAGAAAGTACTGCACCTCCGAGCGGTAAAACGACCGTTTGTACTACAGCGGTGCAGTGAGAGCCATACGAATACACCAGCAGCTCAACGTGAATACATAAACCCATCAAAGTCCTAAAAGACCATATTCACGAGGAAACACACAGAGCTGTGTGGCTTTTGTCTTGAGTTTATCACACCACTTTACCTGAGTAGAGAATTTGATCCAAAGTATTTTGACCTTTTAATGAAGTACTAATCAAATTCAGGAAACATTCTGTAATAATTTTTGTGAAAGTGTAGGAGGTTTTAAAGTTTTTTTTTTGCCAAAGAAAGAATGAAATGCTGTGCAATTTAAGGTTGCTAACAATATAATCTATATTCTTTCCAGGGACATATTTGACCCTGATCATATCTGCAAAGTAACAGTACTTAAACAGCTCATTAGACTGTCACTTTGATACGAAGCAATTGCTAGCTCAGATCACTTATATACCTCTTTTATGCTAATTGATGCTCAATTACAGAACTTTGTTTTAATTCTGTTAACACAAAATTGTTGTTCGAAAGCTCAAAGGTATTTCAACTGTCTTAATTTCTTTACCTCCAGTCCAGTCTGAGTGCTGTCTTAGCACCCACTTGAACTCTGACAATACTGCTCTGAGGAAACGTTTAAAAATTGATTTAATATTGACATGTCTTTTGTCCATAATACAAACCTGGCCATAATGTAAGTCTGATAAAAAATGTATTTGTTTGATTAGTGGTATATATGTGTATTCTTTTAACTTGTGAAAATACACACACAAACTGCAATTATGTTTTCACTATGTTTCTTAAATTACTGTAGTTCAACACAGTATCTTCAATTCATCCCATCTGACTTCAGTTAGGTACCTTAAGTTCACGCCCAGACATACTAATTTCTGTGTCCTTGAGAAATATAAACTTAAGGCATAATCATCAACGGGACATACCGATGAAATCCTTCCATCCAATGCCTAGAGTATGGATATTTGCAATTTTGTAGTTGCATGGATGCATTTTTTTATACAGCCCTGCAGGACTGACTGCCATTCCCACACATCCTGTTTCATTTTATCTGACACCATGACCTCTTGGCAGGAGATTACTGTGACAAAAATGATCATACAACAGAAAGCTCTCCGCGTTTTAGTATAAAACTTTTACTTTTCACATGTAATTAATTTGCTTCATGACGGCTATGACACCTGTAGGTGTATCCATCACAGACTCCAATAACTGATTTTTAATTTGTCCAGAGTAGGTTAGTAATGCAATGTGGACAGTTAACCTAATCAACATTTTCAGCCAGAGAAATTGATTTAACATGCTAATGAACCAGTACCCAATATGCCCGTAGATCTCATTGTGTTCTAACGTTAGCCATAAAATAAACCTCCAGCATTAGCATGCTGGGGAATGACATCACATAGTTTGCCAGAGTTCAGCTAGACTATTTCATGAAAGTTTCCGACAGTTTCATGGTTTGACTTCCAGATAACTTAATCCTGATTCACAAAGTAAAAACTACTTGTTTATCACATTATAACTACAGAACTCTGGCTTCAGCACCGTCCCAACTCCTTCTCTACACGATGACACCATTGCTTTTCCACTGTTCTAATTTATGAGCAATACTCGTATCCGAGCTGGTGGAATCCCATAAGCAATGTAAGCTCCTGCTTTTCCACACTGCCTTCACAAGTCTGAATGTTCGCTACTGCAGCTTCACCCAGCTCCGACAGGTATGCACAACAGAAACTGTGACAAACATTGTTTTCACACATTAGAAACAACCATTTCATATATGATTCATGGCTTTCTTTTACCCTATCATTCACTTGAATTGTGCTGACACAAGAAAATCCGCTTTAGTCTCTTACTCTGCTCTGCATTCTCTATCCTGTTCGCTGACATACTGCCATTTGAGAAGTACATCTTCTACCACAAAACTAATTAGCGACAAGCTGCTTATTTACTACTTATAAACATTTTTCAGCAAGAAATAGTTGTTATCTACCATTGTTAAAATTCCTTTTGTAAACATACTAACTATAACAGTTGAAACCTGAATTGCATGGAGACCTTAAAGCTGTACGGTGAAGACAACTTGATTTTACGTTTTTCAAGTATTATTAGTTTACAGAGGATCAAACAGAGATTATCAAGAGTGTAACTAACATACCATTTCTGCATATATACTTGTTCTTAAATGGAATGTAAGGTCTAAATAATTTCAAATTATTTGGTCAATTTCTGACATCAAAATCCTGGGATTAGATTTTCCCCCTTGGTACATATTTACATTTATCTAAGAAATACTTATGTGTAATTTCAGTCAGCTATTCTTTTAATGACTATTGTACAAAGTGTACAGGATTAACGGAATACACCATGCATTCAAAAGATTTTCTCCCGACTGTCCATAAAAAGGCTAAGACCTGTGTCAGCAAGTATCACAGAACTGTGATGGAGTAAAATTTTGTCCTTAAGTACAAAGGCTGTAATATTGTGGCTACTATTTCAACCATTAGCTGGCCAGGATAGCTACGATTAACATGATACACTCTTTCTCTAAGCATCCAGTACTGACCACACGGACAGCAGACTTGATGTTGTTTTGAGCTAATGCAGCTATTTTTATAGAATTTTTTAACAATTTAAGCTGGAATGGACACCTGAAAGTCATTTAACTAAACCCAGAATGAATCTCAAAGTCACGTCAGGATGCTCAGGGCCTGTGCAGATGAATCCTGACTGCCTCATGAAAATGACACCACCTTTCCGGACCCCTCTCACTGTGGATAAGGATTTGCTCTTGTATAGCTAATAGGAGTTTCCCTACCCGAAATTTGTGCTCGTGCCTTTTACTGTGCACTTCTGGAAGTGGTTTGGCTCTGTCTTTTCCTTGTAACATCTCATTAGGAAGCTGAAGAATGCAACCAGCACTGCCCTTAGCTGTGTTCTCCTCAGGCTGTGTGAACTGCTCCCTCAGCTTCTGCTCACACATCACATCTTCCATCCCCCTAAGCTTCTTGTTGTCCTCCACTGTAGTTCCCCAGTTTGACAATGTCTGTATTGTACTAGGGAATCAAAACTGGAAAGAACCATCCAAATGCAGCCTCACATGTTCTGACCAGAAGGAAGCAATCCCTTCCTTCAACCGGTGGGCTCTGGTCTTCCTACCGCAGCCCAGTATATTACTATGCAAAATACAACTCGCTGCACTAGCAGCTTTAATCATAAGGGTAGCAGGGTTTAGTCTCTTCTTAAGGTCCTTAAATTGCTAAAATGGTAGCTGAGCTTTACATAGTACCGTGTTTTGATTAACATTCCTCTGTTGCACGAAATTTGTTTTAGTAACAAATGTCATGGTTTATGAGAGTTCCATTATCACAGTCTGAAAAGCAATTAAAAACACCCCTGGAATTAGAAAGAATTTCTGAGATTTCCACAGATTTAAAAAAAACCCAATGAACAGATATTCAAATTACCTCTTAATTTCTTACTCAAATCAAACAATCACTTACATATTTTAAATATAAATGCAAGAGTTATCCATTGAAATAGGCATTTTAAAACATGTCAAATTATTCACAAGTCTCAATTATCCACTTCATCTCCATTTGACAGAGTTCTTATGCAAGTGTGGGCATACTAATATAGATCTCAAGAAAATTAAGACCTGTAGAACTTCAAATAGGCAATTTTTTAATGTACTTCATAAAACATAGCACATCAGGAACAGAAGCTTTTCCAAGTGTGTCAGGAGTGGGGTTCTTCACTCGGATAGAACTCACAGTGTCTAGCAGTGAAGCTGGTTCAGCTTCACTAGTTGTAGCAGAGGTGGCAACTTCCAAGCAAGCAACATTTTAGATATTTCTTCTACCACTTCCCAAACCTTGTGCTGATGGGCACAGGACAAAAGTCTGTTGACCTTCGGGCTGCTGCTGAGGCAAGATACTTGCTCTTGCGGCTACGTTACTGTTAGGCCTGAAGGTGCAAGCCAGCGGTAGTAAATCTCACTCGATACCACGATCTGCGTCTTCCGCAGTGCCACACAGGTAGTGACTTTGCAGATCTCATTTAGAGCAGCATCATCACTGATTCCAGCACAGGTGTGCTGAGGGCAGGCTGACTTAGACTGTCCTTGAAATCTAACATCGAACATACGTCTGCATCCCTGTGGTCAGTGTTAAGTGTCAATACAAATCCATCCTATCAGGGCAAGCAAAGAAACCAACTGTAAAATGACAGGCTTGCAAGGAATGTTTCATGCAGGGCTGTTTCTGTGAACAATGTGGCAAATGTCCATATTATTTCAATGAATATTATGCTCATTTTTGTTGATTTGATTGTTAAGAAGCGATCTGTCATAGAGTGACAAGCTGGTTAACGCCTGCGGGACTTTTTTCCCAGTCTTTTTTCTTCTAGGAAATAATCAAGAATGCTTCTAATGGCTCCCCATCTGCCAGGAGTTACTGGACAATATTGGCAATTTTCACAGTGTGCTTCTAGTCTCTGGTACTTGCTGGGTGGTTTTTACCTTATCTAAGGGAAGCGCTAAAAATTGTGTCATGTTTACTTCACAATTTATACTAACATACGTGTTTTTCATCTCCCTAACATTTTACATGTATTTTAAACTATCTACCCCACTGTCATACCTCCATTTGTGCATTCAATTAGAGAATACAAGGGCACATGCACAACTTGAGGCTGCAGAATACTGATGAAGACTTTATGTATATATGTACTATGTGCAAGTGAGAGCCTTTTTTTCCTGTGGGGAAGTGTAACTGGTACAGCTAAGGTGTGCACCTCTTCTGCCACCATTTTCCTCAGAGATAGCTATATGCATGAGTGGTCACATTTACTTTAATTTGGTTACTAATATTTCTAAGGTTTCTCATGTAATAATAATATATTGTTTACTATTTACATTACAGTAGCACTTCGAAGCTTCTGGTAGGTTTAAGAAAATGCTATGCAGGAACTTTAAAATACATAGTAAGAGAGAATCACTTCAAAACTCACAGTTTAAAAAGACAGAGAATGGGGAAGAAGACATGGTAGAAGAGACTTGCTCAAGATCCTATGACAAGTGAATGCCAGTCAACAAGAGAACTGAAACTTCTGAATCTTCTGAGCCCTCTTCTGAACCAGGACAGAGTTCTAGTTTGCTTTAATACACACACACATACATAAAAATATATATACACATACTATTGCATGAATTTTCAGAGAAAATGTGAAATAAATACGAATAGAAAATTCCAGGTTATCAATATTTTATATTTATCTCCAAGTACATAACTCCCCAAAAGCTTCGTCTTCCCTCATTCCCAGCTTGCACTTTGTCAGGATGCACTCAGCATTGTCAGACGTACCATGCTGTCTGACTAAACCGAAAGACTGAAATATCAGCATTATGAAAAATGCTCATGTTAGGATTGTATACAATAAACAGTAATGTAAACTGCAGAGCAGAACATGACTGAGATTTTATTATGCCTGTTATTTTCGGGTACTAATCTGTTCAGATTGGTTTGGCTTCTAAGTATATTATGTAAATTTAATATTTTCAACATCCTCTTCATTTTCAAATTATAACATCTGTACGTCTACAGGTAAAGAAGGAGGAAAAAAGCCTAGGCTTGAAATTTGTTGCCACTGCTAAAACTCCTTGGAGGAACTTAAAAATAGTATCTTAAGAAGGATGACAGCTTCTTATAAATTTCATGTTATATGACATTCCTTCCTGCCGTCATGCTAAAATCAGTACTTGACAATTGTAAGTACAACTTTCAGTTTGAGCTATAGATAGTTCTGGCACATCTTGAGTTTGGTTCAAAATGTCAGAAGCAGCAGTAATGTTTTTTCAACTGTAATGTATCTTTCTGGCTAAGAATAATGACAGAAGAAGCTATATAATTCTGTTTTCCCTAACAGTGACCTTCACATAGAATCCTTGGACACCGCTCGAGGAAGGCATGTATCACAGCAGTCACGACTGACTTATCTGTGTTTGGGGCCACAACTGATGGCAAATTCTGACATATATAAAAATACAGATACAATTGGAAGCAAAAATTAGTCAAAACATTAAAATATAAAGAGGAAACAAGTCCTCAAGAAGAATCTTTTCAATTCACTACATTTGAAAAAAAAGCACCAAACCCAAAGTCAAATTCTTCACAGACCCAGGCAGTTAGATTAGTGCAGAAGTTCTCTAGTTCTCTGACAAAATATGCAGCAATTAGAGTCACACACAGGGCTGATTCTCCTTTTCTTACCGAGGCTTGATATAAGAGAAACTTCATCTACAGATGAACAAGCTCAGTGAGAAACCATCTCTTAGTAAAGGACTGAAACGATTATTATATTCCAGACCAGTTACAGACAGCTCCAGGATTTCTTAGCATGATTTATTGTTGTGCCCCAGATGTTAATGGATGCTAAAGCTGGGGCTTGGATTCAAACAGTAATCCAGAAAAAGCCAAAGGGTATCCCAAGTGCTTCAATGTGCTTAAGAGAAAGAGATCAAGTCTCATATTCTAAGAGCTGGACTGCATAAGAAACTAGTCAAATGGTTAGTCAGAACTAAGCTGGATGGTCTGGGGTTTATTTTTCTAAATCAAAGACTGAGATACCATCTCTAAGTTGAGTGAGCTGCAGACAGAAAAAGCCTAAAGAATTTTTTAAATGGACAGTGACAGAAATGGAAGACCAGGGGTTTACTGGGTGCCGTACTTCAGTGCAATGGCTCATCTGGTCATTCTGAGCAAGGGGATGGCTAGTATTTCTGCTGTAAGAAAGGAACCAAGAATCTGACTCCTATCACATATTTCTTACTCTAATGAAAACAGCATTTCATATTTCTGGATTTCAGATAAAGGTCTCAGCAAAAAAAGGAGAGTTATTTCTCTTTTTCCTAAGCTCTGTCTTAACTGCACTCCAGAAATGCAATTACTGGAGTAGATCCCAAGTCATCTCTCAGATTAAAGTCTCTGAAAGAAACCCAAGAAAGAAATTTAGGTTTTCATTCTATTTTGCAAAGTCTTTTACCTTGCTCAGGGGAAGGAGATCTATTTGAAGGAATATACGAGACACACATTTATCAGAAAAGATGTACACATCCTAGAATTTCTTCATCAAGTTGGAGGAAGGATAGTTAACAGTATTCACAGAAGTACTGGTTTATACAAAGGCCTTTTCCTTTTGAGATCATTTGTTCTAGAAGAATGATGGTAGCCATGATCTGCTCTCAAAAGCAGAGGCGCTGTAACTCCAGAAGCTGTAAAGCAGCACAGAAAGGAAATAGCCTCCTTCCAGTCTCCTGTGTTATGAGTATCTACCTAACATTAAACTCATTATTCTGTAATTTGGTTATTATTGGTTATACCCTCATCATCGCGGTAATGAAACACAACTGTATTTTTCTACACATGCTATCCTAAGCCTGCGATCTAAGGACTATACGTAAAAGAAAATGTGGGCTTCTTCCCTGTGTGTGAACCCCCACAAAGATTTGTGTTTTCTGTTCTTGCGGAGTCAATCTTCTCTCTGTTCCCTACGTCTAAGCATTTAGTAAAACGTGTTTCCATAATTTGTATACTTCAATTTAGTGTTTATGGGTTATGTGTATACTTAATTCTAAGCTGTCTCTGAACTTGCTTTCCAAACTTCATGCTAGTTTCCATACGTATAACAATCAGACTGATGGGT
This sequence comes from Falco peregrinus, assembly GCF_023634155.1. Classification (NCBI taxonomy): domain Eukaryota; kingdom Metazoa; phylum Chordata; class Aves; order Falconiformes; family Falconidae; genus Falco; species Falco peregrinus. The sequence goes on from NC_073721.1 coordinate 113,090,548, forward strand.
GCTATGCAGCTATCACCATTATGGGTATTATGCAGCTATCACAGCTTCTCACATATAGCAACACCGCAACAATAACTAACAAGGCTTAATACACAACAGAAGCACACAAAATTTCCCACATGCTAAAGATAAATGGTAACACCAGCAGCTGACTTAGTAAAGGGAATGGATAATCAATGGTCAAATTCTAAAGCATCTATGTAAGTAAGGAATTTTGCGTTATCTGTATTTTATCGTGTTACTTTTAGGTAAAAAGACTTCTCTTTTGCGAACTATTTCAGAATGTGGTCCCTAAGCAGCAAAATATAATAGAAATTTCGCATGCAAACGTTCACATATATTTCCTAATCTTTGTAAAAGCCACACATTTTCAAATTTCTCAGTGAAGGAAGAGGATAACCAGGAGAGTGCTCTGTTAGTCATTGTTTCCTCTTGCTACAATTATTTCTGTCTCATAGGCCATATTTTCCCAATTTCTGTGTTATTTTTAGGGAAATACTATAAAACCTCAGTATAACTGAAACATTGTTATTAAATCACCTTCCTCACTTGCATGACAGTCCCTAATCCTCAACTCATACGTCAATCATACAACACTATTTGGTGGAACTTCTTAATAAACAAAATATGCTAGGTTTTCATGGGAAATAAATTAACCATTAGGTTGCCTGTACATGATCATTTCTATCTATTTCTAAAAATACTAAACTGCTTATAAAAGATAGTAACTTATGAATGTCTTCCCTCTATTGATTTTAATTAAGTAAAAATTTTATGACAACTGTTTACATTGGCTAGCTGTAAAAAAGTGTTATATATAAAACCACCAATCAATGGAATGAAATTGAACTCAGCTTGAAAGAAAACAAGAAAAATCAATGTATGAAGCAAAACATAAATAACAGCCAAAAGCACTTAACCTAAGATAGTACTGCATGTCTTCTCTAGTTCAGTCCTAAACTAAGAAATTCCAATCATGACAATTTAAAATGCTTTTTCTTATTTTGTGCTGCCAAATCTGCAGTCTGCTACATTTTTAGGAATAGTGAAGTCCCTGAACCTCAGATGTACATTCTTAGAATAGCTCGTATTCCATACTTGGTGGGTTCAGTCTCACTCAGGTGCTGGAGAGAGCCTGGTCCTGGTGTGTGAATACGCACATTTTTGTGCTGTGCATGCAGCAACAGGTTAGATGGCTCTCTCTGTGGAGTGCTGCGCGTGGTCACTGCTTCACTAGCTCTTAAGACAAAAGTTCTATCTGATTTTGGAAAATATGTATTCTATTTAAACCATGAGCAGAGTTCATTTATTCTCACTTTCTGTGCTCTATCCGCCATCTATCCACAGCTGTTTTTTTTTTAACCAAAGCAATGTTCCATTTCCTGAAGAAAACATAATGGACAAGACAGATACTTCGTCCAGTGTATCTAACTAATCTGTTCTTAAAGGGTATGATAGATTGCTACATTAGAAAATGGCAGCAAGTCCTGCGAAAGAATAGAGTATTGCTTTGCTAAACAGGATACCATTTACAAATTTGATTAACTAAGTGATATTCATATGCTTCCAGAGAATGAATTGTAATTGATAGTGAGGAATATCACTGAATCAAGACACAAACCACATCAGATACACTTTCCATTATCAAATAAACATTCTAGAGTTAGCCTGACTTAGTCCAATTCATGATACAGTTGACCTGATCTTTTTTACTTCCATGCTTTTGAGTTTTTTTTCCACAAACACGTATTTCATAACTCACTGACTCATAGGTTACAGTTATGCTGTTTCTTCAATATAACTTACTGTCCTTGACTTCACTGATGTATTAAAATCCTAGTTCCTGAAGCATGAGGAAATCTGCTCCTGCACATATGCCAGTTCTTTCCACACTGTGGAATGGGAAGGGAGTGTGTGAAACCTCTTGGAGGTTTGCTTTTGCAGCAACTCTGATCATTTCCATTTCCAAACACTCGGTATCATTTGCCATTCTATGCTGAGCTGATATCAACATGCATCAGTTAGGTTCCTTGTCCTTATTCTCCTTTAATTTCTGAATGCCCAAATCATATATCAATTAAATATCATGTTTGTTGCAAAGAGAGCTCACTCCCATTGTATTAGATTTTTCTTTGCTCTCTCCTATTTTCTTTTGCAATGTTTACCTGTCTCGGCTTTTTAAATTTTAAGCTAATGCTATTTGACTTCCAAAATTTAACTTTGGTAATCATACAGTTCCTGCTGCCCCCCCCCCCCCCCCCCCCCCCCCCCATCCTGTAGGCTCTGGTTTTTACCTTAACATTCTCTTTGAGTTGGTTATTCACTATGCCTTCCCCAAGAACATAGGGCTGAAACTGCTCCAAGTTCTCATCTCTGACTGCAAATACAAATTCCTAACAGATTTTCCAATACTATTTCACATTTGAGTAATTTCTCTAAGTATCTTTGATCAGCTTTTCTGAAACACCATCTATGCTTTCATTACCCAAATAATTAACAATATTCACTTCCCAGTTCTTCATTGAATCAGATAATGTGGGTATCAAACCTGGTAATCTCAGACAACATTAATAGCATGTGTTCTTGAACCGTAACTATGATTTTTATTTCCCTTTCAAAATGTGATTTTTAGCTATCAGACAGAGACTAAATATTCCAAGTGCTAGCTAACCCAGTATTTCAGCTTGCCCATGCAGTAGTCACTAAACCACAGTTCTAAAAAAAGTACTAAAGAAGTACTGAAGTACTAAATAAGGGTATGAAACACAGAGTTCACAGAGGAAAGAAAACAGATCTTTACATTGCAAAGATTTAAGTTATCAGTAAATAACAAATCTAAAAGTCCCACCAGGACTGTCTTGTTTCTTAAGGGTGTATTACAACAACACACATGATTATTCTGAGTAAGTGTGCTACACAATTAAGGGAAAATATTTTACTAAAGATGTGCAGAGGCAAAAAGTTTAGACCTTTATTTCCAAATATACAAGCATATTTCAGCTGAAGAATTTGTTCTTGATTTTTTAATCTGTTCCTTTTAATGGAACAGATATTTTATTTTATTAACAATTTCTTCTGTCTCATGGTGTGTACAATGCATGTTTGACAAGTGCTGGAAAGTCCTAACTTTGCTTGTGCATCAGGTTCTAATCACATTTTACATTGTTTTAACTAGTAGAATGAGAATTTTACAACTTAAATAGTAGACTTCATACTTTTCCCCTCAAACTTGTCAAGTTTCTTGTGTCATGTAAGACCCACAAGTTGCCCATACAACACCCATTGAATGGTCTGGTCTGGTCCCTCAGTTACCACAATGCTTGCTGAGGCAATCACACCATGTTTCAGCTGGATTTATCATCTGACACAATTCAAACTGCTCTATCACAGCATCCTTTTTACCTCCAAGGTACATATAAAATTAGGGTTTCCAAAACTGCTTGAGGGAAAAAATTCTAAGCCACATCATACCATTGTGAAACCCCCCATCAGAATACTTGGAGCATTTCTACAACAGGATTCAAATGGATATAGGCCTGAATATTCCACTGAGACATTGCATGGCCATCTATTTCTGATAAGGAGTCACAGTTTTGCAGTATTCTTGTGCATTCAACTGATATTTTCTCTTCTAGGACAAGCAAGGGGCAAGAGGCTTTCTGTCATTTTTCTCAACAGTTTTTACATGATGCTTTCGTATTGGGAGAAGCTTTTCTTTTTAAAAAAAAGGTGTGCAAAGCAACTCTGAACAGTTTTTCAATTTCTTCTACCCACAGCATCTTCATCTCTTGCTCCTGATATCTCCTGTTTCTCAAAGACACTTTATTCCCAGTGTTCTTCCACTTCCAAAACAACAGTGAACACGGGAGAGAAGTCACAGATATAAACTCTCTCCCTTAACCTGTCCCTACTCCATCCACTCCTGATTCTCATTTCACATCTTACACAATCACTCAGCTGTGCTTTAGGGAACCCCCTAATTTCCTCAGAGGAAATCTGTCCTTTCTCCATTTCTTCCTCACATTTGGGTAAGAATATAGCTAGAACGATTTTTATGATAATTAACCACCAATTACTCTTAATTTCAGTGACGAGACTGAAATAAAACACACGTATGTATTTGTTCCATCTGAATGTTTTATAGTAAGTATATTTGCTATACAGATACTCAGATAAAAATCTGCACTTTCATTAAGAGAGGAACTTCACACTAAGTTGTATAAATGGAGTAAATAAGAAAAGAGTGTTATTTCCTCTGTAGAGTAAGAACTTGTTCCTTAATAATGCCGCTGCAGAAAATTATTGAGCAAAGAAATGTTTCTTACCAGGACTGAAACAGTCCTTCATTTATTTAAAGGAAAGAAAGGGATCAGAAGGCAACAAACTCTTCCAACTTCTGGTTAAGACCAGGAGGTTTCTTTGGTAATTACACGGTGGGCCCATAAAAAGTGTGGTACCTTCTACCAAGAGGCAAGCACAGCTCCATGTACAGAGTGCCCTTCAGTATCTATCCTATTCTGGCTGAAAGAAACAGACTTGCTCTTGCTCCCCTTCAAACCGTTCCATTAAATGCCACTGTAGGCACCTCTAATAATTGTTTAGCTATAACAGAGATGTAAGTTTAAATTTTAAATTTTGCATAAGTCATCAGAGCTAGACTATGCCCAGATTTTCTAGAATCTCTCTGTAAAATAGCTCCGACGAGCTACAAGAGCTAAAACTTTTCCCTAGGCCTTCACCTTGTCACATTTCAATTAGTGCAACATCTGTTTCTCCAGCCTTAATGTGTGAAACATGTTCCTTTGCACTCCTCCTGTATATTTTATTTTCAAAACCCACTACTCTATCTCTTCTTTCTGTGTTTATCGATTGACTCTCTCGTCTCTACTAGTGTATCAGCCATAAGCTATTTGACTTGTCTTGGTTATTGATTTTACCTCCCTCTCTGCTACCTGTTCACTTCTGAGAAGTAAACTTCCATCTCCGGTAAATCCAGGATATTGCTCTTTTTCAATTTTACAAATTTTATAAATTTTCAAATCAGCCTGGTCAGGCTTTTTGTCTATCCAATCATAAATTTGGAGAGTGTCTTTTTGTGAGGCTCATTATTCTTTTTACAAATATATCCCTAAAACTCTTTATAATGCCTAAACCAGTCGCAGCATAAATTGAACACCTTTTGTGCCAAGATGCTATCATAACATTAATACCCTCACATTGTTTCACTGAACGTTCCCTTCTCCCTATCCATTTAGTTCTCTTGCATAATATGTTGCTATTTAATTTTTTTTGGGGGGGGGTGTTCATATACCACATGTCTTTAGTTCTCTTTCCATGATCAGAGCACTAAGTCTTCATCAAACCATGTCAATGTTATATCCTGAATTTTTAAATATCCCTAGCCAGATTATATTTAAAATACAACTACTGATTCAGTTGCATTTCCTGCTCTAATTTTAATAAATCCATGTTTCTTAATTTTATGGGGAAAATAATTACTTACTGGTTCAAAACAGGTGTGTATGCCGTTTTATCTTCATCTATGATGGTGACCATCAGAGTAATAAGCTGTGCCCAGAAATCCAAATTCTTTGTTGTTGGTCCCTGGTCTTCTTTAGGAACTTCTTGTTTCTTACCCTGTTAAAACAACAGTGAATATATTTTATATTAGAAAAATTATAGAAAATATTATGGGATTTCCACCTAAAGATTAGTACTTGGTTGGAAAGAGTGATGTATTAAGACTCTTCAGAAATTTTGGACAAGGACTGTCTATCCAACTGAGACTGTGTGACAGACTATACCTGGCTGTGGACATCTATCAAAAGACATACACAGAGAAAAGACAGCCAGGTCAGCAAAGATCATCAATAGAGACTTGGTTTTTAGTGCATGTCCACACTTTAATGAAATATATTCTTAAATTCTTGGTTGTGCTGAAACAGAGTGCAGGTAAAATTGTCTGCTAAGGCAGAACTTTAATATCCTACACAATAAATACTGAACAAATCAATGATAAGGAACATTTCTTTCTTTGTTTTGGATTATACATTGAAGTTTTCAAGCCCAACAACTGCTATGCTGTTCTCTCTAAATGAAGCAGCAGTTAAATTTCCCTTTACTTTTTAACAGCCAAAATAACTAAGACTATTGCCCAAACTATTCTGCATAGAGATTTTTCCGGAGACTCATAGATTGACTGGCAAAAATCACAAACTGTGCAATTAAGAGAGGCAGAGGAAAACACATTAAGTATGAGGGGAAAAAGAATAATCCCTGGACACATAAAAACACTAGGAAAAGGTACACAGGAATATTCAAAAGAGAGGCTTGCCAAGGTGGCACCTTGCCAAGGATTTTAAAGCTATGTGCAAAACCAATCTGTTATTTGATTCAGTTTTTTATCCAGGGAAATGGAATTCTTCTATACTGCTTGTAAGTGAAGAGGACTGCAACCAGTTTTACATCCAAAGCAGAGAACCTGAGATGCCCCGTTACATTTTTGTAATAATCACGAGGGAGGACAGGACACACTGATATATCCGATGGATTGCCAATGTGACTCTCTAGTCATTAATTAAAAGTTGGTAAGTAAAGTAGTGGGTTTTATTCCTCTTGACTAAAAGCCTGCTTTCTGAACCTTTTTATATAGCTGTAAATATGTATTAATATTCACCACTTACAAACATTTATTAAGAATTTTATACTTTTTAATGTCACTAAAATGTGCATTTACAGCTAGGTTTTGTCTCTACAGTTTTGATTTATGAATTCTTAGTCTACAGGTTCCTAGACAAAATTATTTTTCAGTTCTTCACTTGACAGAAGGATCAGATTCCTTATCAATGTCCAATAAATAACTTCACAGCAGAGAACCAACTATGCTAAGAAATATTTTCATCTCTTTGTGAATGCACACATACATACACACATAATTTCTGCCGCACAGAAGTATGTCTATGCGTGCTAGGTCTACACAGCTGTCAGAAAGGGGTCTTTTCACTCAACTAGCAAGCCAGAAAATAACCATGCCTATTATTCCGCAAGTTTAAACATATGCTCCCTGTACTTCCTATTTGTAGTCCAAACATGACCACTCCAATGGACCCCGCGTCTCTTTGAATAGATACGACACTATACTAGTGTCATAGTGAATTAATGTTATCTTAACCTCAATTAACTTGTATCTATTAACAGCATTTAGAATGGCAGAAAGGGAATTTCAACAACACAATTGAAACTGTTTTTGTGGTCACTGTGGAATATTTTAGAAGAGCATCATTAATCACACTGCTGATCTACAAATGCTACAGTTTCAGTGTCTAAAGCAACTGAAATAAAGGTGGGGCTCAGAAGCAGTTACAGTGGACGGTGTGACGAGTATCACCACCAATTAACAACCACACATGCAAACAAGAGTGCTTTTCAAAACAAAAATTAATATTGGAATATTAATGTCACTCATGAGGGCCTTCCCTGGTGTACATTATACTTCTATTAAAAGACCTTGTTTCCATGTCAAAGATTTATTTGTAATATAGCTTTTTTTTTTTTCTCAGAAGCTAGTGCATGTTTAAACTAAACCAACAGAAAGGCAGTTGTAGAAGACCAAGCCAGTTCACATTTAGTCTAGCGTCTTATCCAAGAACTACGTTTCACAGAAAAAACCTGCAACGGCATGTATCTGAGATAGCTTTTACAAATTGTGAATGTGAATCACAGAATGTAAAATTCTGTTCTTTAATATAGATAGCAAAAGGTGATTAATTTACAAAGTAATAGTTGCACAAGGAGGTGCTTTCTACAAAAATTATCTGGCACAGAAATATTTTAAAAATCAAGATAATCTTCTCAAACTAGCCAGAGAAAGTATTTTTTAAATAGTCTCACACAAACAGATGTAGTTGATACTCTGAAAGTGTACATTCCGCCCACACCCAGCTGTAATTTCCATTCTTTATCCTAAAATCTAACTAACGGCTTAGAAATGCTCAGAATCACTGAAGTTGTTTCCACATTAATTGTTATTATTGTTGGCTTTATTACTTGCTTTATGTGGTTTCTGGCAACAGATGCCTTCACAGAAGCATCATAATGAGGTAAAACAATGTTGGAAGATTGATTACATGGATTATTTGCAAACTTCCAAAACTGACAGAAGAAAGTTCCATCTTGTAATAAAAATCATCCTGAAACAGAGCTATTTTCATATTCTACAAATTTCAGTGATACAATTTGTTTGGTTTGAAAACATTTCGATTAGCGTAACTGAGAGGCATAGTAAACCGCATTACAGTGTAGAAAAAATGAGCGGGAGGACAGCATCATAAAATTATACTTATATTTTAACATATTCTTAATGCAATGAAGCACCCTTCTAGAGGCACTGAAGTTAATTTCGATACTGTTTTGCTGAAGTCTGCTTTGGTGATGTGGGTTCACCATTAGTCTCTTGCAACCAGTCAGTGAGAATGCCCTCTTATTACATAAAAAAAACCAGTTAAGCTTTTCCTGCGCTGTATTCTCAAAAGACATTCATCTGTTCTAGTTTTGTAGCTGTGATGATAATAGCTCATGTCTCAGTCTCGTGATTTGGTCCCATATCCAACCAGTTCTCAACAGCAGGTATTCTTACACGGTACAGTGTATTTAGTCTGTGCAGAAGCTGTGGAAAGGCCTTTAAAATGCCAGAATTAGGTTAGTTTGTACATAAGCAAAGTAGATGCTTACAACAATTTACACAAACAAACTTTCTCGAGTATAAACATGGTTAACTATATGGTCTATTAAGTGGAAAAAGCTTATCTTGATAATAGCAACTTTCTTTTTTCATGCAAGTGACATCCATTAGAAAGAAACTGCCAGTATCAAACGTGAACTAAACAGCCAATTTACCCAAGTACTGCCACATTGGCACAAATATGGTGACAAGATATATGAGCCACTGAATACTGCTTATCATTATAGAGGATCATACCAATACTGAGAGTTTAAAAAATTGTATCTGAAAAGGTCAAGAGGAACATAAATTCTCAATATATCAAGATGACAAAATCACTAGTTAACATCATGATTCATGACTTTTCAAAAAAAATATTTTCTGGAGTTGCCTATCTTAAATTTTTGGTGGATACATAATTCACTGAACAAGCTAAAATCGCAGATTGTGCTTGTAGTAACCAAGAGAGCTTTCAGGAAGCATTGATACAAATGAAAGTTTGCCAGTTAGAAGAATCGCCTTCTTTTTCACCAGCCTTTTCACTTAGGAAAGCCTGCTTAAAATATCCTGACCCTCTGTAACAAAACTTGGGGTGGTAATGCTGTCCACATGCACAGACCTGTGACATGCCATAAGAAGGTACTGTAGTACATCCTATACTTGAAAGCTCAATAATTAACCAGCTAAAGCCAGGATAGTGATATTCCTAAAAGGCATCTGCTGACAGATCAAACAAACAGTAATACCATATGATGGCTTACCATCAAGACAGGACAATATAGGTGTTATATGCTCACGTTAATTGATTTGGCTACCTCTTGTCTTTAGGATGACTCTAAAGTTGTAGCATACCATATATCCTTTACCATACAAAAATGTCTAGCAACAATATGAAAGTGGCAAACTTAAATAATGAAAAATTTCAGAAAAAACAGACTACACGAAACAGGCATGAGAAGGAAATGTGATTGGTTGGGTACTAACAAATATAGCTGTTTGCCTCATTCTGCTTTTAAAAAGGATACATTCTCATCCCGTTTCTCCAAGATGACACAGCTCATGATTGCCAGCATGGGAAATTTTTGATCATTATACTGAAGTTCACTGTTACCCATTTCCTATGACTTAGAAAAGTTTACAAAGCAATCTGCTGCAATTATAGACATGTAATTAGATCCAGATTAGGCTTGTATTGCTAAGGATCTTAGATTCCAAATGTTCCTTTAATTAAGATCTGTTTGTTTATATAAAATCTCTTTGGTTTTCATCTCAGCAATGCCCCTGCCTTATACAGAATCTATGTACAGTGAATGTACTCAATGGATGATAAATCTGCTCATCAGGCATTAGACTTTATGGTGCATGCTTAAATTGGGTGTCTTTTTATTAAATCTTTGTGACAGGGAATACTGTCTTTACTAATAGACAGTTCTAAGCAAAATCCTACAACAGTATATTAAAACTACTTAAAGTTATGTGAAAACTTATTTGGAACACATGAAATAGGGTAATATCAAACAGCAGTCAATGCCAGGAACAACACTGGCTTCAGCGGTGATCCCACATGTGTTGGAAGAGAAAATCTTGAAGAGCATCACAGGACTAATGCAAAATACAATTATTTCCTCACTTTCTATCAAGTGTCCCAAGCTGTTTTGAATAAAATTTCAGTCAGTTCCAGAGGAAAGAAGTTCCAATTATTTTATAGAGCTACAGTAAGTTAGATGTGCTTGCCTAAGGAAAGCTGTTTTAATTCACTTTTAGTCATTTAGGAATCCAGCCTACAGATAACCTAATGGATGTTTCTTCGTTTTTTGTAATATATTTTGTTACAGGATATTTAATTTTATTGAGAACATCATAATTTCATTGGAAAACTAGATAATTGCAAACACCGTATAAGTAAAGTAGCTTTAAAGAGAAGTCATATTATTCACTTTAGATTTACAAACAGGAAATCCTGAGGATTTTGTGGGTTTTTTTAAAGGCAAGATCCAGACTAGGTGATTTATAACTGTTTGTCTTTTGCCATAGAACACATCAAAATCAGAAAGAGGAAGAGCAAGTTTTCATATATTATGTATCAAAATAAATTCTTTTCTTACACTGAATCGTGTTTTTTCTCAATTCCATTTTACTATCGATTTCCTAGTCACCTGAGTTCAAGTACAAACAATGGATCATGTGGCACAGAGGCAGTGGCTGGAATTTTGATATTGTCTTAAAGAAAAAGAGAAAATGTTAAGGGATTTTCCCCTATATGTTCAAGAAAAAAAAAAGGCTAAACTTGACAAGCAAACATATTTTGCACTCTGGAAAACTGGCTGAGGGTGAAGAAAGCAATCTCAGCACAGTGTGAAGCAGAATTACAATCTACATCTGTATTACCCTGAGACAAATCTGTAAAGGCTGGTCTGTCTGAGGAACACAGGGCTTTCAACTTCTCTCATCATTGATTTTACCTGTTTGCATGACAAATGTCTGGTTTTATTTTGCTTCGTCTTTCATTTGTTATGTTCTGTGCAATCAATACATGACATCTGTATGGGTGTAACTTTGATAAATCCAATCCTATGATTTCAGAAACTAATCTGCACAAAGAGTACATCCAATGCAAGCCCCAAGCTAAGTTTCAGAATATGATATTTTCTATATAAATAATGAGAGAATGGAAGCTGAATGGAAACCAACACAGTAGCCCTGATTAGCGTGAGCCTACAGACTGCAATTTTATAGACCAGTCTTAGCTGAAGACGTATTACTTTTAATGGTACTTCTGTATTTGTAAACTGCTCAGTTAATACTATTCAATTTGGATGAGGTTAAGAATCATTAGGCAATACACAATATGCACTATAGATACATAGCACACACAGATAGACATTGACATGTATTACCCACACCTATTTTTATAATTTTATATATTTTTTTTTATACTTTCATGTAGGTAAAGAATGAAAATTTGGCTTTACAGCATTTACTTAGAAAGGCTAAACACAGAAACCATTTGCAGGCACTCAAAATACCTTCAAAACATGAGGGATTTCCCTGAAACAGTACCCCCTACACAGTCCTATTGTATAGTAACTCCTAAACTATTTTCATATTTGAAACAGAAACCATATTCCACGTATCCTTCTCCAGTACTAACTGAACTGAAATGGAATCCTTTTGGATAGATTCTAATTAAGATTCTTCACTCTTTTTCTTTGAGGAACGGGATGTGAAAGGAGCCGATCTAATTGCTCTGCCCACTCAGGACAGTGTAACATGCACGGCGACTCTGGAGTGGCAAGGCCAGTGCTACCCTGGTTTGGTTTGCACACACCCCCCGCCAAAAAAAAACCCAAAAAACAAAAAAAAAAAAAACAAACCCAAAAAGCACTGTGCTTATGCAGGGAACAAGTGGAGAAAGACCAAGGTGAGCCCCGCACTTACTGAAAGCTCTTTGCAGCAACCAGTGTAACCTACCTGCTGTCCTGAAATATCTACACTACAATATTTTTAAGAACGTGGAGGTCTAATTGTAATAATACCCTGCTCTCTGCAACATATCTAGATTAAAGGGCAACTGTGGAAAAGAATGGATTCACAATAACATCATGCATCTTTAAAAATTTATTTATTATATACTATACATCATATATTTTATATGATATATAGCATACAATAAATATTACAAATTGGATGGATAGAAATGTTGCTCTTTGCAAAACTATAAAAAACCGCATTTCATGTCTTAAGACAATCTATCAGCCACTGTAGGCCCCTTGCACTGTAACATGCACGCTTAACACTCCGAAGGTTATAACGCCAGAACAGTTTACAAAGGACCATGGCTCCAACATTATTGCTTACAAGGTTTTGAATTCAAATCTACTTGCTAAACAAAGAAGAAACAATGATGTTTTAGACCAGTCATGTACAGCTCCAGTAAGGTAAATCAATTTTCTGACCCAATGAGCAGAAGGGTAGTTCTCCCTAACACTGTCTCACAGGCTGTTTCCTAATGTAAGGACACAGCAGTCAAGATCACTGTATGTCCCACACGCTTTGTCTCCTGCATATCACACTGGGACTCTGCGCTTACCATTGCCACAGGAGAGACATCTTAAGGTTATGATAGATACTTCCATGAAAACATCAGTGCAATGATAAAGCAGCAAAGACAGCAAATCGGCTGTGAAGAATTATCAGAACAGAGCACGCAACAAAGAACAACCTTATTCTACTTTCTCTCTCCGTGGGTGATCGTATTTTGAACATTATGTGCAAATCTGGACCCTCCCCTTCTCCTCATCCTGAAAATAATATAGCAGAACTGGAAAATGCTCAGAAAAGGTCAGCAAGGTTTATGGAAGATACAGAATTATTTCCATTAAAGGAACAAATATATGAGCTAAAGTTTATATAGTTTATAAACTTTTCCTTGGCTAGAAGTTTATCAAGACATCTGCTTTGCTCACTATCAGAGACAGGATGATAAGCCAGATGAATCTTTCATCTCACGTAGCATGGCCAGTCTCATGCTCTTAATCTTTTGGCCACAATGTGATCAGAAATGAAAGATGAAACAGGGGAAGGATGGAAATGAAATGCAGTAGTGAGGACATTCAGAGGACATTCACTATTAGAATATTCTGTTTGGAAACAGAAGTCTATTTACAGCACGGATGAATACATGCATGATCACGTTAACCTAGATAGAAAGGAGGTTGAAGTACTTTGGCTTCAGCTCAAGTGTGTAATCAGGAGGCCACATGGTTTTGCATTCCTGAATTGATGCCTGTCCTGTGATTGCTGTACTACTAATTACCCCATAATCATCAACCTACAGGAAGTATGTCACAAACTCAGATGCAGAAATCTCTGTGTGTGGATTTCTCAGAATTGTCAGTGTTTCCATTTCACTCGATTCTAAGTCAATGTTTAGTGGCCATCACTCTGGAGCTGTATTATGGAAGGTCAGATTTCAATGTGCAATTGCTTTTGCCAGTATTCAGACACAAATTGGACTTGAAGCAACTGCACACAAATGGTGAATGATCAATAAATAAAGGAAACTGTTTGCAAAGAGCTATAAATCCGAACTACTTTTAAAAACATGTTTACAACTAAAGGGGCTGGATTGTGAATTAACTGCAATCTCAAAAAATAAATATTGATTAGACTTTCATTGTTTATGAGAATCTTTATTTAAGCTTTGGGTAAAGTTCAGGGGTTTTTTGCTCATTGTTTTTAATTAATAACTAATCTTTACCAGCATTCAGATTTCAGCACTGAAAAGTCTTCAGTCTTCTTGAGATCTAACATTAACTGACAACAGTTCACTGCTATGCACCTAGGGTTAACATAAACAGTTGAAGAGTATAAGGCTTTGGATAGCAAACCAGTTTGTTTGTTCATCTCTTCTGATAACAACACTACCACCCTTCCTTACTTCAAGGTTGAAGCTCTACAGCTTTCCCTACTTTCCCTTTTACCAGCTCCGTGCTGCCACTGGATGATGAGCTATTCTCTTGACTTTCTACCTAGCGTACTCAAACAAGCTTCTAACAAGCAATTTTATCTGTAAGAATTGGTCTGTCTCTGATAGGGAAGTCTCAGCATGGGGTTTGGAATATCACAGCAAAAATGCATCTTTCTGCTGTTCTAAAGTACCTTATCAAAGGTTTTTCTATTACAGTGGCTGACATGCTGCCCATCAAAAACAATGCTACTGCATAAGGATAGGTCTCTAAGTACCCTCCGCATGCCAGATCTGAAGACATTAGAACCTTTTCAGTGCATCTACAGCAGTATGTGAATATAACAAAGAGCCTCACAACAAATATTACTTGGCACTGAAATTTGCATGCCTGAAAAATAGGACTCCCTGGTATAAACAGCTTTCACTACTGCACATACTTCATGATTCAATTCTTATAGTATTTGTATAAGAAATTAATAATCTACTAATCCTTTGTCATTTTTTATTAACGAAAAAGAAGTACATCCCAAATGGAAAAGTGACCAGGGACTCACAGATGGGTACTGCAAGACTGAGCCAGCTCTCAAAGTGTACGTCCATCCACATGCATCTACAGCATAATCTACAGCATCGTGTTAATACCGAAACTCTGATTCCCAAAAGCTAGGCTATCGTACATTACTGACCTGACCTACGGTGCTATATGTCTACGCAGAGATAAATTGCAAGGGAAGAGCACTGTGCTGCTACAGCTGTATAACACCTGGTTCTAGAACTAGTTATTGTGTTGTTAGTTCCTGGTCTTCTGCACCATGCTTCACTGTGACAACACACAGAGCTAAGTATCAGACAGAAGGAAAAGGTCTCCAAAATCAGGTTTCAACACTATTCTGCTGAGCAGGTGTCAAATATAGAGTATCCCAGTGTTTTTCTCCAGTATACTGGTGGTATCAGTCATGAAAGGATTTGTAGTGATCAAGAGCTCTTCAGAGAACAGGAAGTTTGATTTGCATTTTATTGATTTCACTCAGTGGAGAAGACTGCAAAAAGAATTATTGAAGGGACTTCGGTCATTTTGAGTGTCAGCCAAGTTTTCAAAATCTTTTTGTTGTCTTAAGAAAACAGAAACAGTGACGTATTTGTAAATTAAGTCAGAAGGTTATCAAAATGCTTCCTAAACTACTAGTTCAAGGCATTCTTTTTTTAATATAAAGCAGCTAGCTCCCAATTCAGATCAGTGTTAATTAAAAAGAGAAAATACTGCATCTGCTGCATAAGGAATCAGGTAATTCCTCATCAGAGTGCTTTGTCTCAAATAATGAGGACATTGTCAGTATATGTGTCAGTAAGACCGTCAAGTAAAACACATGTTTTATCATCTGTAGTACTCATTTGCTTTATGTCATCAGCTGTTCTTTGTATTCTGGTACGAGACTGTTGTATGACGTTTTGCATACTGTTAACATTTACCATGCTTCACTCCAGGAAATATTGCTGTTCCCCAGGGGTGATACAGTGCTGCAAGGTATTTGCTTTGTAACAGTGGTTGTCTCTCTGGCATGAAGGTAGCGAGTAATAAAGAGGCAGTGGGAATTGCTGAGCCTATTTTATGGTTCACTTCTTACTCTTCTTAACAGTGATAAATTTTCCAAAACTACAACTTAAGCACCCTCAATTTCATCATTTATTGTTCTATTTTCACCCCAAAATCAGACAATTACACACATTCAGACATTAAATATTTTCTAGAAATACTGTGGCAGGCATCTTTAACAATTTTAGGTTGAAGACAAAAAGCAAATGCAAAAGGTTACATACAGAGATAGTACATACTAATGTGCAGGAACCTACTACTGCTGGCCAGGTTGAAATACTACTCCTTAAGTAGACTGTCTACGTTCCACTTTTTCATAATATCATCCACAATATGATTCAGGCAAGAAATGAACCATGGTAAACCCCTGAACCTGCAGTGGGCCTTGGCAGGAGAACAGCTGCCAGTCTTTCCCCTGAGTAAGAGCAGGTGGTGACCTACATATGAACCATTTCTTCTTGCTTTGGGGTTGATTGACTCCAGTTCTCACTACTCACAGCTCAAATCTCAGTTGTGCAGCTAAAACATGAACCTCCTGTGCTATAGGTTCCACCAAGCTGTATACCTAGCTGTTCCTAAAATTAAATGCATACGTAGATACATTGGTAGCAAAATATAAGAGGATAATGCAGAAGGCACTTTTCTTGTACAGTTCTAGAGCTGATGCAAAATTTAGGTAGCAATTTCAATTATTTTACTCATATCTATTAAAGCTATATCAGTTTGATTGTATTTCTTAGAATTGCATCTCACTTGCTGTGAAACGAAGTTTTGCTATCTGTTATTAAGATATGTGATTGTCATTTGATTACTGTTAGTGATGAGTTATTTTGAATGTGGACTAGCTATCTTAAATTTAAATTTTGCTTATTGCACATTTTCACTAAAATGTCTTGTACTTGCTAGTGATCGTAACTCCATAGACACTTGCCTGCTTCAAGTTTCTGCATACAAACTCACCTGCTGGAAATCTTGCTGAAAGAGAATAGAAAAGGCATACGAATACAGTGAAATGCAGTTAATTAACTTTTCCAGCTGAGTGAATATTTGTGGATTTTTTTATTTTTTTCAGGCCTTCGCATTACTCTATCATTAATTAAGTAGAGTTGTGTAAGAGAAAATTAATGCAATGACATTGCCCCCCCAAAAAATAAACTGGAGAGAGACATCACTTTAAACTTGTTTTACGTTCTCTACCAATTAGAAAGGCTACAATATCACTGCATTATATAATAGTTGGGTTAAAATAGATGTGTTAAACTATAAATTAAAAATAGATGGGTTAAACTATGACTTCACAGAAAACAGTGAAAATTTTAAAATACAGATAAACATTTGCATGCGTCACAATGCTTTGTAGAAGTAAGATGACTTCACTTTTAACTGTTTACTAAAACAGCTAGCATCTGCCGATAAACTCTGCAGACTTATGCGATTGTCTAGCAACAGCTCATAATATATTTAAAAGACAAGATCAAATTGCTGCAGAGTAACTGCTAGCAGGAAAACAGAACACTTCATAAGGCAAATATGTGCGATGTTTGAAGCTGCTGCTAATTTATACTGCTTCTCCATTTACAGCATCATCTGTTGGAGAATAAACATACACAAGCACTCAGAGTGTGGAGTGTCTATGGGTGCTGGTGAGAAACTCTTATGTTCAAAGCTTGGCAGCTAGAGATAAGTTTTCTGATGTGACAGGAATCCAACATTAGAAAATAAATTCTTACTTCCAAAAACTTGAATGTATAGCATGTACTGCCTCTCCTGAAATACAGGAATTAGTATTTTGGATTCCAGTGAAATGTGCTTTCAGATAAAATTTGAGGTCTTTTATCATGTAATATGACTGTTCTCATCTATTATATACTACACAGCAATTGTGTATTTGCCAGAAAAACTTAATTCACCCTTTTCAAGGCTGGAATAGTCATTGAAATACCATTTTTCAGTGTACCACCCAGAAGGCAGAAGTAAGGAACAACAGGTAATGTAATAAAGCAGTGATGCTCATTTTAGACAGTTGTATAATTTTGCAGATACAGATTTCTTAATTTTCATATTACTTACAGAATAAACTCTGGCCATATTGTAGGAAAAAAAAAATCAAAAGCATTATCCAGGCTTTTGCATGGCATTTGGAATATAACAAATGCTATAATTATTTTGCATTGATAGTTCAGCCCGACAGACTAATTTTAAGAAATGTTATAGAATTTTCCTTTACTTCCTTGAAGCAATTACTAAAGGTTGGATCCAAGTATGCACCACAGGTGTTAAAATATAAGGCTGGAATGGCAATATATAATTTTCAAAAAATTGTAATGCTTCTTTTCTAGAGCTACTGAAGTGAAATAATACATTTTTAAAATTTATTTTCCAATTACAGATCTTAAATGAACAGTAATCAATCTAATGTCATATTCCCTAAAGCCCCTGGACAATTTTACAGTTAGGTCCAATATTATGACCAAGTTGTGAATTAACATGTTCATTTTGAAACTCATTTTGTTAAACATTTTAGAGTTCATAGCCATCTGTAGGTTTATTTATGATATATTGCTCCTTCTAACATAAATGAAATTAAAATAACCTGAGTGCTTTAATATGAAGGAACACTGGAATGCTTTGTGTTTACTTATGGTAAACTAACAATAATAAATGAGCAATAGCATGAAACAAGTTCATATTGGCCTTACCTGATCAACTAACTGGAAGTAGAGGTCATAGCAATTGTCAAAAATGTATTTGTAAGTTGAGTCCAGGCAAGCTCTTACACAGTCTTTCACCACAGTACTGGCTCGAGGTGGGCTCTGCAGTTCAAGGACCTAATAAAATATTTCATAAATGGTAGACTGTCAGAATTAGATTGAACGCAAAAAATCCAAGTGTTACAATGAATAAAGTTCTGTAATACAAGATGAAAAGTGTTTAAATATAGCAATGATAAAAATATTTAAAATTGTGTTGACTTAAGGTGATCTTAGTTTAAAGATGCATTAAAACCCATATTAATTTAAGCAAGTAGATCGCATCACTAAGTTTTATTTGAAAGAAAGTATTCGTATGATGATAGAAGCATATGTGTCCAAGGGTTTTCACCTCTAGTGGAAAACCTAAAGGTTTTTCTATTATTTAGGGAATAATTAAACCATATAATTTCCTCTGAATATCAGCCAAATAGCTCTTCACTTTTTAAAGCAATAGGTTCCACTTTTTATTACACTTTAGGATACATTAATTTGAACTTCAACTTAATGGATTATTTTAATTCTTATGTAGTGCCTAATGCAGTGAAATCACATGCTTTTGTGACAAACGCTGCTTTCTGTTTCTGTATTTTCATCCAGTAATATTGATGTGTACCATTCCGTTCTAAAAATATTTTAGAAGTTGACCACCTAGATATCAACATCTGGAGTAAGTAAGGAGAGCAGAGTTATAACTACCAGGAAAACACTATTCTATGACACGTGTTCCTAAGAAGTTCAACTGAGTTTACTTTATGTGACTTGACTTTAAACTAAATAAAAAAGTATTTTTTTTGTTTCCTTCAGGAGATGTAAAAATCATTGTTAAAAATGCAAAAGACAGTTGTTTATTTTTCAAAGATAATGGCTTTTACCACATTATTAATACAAAGGATGAATAAGATGACTTTACCTCAATGATGTTCAGTAAGCTGAGAGATCTAATTTAAAACTGAATCAGATGAATCAATTAAGAGCATTAACTAGAGTATGATTTTCCTGGAAAATAAAAGGCAACAGCTGCTTTTTTTTTTTTTTTTTTTTTTTTAAGCCATTGTGCAAATAAAGGACAATACCTTCATTCGAAAAAAAGTAATGCTGGTAAGCAGGTCCACAGTTGATTTTAGATCTTGGAGTCTTTCAGTATTACTGGCAGGAAAATTATCCTGGTGAATTAGGAAGAGAGGAATCAGGTAAAATTGGAGTTACAGGTAAGATCCTTGAACAGCTAAGAAAAAAAAAACAAACCGCTGGGAAAACAAAGATGCCGCTTGGAAGGATTAGAAATGTCCACCTGTTACCTGAAGCCTGCCTGTAAGGAAGTCAGTGATAAGCACCCCTTCAACATGAATAGGAACACCTCTGGATAATGCTCCTGTATTTGTAATAGGAATGATTTAAAATATTGTGATAATTCCAAAACATTAATGGAGTACAAAACACTACAAAAAGACTGGAAAATGTTGCTAATAAAAATAATTTATGGGTTCTCCATGGTACATAAACTACTTGGAGGCACAAATGCAGTAGTAAGCTTGATGAAGAAATCTATGAAACATTTGCTATGATTTCTAGATTAACAGGAAGACTGATGGGAAGCAGCGTTACGATCATGGCTTCATACTAACACAGCCAAATATTCTCATGCTCCTATATTATCTGGATAACATCCTTCAAAATTAAAAGATCCTAGGATGAACGTATCTGCTGCACAAAGGATATGGTCTTAAAAACTGAGTATGTGCAACTTCTACTACCTCTGATACCTTAAGGTTCTTTTACCTATTCCCTTTCTCCTTCAGATTTAGAAAGCAGACCAGATGAACACAGAAATCCTTGAGTTGGAGGCTGCCATTCCTAGAAGCTGAAAGGAGAGTCATAGCTGATGGAGCCCTATATGGCGTATGTATCGTCCATTCATGATCCAGTGGAATGGAAAAGGAGAGGGAGTTCAGAATGGTATGATAACTTGCAGGTACTCAGTCCATGCTTCTTTCCTGAAAGGCTGGGTTTGGAGCATACCTCGGTGGAAAGAGCTTCCATAAGGCAGAAATGAAACTGGAATTCCTACCATGTAGAAAAATTAGGAGTGAAGTCTCTTTCAAGATTCCTAGGATCTTAGCATGGAAGTTGCAGCAAAGATGTCAGTCTCTCAAAACAAATACAGCAGTAACTGTAATTTGCACCACGAGTCAGTGAAGGCAATTCCCAGATAAATTAACATAATCA
This sequence comes from Falco peregrinus, assembly GCF_023634155.1. NCBI lineage: Eukaryota > Metazoa > Chordata > Aves > Falconiformes > Falconidae > Falco > Falco peregrinus. The sequence goes on from NC_073721.1 coordinate 113,111,310, forward strand.
AGATATGGATTAATTTAACTGAAGTTGTTGAATTGTACTCTTTCTTGAATGTCTGGTCAACCTTTGAACCATTCTTAGCTTTTGCAATGAAAAGAATAACTTTTTTTAAATTGGAAAAATATTGTTGTTACACTGCTTAAATTCTGTAAACTTTTGTTCCAAAATTTGGGGTCTTACGTCAGCACTCAATATTTTCAGCTTCTATGCCAAAAAGGGATTAATCTCTACAACTTCTTTAAGCAGATAAATCCCACAGGGATATTCACAAGAAAAAACATTTAAGTTGTCCTCTAGATAGAATATGTTACACATACCCTGTATTTAGATAAATCAATCCTCAGAGAATTGTGCAACTGATCCAGCAGTTTTATGAACTTTTCCCTCTGTAAAAAAAAAACAACAACAATATGTTGCATAAGAATTTGCAGTTCCTGTAACTGGTGGGTTTTTAGAAATCTGCTTTCCATTCGTAACTAGGAAAATTGATTGTTTTCCATTGTTTCATATAGAAGTGCTTGTCTGAGATATCTGTGTTTCAAGGAAACATTCACTTTATTTTTCATTTCTATCCTATATTGTGATTTACCTGGTACACACTCAACACTGTGCAGCTGTGCAAAACATTAGTGAGGTAACATTGACTTTCCTATGCAGCATTTTACTTTCTTAACAAATGATGCATTGTTAAATAACTCAAAATATCTAGAAACTGAAAAGCATTTCCTGATGTCTCTGACCAAAAATGCAAACCCAGCATCAATTCAGCATAAAGTCCAAAGCATTAGGTTGTGTTAGCTAGGCTTGTTAAAGCAGATAAGCTTGTTAAATTTTTATATTTGCCTTGTAATTGCCTAAACTCTTAGAGAAAGCACTTCCCCCTTCCTTTAATGTGTAAAAAGTGATGCTCATTTACAGCAGAATTTGGTGTAAAAGTATGAATGAAAATTATGCTTCAGAAACAGTGCCTTTTGTAGGAATAAGCTAAGTAGTACTATGCAGTTAGTTTTCCCTTTCAAATGTGAAGATTAATTTGTTATCTTGACAGCTGAAGGTGCAGTGAAAGTATTTTGCTGTGAGACATGCAGATGAGTCATGCCATCCTCAAGTAATACTAATTAGAGTTTCCAATTAACAGTCTTCAAGTTTGAACATATTCCGTAGCCCACTGCACAGAACCGCAGTAATCCTTGCCAGCCTACATGAAAGCAGGAGGCTTGTGGAAGCAGCAAGGTCTGGAAGCTCTCAGTCTGCGTGATTGTATTCACACCACCCCTGAAATACGTGCCGCACTACTATGAAAACAGAGTTCTTTGTGCACTGTCTCTCATCACTGGAGCACTAACCTACACCAAAAGGCACTAATTTGGCACAGTTCCCTGAAGGGATCAATCAAAAGGGAACTTTTTTGTCATTCTATAAATCCGTTACTGAACTATTCAGCCAGTCAAATCCTTCCCAGCTGTAGCCTGAGGACTTGAATTTGAGATGTTCTTTTTGATGAATGATGTGCAGCTATCCACTAACAAATGCCCTTTTACCCAAGAGAGAAAAATAATCTAATATTTTGCCTATAAGTCAATTGTTTGAAAAAAGAGCTCCAAATCTCTATTAGTGATGCTTACTACTGTCTTTCCATCCATCTGTTGAACTCTGAATTGGATTGGAATTTGCGTCAAAGGTAAACTGGCATTAACATCAGAGAGAGGACTTAATCTCTGTCCAATCTGAGGATAAAGTAGTTCCGATCGTTAGAAAAGTGGAGAAAAAAAAGAACAGAAAATCCAGCAAAACATTCTAAATTTCAAAAGCTGGATCAAACTCAAAAGTCTAATAGACCTTGAACATTGAGAGTAGCCTTGTATCAACAGAGATGTAGAGTCATTCCATAATAAACCATTGATTAGCTTATAAAAGAAGTAGTTTATTAAATAAGAACATAGCAATATTGTGCTGCAATGGTAATACAATAATTAAATCATAAATATTCTGATAGTGCTTTTCATCTATAAAACTTTTTTACTTTATGGTAATGGAGCAATGTTAATATTCGTCTTTCAAAGCAAACCCCTAGCAGCAGGAGAGAAAGCTCCTGTTCAAGAACATGCTGTCTCCAAACTAAAGACCCAGCCCTGGGGACATTTATATGTGCGTACTTCCACCAGGTTTAACATTTAAAAGAAAAATAAATAAATTGGTATTTAGAGTAAATACTTAAAAAAAAAAATCCAAAACTGAATGGATGTGAAAACAATGACTTAATGGATTTTTAAAATTTTTTACAGACTCAATGACTTAGATTTGAAAATACATTAATATTTGTACTGCTTTAGGAGTATTTAGAACTAATGGTTGACTATTTACAGCTGTAAGCAGTAGCAGCAGATCCTAAGAACATTCAGGATTTAGCAATAATACAAAAAAAATCAATCTTTGGTATTATTACTACACAAAGTGGGTTTTATAGATACATGTTCTATCTCAAAGGTACTTGTGCATGCAATGCAAGCTAATATTTAGCTTCAACTATCTGAGGCCTTGTATTAAAAAATTACGCAGGAATGCTTTACTTAATATACTGCTACAAATCCAAATTTGTTTTAGCATCCAGTGCAAATTTTCTTTACAAAACTAAACATTTATACTTTTTTCCAGGCATGGACTGAATTACTTTACTGAGCACAGTCTGATAATTGTGTTTTTGACTTCTGATGGGAAGACAAACGCAAAACCAGAATTATGTCTTTCTTGTTTTACTACTCCAAATGTATAATTTCATAACGTTGTCTTGAAAATCCTGAAATTCATAATGTTTCTATTATTCTTAATACTGGAGAAGAGCATTATTACCTCTAACACTACTTCAAACAACTATAATTTTTATTTAATAAATTGTAATTATGTTTGATATTTTATTTTGTGTCAATAAATGATATTTTACAAAATATTATCAAGAGTTCATAGCTACTGTTAAATGAAAAAAAGCTTTAATATTGGCCATACAAATAACAGCCAAAAAAACCCCAACCAGGAATGAATGCATTTTTCAGCATTAAATTGTATTTATACCCTTATCTCTGACTGTATCACGTGTAATAGTAGTGATATGAAAGAAATCTCTTTGAATTATTGCTCTCAACTCCCCAATGAGTGTAGGTGAGCAGATTAGAATACAGAGTGAATGAATCTTATTTTTTATCATGTTCAAAGACTAGGAAGTCTACACTGTGAGATACTTGCCCACAGAATGAAAGTTAGCAACAACAAAAAAAGTGCTACCACATCCTGGTATTCCTCCTACAATCTCAAATACCTACATCCAGGTTTGGACAGTGCACCATTATTTCAGCAAAAATAAGAGTCCAGCATTATAGGCTGTTTTGAGAAGAAGAATAGTACTTATGGCTAAATCCATTAGGTTAATATGAGCTCACTGATGACACACCCTAAGAAAGCAACCGCAACTGATAGTCTAGCGCAGTTAGTTTGCAAGCCCCGCTGCAATAAAACCAAAAACGGATTGTTGAAGATTTTAGTACTATGAATGTGTGCCAGTAATTTCTACACTATATGCCTTACGTTTCACTATGTAAAGAACTGAACAGTATCTTCTCCAGCTTTTATAATGACTGATTTTAGAGACTCAGGGTAAAATTTTCAAAAGCTAACAGCAACTCTTATTCTTTAAAAGACCAACTTTTAAAAAATTTTGAATTTAAAAGTTAATATGGTATCATGTATTAGAAAAAAAGAATGAGGACTAGATATGCTATTAAAAAAGTCTACTTACCCCGAAGTTAGTAGCAGCAAACCGGTCTGAAGCAGATACATTCGTTGCTGCCGTAGTATGAGCATAGAAAGCATTTATATTGGCCAACAATGTACTCATAACTGCTGGAACACCAGGGCACATATATTTAGAAGACAGACAGGAAAAGTGCCTACAATTCAAACAGATTGACAGTTATTAAAAACGGCAAAGATTCTGCTCTTCCTCTCACCACAATTTCTTTTTGGCTCCAATGATGTAGCTTTCAAGCTACCTCATGGACAACTGCACAGAAATATTTGAGGAAAATCCAGACATACTTGATATAATTGCACACTGTTATTTTCTTGTTGCACACTGTTGCAGACTGATATTTTCACATTGAACACAAAAAGATGCACATTTGCTTCTCACTCTGTTAATCCTAAATACAAAACCATGGTTTAACAATTGCTGTTAAGCAAAACATTCATTATTGAACACAAACTTAAAATCAAACGTGAACTTACAATCATAAAAGGCTGCAAGAGATCTATGCTCTGGTGGAGGAGGATTTAACTGGTGCCAACAAAAAGACTCAAACCAGCATTTTAACGTGGCTTGTATTTTAGGCTACATTATTAACGAGTGGTGAGGCACCAAGCAACTGTGTTCACCTTCATTTGATTTAGGCCATATCTGAAACTGTTCCACTTTGATTCAGGCCAGTAAAATTTAGGTAATCAGTCTGTTAAACTGGAACCAGCCAAAACCAGAGCTGCAACGTAACAGCACTGTTTATCTGTTTAAAACAACAGAAGATGCCTGCTTATAACAAAGAGCTTACAACATAAAAAACATGAGATAAGATGGATAAAAGATCTAACCCATGAGAGCGAACAACATCATTGCGAAACATAAAACCTTAATTTCAAGATTTATAGTTAGGCAGGACTGGGAGGGAGATAATGGGGTAAAGAGTAATTGTATAGAGACATGAAAGAGACTGAGGGGGACTAAGCAAAGAAGATAGTGAAAATGAATATACAGTCAAAGAGAAGACGATGAAGAAACTCCAATAACTGGAGCTCTCTGCATGTTCGAAGGCCCTGATTTTGGCAGCATGCTTCTCTTTGCTGGAGTCTCTGGCTCCTCTTGACTGTTTCTCCTTGGGAGCATAAGGCAGAGCAGTGTGCTGGGCCTGAACCACCTGGGCCCTAGTACCCATCCAAGAGAAAAATTAACACAAGGTACAACTGAACTCCATCCTGCTGAGCTTAACCCACGAACCCTCAAATGGTGCCACTGCCCAGACAATGTCCCAGCAATGTCATTCAAGATTTTTTGTATCTTGTATTTGGATTCCTGTTCCTAAAGTTATAAAAAATGAGCTCTTTATACTTTCTTGCAAGCCTGCACACAAACTCTACCTACACCATGCTTTCTGATATCCTCCTACTGTCTCGGCAGTCCTCTCAATTCCTTCAATCCGAGACTTGCCTTGTGCTCTTGTCACTGACCCTGTTCATCATATTCCTGCTTTCAGATATTTTTTCCTAGGGTGCCCCATGCCACTGACTTTGTGTATTTGCTGATGCCTTTTTTATAACCCTTTGAGGTGATCTGCGGTTTCTTGACTGCCAAACAACTCATACTTCTGCTAGCCTATAGTTTTTAAAAGGGAAATTGGGAAAATGGAGTAAGCCAGTAGAAGACAGCAGGCAAAGTCTGTCTTGCTTCTGCTTTTCCAGTTCTCCTCTCACGGTGCACAGACTCTTACTACAGAAGCTCATCTATAGATTCAGAAATAGGGCTAAAACATTGCTCTGGGCTGTCAGTACCTCACATCACTCCAAGCCCTCTCCAAGTTTCATTTACTTTGCAAACGAGACATCTAAATTGTAATGTTTACTTCAGAAACCTGTGTCAGGTCACAGATATGTTAAAAAGGAAGAAAACTGCCAAACTCCCCAGTGTCCAGGCTCAGGAATCAGTCTTCATTAACATACCTGATACCTAGCTTATCTGATACCTGAATGGTTATCAGAAATGAACACCATAAAATTATTGGCCAAACTGCTCTCCTCAACAGCCATAGTCAATGAAACAGACTAGAGAACCTCTAAGACATTTGAAATAGAATCAGCTGCTCTCTGATTATCAAGCTACTTGCTTGATAGTAAACACATCCACCTACAGTTAGGTGATCACTATGGTCACCACAGGACAAAAGTTTCAGACTCATCCTAGGTGTAAAGTGTGTTTTAATTACCACTGAGTGCTCAAAACATGTGTGTGAACCATAAATTCAACTATTTCATTCTTTTTTTCTAAAAAAAAAAAAAAGTAGAAGAGATGTATAACAACTGACCCTGTAATTGAAAAGTAGTTGGCTGGAAAACTTCTAAAATTGTAATTTTCTAACTCTTTTGCATCTCACTCAAAATAAATCCTCTTATAATTTAAGTCGTAACTCCCAAGAAAAAAAACAAGTCCTTCATTATGCATGTGCAAATACCTAAAGAAAATCCCAGCACATATTCATATTTTACTACTTTTAAGTATCATCCAAAGTCTCTGAAGTATTAAGGACATAAGATTTCAACAGGAGTGGATACTAGGTATGAATCAAGCCCTTAATCCTACTCCAAAGCTAAACTGAGAAGCTGAATAATTGTTGGATTTTCTAGTTTACCTGACTGGGCAAGGAGACTGGAAGAGAAGGGATCCAATTGGGGACAGGAGGCAGGAGAGGCAGGCTCATATTAAAGAGATTCTAGGGCTACAATTCTCATGTATGGGGTATCTCTGTATTTGCAGCCCTTCCAGACCAAGCCAGGAGACCCACTTTTTGGGCTTTCTCTAGCATTAAACCAGGGGTCCTCAAACTAGGGCCCGCGGGCTGGATACAGCCCCCCAGGGTCCTCAATCTGGCCCCCAGTATTTACAGACCCCCACCCCACCCCGCCGGGGGTTGGGGGGGGAAACCAAGCAGCCGCAGATGACTGCCTGCCACTTCACCCACGTGCCAGCCCCCTGGTTAAAAAGTTTGAGGACCCCTGCATTAGAATCTCTTTAAAGTATTTTTGAGCTGGATTTATGTATCACATAGTCTTGCACCAATATATAGTGACACTTAAAATTTGTGTCATAGTAGACATGTTCAAAGTGCTTTGCAAATATGTCTCAGCATTCCTGTAAGATAGATCACTAAGCGCTACTACCTCTGTTTTACAAAATTAAGAGAAACTGCGCAAATCTACACAGCCAATCAATCACATGGGCCAGCACTTGAACTCAGCATTGCCAGCTATGTGGGTCACAGGGACAATACTACCAAACCTTTCATTCATTGCCAGCGTTTTTCAGAAGTGCTTTTAAATACTGCAAAGTGAACAAGTGTAACACAGCTATCTGCTCCTCAGGAAAATCTTTCATTGTATATCATGTTTATTATCAAGTAGAACAATTTCCTTTGTGTAAACTACAACAGTGATGTCAGGTGATTCTCACCAGTTTCAGGTAACCTGTAAAGTTAATAGAAATCTCACCTGGTCTATTCATCACATGCATTTTGAAAATGCAATTATCAGAACTGTCTTTTTAAAAACTGACACCAAAATAATTAAGATATACTTTTACCATTCACCTTTAATTTCCAAAAATCTTCTAGTGGACCTAAAGATCCTTAGCGCATGAAGAACCCCAAGCTGGAGTTAAGGCAGTAATAACCCCACTTGCCTTAGAGTCACACCTGTAACATGCCCTGCTGAAGGGAGGAGGCAGACAAAAGGGGCAGTCAGCAGCAGTCAGTGTGAGAAGCCATTGAGACTGTTATCAGCTGCCCACAGGAAACATGACAAACTGCAAAAATAGTTGGGGTCAGCATCTCAAGTTCAGCGAGTTGTCTTATGCAGGTTCTTCTAATGACTTCACATTGAGCTACTCAAGACCTGGACTGAGCTCTTGTCTTGAAAATAGACCCAAATTGTACCGAATTGTTGTAAGGAAAATTTAAACCTATTGATGTAGTGTATGTCCTTATTACAGTACTAAACTGTTCTACCTGTAATTTGGTTAGTGAAATTGATGATAAAACATCTGTGTCAAGTGACAGGTTATGTGAATTTTTGCTCCTCTCCTTCATTTAATTAAGATCTCTAAAATTCACAGGACCTATTAAGTTTATCACAGGCAATATGGGTCATGACTCAGAGTGCTGATAACCCATTTCCTTCTGCTTGCTAAAATAAAAGAAAGAGGAAACTTCCGTGTTTTTGTAGGCATCTGAAAACAGCAGCCAGTGGCAGGAGTTATTAACCATTCCTAATGGGCATATGATGTCACAGCAACCATTGCTATGTCTCATATATTTCAGAGTAATATGCATTGTTTAAGTTAGAGTCATGTGTCTAAAACTAGGCCTGCTTGCCTCAACTTTCTTACCATGCAACTTCCTGACCAACATGCAGTGCCTGTGATTCTTCCAGTTTTTCTGCTAGTGTGACTCGGCAAAGAAAGAAGGCTAATTAATGTGCTGTACTCAGAAAGCAAATACTATCAATGAAAATTACTTTAATGGGTGATTTGTGTGCTTTTTGCAATGCAGCCACATTAACTGAAGGCTAGCAGGAGAACAAGATGGCATAGTTAATGCCCATTAACCTGCTGGAGTGAGAACTATGTTGCTGATTTAGAAGCATTAGGTTCTACCTGTGGTGACACTCTTGCCAGTGAGAAGCGGAGATCTTAATAGAGCTTTTATTGCACTTGATTCCACTACGCAGTAAATCCAGGATGCTGACATCTTGTATAATGTCAGTGTCTAGCCAAATACTGTTTTGATTCGTGCTTTGCTTTTTGCCTTCTAAAGAGAAATAGACTATGTTGACAGATGAATGAGAGGAAGAAAATTTTTTTTTTGGTGGTGGAGGGGTGGCTTAATATATGTAGATAAACTTCCAATACGATTCCTTCCAGACATTGAATTTACAGCATAAATCACCATCCATCAATACAGTCATCAAAATAAAGGCCAGCTGGATCACTGAGCTGCTGTTCTGTTTTTGTTAGTCTGTTTTCTGTCATATCTATTTTCTTTCCTATTCTCTCACACGTGTGCTTTGACTTTTGGGACTATACACATACCATTTGTGTAGTTAACAGAGTCTATGTGGCTGCTGTTTATCACAAAAACCCCACCTCTTCTGACCCATATAAGAATTGCTGTAATTTTCTTTGATTCTTTTTCCAATTCAGACTCCACAAGGAGTGGAGGAATATAATAATTATAAGAAGAGTGGATTATGGAATCTATACAGTCAAGACTTTTCAAAAAGCTGCAGTTAGTGCAACACATGCAGTCTTTTTATTGTATTTTGGATTTGGGTCAATGGGTGATTTTATATTCACATGAATTCCATATCTGGTAACCTAACAGCATATTTCTGTGCTTAGGAACTGGGCAGTTAGAATCCATATCTTGAGAGTAAGACATCCCATCTAAGCAGGCATCCTTTAGGGAAGAACTGTCTCTATTTAGTTTCATAAAAATGTAGACATCTCCAATAACGGGTGCAATCACACTTGAATTCATTCTCTTTATAAGTTTAATGAAAAAGGTCTCACTGGGGACAATGACTCAAGCAGAAAAGTAACCATCTATATGATATCTTTTCAGTTGATACACACATTCCAGTAGATCTTTGATGGTGCACAGGTAATCTCCCTCTGATCTAGACTAACTCACACGTGGCATGTTTTAAATCACAGAAAATGCAGAAATTCTTTGCTGATGCTGGTTGAGAGAGGAAAAGAGCTTGAGCTTTATGTCTTCAGGACTTTTAGTCAGTCACCTATTGGACCGATTTTCCATGAAGCGGTCAGGCACTGAAACAATAAACTGATCGAAATTATTGTTTATCTTTGCTGAGCTGCCACAATTGTGGTTGATGAGTATACTTGGTGTATTTGGAAAAATCAAGGCTATCCTTTTGAAATATTATTTCTGTGCTCTAAAGGAATAAATATAAATAAATGTTAACGTGAGAGCCAGAAACAAATCACTGGGGTTTACTAGGATGGTCATAGATAAAAAAGCTGCCAGTATGAACCTGCAATGATAGACAAGTGGGGTTGTTTATTACCATAGCAGAACAGAATGCCAAATTATTCTAGGAAGTGGTACTGTAGGGAGGCTTAATCAGATTTACGTTGTGTTCAGAAATGCAGAATGGCATATGTTCCCACTCCAGCATATGCTGTCTACCCACATCTAAAAGGGTCAAAACTGCCTACCATTAAGTGGCAGTAAAACTTTATATAATAGGTAATTTAAAAACTGCAAACAAATATGAATTTAAAAAATTACATTCAGACAAAAAGAACACCTCATTAGCAACACCCTAAAATTCACTTCAGCCTGATACAGTGCATAAGAAGCACGTGGATACTCTCTGGGGTCTGGATCATGGGCTATCAAAGCACACTCAGTCTTGCATTTACAAATGCAAACATTTTAATTTACAATGTTATTATGAGAAATGCAACAGAAATACTCTGAAACGAGATTCTCAAGCATAAAATGCTTACATAATATTCCTTTGGGCCAAGTGATTAAATTCAAATTCTGTCTCTGTTGTATGGTAGAAAATTACTTTTACTTTACTAGAAGCACATCATAACCAAATGGAAATAGATTATTCTATTTTCCAAATCAAGAAGCTGCACATTTTCTCCCAGCCATTAATGTTGTTCCAGGAGAATAAGGTGATCTCATAAACGCAAATAAAACCAACAGATAATAGTCCAAAAGAAAATTCCCCATGGCAGAACTACTGTCTTCACTACTCTCGTCCCCAAAGTCTGCGTGCTCCAAGAGACATGTCTGCAGATTAATCAGGAAAACAATGCACCTGGATACGTATTCTTCTCCAAGTATTATTTGAGATTACACTGATTATTGATTTTACTCCTAACTTAAATAGGAAGTGGCCTACCCCTCAAATAGGGGTTGCTCATTGTTAACATGCAACATTTTAAAACATAAATGGACATGCGTAACAGGGCAACGAAATCTTAGCTTTTATTTCCTATGTAAATTACCTGTGACTACCAATACTGAAATAACTTTCTTATTACACCTGCCTTCAAATGCCTGGTTTGCAGCTGTTAACAGCAAGGAATTTTGGTAGAAAAGGTACAGAAGAAAGCAAGAACAAAAAGAGGGCAAACCAAAGTGGGTCACTCAATGTGAAATGGCTTGGTTAGAATTTTTGAGTAAGCATTCCTGAAAAATGTGTTGCAGTCCTTGCTCAGCTGCATCTTAGATGTGCAGACTAAATGCACTTCCTTTTCATGAATATCTGGTATATTATGTTCTGTAAGAATAAAGTATCTTTATATGACAATGTAACTTGTCCATTTCTAACACTGTTAAATAAAAAAATCTTTTAACACTCACATGTCAATTATATTGCTATTTTTGTAATGCTGACTTTGAATTTCTAAAATTAGTTTCAAACTTTCTCTGGAAAATTTCAGAGTACTGGCATTCATTAAGAGACGAAGGAAAAGAAACTTCAAAAGAACTTTTCAGTTGAGGTTGTCCATCAAAAATACAGGCATGTTGTATTGAGATAACCAACTACTGGGGTTATAGTTAAGAGGAAACACTGATGCTAAATCAGTCCTGCTTTATTTCCTAAGCAAAACAGTAGTAACAGCCCTCCCTTGGCATCAATAGCTCTTGAGAATTCATCTCATAAAAATGAATTCATTTTGATACATACAGCAGGAACAACCCTACCATTTCAGAGATTAACATTTTGGTAAAAATGGCATACCAAATCTAAATTATAATACTGAGATAGTTAATAAGTAACACCACTTAATCAAGATGTAAAGACATACATGGCTAAAGAGAAGTGAAACACAAACCCCCAAATATTCATGAAACTCAATGCATGAGTTCCTTCATAGGTAGTACAGATAGATATACAATACCACAAAGGAACCTAAGCTTAATTAATTATTTTGTGCAATATTGTTTAAGGTCCTTGGAGGAAGGGCATTAAAACCCTATAGATTTCAAATACATGCTCTACCTTTCTATTTTATAGATGTACAGTACAATAATTTACAATAAGCTATATAAACATGTCCATTGCAACAGCAGATGGTGTCGTCATATCCTGCAATAAAAATAAATCTTCACATGTTTACGTGCCCTTATATTTAAGATAGTTTTTTTAGTATGTACTGTAAAGAGATGGAGGAAACAAGATACATGTTCTGATTAAAAATTCCATATCAGCTTTCTAGAGGGAAAAAAGTCTGTATTTCTTCTTTAGAGGACACTGGGAGTCCTCTGCTTTCCTATGGCTGCAATAGAAGCAGAATACAGTCTTTTTTGCTGGCAGACATTTCAATGGAAAAATTAAGAATACATGAATGGAGCTTTTGTATCCCCAGGCCTCTATGCTCAGTGGTGTTGTGTTCTAAAGCGATCAGACAGCTACTTTAGTACAGATAATGTGGCAACAGGCTTTAATACCATCAAAAATGGTTTGCATGCATTATTTACGTATACTATGGAAGTTTACTATAGCCATTGCTGGTGTTCTGTGATGATTTCTGTACTCTTAGAAAGGCGTACAGAGTGAAACCCTGTTCTACCATTCTAATCCCATCTGAAACAGCAGAAGTCCTTCTGATCCTTGCCACATATCAGGATCATAAGTATTGAGAAATGCATTAGTGGTAATACTAGTAACAGCTTATAAATTACTTTAATCCTATTGCAGGTGAGAAGCACTTCAATGAGAACCAGATGGACAAAAACGATAAGAATTTTAGATCAGGAATGGGAGTGAAATGGAGAACAAAAGCATGAAGGCTTGAAACCCATCACTTCCCTCAAACACATTCTTGACAGTTGAGCAGAAAACCAAACATTATACTTACGTCATAGCTTGATAAATATCTTCAATTCCATAGCGCATTGCAAATTCATCCACAATTTCTTGTGCAGCATCATCAAAGTACACCTTCCAGGCTTCATCACCTCTCACTTCAGGGATTTTTACAACACCATTAGATTTAACTTCCGTCAAGTAATGGAACAGATTCTAAATGTAAGAAATATTTCAAATAGGAATTTGCAGCTTTTAAGTAGCAGTCTGAAAGGATATCCTATATAATAGGCATCAATATGTTCATTGTTGGCTGTTTGGGGTTTTTAGTGTCTTGGTTTTGTTTCTTTTAAATTTGCTGAAGAATGGCAGTAACTAGTCATCATTTGATACAACACCCCCCCCCACCCCCCCCCAAGACTCTAAACATGCTTTTTGTAACAGAACTCTGGTAGTGCAGGCTTGTGATTCAGCACATTGATCCATCTCCTTGATATAAGGTCACATCAGTTAACTGGCACAGAGAGACTACAACATAAAATTGTGCAGAAACTTTCTCTTCTCTATCATATGCCCTTGCTAATGAATGAAATTGTGATGTTTAAAATGCTCACTACATAGTCTTTCACCTTCAATTGGATCTGTGACCAATAAATTTAAAATTCATTATTTAAGAACTGTAAGTTACAGGAAACATATCAGAAATAGTGCATAAGCCTCTCAGGTAGTGAAAGGCACGCTATAAATTTTAGATTTAGCAATCTTAGGACCAAAGCTAGTATTTAATTTAATGTTAATGTCACAGAATAATTCTCAGATTACCTTGCTCCATATGTATCTAAAAAATGACCAACAGACTTTTATTTCCAAAAAAACCACCAAAATATTGAAAAAGTTTTGCTTTTGGTAAATAGACATAACTGTCACATGGATTACCTTAAAGCAACAACATTTTGCCATTTATGTCACAGGTTGCAACTTTACAATATCAGGTCAAAATCTGTGAGCACAAATGCCCTAATATATATTAGTGCTGAGCTTTCAGCCATGTACTAGTACCAGCCTTCAGAAAATACTTGTATTTTTTTAATAGAACTTCAATGCGCATCACTGTTTGAGGGAAGAGGAATCAAGTACAAGAAAATCTTTCAAAATACACATTGGTTTATCAGTGATGATTTTTTTTTTCGATATTGAAAAAAATAATCTAGACAACAGGAGAACAAAATTTTATATTGTGTGTACTTCTGCTTTTTCTCACTCTCTGCAAAATATGGATTAACGCAGCAGGAAAGAAGTCCTTTACAATTAATAGCTATGTTTCTATAATACGCAGAAATGGTTGTATCTTCCTGATGTTAGCAACAACGTATGGAGCACCAAAATACTAAACCAAAATACAGCACAGGGAGAACTTAGCTGACTCCCCCTCTTCTTATTCTGATTCCTGCTGGCAGGAATGATCTGTTGGCAATACATTGTTCTGCCTTTGACTCTGAGCCTGGTATGCCATCAGCAGTACAAGGTGGGATATCTAACATAAACTTGTCCTGCGGCGTAGATACTAACGTTCTGTAGCTTTTTTTCCTTAACTTTGCCAACATACCTCATGTAGACAGGTGTACTGCATGTGGTAGGGAGCAACTTTCTCCTCTCCTTTTATTTCAACGTTGATTTTCAATCTAATGGCACCAGAGACAGCTGATTTATCTGTTCGCTTTTCTGAAGAGAAGAAAAACAATATATTAGTAACTACCAAGAACACATATATATCATATGAGCTTGCATAAATCATTCTAACTTAATAATGTTTTTAAAGCCAGAAAGACCTGCTGTGAAAAACAAGAGATTTTTTTTTAATACCTCCACACATGGTTCAAGCCATTAAGCAGAATTCCAAACTATGAAGGAAAGAATCTTTCTTATTTTATTTGCCAAATTCAAACCAGGCTGCACAACATTTTATTTGACACTTTCCCCTTTTCAATAGAAATTATTTCTATTTTCGAGCTGGTAACTGTACTAGTTATTATTATTTTCATTACTGATATTTTCCCTTAGTTATGAGGACTTTAGCGACAACCTGAACCACTGTGTCTGAGTGTGGTGGGTTGATCCTGGCTGGACACTGGGTGCCTGCCAAAGCTGCTCCATCGCTCCCCTTCTCAGCCAGACAAGGGAGGGAAAATATAATGGAAGGCTCGTGGGTGGAGAAAAGTGCAGGGAGGGATCATTCAGCAGTTATCATCAATGGGCAAAACAGACTCAACTTGGGGAAAATTTAATTTATTACCAATCAAATCAGAGTAGGATAATGAGAGCTAAACCTAAATCTTAAATCTTAAAGAACATCTTCCCCCCACCCGCCCAGGTCTTCTTCCTGGGCTTATCTTTACTCGCAATTTCCTCTGCCTCCTCCCCTTCAGCGGTGCAGGGGGATGGGGAATGGGGGTTGGGGTCAGGTCAGCACATGTTTCTGCTGCTCCTTCCTCAGTGGGAGGACTCCTCACACTCCAGCTCACACCCTGCTCCAGCGTGGGGGGTCTGTCCCATGGGAGACAGCCCTCCAAGAACTTCTCTAACCTGATCCTTCCCACAGGCTGCGGTTCTTCATGTACTGCCCCAGTGTGGGTTCCTCCTGGTGGGTGCCATCCTTCAGGCACAGACTGCTCCAGCGTGGGTCCCCCAAGGGGTCACAAGCCCGGCCAGCAAACCTGCTCCAGCCTGGGCTACCCTCTCCACAGGGCCATAGGTCCTGCCAGGAGCTGCTCCAGCTTGTGCTTCCCATGGATGACAGCCTCTTTTGGGCATTCACCTGCTCTGGTGTGGGGTCCTCCACAGGCTTCAGGCGAATGCCTGCCCCACCGTTAATGTCCATGGTCTGCAGGGGACACCTTCCTCACCAGCCTCACCATGGTCTTCACCACAGGCTGCAGGGGAAGCTCTGCTCCGGTGCCTGCTGCACCTCCTCCCCTCCTTCTTCGCTGACCTTGGTGTCTGCAGTTGTTGCTCTCAGGTGTTCTGATCCCTCTCTTTGGCTACAGTTGCTGATCTTAAATATTTAATTAGAGAGACACTAGCACCATCCCTGATTTGTCTCGGTGTTTGCCAGCAGCAGGTCCATCTCGGAGCCGGCTGGCACTGTCTCTATTGGACACAGGGGAAGCTTCCAGCAGCTTCACACAGGAGCCACTCCTGTAGCCCCCTGGCTACCAAAACCACACAAATCCAATAAACTGAAACTCAAAATGTTCTTAGCAGAACTTGATCACAGAGCTAAGATGAATATCACAGAGGAAATTATACGAAGAACTGTGTTTATATGATCTCTACTGGTCTGTTTAGTTGCTGTTGCCCATTCTGGAGGTTACTGATGTTCTTTGGCTTCAATTTTCACTTCTCCAATCCACTCCAGCAGTATAGCTGAGTCAATAGATATTAGAATTTTTATGATTCTTTCACAAAGTGCTGTGATGCGAGTGGTGATGAACAGTACAATTAATAAGAATTGGCATTCCACAAATCCAAATGTTTTGAGTGTTTCACTCCTCTTTCCTCTCTATGATGTGAAGTACTGCGGTTATGTCAATGTTTATCAGAATAAAACATGCCAGTCTTTTTAGAATATTAGAATTATCATGAGCCATTTACCAATACTTCTCTTTAGATGCTGACTGAAAGGTTTTTATTCTAGATTCTTCCTTTTGCAGAGCACATAGATTTTCAATATTATTAAAATGCTTCCAATCAAATCAGTTCAACAAGCTTTGTTTTAAAAATCTGTTTCATAATAATTTATATCAGTTTAAGTCACTGAAATTTTTGAAGGAATAAAATTCAGGATTCATAATGACTCGATTTCCTTACCTTTTAAAAAAATCTCATTTATAAATAGGAAACAAAGCAAGGCTTTCTTTCAATTGTCAATGAGAACTCAAATGGTTCCCTGACAGATCTATAAATGCCACTGGGAAATGAAACTGGGAAAACAAGGACTGTTGGTTCGGAAACAAATGCTCTACAATTTCAGAAAGTTATGTCACATAATTCACCAGAAATTTTCAAAGAGCAGGCAACCTACATAAAAATGTTAATATCACTTTTTTGTTATCAAATATAGGAGACTAACTTTTAAAGAGCTACTCCACAGCATTTAGTGCACCCGAAGAGATTTTTAGAACTGAAGAACAGTTGCATGCTTAGATTTAGATAAAGGAAATATATTCAGAGACATGCTTTCATTGATTTATTTCCGGTTGAAAGAATGATACTTCTTAAGACCTGTCCAGACAAGCAAGTGCAGTCATTAAGCACAGCAGAGAGCATTTTGAGCTCCAGCAGGCTGTCTTCTGTTTATAGACACATTTGACATGTACAGAACATAAAACTCTAGCAAGCAAGTTTCATGAAGAACCACAGGTGTAACCACTGTGAAAAGCAAAGATGATTAGACCCAGAATGGTACATAATTTTTAAAAGTATATGATGAAATGAATAAGGACAACAAGCAAAATATTTGCTAGATGTAACTTTGTAGATGTATTTCCCACAGAATGCTACTGTGAATGAACTAGTCTGAAATATTGGGTTTTCTTACATATTCTTAATTTTTCATTAAAAAGAACTAATTTTCTTTGATATTGTGATTATTCTGCTTTCTGTAATTGTCATAACTCTGGATCAAACCCAAGAATGTATCTTTCATTTTTAAATCAACCTGTAATACAGAAGATTCTAAGGTATGTATTGGTACCAAAGGTATATATTTTGAAGTCCTAAATCTACAGATGCTGAGATTCCACCTAAATTTGTTTTTAAAAAATTAGTAAGACTCATACCTAAATTATACCATACATCCATTTCTCCACTCAGTGTTCTTACTTCAATGATTGTTTGCCCAAGGAAGTCATCTGATTCCTTTTTGAAATGTTGTTTCACTCTAGATTTAATGTCGTCATCTTCATCCCATACTCTCACTTTTATTCTATCTGTGGAATTATGGCATTCACTGTAAAAAATAATAATAAAATACAAAATGTGATACATAAGCTACATGCATTTGTACTGCTGTCTAATTCACTGTCCTTGATTTCCATATACCTGCTTAAATGCATAAAGTGACAGAATACAAACAACCTGCAACATTTAGTGGAATAAAAGGCGATAGCACACTGCCAGGGACAAAACTACAATTACTGTATATAAGAGAAAGTAAAGAGCATAACTTGACTGAATTATATATACAAATGGATTGTATTTAGGAATGTCTATTTAAGAATGTAATGAACTCCTCATTAAAATTATTAATTAATTTACAATGTGTATTTCTTGATACTATTATTTAACAAATATCTTAGAAAACATACTGTTAGATCAGGTTTATTCATTTAGGAATGCTATGTAGTACATACAGCAGACTGCAAAAATAGTAGCCTATAATGTTATAATAAAAAAGTGAGAAAATCTTAAAGAATATTTCCAGTATCTGGCAGGTTTTGAAAAAACCCCAGCAAGTATGCACAAACTTCACAGCACAAGACACATAATTAAAAAAACCCCAAAACCTAGGGAAATAAGTAACTGCTTTCTTTAGAAGATACATTACTTTTCTCCAAGACCTCCATGCTCTGGTAAGGAGGAGTAGGGACAGACTGCCATGTGCTAAAAAATTCCTTGCAAATTGAAGTGGCATACTAGCTTCTCATAAGCTGAGTGGATTTAAGAAACTACTGGATGTATGAGAGTGAGGTGGCTTCACTTGCAACCTGCAGAGCTCCTGGTGAATAAAAAATTATTACTTCCAGCCCATACTGCATGTATTTCCACAAAAATGGAAAATAAACTTTACTGCTGCTTATTCCTATAAGCCACACTGAAGACTGTTCACTGTTGGTCAGTGTTGGCTTTTGATGACTTCACTGAAATATCCCAACATTGACTGCAGAAATCCGTGGTAGTGAAAAACTTTCCAATGACTTTTTAACAGCCAGTACAGATCTGGTGGCAGTTATAAACCATGTCATACTCATGCATCTGTACTAACTGGATGGGGTTTATATCCATTCAGTAATACTAAAAAGTATTTTAGATCTTATGAATGTTTGTGTATCTTTAAATGTAGCTTTAAACTGTAGCAGCAAATTTTCATCTTCAGCAAGGTCTTCGTTTGACACTAGTTTAAGAGTTCTGACTTGAATTCTATTCCAAGCACTATCACTGCTCAGTCATCTGTCTCAGCGTTTCCAGCATTAAAAGAGTAATACTATAACTTATCTCCCAAATGGCACCCCTCAGGGGTGTTCTAAGAATTAATTAGTGGTGGTAATGGGCTTTGGAAGTATAAAGTGTTTTAAATGGTATTATTACTGTCAAGGCCAATCAGTCACTAAAAATGCCATGCACAGCTTTTAATCTGCCTCACTGTGACATCAGATACATTCAGTATCACAGAAATGCTTGTGCCTGTATTCCAAATTTTAACACTGCAGATATCGCCGATAATTAAAAACCACCTTGTTCTGTGATTAGCAAAACTAATTAAGCTTAATTTAATTTTATCTTATGATTGTCTTCCCTGACATCTAACAAACTGCAGTCACATACTGAATCTTCTCCCATAATTGGGATTTTCATAATTACTCCTTCATAACCCTGTCGATTATGGGGTGAGCTCATACTGAGGACACTACTAGGATCTCATCTCTGTCTGACCACCTATTTTGATAGAACATGATGGATGTAGTATTAGGCAATCTGTGAAATTTCTCTGACTGACCAAAAAATTCAAAAGCTATAGGCAAGGACATATAAAATATAGGAAGACACAGATGGATCAAATAAACCTCTTTGCCTTAAGAAACTAAACTAAACCCAGAAACCATTTAATTTTCCTGAAATGTAGTCCTGAATTATTGCTTAACATTGCTAAAGTCCTGAATTGCATTTAGCTGTGCACCCTGTAGAAATATTAAACAGGGGATTTGTAGAGTGGCTTAGGGAGATCCATCGCTGGTGAGGCCATCATTTATGTGACCCACATCACTATATATGTGCTATTAGTAGAAATCTTGTTCCTGCTTTTCTTCTCAGGGAGATGTTGCATATAAGAAGTCATTAAATGGTACTTCAGTACAAATACTGTACTTGTATTCTCCTGAGACAACATCAGTTTTCTTCTGATGTACACTTAGCTGATTAAGGAATATTTATTGAGATACTCAGGAAGACTGCACCTTTCCCTGATATCCTCATTTGTCTCTCCCACATCTTTTTATCCATTAACCTTAGGTTACTGAAACATGGTGAGACCTATCACAACCAATGGGTTTCCTCAAATGTTCATCTTTGTGTCTAAGCCTTTAGCACTGAGTCAGCTCTGCTACAGGTTTGTAATGTTCCTGTGCAAGACCCCCAAACTACCACAGATTTGTGACGCAAGAACAGAAGTGTGGATGAACACATATTTCTACTGGTGTACCCTGTGCCAGTGAGACTGCAGGAAGATTTACTATTAAAACCACAGAGCTGTCTCTGCATGATTCTACTTACCTGCCCAGCCTCTCCCAAAAAGCACTATATAATGAGGTGCACTTTCTGCTTTGGTCACCGATAACATCTGTGCAGAAGCTCTGTGGCTTTGCAAAAAGCATTGGGTGGAATTCCTGCTTCTGCTTAACCTGCCCCGGAAAATGAGCTCAGGGAATTCAAGGCAAAGACAACATAGGCTATTTTCATTGTTCCTCTTCTAGCCACTCTGCTTTATATGCTCAGTAAAAGTATTCACTAAAGTGTGATATAGGAAGGTGAAAGCGAAATGCTCTTTAGCATACACAGAATGAAGATACTGATGTGTTTGAAAACTGGAAAAGCTGCAGTATATTCAGAGATGTTAGACAGAAGAGATCGTTTTAATAATTTATCAGCAATCTGGTGATGCTACATTACTTCTGCTTTTACAGAATAATGCACAGACATGAAATAATCCTCACAGCATTCCTGCTTATTCTAATGGCTAGAGTAATAAAAAACTGTAATAACAAATTATCTTTACTATAGCAGCCCAATGTA
Organism: Falco peregrinus; assembly: GCF_023634155.1. NCBI lineage: Eukaryota > Metazoa > Chordata > Aves > Falconiformes > Falconidae > Falco > Falco peregrinus. The sequence continues at coordinate 113,132,034 of NC_073721.1, forward strand.
AATTTAACATTAGGTGCACTGCCATGGCCTTACTGTATACCTCCTCTAAGAGATCTTCACCCAGTGTTAAAATAACAACTAATTGATACTATGCTAATTTCAGTAAAGAAATAAATACAAATTAATAAAGAAGCTGGTAAGGAATGTATGGAGAATAATTACCCACTGCCAAAATTAAATACATTCATTATAACAGCATTCTTACCTTGGAGTCTTCAGTAAAAACTCTTACATCCACTAACAAATTTGCATACTCCAAATGTAAGTCTAGGTGGAGAGGTTTGTTTTTTTTTCCCTACTCTAAAAAAATGTTATTTCTATAATGAGAAGAAAATTATTTTTCCAATAAAATAAACTATTTTGGTGAAATTCTGTAAGCAATCAGCAGACAAATGAGGCTACATCTGAGATACAGAAAACAAACTTGACTGACGACTTGCCTTTGCAACACCTTTGCCTGCCCACTTCCAGTTTTGCACATTTTGTAGCTTACCTTTTTTTTCTAAATCAACTTTTAATCAATCATTTCACAAATGAGTAGTCTAAAAATCACACATACGCTACTTTCAATCAGACCTCCAAAGAAGAGGAGAAAAATCTTTCCTGTCAATAATAAGACAGACATCTCTTTAGAACTGGTCTTGCATTCCCTGAGCACTCAGCAAACCAGTTCAAGCGTAGACAGCTAGTGGTAGAGAACCTATGAAGAACTTGCACTCTAACAGGAAAATTTTTAAATGCCACAATGACCAGGTTCTTTCTAAAAAATATTCTCAAATGTGACAGAACCAAGAAATGTAAAAAAGGGAAGCATTACACTATTCTTACTCCAGTTTTACAGCTGGGATAATGATTCACAGACAGATTAAATCACTCTACAACCATCTTCCTTACTTCTTTCTCATAGTGCCCGTTCCTCCTTTTCAAAATGTATTTAGCTTTTTTTTTTCTCCTGAAGCATTAGCATACATTTTTATTCACAACAGTGGTGAAAAAAAAAACACCAGGAAAGTGTGAGATAAGTTTCTTCTACACTATAAACATTCGCTCTGCTCTCCAATAAGGATATCCAACATCCCAACAATATTTACCTATGCAAGTTTCCAGAAAGGTCAAATCCAGAGCCAACATGACTTGCCACATTTCCAGAGAAGTCACTCTGGTTGCTGATGGACAAACCTGAAGATCTTTTAATTTGTCTTTAACAGGCTACTTCAGCTGAAGACTGCCAGCCTGCCTATGTAAAAGCACTTTGTGAAGAATCGTTGTGGTCTACTGTAACTGAAGTACACAGCCTTTGGTTTTTGCTGTATTTTGTTTCCAATTTCTTTTTTTTGGTAGCTTCTATTTCTGTTTAGCCTGTTACAAAAGTACTTAAATTCTTTTTGGACGTATACTCTTAAGCCATTTAAAGAAAACATGCTATATACCACTTTGTGATACTAACCATAGATACACTCATATTGTTATTTCAGATGGATGTTGCTTTAGCTGTAGACCATTACATATACCTAAGATGTCTTCCACAAACTAAAGGAATAGATTTTGGAAGACAATAATTTGTACTTTTAAGTGCTATATTCATTCAGTGAGTCAACACTGATGTAATTGGAAAGCAGATAAAAATCAAGGTGCCGCTTGGCTGCATGAACTATCTATGAGAATAAGTAGCTCAAAACATAGCAGATTTAAAAAAAACCACAACCATAGCAAATAATGGATCATTGTGTTTTTTAAGCCACTTTACACACAAGCATAAGAAATACATTTTGTATAGCAGGTAATGCATGGAAAACAATTCAAGAGTTGAACCTTGCTAAAGTCTTAATTTTATTCTCTTATACTAAAATATCTTGGATGTCATACAGTCTAGACAGAGAATGGAAAGTGATAATAAGAGATTTTGTCCTAAAAGTATAAAGAAACCCCACAGTTCTGGAAGATAGTAGGAGAGTGAAGTGCAGGTATTACCCTCATGTTTATTATTATTGCCATTACTGCAAGCCAGAACCAGATACGCCCACGGCATTGCTATAAGTCGTCTGTCCATTGTTGTTAAGTGTTCAAGGTGCGTAGTGTCTCAGGAAATCTATCTGTTCTATACGTCAGTAGCCCCACTGCTGGCAAAGTTTTTCTGAAGTCTGATTTAAGCCTCTCTAAAAAGAATTTGTGTCTATTTCTTCTTGTTCTACTATAATAGTAAGCAAGGAAAAAAGATTGTTCCTTTTGTCTTCACAGGAGAAAGGATGTGTTTAAAGACATCCTTACTTTCACTACTTTTCTCTAGCCTGGACAGTCCCAATTCTTTTAACAGTGTGGTCATGGGCCATGCTTTCTGATATAGCAGAATGAGACTAATTATGCCTTTTTTTGCTTTAGTTTACTCTGTCATAACAAAAAGAGATGTATAAAATTAACCTAGATTGACAGCAGTTTGAAAAAAAAGACTCAGACCAAACACACTGTACTGTGAAACTGAAAAACATTATTGCTGAACAAACAATTTATCATTTGAATTGTTGTTTAACAGTGTTCTGCTCTGTTGTTTGGGGCTGAGGCTGTGAGATACAGTTATTTTAATTAGCAGGATGTCTCTCAGCGACTTTACTGCTTATTGAAGAATTCTTAGAATGGAAAAATCCAGTAAACTAATTTGTATTTTTCTACTACCCAACTGGTTTTGTGTAACATAATTCTCTTATATACTCTTGCTTATGAAACAATCCTTAAGCTGCTTCAATAATTCTTACAAGAATTTGGAGATGTGTGCTTGCTAGACAACACTGCCAGAAAAAGCAGATTTCCATATTTCAGCAATCAACCATTGAAAATAGTCAAGAAATGAATGACAGTGGAGAACAGTTTTATTATAGAGTATAGACCCAGAAGTCTGTACAAAGCTGAAAACTGTATCGCCAAAATCTCTCTTCCTTGTAACTAAAAAATAAAAATGCAGCCCCTCTTCCTGTATGAGATGCCACACCCAACCAGAAGAGGGAAGGTGACAGACAGCTTGTAAGACTCTTCCTTTGTTCTGGCATTGAAAAAACTCTCCTATCACTGATGTTTTATTGAAAAAATAAAACCTGCTCTGTTATCTCCTTTTTAATAACGCCAATAGAAAAGATCAAAGCCCTTACCACCTATATTACATTCATTAAGGAGCATCTGCTGGCCTATTTACTTCTCTATATTGTGTATAAAAAAATATACATTTCAAGGAAAGAAATATTCTTGCTCTGATAGTCTTGCTTTTCTACTGAGGTGCATGCAGCTGTATGTAACCTCTACTTTAGTTACGGTTTATGAGTTCCCATATTAAAATCTATGCCAATATCCCATGGTCATTTAGCAGAGTGTTACATTATGTTTTGTGAGAAATATTCACTCTCTGCTTACCATATAATTGTATCAGGTTTATGTGTGATTCTGCAAAGTAGAACACACTCTTACTCTATCTGCTATGAGAGAGCAAATGCACAGTGGGGAGCCAGTCTTTTTTCCAAGTCCTTGTTTTGGAACAGATGAGGAGATTTAAATGCATGTTTTGGTATTATGAGAAAATATACGATTACAAGACTTTGAGATACATTTTATTTCTGCAATTTATCATTTAGGAGTTATAATGATGATTAGCATTTGATTTTAAATAGGGCTATCAAATATCACCAGTAGAGCCTAATGAAAGTTCCTGAGTCAATGAGATAGTTATATCGATCTACTTTAGATTTAATCTTGTAGTTAAACATCTATAGTTTACTTAATACACTTTAGAAATTCTCATATACTTTTAATTGAAATCCAATGCATTCAATAATTCAGGGAGATAACTATTTTAGAAAGTACAAGTGCTATAAAAATGATTGAAAATGTATTCGGTTCAAAGCAGTTACTCAGGAGATTTACGCTATAGTAAGGTTTGGTGGTTGTGGGTTTTTTATGTTATTGCTAGAGCAGAAAATGATAGTAATACTTAATGCTGGGTGAAAAAAATATGTAGTATGTTCACGTTTCCAAGGATTTTATGATAGCTTTGCCCACATCTTTGAGAAAGTACATTTACAGCTTCATGCCAAATTTGCTGACCTGATCATGCACCTTTAACCCTATGCAACTCATGCAATTAAATGCTAGAGAGTAATTAATCTCCTACCTTTCGTTACTCACAGTCATTCAATGAGCTAGACACTTCAACTGTTACTGAAGTAACACAACATTTGAAAACATGATCTGTATAGTGGAAGCCTGTAAAAAGTTTCGGAGTGTTTTCTCTGAATTAACAATTCATCTTCAGTACTGGCATTTGAATCTGCGAAAGAAATGGGCTACACCGTTTAATATAGTTGGATTACCTAGTACCACTTCCAGACAAATAGAAGCGGCATATTTGGTCATACCTCCTTCAAACTCACTAGTAAAATTATAACCTGCTCACCAATAGGGTAGCAGATTTTAGTAAGAAAACCCAAACAAACAGAGAAAAGAAAATAGCTGTTGTGCTACATGCGGTGCTTAGGGATATGGTTTAGTGGTGGACTTGGCAGTCCTGGGTTAAGAGTTGGACTTGACGATCTTAAAGGTCTTTTCCAACCTAAATGATTCTATGATAACAAGGCAACTTCTCGTGTTATGACACTGCAGCTCCTTGAAGAAAAGAGACCGCTATTTCAAATGCCTGATCCCTAACAGAATATTTTTCCATGGCTAATGTAGGTAGGAATAATGACAACTGATGTCTTCCATACAGTAGGAAAGAAATGTAAGAAGAAACTAAACAATGTTATAGCCTGAAGACAGTTATTTTACTTGTGCTGAGTGCTTATTTTGAAACTGTCTGTTGCACAGGGATCCTGAGCTGTTGTTCTGCTGCTTTGTAAATTCAAGGTTGCCTAAAAAAAATGACACATCATTTTTATCATCACTGACACATGATTCCATCAAGTTGTATCAAATTAACATCTAATTTTGAATAGCACTATTAGGCATAAACATATTAGACTTCTATAACATAGTAATGAAATGTACCACTATCATAATACCACTATTATAATGTGTCAACAGCTTGCATATATTCTCAGTAAAAATGCATAAAAACCCTTTGTATTTTAGAAACACTGAAATTGTATATCCTTTTTTATTATTATAATTTCATATTTTTATAATTTACCAGGGGTTTCACACAGCTTCCATAGAATACATAAGAACTTTGTGTGATAATACTGTGGTAGATGATTTCAGGGTAGGCTGGAACTTTTCTGAACAATTTTAAAAGTCTGCCTAAATAAATAGTTCTCTTTCACTTAAAATTTTCCAAAGGAAGCCTAAGGTTTACATTAGCTTTTTGAAATCCCTGACTGGCTTTAACAATGGCAGTTAAGTGCACATCATGTACTGTGGCACATATAATCAAACTGAGCAAAGAATAAATGCTGAAATACTTTTGCTACACGTAGAGGAATAACAGCGAGCAAATTGATACTATTCTCAGTCAGGTATGTGTTGTATCCTAAGGCAGTATTTTCAGGGAAGGAACAGCACAGTACCTGTGAATTGGGATTTCCTGCACTGTAACATGTCTTTCCAAAAGAAGTTCTAGGAACTAAAACTGGCATGAAATCATATTCAAACCTTAGTCAATCCGGTACAGACTGAAACATCTACTTTGCAGTCCAGGTTGAACTCCTGTGATATGCTGACGCCAAACTTTACAGTATTCAGCTCAGAGGCTGTGGCCAAAGGAAGGAGAGAGGATTGTACCACACCCTCGTCACAGCAGACTTCCTGACAACACTCAGTCTTGGAAAGGAGAGGTATTACAAACAGCCCTGCCCAAAGACTGAAGCATACCAGTTACTTTCAGATACCTTACTTTCACCCGGGAGAGTTGCAATGTTGAATAAAAACACCTTTAACTTGCACGGTCAGTATCTGAGATGTAGGGAGGCATTTATAATGCAAACGTTTGGTATGTAAGGTCAAGGTCTGAAAACTGTTACTTAAGTTCCCTAAAAAATTAGAATAGACACCACCAGTAGATGCCCCAAAAGACATAATCATGAGCTGTATGACTGCTGTATGATAAAGTCACAATAAATTTATATGCTCTTTCCATTCAGAACTTGCTAATTTATTAATGCTATGAATATGCATAGTATAGCCAACAAATATTTTCAAATTAAAGTAATTATTTCACTTGGTAGCATTATTTTACCTAGACATAAATTAAAAACCCAAGAAACTACAGTATCTTCTATACTTACAAATAGAATTTTTCATCCCATACTGGATTCAGGTTTCCAAAAATAGTCTTTGTTCTCCGCTTGTTTTTGCCAACTTGCACAGTAACATACGGGTCACTTGAGCCAGTTTTGTCCTTAGCCTGTAAGCCCTGAGCACAAAGAACTGCAACAAAAGGAGGGAAATGTGCTTTAGCCCTCATAGCCTTTCATTGCCAAGAAATAAATGAGACAATGACAACAGCAACAGGAAACAAAGACCTCAAACTGAGGGCTCCTGAAACAAAGCTTTCTAGATGAATTTTCCCAACATCTGTTACCCTGGAGATAGACAAGGCTGGTCTAACTACCCTTCTGGACTTACAAAATTTGCAAATATAGTTTAAAAGAGTAATACATTTAAAGATTCACTACAGAATGCAAAGCAAATACTTTTCTTACCATGCATAATTCAGATACTCTTCTCAAACTTTGGTTTAATCAACATGGCAAGTAACACAATGCTGTTGTATAACTTGGCTTGAGTCTAATAATTCCCTAAAATTTCAGTTTTCCCCAAATAAATAAATAATGATTTAAAAAAATTCTCCAAAGATCCAAACTAAAGTTTCCAAAATAAAACCTCCAGTTTTCAAAAATCTGCACTGTAGATTATGTAACTAAACCTGAGGGATACGATTATGACTGGTTTTCCTCATGTGAGAGATGAACCACGAGGATTTTCAGAATAGTTCCTATTCTGTCACAGACAGGGTGACAGTTCAGATCAATTATCATTAACTGTTTATGTATCCATCAGTCTTTCTGACAGTTAATGTTGGTGCATAATTAAATTATATGTATTTTGTGGCAAATAAAATACACACAATTTGATTTTCCATCATAATTCACAAAACTGGAAATCTCAGGAAAAAGCAGAACCATCAAATAGCAGCCTACCAAACCCAGAGAGCTGCAGCTAAAACACCTGCCATGGCTCTTGGCATCAGCAGAGCTTGATCTTATTGTTTTGCACGTATTATTTAAATCCTCTCAAGTGATAACATTTAGTTAACATTTTCTTATGTCAATCATTTTGAATAATGAGTCTCCCTTAGTGCACTCAGAAAAATGATTACATAAAAATGGCACCTTCTTACTCAGCAGATCAGCTCCCAGTGTGGGTTCAGACATATCTGCTGACTTCAGTGAAAAAACCGTAAGGTTCTGTTACGTTTTTCACATTCCTCATTCCTGAAAAGACTAACTCTTAGGAAACTACTAGAGCATATTTTCTCTTCCCCATTCACTATAGATCCAAAGGAAAATTTTTAGAAGGCAAGGAAGTATTCCTCTCCTATGCGTGCAGGAGATTTAAGTGCCAGCTTAGAACATGTTTTCCAGAACTCCTAACTATAATGCTGGCCTGAACACAAGGCAGCCATGAGTATGCTTTAGAGGCCTGGTGACAGTCCCAACACTCAACAACTGTTCTTTTGAGTTTCATGCACTGTCCCACACAACCTTCAGAATGGCCTCCCTTTTTCCTAAACCATCTGACTCACAATCCCAGATTTTCCCTAGATTTCTTCTGGCACATATCTTCTCTTCTTCAGCTCCACGTACAGTTTACGCACTGACCCAAATGTGACTGGGCTTGAGTCTGGACTACAGAGCTATGTGTAGCTAACAACACACCTACAAACTCTCATGGAGTAATTAATTCATGGTCCACTTGACCAATGTTTTACTTCTTCCCCTCCTGAACGCCAGCTTTACATTTCATCATTGGAAAGCAATTCAATCTCTCAGTGACCCTTCCTTGATGCATAAAAAAGGTTGCCATGGAATCTAAAAGTACTATAGTAAAATATTTCGAGCATGTAGCCCAAATACATTTATCGTTTCCAAATTATATACACATACCAGTGTGCTAATACATTATGTACATTCAAAACCACACACAAAACCAGAAATTAGAAAAAATGTGAGATTAAGACAAAATAATATTTAATTTTTTAAAAAAAAATTAATGTCACAGAAAAGCTTTGGTTCTCACAAAAAGCATATTACTAATAGTAATATTTTTAGTGAAAGCAATGTGACTGAATATGCATCATTATTGTTGAAAATATTGATTTAACACTTTGTGATACAGTGATTTGAAGATCTGGGTGTAAGTCCAGTTTGCTTTTATACTCAGTTTTAATGGCTGCCATAGCTGAAAAAGATATGTCACAAGGACACGTAGATCCAAATGGAAGAACTGTATCACTGGCTGCACTTACTAAATCACTACACTCATTTTTAAATCACATCCACCAATTACACAAAAGTTTTTGTTGAAATTCAGCTGGTAAATTTCTGTCTTGCCTGATGTCAACCAGTTGTTCTTGCAAAGTAATGGGAAAGCGTTGCAGATTTATATTTTTAACAAATAGGTTCAAAACCCACTGGAACCTCTCATTTGGAAGATTTTTAAACAAGGTAGAAAATTCCATATCCAAGTTTTTTAAATCCACAGGTCAGAGTTTTTGTAGGTGACACACATCGGTTTTGGCAGCAAAATCACATATGGAAACATTTCCAAACACCCGTTTTCATAATGCCCTCACCATAGCATAAGTTTCTTTCAAAAAGCAGTTACTTTCTCACTCCTTGTTATAACGTCACCTTTACCTCGAAAGGACAGTTTAAACACGTTCACTTTTTCAAAAATATCTGCTAGGTAGCATACTACTGACAGCCAGCTGTCATTACAGAAAGACAGGGAATTGGAAACGCTTCTCTTTTTGTAAGAGGAAAATGTGTTTCTCATCTTTGAAAACCCTTTTACCATTTGCTGAGATAACCAGCAAACCTCTGTGCAGTGCAGAGGGGTTTTATTGTCACTCTCCCATCTCATCACTAAATACTGTAAGGACTTACTGTAAAGAAGAAAGACTTCACAGAAGCCATCAAGTTTGACTGCAGCAAATGCATTGAAACCTGGCTTAGGAAGTTTGGGGTAAGGGGTAAATGCAGAAAAACCTCTGATGTATTTATTTATTTATTTATTTATTAATGATGAGTAGAGCATGATGCCAGTCAGGGAAGGAATTTACAGTCTTCTATAACTTAGGACCCAACATACGCTAAGCTATTTATGTGGAAGTACGTATCTGTGAAACACCAGCAGGAAAGACTACTGCTGTTGCCTTTCCAACTTGTTAATATTTTGCTCCTCAGGAAGCCTGGGTTCTCTTTCCATCTTTCTCTAAGAGCCAACAATTAGCTTAGGTTTGCCTCTAACTTTCTTCACTTGGTGTGGGAAATTCTCCTCAGGGTATAGTTGGCAAACTGAAGGAAGTGTTCACTTGTACCTGTTTGGCACCTGTGAGGCCACACACGGATGAAATATTGCTTCTGCACTTTGAAGGTCCCCAGTAAAACAGACTGACAAACTGGAGAAAGTCAATAGAGAGTTGTCAATTTGGTTAGGAGGCTGGGGCACATAACATATGGAAAAAGGCTAAGGGTCTTGGTTTGCTTACCCTAGAGAAACGAAGACTAAGAGGAGATTAAGCTGCAGTCCTCAACTACCTAAAGAGTATGTGGCAGAGACAATGAGTTCCCAGACAAGCCCCTCTAGTTGAGGATGTCCCTGCTCCTTGCAGGAGGGTTGGACTAGATGACATTTAAAGGTCCCTTCCAATTCAAACTGTTCTATGATTCTATGAAGCTGGACTATTCTCAAACCACACAGTGAAATAAGATGTCACATCCGTAAGCTGAAGCAAGAGATATCACAGCTGGATATAAGGAAAATGGTTTTACAATGTGAGTGGTTAATAACTGAAAAAGCTTTTCCAGTAAGCAGGACAGATTTCCCAAAGAGAATGTGGATCTCCATCCCTGGAGAGTTTCAGATCCAGTCTGGACAAAGCCCTGAGCAAGCTAATCTAACTTTGAAGTTAACCCTGCTTTTAGCAATTGGTTTGAATATACTGTAGAAATCCCTTCTAGCATCACTTCCTGAATTATTCTATGATTCATTTATCAGGTCATAGTTCTGAAGAACTCAAGTGAGTATGATTTTTACTTCTAAAAGAGAAGAAACAAGCCATTCAGCAATACGTGAGTTTTGTATCAACACTAGTAAAGTGATGTTTACCCAGCAGATAGACAGTCTGAAAACATTTACACATTTATGGAGTAACTTGTTAGAATGATGCCATCCATCTAGTCAGGGTATCCTAGCCACTTGTTTCATAAACAAAAGAGTATTTTTTTACAGAGTGTCTGTGTTTGATCTTACAGAGGATATATGAAAAATATCTTGTAAAATAAGTTATGAAAATTACCATATGTACAGATGTGAAACACTGGGCACCAAGAACTGACTTAAACATATCTTTTATGCAAGTTCCTGTTAAGTAGTGAGAAAAATGCATGTGTTACTTAAGCATACACCACTTATTTAAAAAATATAGCTTTTGTTTCACTCATTTTTAGAAAAACTGACTAGTAAAATCTAAGAATAAGTTCCTAAAGTTAATCTCCTTATCCCACATAACAGGAATAATACAAATCCTGGAGAAAGGGTAAATATTTGATTTACTTTTAATATCAGAAAAGGGTTTATTATTTTTCATTACATTAGAACAAAATTGAGGCTAATTTAGATGTGAAATCTAATCAGTCCTTTAATGTTTCACATTACTGCCTTTCAATTCTTTGGTCTTTTAGCTTAATCTCTATTTGTCTCTAATCCAATATCACATAGTCAGGTTGACCTCTGTAGTCAGCTGAGCTTTTATTTAGATTTTCTGTGCTGAGGTTTTAATTCAAAAGCTGAAATGTCAGTCAGATGGCCTGGAAATCTTCATGAGCAACCAGGCTAATGCGGTTGTAAGCAATCTTGAGTATGTTCTGGGTGCGCAGGTTTCCCTGGCTCAGCATCACTAAACTGAAAGAATGGATGATGAGTTTTAAACTAATGGGGTCTGGAATTGCAAGCTGCAATGCTCTTAGCATCACAGCCATTGAAAACCCATAAATGCAGTCGTGGACTTTAACTCTTGCAGTTGATGACAAAAAGTTAAGCACTAGCACAGGAGATACTGGTAAGAGATAGAGGAGACACAAGACAACCATTTACTTACATGGCACATAAAATAATTTTGCCAACAGCTGTAGCTTAAACCTCTTCCAATTAGCATGCTACAAATTCAACTATTTATAGATGCACCAGGTATGCAAATGAACACACAGTTCCAGGTCTAATTATAACAAATCTTATTCCTGAACAAGGGGACTAGGAAAGAAAGAGATCCTAAAGCAAACATTAGAAAATTTACCTGTAATTGTTATTTTTGCTGACCATTTGGATGTTCCATCCAAAACACTTTGTTTTGCTGCTTTTGTATATTGTACAAAATCTTCTTTGGAAATATTAAACATTTCCTGGATCACTTCAAACACCTCTGGTCTATTTTTTTCTCTAATCTTCATTCTTTCCTTCATAGCACTAATAATATTCTGTGTTTTATCTTCTGCACCATGTTTGGAACTTTTCTCAGCAGCTCCTGAAATGAGAGAAAAAGCCAATACTTTTATTAAAAAGTTGCTATTGTATTTCTTTTTTTCCCCCTAGAGTCTCCAGCCAATTCTCGGTACTGCAGTACTCAAAGAAGATATGCGTTTCATGTGGATAATATCAAGCCTCCTGTATTTTTTCCTTGTGATATGTAAAATTATCAATTCATTTAGTTTAACATGACAGGTTGATACTCAACTTCAATCAAGTATGTGTTAAACCTAGAAATATTTATTGAATCAGTACTATTCAGTACTAATCGGTACTGTGAAAACATCTGAATATTTGAGTAACTTTTTTTACATAATTAGGCGTACTGATTCTTCCAGAAAGGTGTGTAGAATTGTGCAATATCTTGGCCTGTCTGCTCTGTCCTTTGCTTCTGTTACTAGAATACGTAATATATATAAAGTACATAATATATATTACTATATATAAAATAACAGAATATATATATGTAAGAATATTTCTTTCTTTTTTTTAAGTCATAATAATATAATGATGTTTTCACTGCTTGCTTTCTCTCCTTTTGGAGTAAAATGGTACAAGAAACCATACCTGGTTCGTTAGGACAACCCACCCCCCCTCCCCCAAATTAGTAGAAACAATATTTAAGCCAGGTGTTTTCACCTCATTTTTCAGAGAATTTTTTGTTTGGCAGTGAGGCATTAATCCAAACTCTTGACATGCTCTCTCACAGTGGAGATTTAGCAAATAGTAGAAAGAAAGATGCATAGCAGCTTCAGACAGTTTCTTAACTGCTTAAAGATATATCTCAATATTTGCTGATGCTGTCTGCACTCATGGAAAGTTTTTCATTCCTTCCTGGAACATTGTTCATTAAAAAAAATATAATTATCACATAAATCCACTTAATGAAGCATTAAAACATCTACTGAATGTAAACATTCACTGGATTTAAGCATTTAGATTAGTTTAGGACTACCCTAACTGTCAAACAGTCCTGTAACACTGATGACATCCTCACTCTGGATCAGCAGTGCACTCTATCCCTTCTTTAAACATCGTGCATGAACAAAGGAGTGCTTCACAAAGCTCCATGTTAACAGTGGGATCTTCTGATGGCTATTTAAGGGGCTCTCCTATGCCTAGGCTCCTAAAAAGTAGACACGACATTATACTCGGGTTTCAGCTGAATAGATTAAAAGGAATGCTTTTCCAAGAACTCTAACACCGGAACCACCCAGGGAATTTCTGCAAGGAATACTGCGTCTAGTAGATGCAAAGAAGGTTCTGGGAAGAGTGAGATGAGGACAGAGAATCTTATGAAATTTAATTTTGCAAATTCATTGTGTTAAGAGTGATGTGAACCTGCATTACCCTGCTCTTAAGAACTGCAGGCCAGGGATAGGTTTATGAAATAGAAAGATGCAGATGTACTAATAGATGTAAATATTGTGGCAGTAGATAATAGAAAACCATCTAACTAAAACGAATGTATTTTCAAGAAAGTAATACATCGCTTTGCTTCAAAGGCTTGTGTCATGCAGCTGGAAACCTAGTGACAGAACACAGGTATTGCAGGGTCAGTTCTGAGATGCAGCAACACTTGCCCTCTTTTGCCATTACACTGGCAATTATTCACAGCTTGCTCCAAGTGCAAAATGGCTGCATGCTTTGTTTTCACATTACTACAAATTACCAGTGTAAAAAAAAAAAAAAAAAAGAAAAATAAAGAAAAGAAAAAAGGAATCACTAAATTGTGGTATTACAACTCAGTCATTAGACACCACACCTGTGCCGTAGTAGTATTAAATTTTAGGGCCTCTTGAGTGACCACCCAGAAAATAATATACCACAGGTATGGAACAGACAGGTTTCTCTCTCCATTAAAATTGTCATTACTGATAATTTCAGTAAGTAGATAAGGATGGTAGAAGAATTCAAAAGATATTATCTATGTGAGAATAACTTCTAGACTGTAATAACCTGAGGCGGTATGTCAAGTCTACCCTTATTTTATAATGTCTAGAAAACAAAGAAAATACTCAGGTGATTTGCTGATTTGTCTGGAACATCAAACCTACCACAGCTTTTACTGTTTAAAAAAAAAGATTATAGGGAGACCATGCTGTCACAGGTTTTATTCATGGTTCTTCCCAGGAGAGCTCTGAAGAGATTTCTCTCCCTAAAAAATCATACCTGGTCTCAGAAGCCCTTGAAAAGCCGACATGAAGTTCTTATAAAATGTCCTTTGTCTGTCAGAGGAAAGCGTTTCTGATCAATGTCTCTACAATACATGTTTTATTGGAATAACCTAAGTGTACTCTTGAAAAAAAACCAAAAAATGTCCATCTTGGAGCTGAGTAGTAGAAGAGAAACACTTGTCTAGTCGGAAGGGTATTAAAATGCTGAAAGCAAAAATTTAAATTCCTGCAGTGCTCAACAGGCCATTTTATCTTTCAATAAGACTGACATATAAAGCAAGATGGAAGAACACTACACATTTTATAATCAATGACACATTAACTCTTGCTATAGGTATTGCTAAATTTTAGCTCATGTTGTTAAATACTACTTGAGTGTTCAAGGAACGGAGTGTGACCATCGTCATCATCGTTATCACTAGCAGCAGTAAGTACTTTACCCTTCCAAAAGGTTGTGAAAACCTCATCCAACTAGCCATCCTCAGCTCCTGGGAGGATCAAAGTATTATTGTTCCCTTTAAATGGACAGTAAAATTAAGTTTAGAATTATGCTGAACAATTTGCTAAACCATTAGAATTCAGATATCTCAATATCGAAGAGGAACATAGTTCCTTCTTTACAATGGCATCAAACACCACTGTGTTCTTTTGATGGCGTTTTTTTGCTAAGGCGCTCTCAGCTTGCAATGACTAAAGAAGAAACTATTAATACATCTGTAGCACTGGAAAGGGTTATCTTTCAGCTTAAGATCTCAGTGAAGTCTTACAGAACAAATATTTTATGCTCTGGTTTCTTAACTTTTTTTTGTTATCTGAAGGTTTCTTAACGAGGATGAAAAAGAGGGAGAAATAAGGCATAATGCCGTAATATTGGAAAAGCATGAGGTGAGATACCAGATACCAATGATTCCAGATTGTCAAAAGGCTGAATTACATGGCTTCTTCAAGTTCCATGGCTACTAAATCTTGAGAAATCCTGATAATCTCAGCCCAAGTATCTCATTTTTTGAATACAGAAGAACAAAGTTCTAGGGATTAAGGCTTTTCCATGCTGAAAAATTACAAATTAGTAGAAAAAGAATTAAATGCTACCATGAAACCAAATACCAGTTAAAGAATTCTCTGGTGATTTTATCACAAAAGAGATGAATGCTGACCTGCCCAGAAAGCATGACAGGTGACTCCTGCAAGATGTAGAAGAGCAACATCTTTAATTTTCTATTTTCTGCCCTTCCTTAGCAGATACAAAATCATAACCAAGTGATAAACTAGGGACACAATCTGAATAGCAATAATGTATTCCTGTTGAAAAACCTGCTGATTTTTGAGAGTACAGATAAAATTGGAATATTTGTTCAAACACAGCTTCCTTTAGGTTTTACTGAAAAATCGGCACAGCCTTCTATTTACCCTAAATTATTTATTGCAGCCATTTTTACATACTCTATTGCTGACAGTCTACCAACAGCTCTTTTCATGCAGCATTAAGACTAATTAAGACAATATTGTTACTTATATTGCATAGGAAGTTAATAAGCCCCTTTTACCCTAGGGACAGATACAAACAGATACAAACTCAACATGATTGGAATCAATTCTGATTTAAGATTGCACCTACTACGAGGAAAGGGATATCTTGTTGAAGATGAGAGGTCTAATGAAAGTACTACTGATTTTGTTTAAACCTAATTTAGAGCAAGTTTAGGTATTGACTTTAAAGAGCTTAAGATGTTGATTTTCTGCAGCCTACATTAGCAATCATTACATATATAAAAAATAAAACCACAGATGCTTGGAGACCTAGTGATTATGAGATAGCCAAAAGGATGACTGTGATAAATATAACCACAGTGAACCACACACATTTCACTTTATGATACTGTAGGCATCAGCTTTCTTCAAAATAGATTTATCTCTTAGATATTTCTTAGAAAGAGATTTAACCAACTGCACCGGTCAATTATTTTTTTCAATGGAATGTTGAACATTTTTAACATAAATGAAACAAAGCACATGAACCTCATTTTCAAAGTAGTATAACATTCCAACTCACAGAACAATTAATCAGCTGCAAAACATATGACAAGATGCTCCAAAAGGTTTGCATACCCTTTGCTGGGTAAAATGTTGGCTGAACAGCCAAGCCCAAAGAGTGGTAGTGAATGGAGTTACATCCAGCTGGCCACAAGTGGTGCTCCCCAGGGCTCAGTCCTGTTTAATATCTTTATCGGCAATGTGGATGAGGGGATTGAGTGCACCCTCATTGAGTTTGCAGAGGACACCAAGTTAGGGGCCAGTGTTGATCTGCTGGAGGGCAGGAGGCTCTGCAGAGGGATCTGGACAGGCTGCATCAATGGGCCGAGGCCAATTGTGTGAGGTTGAACCAGGCTCGGTGCCGGGTCCTGCACTTGGGTCACACCAGCGCCACACAGTGCTGCAGGCTTGGGGAAGAGCGGCTGGGCCCTGCCCGGCGGGAATGGGCCTGGGGGGCTGCCTGGGCCGGCTGGGCATGAGCCCCCCGGGGGCCCGGGTGGCCAAGGAGGCCAGCAGCGCCTGGCTTGTGTCAGACACAGCATGGCCAACAGGGCCGGGGCAGTGACCGTCCCCCTGCGCTGGGCACTGGTGTGGCCGCCCCTCGAATCCTGGGGTCAGCGCTGGGCCCCTCACTGCAGGGGGGACATTGAGGGGCTGCAGCATGTCCAGAGCCAGGCAGGGGCTGGGGCACAAGTCCCGTGGGGAGCGGCTGGGGGGGCTGGGGGGGTTCAGCCTCGAGAGGAGGGGGCTCAGGGGGGACCTCATCACTCCCTACAGCTGCTGCAAGGGGGTTGTAGGCAGGTCTCTTCTCCCAGATAACAAGCACTAGGACAAGAGGAAAAGGTCTCAAGTTCAGATGGAGATTTAGATTGGATACTAGGAAAAATTTCTTTACTGAAAGGGTGGTCAAGCATTGCAACAAGCTGCCCAGGGAGATGGTAGAATCGTGTGGATGCAGCACAGCTATATGGTTTAGTGACGGACTTGGCAGTCATGTTAATGGTTGGACTTGATATCAAAGGTCTTTTCCAGCCTTAATGATTCTATGATTCAATTTCTAGACCATTGACCATTATGTATGTAATTACACAATTACACATAATACTGTATAAAACACTTGATAGTTATCTCTTTGCCACAGAATAGGTCAGCATTTTCAGGAAGCAGCAAATGAGAGTCCTAGCAAAGAAGCTCAAAATCCAGCAATAGCCCGATTCCTTGAAGAATGTGCAGACAATTAGCTTCAACTAGATTCATTGTGATCCATAAAGATTTGCTTCAAGACCCTCCTACAAGATGAATTTCATTTTTGAGAATATCAGAATCAATTCAGTGCCCCTTCTCCATGTTTTCTTCCTCCTGTACATAAACAGTGCTAAACAAGATGTGCATAAGGGGACAGATTAATTTAGGAAAGCTATTTCTACTTCCTCCATCAACTTAATGAGCAGTTAGTTGGCAAGTCTCTTGCACGTATCCTGTTGCCAGCAGAAGTCCAAGCTCATCGTTTTAACTCATTTTCATGTCTCTAAGTCCAGGTAATTCCTGGTGATTCCCAGAAGAACTACGGTGTCAAAAGCCTACCTAAACTGGAGAGATCAATGGGCTGATGTACAATTAATTCTTTTTAGCTAGTTTTAAAATATACATAGAACAAAATGGGACAATTATTCAATAAGAGTGAAGAGGAACTGAAATGATGAAAGCATACCTTCTTTTGTTACAGTCCAGTTAAAAGAAGTTATTTGCACTTATTGAAGAAGCTACAAGTATATTCTTTATAACTTCTGAAAACTCACCACCAGAAATCATATTAACGCTGCACAATATACTTTTATAATATTAGATTTTCAAAGCAAACATTCTTTTCTCACTTGTGAAACTGTCAAAAGCTTAGCTGTCAAACACTGCCCAGTTTCAACCGTAGTGTTGAATCACAATTAAACACAGTTAAGCAGTTTGATTTAGACATTTGTCATTGATTTATGCTCCACGGGGTCAGCTGCTCTGGGAAATTGTGATTAGTCCCTGAACAAAAGGAAGAAAGAAGATTTGACTGGAATATCTGTGTACTTTTTCTACATGTAGAAGCTAGGTAAACTCTCAAGACATTAACAGTGAACAATGTGGAAGAACTCCAGAGTTGTAAAAGCCCCTTCCATTCCAAAATCAAAATATCAGAAAGTTTATAGGTCTAAATTTTTTGTTGTTTCAAGTCTCGTGTAGTATTTATATTGCAACCTCAGATATTTTTGGAGGGGAATGCATGGTGGCTGGAATCAATTTGGCCAATGAAAAAGCAAAGACAAAAGACTTCCTAACTAATTTTTTTTTTCCCTTAAACATACATGATTTGATATTTCGAAGGGACAAGATCCTATTTAATGTTTCATATTTTTGTCTATTCTGTAGCACATTAATATGACTATAATAAGTATTAGGAACTTTTTTTCATCTTTGTTTTGACATTTCTTTTGTTACGAGTTAAACAAAACAAAGAGGGTTTACATCATGTAACAAATTACTCTAGATGTTGCCATAGGCAGTGGAAAGTAAATAATGCACTCATGCTACCAAGCATTATTTCGTAACTCACCAGCAACGTTTGGCAAGTTCCAAGGACAAAAGCAGAATTAACAGAAGGTATTTAATGAACTTTCTGGCTAGCTCCTCAGCCAATGAGTATCAACATGCCTTCACGGATGATCTGGCCTTTCATTTCAGGAAATGTCTGAGTGTGTGCACAAAATCAAAAGGTGTGAAGTATTGCAAAGCTTTAGCTGTCAGGAAATACTCACTCTGCAAACAGTCTGCGTTTAGGAGATCTTGGCACTTCTCATGACATTTTACACCACATTCGGTGCACCTCATGCCTTGTCTAGCTATGCCCCAAAGTAGACCTTCACATTCATAACAGTATGTGGGAGTTGTAGCTGTCCAAACTTCAAAGTTATGAGGTGTAGTTGATGATATTGGATAGATCAAAGCCTGCAGCGTCTTCTTGAAGACATGTATTTTCTGTTGGGTAAGAAAAAAAATAATCAAGACTTTGGCTGAAGTATTGCTTAATACAAGTGAACTGGAGGCTAAAGTATACGTCATTACACTTACAATGTTGCAAAATACCAGAGTATGCATTGAAGTATGAACTAATTTGCAAAATACTGATTTATTCATTTTGCCTTGCACTTTGAAGACAAAATAACTGGATGTACGTTTTCACTGATTACAGAAACAGGAGAATTAAGTTGGAATCAAGTCAGTCAGTTAACAGAGTCCTATGTGTTTTTCCTATTTTGAGGCAGAAATTTAAAAAATCATAAGTGTTGCACTCACAGATGCATTTTAAGTAACTACCTAACACATTACTTCTGAATATTTAAATACTTCCTACAGGAACTCAGACACACTGCACAAAATTAACCTCAGTTATACACCGTACTATTCTTTAATATTTTGTGTGTATATAATCTCATCAAATAAATGCAGGCTAATTCTGTGTTTCCATTTTGTCTGTATCCCTATAATAACATTCTCACAACTTCCTTTTTAAGCACCAGGATGCTTTTTAGCTATAAACAATAATGATCCATACTCTTAAAGTTCCACGCCCATTTCTTGGACCGTTTAGCTTAGGACACATAACTAGTTCTAGCAGAACAATTATTGGCTATTTACTAATTAGTACTGCAAACAACCTGACTCTTAGCTACTTAGTGCTTAATAAGGTGAAACCAAAGCAGTCCCTGAAGTTTTGTGTATAAAGCATAGGCTTAGATGGCCACAATGGTCTGGTTTGTTTATTCAAGCTTTGTTTTTAGGCATTCAGATATAAGTCCTATTGTTTTATTTGGAACAAGAAATACTCAGCAGCCTGTAGGCCGTACTCAGCACCACACAATAATACAACCTTGGCAGTCTTTTTTTGTTTGTTTGGGGTTTTTTTTTCCCCAGTAACTGCACACATGCCTGCCATAAACGTATTAGAAGTTCTAGATCCATTCCCTTATAAATGAATACATTATTTTTTCACAAAGAAACCATATTAAAAAAGGTAGCACAGTAGGAAATGGGATATTTCTTAAAGTCTGTCCGTCCTACCACCTCTTCAAACTAGGGGACAACATTTTGGAATTTGTGTGGTTTGTC
Source organism: Falco peregrinus (assembly GCF_023634155.1). Lineage (NCBI taxonomy): Eukaryota > Metazoa > Chordata > Aves > Falconiformes > Falconidae > Falco > Falco peregrinus. The sequence continues at coordinate 113,152,178 of NC_073721.1, forward strand.
CATATCAGCTTTAGCATCACTGCCACAGTTATAGATAGCATAGAAAGCAAGGCTAACTTATTCCATTAAGTATTTGTTAACACTACTGTAATTTTAATATTCAATTGTGGTAAGTATATGCCAAATGCAAGATATTAGCCTAAAAACATGCTTACATGCTCTTGGTTTTATCTATCTGCATCTCCGCTCAAACATATGAAATATTCTTCTAATAATAAATTGTCTGATAGAATATTTTTGTGTGCATATCTGCATAATGTTGCACAGAGTCATCAATTAAGGGAATTTTGCTACCCCAGAAAACTATTACCATGTAGTCACAAATCTACTGATTCATAGGTTCAGGCACTACAAATAGAAACAAATATTAAGTACTCCCACAGCTCTTACTGAAGTTCATAGTTACATGCTAAAAACAACATCCATCCTGTGAAGCCTGGCCAAATAAATGTGGTCAGACACTTCATGGACGTTTGATCCTAGCACCTTTGAGAACACTGTAGAACCAAACTTAGAAAAGAAGCTGAATATAGCAGGACAGACTAATACAAATATTGAATTGCTCTCCAGGGTGCTTTCTTAGCCTTTCCTCCACAATTAGCCACTTAGTAACTCCCCTGAAAGCAAGCAAACATCTGCACTGGTTTGATTTTGCAGACCCTAAAAGGGACTGTGCTCGTCATGGACACCTAACTTGGCAAATGTCATCCTGATGTGTTTCTCACGCCCTTGCCTCCCATGTCACAACTTACCAGCTACAGGGATCAGAAAGAAAATGTCAAGAGCAACCTAAAGTGAATTTATGCAGCTTGTTGAGGAATCATTTTTCTCAGAAACCACCAGGTCTTTTGAAGATTCCTTTGCAGACTACAGTCTCGCACTCCTGAACTCTAGTAGTATCTGTACAAATCTTACCCTTTCATACTGTTCAGCTTTGATGTTTTTTCACCGTATAAATAATTTTAGAATTTTGCCAGTAACTTTTGTCTGTTTCTGAAATGGCAGCAAGTATTGAAATGGCACAGCTCAACAGGCCTTGAAAAAAACATCTGAGGGTAAATGAAGTTTTCAGCTGAAAGACATAATTTGTAGATCAGTTTTGCTGCTGAACATGATCTTTCCCCTGTTGTTAATAAAGAAAACTACAATTGTAAAGAAGAAATTTATCTTACTGTCTAGAGGCTTTCATTACTAATACTCTTCTCTCTTTAAATGTATCTATTATATGCATTTACTGAGCTCTGGGCATAACATTTAGCACTGTTAATATATAGGTTTATTTAGTTATCTGCTTATCCTCCAAAGTGAAGTTTATTCCTGTCACATATACTTCTTCAGTATCTTTGATGTATTTTCTTCACAAACTTGCATCTCTTTGTTCAGCAAAGCAATTAAATGAATGCTGAATTGAAAGCATACGTTTAAGCATCACTGAAGTTAATAATTTGACACTGCTTAAAATGTCTTTGGATCGGTGCCTGAGAACATAAAAACTTTTTGTGTCATGAATGTGTTATACCAGGATAACAATGTCAAGTGGCAAAGCTCAAATCATTTAACTCCAGGTTTTAATTGTTTGAGTAAGTGGCATTTAATTTTTTAATAAAAGGCATTAGTTCAAAGAATTTCAGTACTGATTCTAACCTGCTTCCATCAGAGCCACTAATATTCCCTCCAGAAAAAGCTGAGGGAGAGTAAAAACCAGAAAAGCCTTAATCGGAGGAATAACTTGCCCAAAGGGGATTTTCTTCCTTAACTCTCGCCAGTGTCTGCACTTCATCTGGTTTTGTGGAGAGTATCCAGAGAGTTCTTTTATGCCTGAAAATGTCTGTTCTTTTTGTTTTCAAATGTTGCTCTACCCAGTCTTAATGGTGCCTTAGGGCATTAAGTTCTGCTGGCTACTTACAGACCAAGTAGAAAAGTATTACTTTTTACTTGTTTTAAATATCTTGCAAGTGGTTTTACTGGCTGTACCATTACATTTATTTTCAAAAGAGTATCCGCTTCTTTTTAGTATGTTTAGTAAGGGCTGGCATACAACAGGCTTCTCTTAGTCACCTCTTCTCTGAATTAGCTTTTTTCATTTTCTAATCAAATAAAGCTTTTATGTATCTAAATTTTATTTGTTGTCTGCCTTCAGACTTTTGTCTTTATTTAAGAATTTATTAAGAAATACCTATTTCTAGTACACAATTTTTCATATGTCCTCGTTCAAACTGAGGCCAAAAAGCATAATGGCATAAAAATACATCCAACTTATTTTTCCCTTTCCTCCTGAATCAGAGTTCAATATTCTCTCCTGATTGACAGCAAGCATTGAGAAATGATTGCACTAAGCTCTCCATTGGGATCTGCTGTCTTCTTTTTTCCTCCTGAACAGTATCACTTAAGTCAGAATCTATAAGTGTAGTCCTAATTATTCTTTCTTGTACTGAATTAGTTGGCAACTAATATTATCTCCAAAACTTGCACCTTTAGCCTTCCAAAGTCAGTCTGGTAGTTTTTTGCACGAGGGGAGGCATGTAACTGTATTTGTTGTCATAAAAGGTGGTAATACTTGTAAGTGGTTTTCCTAGTGTCACAAGAACGGTTTGGGTTGGAAGGGACTTTAAATATTACCTAGTTCCAACTCCCCTGCCATGAGCAGGGACATCTTCCACCAGAACAGGTTGCTCAAAGACCTGTTCAACCTGGCCTTGAACACTTCCAGGGATGGGGCATCCACAGCATCTCTGGGCAACCTGGTCCTGCGCCTCACCACCCTCACAGTGAAGAATTTCTTCCTAATGTCTAATCTAAATGTACCCTCTTTCAGCTTAAAGCCATTACCCCTTGTCTGATTACTACGTGCCCTTGTAAAAAGTCCCTCTCCAGCTTTCCTATAGGTCCCCTTTACTGGCAGGTGCTATAAGGTGCCCTGGCACCTTGTCTTCTCCAGGCTGAACAACCTCAACTCTCTCAGCCCATCTTCACAGGAGAGGTGCTCCAGCGCTCTGATTTTCTTTGTGGCTTCCTCTGGACTTGTTCCAACAGGTTCATGTCCTCCTTAAGTTGGGGGCCCAGGGCTGGATGCAGCGCTGCAGGTGGGGTCTCACGAGAGCGGAGTGGAGGGGCAGAATCCCCCCCCCCCCCCCCCCCCCCCCCCCGACTTGCTGGTCACACTTCTTGTGATGCAGCCCGGGATAGGGCTGGCTTTCTGGGCTGTGAGCGCACATTGCTGGGCCATGTTGAGCTTCACATCTACAAGCACCCCCAAGTCCTCCTCCTCAGGGCCGCTCTCAATTCATTCTCTGCCTGTATTTGTGCTTGGGACTCCCCTGACCCACATGCAGGACCTCGCACTTGGTCTTGTTGAACTTCATGAGGTTTGCACAGGCCCACCTCTCAAGCCTGTCAAGGTCCCACTGGATGGCATCCCTGCCCTCCAGCATGTCAACCACATCACACAGCTTAGTGTTGGCAAACTTACTGAAGGTGCACTCAATCCCACTGTCCATGTCATTGACAAAGATTGCTGGGTTTTGGTGGTTTTTTTGTCTTTTTGACAAAGATTGTCATTGACAAACGGCACTGGTCCCAGTACTGACCCCTGAGGAATGTCACTCATCACTGGATTTGTTTAGAAGACATCTTTTAATAAAGATATGGAGTATCTTAGGGTCTTTTACTGAACTAAGATATTTTTGTAGCAGCTGTAACATTGATGGAAAAAGTCTTTATTTTGTATCACTTGCATGGCATAATTTCATTCTCAATAATTTTCCCGCAGCTTTTAACTTCTTTTTAAGATTCCATAGTTCTTCTCTACTTTATCAACCTTTGTTGCTATTTTGAGATAGCAGAACTAAATACCTACTGCTCCTACTGAAAGATCATTTCAAACACCAGCTGTTTCCTACTCATCAATTCACCTCTGAGCACTACCTAACTACTCCTTTATGATCACCATATAAACACAGAAAGTTCACAATAAATCAGAGAACAGTAATGGACGTGTGTATACTTGTGCTATGGGTTTCAGTTTCCAGAATATCTGTCAATATATTCTGCTCTTCCAGTTCTTAGCAACAGTGTAAGAAAAATTCAACACTTCATTTCTTTCAATTTAGGATACATTCTAGAAGGCTATGTTTCACTAGCAATTTAAGGAACATGAAAGAGGCCTTTATTCCTTCAAATTTGTGCTTTTGCTTAGTTCAGCCGTGTAAATCTGCTCGCATCACACTTTAAGTATCCCTGAAGAAAATGGCACCTGTTGTGTTTTTGTTTAAAATTAATGTCTTTTGCAAAATATGTTAAGTCAATAAGGGAAAACCACAACACAGAGGTTTTACTAGCTGTAAGAATACAATTTTTTTTCAAAAGGTTCTTCTGGGCACTTCTTGTATGAATTAAATATTTCCTTATCTAGAATCACATTGTTATTTAGCAGCAGTTACATTTACAAAATCAAATAATGCCTGACCACCTATAAGAACTGGGGAAAAAAATAATAATCACACAGAAATCTTATTGCAGAGTCCTGTCATTCTAATTGTACTCACGATGTGAAGAGAAACTTCAGGATGCCGAAAGACTGCAGGTAAAGCATGGTGCAGCTGGACTATTTAAAACAAAACATTTCCCCAAGCAACTACTTTGTAAAACAGAAATTTCTTGCTTAGTCTCTTCTGACCATCATTGATATGAGTCAGCAGAAGCAAACCTGGTGAATCATGCAGCAAATTTTGCTCAAGATCCCTGAAAGTGGCTACACAATAAATGGAATGCTTGTACACTCAGTTTTATCCAGTTTGGAGTGTCGAAGGCTGAAATAATTTCTGAAGAGTTTTGAACAAAAATTTCTACATTATTTAAATGACTTAAACCTGCCATTGAAAACACTCACCATTTCATCATTGTTTATGGAGGTCCGGATGAGCATGGCCATGGAAATACCAGATTTTCGGGCTGCAAGTGTCTGTTTAAAGCAAATGCGAAACTGTTAAAAATTATACTGGTAACTCCAGTTGTTTAATTTAATGGAAGGCAAGAAGTACTTGACTATGCTATTGAATTTAAGCAAAACTGTAAGACTTACAAAAACTTTTAGTTAATGTTTGCAGCACACAACTTTTAAGGTTTCAGTACATAACGCAAGCATGATTTCTATCATCATTACTGTTTATTTCAGCAGTGCCCAGCTGAACTGCCATTTCTAATATAAAACCTGTTATTCAGAGGTTTATGACTCATTTTTTTTAAATCACAGGCTGTCACTGTTTTTCCGCTTTGCCAACCAAATTAATGTGGTACAAGGATAGGCATCCTGCCCTAATTTGGGAGCTGTCTGTGCCTGCAGCAACATGGGAGATCATTTTGCAATAGTCTTATGGTTCAAGTTGTCAGTCCAGATATTTTTTTGTAAATCACTAAGCACTTTTAAACTGTATGTATGTAGATAAAATGCTACTTGTCTTAAATAAAAAGTCTTTGGGAAACCTAAAAGTATTTTTTTTCCACAAATACAATATTTATTCAATACTACGAATAGCTATATGGAGAAATAAAAAAAAAAAATGGTTCTTGGAAGGAGGAAACCAGGATGGAATTCTGCCTCAGTCTGTCCTCTTTTGCCCACATGATGTTATGGGTATAGGAACATCTCCCAGTTTCGAAGACTACACCCCATTTGCTCTAGTATAGTACATCAAAAGCGCACAAAATAAAACATTTTTAATATAGAGTAAGGAAATTTTATCTACCTTACTGCAATATCCCTGTAATTTAAATGGGTCCTTAAGAATGAATTAGAGAGTATAGTGATCAGAAGGAAAGAGACCCCAAGGAAACAAGTTCTGCGTGTTTTCCAAATAATATTTCAACTCTGAATAGCACCTCTGCTATCGGTAGTCCTTTTTGCCTGACAGAAACAGGTCAGATTTATTCCACTGTACAAAATATTAACCATACACTGCTATACTACTGTATTTTACCAGCAAAATTGGGCCTATGCATCCCTCCCCCTAGTCTAAATCATCCCAAGTGTGCCTGTATACTTGTGCTTTATCTCTGTTCTTCCGTAATCCAGAGTCTGCTTTGTCATGCATTGCTGCTCTCAGTCTAGCAGTGGGAGGATGATCAATTACACCACCCACTAACCAGAAGTCTGTTGCCTTTGTTGCGAGGATACAGACTTTCACCTTACTGTGAACTGGGTCTCTGTAGTCCACCATTATAGAGTTTCAAAGATATTTTGCATATGACATTCTTATTTTTGTGAAATATATATTGGGTCAGAAGCATTTTAGGCTTACACCAGCAGAGGAATTGCATCATTAATCTTTGGATGGTGAGACAATTCTGGTTCCTTCCCATTTTATACTTTTAAATACTGACATAATTTAAATTGATTTTTTTTATTTAGAGATATTAAGACTGTTAATTTTAATTTTAAATGTTCACTTCCCCCTGAGAATGTACCCATTCAATTTTCAATACATTTCCCTTGATGATAATTAAACTTGCAGACAGACACAAAATTATTAATCTTGTGAAACCAATTATGGGGGTAAGAAGTCATCCCCGGCACAGAAATATTTGATTTGATTCATCACTGTCCTGCCACAGTTACCATGGCATGCAAAGACACCCCCGCCCCTTCATTTTTCTTTGAACAGTTTACCAAGTCTATGCCATTAATTTGCTATCAGTTTTGCCACTTTTTTGTTAATAAATAAATAATCGTTTGCTTCTCTGTGACCACCTTTCCCTTCTATTTCCGTGAATATGAGAAATTAATTAGTGTGCACCAGTGAGATTGACAAAGTGACAGGAAAGATGAAACAGTGTCCAGGCTTTGCTTTTTCAAACTTTTTGTGACAATACCTAATGCTACAGGACCTATGCATCAAAGTGAGAAGTGACAAGCAAAAACGTGTTGGGAACATTAAGAAGAAAAGAAACAATTTTCATAATCGGTAGAGTGTTATGTTTAAAAAGATTAATTTTAAAAGCACTCATCTTCTCATCCCTCTTGAAGCATATTTCTTCCCAAAGTCTTGGAAAGTAGTCATTTACATTTACTTGCCTGCAGTATATTGTATAGTTTTGACCTCTAGTCTTCATGTCACTTATACTTAGAGAAAGTGATTTGATCCTTTTAGGTCTAAAATACACGATCCTAGCTATTTCAGGCTATAGAGCAATATGGACTACTTGTCAGGGCAGGAATACAAAGGGCAATAATAACATTAACCTCATATATAAGGCAGTGAATCCTACTGTGTTCTGTCCTCCAGCAACATATCAAAGTACACGAGGCAGCAGGAGAACTGCAATTTCATGCTATCAATATAAGTCAATAAACAGATAACTATTTCCTGAGAGAAAAAGGAAATTTAGGGAAGAAATTCTGACCCTGTCACGTGTTCTTGAGGCCCAATTCTCCCACGGACTACTCCCAGAATCACGTAGCTTAACCTTTTTGCTCCTTAATCGGAAGTGTGTCTAAAATCATAGTACAGTGACCTATATAAAATAACAAAGTCTAATAGGAAACAGATAATTAGGCTGTTCTTAATAAAGTGTTTGTCATGCTGAAAGGATAATAAGAGAAAGTGATACCTAGAGGGATTTGTGATAAACCAGTAAAGTTAGCAGTCATTAGGGATTAAATTTACAGGGGTTTTAGTGAAAGAACTCACAAGAATTACTTCCATTTATGTTTCACTGTCAGAATAAACGGTATCTTCAAGAGAAAGCCCATAAATAAAATGTTTCTGAAATACTGTAGTTGGTGATAATTCAAGAGCTTGAAGCACTGAACACACAGAGAATAGTGTCTGTTCTTAAGAATGGAAAGAAGCAAGGAGGAATGAGTATTTTGGAAAAAGAAAGGGAAAAGTGCTGCCAGACTCATTTATGGGAAATAAGGTGACAGGTTATGAATGTAGCAAGACAATTTTTCCCCCTCCTTCCCTTCTGTTTTTAAATAGTAGCAGGGAAGAAAGGTAAGTGCAGGTCATCATCTGGAGCCTCCATGAAGAAAGTTCAAATTGCCAGAACATCAAAAGAACATAGTGAGCAACAGAAACCTGAAGCCTTTCCATACTGTCTTTTAACAGGACACAAGACTTGTTCAGCAGTTTACACTTGCTCCCTCTCAAAGCGAAGTTCAAACACTACCTCATGTCTTTCCTTACATGGGAATTTGACCTACAGAGGTTAAAGATCTCCATGCAGGTACTACTGTGTCATAAACATATGGAGAAATTTATACAAAATAACCCAACAAAACCAATAAGAGAAGATGATAAAGCACAGCATTGTCTATTTAATTTTTAAATGTTTTAACAAATTCCTGATACATGATGTAAAATAACTTGGCTTCCTTGGTGCTCAAGTCCTTTTAGAGCCCCTAATAACTTGTGTCTACACTGTCTTATGCATCACCTTCAATTTTGCCTTAGCAGCTTAAATAAATAAATTAATATAACTGGAAGTCATTCTAGCAAAAAAAGTGGTAACCATAAGAGAATTGGACTCAAGCTACAATTAAACATTAAATGGAAAATTATGTGGGTGAAGAAAGAGCTGCCTGCCACAATGCAATAAAAGAAAGCTGTGTTTTGAGCAGCTGAAGTAGCGGGGAGGAAGGAGCTGTCAAGCTAACGTTTTGCAACTGTTCATGAGTGCTGGTTGTGCCATGCAATACTCATTCCTCATTTTTTACAGAGGGTTTCTGTTTTCCTGATCTTTTTTTCTTTCACAGTTTTTTTCTTTACAAGAATCTATAGACTGCTATCACCAGGGGAAAAAAAAAAAAAAAGTTGAAGGCAAAATATTTGTTACCACTTTACCGATCCTGTTATATTTTTAATGCACTGTAAAAGCTACCCACTAGAGGTGAATCTGACAAAAAAAATACCGGATTGAGCATTTAAAAGTTGTGCGACTTCAGAACTGTTTATTTTTGAGCAACTACAGGTAATTTATCACTCTGGGGATCTTAACATTATTATTTTGAAAGGCAGACTTACACTCTGTTTTGGGAGGGGGGTGGGGCAGAGGGGAAGGAAGAAGAACCCTCTCAAAAGGAAACAAGCTACTGTCCAAAATTACTTACCCACCTTCCATAATTTTTCTATTAAAATTTTGATGTCTGATCCTGAAATGTTCAACAGAACTGCAGTATTAAGGCCAGAAAACAGATTTAGAAAGGCAACGGCAATTCAGCTGAACGACATGATCATTACTGGCCACCACTGTAATACCATTGTACTTTTTCTTCATATTTGTTTTCATAGAAGAGACTAGAGCATGCCCCATCCAGCCTTTAAGTTTACCTTGAATATTAAGGTTAGTCAGAAATAGCATGGAAAACAACAAAAAAAACCCCAAATCCATCAATAATTTCATAATCTCTCCAAAACTAGTTCTTAATTCTTGGAACACACTGGTGTAAAATAGAGGAATATAATCATATTATTATGTTTTCCTTTTAGTTGAATTAAAAAACCCCACAAATATACAAATACTGTTTGATTATTTTTATGGTTTATCTATTTAATGTATGAACATTAAAATATTTAAGCCAATTTCTCTATTAATGATTAAAGAAGTTAAGAAAATGGAGTGCAAATAGGTTTAATGTAAAATAGTCCAGATATTTGGCTTTTATCTAATGATTACTCTGATGATGTACAAAACCTAAGAATATGGCAACTGCAATTTATATGGATGTCTTCAATCTTAAAAGAGTTCAAACTACCATAATCGAGCTCTAGCCTCTATAAAGGCTTTTGTTGAGGAGACATTTACATAAAAAGAAGTATCAGTGCATTACTGTTTTAGATGAAATGGGCAGTTTTCTCATATGGTGTGTCCACTTCAACAGTACGAAGCAAGCAGACTGCTTCACAACTGCAGCAAAGATTCACAAATTATTCCTGCGTTCTTATAATCAAATGACAAAGCTAAGTATACATTCTTGAATGACCAAAAGAAGCAATCTGCCTGATTACAGTGATTGTAAAATATAAAGTCACCTTTAAATCAAATGAAACCAGGAATTTTCGAGAGTTTCCGTAACATTTGAAATGATGACTTGCATTAACAGAAGCAAAGACTAAAGCATAACGAGAGGAAAAAACAGAGCTAAATACCTTTGTCTATGACTGGGCAGATCACCACACCTACTTGGCCATCGGGAGTTAAGCACTTCTAATGTCCACTGTAATTATTGTTATCCCTCTCCCTGCCTGCAGTTCCACCCCAAATTAAAGCTCTAACTGATATAAAAGAGAGAACATGTTTGTTTAAAAGTAGAAGTTACAGCAACTCGACTCCGTTCTGGCTCCACATTAAAGAAGAAGTCTGTTCAAGCTCCCTGTACTGTTATTCTAACAGCTCTCTGTGTTGTTCCTGCACTTGAAGGATCATTTCTCCTTCTGTTATTTTTCCCTCCTATAGCAGATATATTCTACTAGAACTCTAATAATGACCCATACTGAAATTCATCACTGCAGCAAGGAGAACTGTTCCTGGAAATGGATTTTGACTGCCTTATCCTCGCTAATGACTCCAACCAAAACAAGCAGGAAAAGCCGTCTCAACCCATTAGTGGAAAAACTTACAGATTTAGGAGGAAAAAAACCCTAGTAAGGCTTCTGTTGAAAACTGGATTTTTCAAAATGTAAATTTAAGGAAACAAATGTGAGTCAAAGATACCAATTTAAGATTATGTATTTCATTTTGATAAACGTTACATTGAGGTACCATGCTGAAAGCATGAAAACTAATGCAGAGAAACCGGGAGTTCAGAGGGACTACGAAAATAAGAAGGGACCTTTACAAGTGCCAGAGTTAGTGGAAAAAGAAAAGTATTTCCATGAGTCATTAATCTACTTATCAGAAAGTACACTATCATACCTGAGATTCGTTTTTTTGCTTTGGGAAATTCACCTTTTACAAAAGAGATCAAAACTTGTGTTGATTGATACAAGAAGATTTAAAAGCAGGGAGCACTTTCAACTCTTTATCTAGGTATCTAAGGCTGTTCCACAGGGGAAGCACTGCAACTGGGTGCTAAACAATCTGCTCGTATCATTAGAAAGGATTTTGGAATACACAGATAAATTTCTAACATAAACTTCTCCTAACATTTCTGCTATAAATGATGCAGAGAATAAGACATTCACATAAGACACAACTTCACTTAGGATAAAATTCTTGGTGATAAAATAGTTTTTCTATTTTTCAAATAAAAGATCATCATAAATTATGACATTCACAAATGCCCTAAGAGTTATTACGACAATTTTAGAACATTTATCAGTATAAAAGCACTTACCATAGCCTGAAAAATCCAGCCAAGATAGGAAAGAAATTATAAAGAATATTAATAATTTGTCAGATTTGTTGCAACAAAAAAGAGATATAAATTTATATTTATTTCAATCAGTGTCAGAAAGAGTCTAGCACTCAATTACAGCAATATTATTTCAATTTTTCTGAAACAGCCATATAAGTAAACATATAAAAAGATAATTTATTATGTATTAGATCTTACAAGGACTTGAGAATTAAGTTACTGATTTAAATGAGATGGTTTGGAGTCGATCTATTATAAGTTCAGAGCTCACAGGTGACTGCTTGAAATGCACATACCTTCAAACACAAATAATGTCTCATAGAAGATGACCTACACTAAGTCTGAAATAAGTTCCTCTTAAATTAAAAAAAAAAATTACCAGCTGAAGATCTACAACTGCAGAATTGAATTGTTATATAATTTACTATTTTAAAGAACATTTAGTTAAGTGCTATACTGTAAGTCCATAATGATTAAATTCCGGAATAAATTTCAGTTTTAAAACTCTGCAACTTAAACTTCTAAAGGTAGAATTCATTCAGGAAAAGTTATCCTTCAACAACTGGACATTAAAGTAGTAATCATAACATGGTAATCATAAACATATTAGAATAATAAAATAAAAGTTTTATTCCACCATTCAAAATGTGATTTTTTTTATTTGATAAATATTATGTTTTTCAAAGTTAATAGTTAATATTTAGATTTTGATGTCTTAACTTGTTCAGAGCTATGCCTATCTGTAAACAGTTCCAACAGTTATGAATAAAACAAAGTGCTATTTACTATGCATGAAAGCATCATAAGGCAGCTGTCAACTGTACTCATGTATAATACAACTTAAAGTGAAATGTCTACTATAAAAAGATGGTTTCAGTGAATACAGGCTCTACTATGTCATGAATTGCAATTTTTCATTAATTTCAGAACAAATTATATTCTAAAATGGTTGCTGTGCTTTCTGTTTGTGACCCTTCAGATAGTATGGTATATCGTTGTAAAGGAACTGAACAGAGTACCTAAGAATATGTTGAGCAATAATTTCACAAAGATTGATCTTTTAAAGATATCTATAGTAATAATTTACTTTGGCTGACTCCTTATAAATTTCCTTACAATGAGAAATTGGTTTGTAGGCTCACCACCACCCAGAGAGTAAGTATGTATTTTATCAAATTATGAATTCTGTGTGTCAGTAAAAGAAAAACAGAAATGTGAATGGCCCTTGAAATTCTTCAGAGCAGAGAGATTCTACTTAATCTTGTTTAGACTAGAAGTCAGAATAAATCTCAAAGGAACTGCAATTCTGTTCATCTTTCTGAAATTGATTTGCCTAGATTATTATTTTCTACAATAACTGTTAAAATAACATACCTCATCTTGTATCAAAAGTATGCATAAATCTTTAAAACATTCATACTGAAACAGAGTTGCTTTTTAAAAGGAACTTTCTTCCTCTCACAGTATTGTAATAAATCAAGTCAATCAGTATCCCAAGCACTCAATAACAGCTGTCTTCATAAACTAATTCAACACAAAAATGAGTAGTTGATTGTACAAAACGCACATTACTTGATTAACAAGTAATATCTAAATATTTGATAAGATACCCAGACTTATCTAGTGCATTGTAACAACTGCATCATTGACTTTTACCGGCCTCAACCCATTGTCTCAAGATACCTTTTTTCCATGAAACAGTTGTTGACAAACTATCACTCACATGCACAATAGTAATTACAGGAAAGTCCTAGACAACTGACAAATGAATCAACAGTTTGATAGCATCAGAAGTTACTTACCACATCTCGAACAATGGGAAAAGATTTCTTTCTACGCAGGTCTGGCATGCTATCAATTCCATACAGCCCACGGCCAGCACTGTAGGTGAAAAATCAAAGAACAAAATAAAAACCTGGAGCTTACAAGTTTGCATCCTTAAGAATGCATTATAATTATATATATATATGAAAATAAAATACTTAAAATATCTATATTTATAATTAAAATAAAAAAATAGCAGTTATCAGCTAAAGAAGTTAAGTGTTCCAATTCTTAGGAAAAAATAATGAGAGTGTTCTCGGTGTGGCTGTTTTTTTCTCCTAACATTCACCCAAAGCAAAGAGCAGCTGAAAGACCGTTTAATACCTCCTAAAGTTGTTTACCATGGATTTAGACGTTTTAACAGCAGCTTTCCATCAAAAGGACTTGTATATCTGATAGCTGAGATGGAGCTCAACATTGTACAGGATATCATTGCTGTCATAAACTTGGAGCCACTTCGAAGAATGAAAAGCTGACACACCAACAGGATTTAAAAGAATACACACTGATCCAGGAACAACCTGCCTTATCATCCCTGACTCTTCAGAAAAGGTAACAAAGGTATTATGCTCCTGAACTTTTCCCACAGTAGAAGTTGGAAGATTGCTATATACCTTGCCAAATCTAATTCAGAGATACTCTGAGATTCTCAGAGAAGCTAGGATACCGTATTTTTCCAGACCCAACATTTTCCCCTCCATGCTCCTCGTTCAGCACTTCTCTGAAATACCCTTTTTAGTTGTTCTATTTCTATCTCTGTGTATAAAAGTACATGTCACAGCAAAGAGTTTATCATCTGAAAGCCCTGGCTTTCTTTATATGCATCACAATTATTGGGTGAAAAGTGATTCAACTGAAATTAGTGACAGAATTTTCACTTGCTTTGAAGGGTCCGTACTGTTCCAAATACTCCTTTGCTGACTTGCGAATTATAACCCCCCACCAATAGTAGAGTTGACAAATTCTATATTTATTTAAGCCAAGACTCTGGCTGATGATTCCTGTTGGATATAGATGTTACAGAGTTCCATAGTTGCAGCTAGATCCAAAAGGAATTATAAATCATAGACCTCAGCTGTTACAATTTGCAGCCTAGCATATTGATATAAACTGAAATCAGTGCTGGGCTATGCTAATATACCAGACTGTAGGCAGTTCGGGGACAGACTCTATATCTCCAGTGTCAATATCTGCAAGATGAATCAACACAAGCCAACAGAACCCATCAATCAGAACTATAAATAAAGAGAGGTGAAATACATTAATAGAATCATTAAGGTTGGAAAAGACCTTTTAGATCATCAAGTCCAACTGTATACCCTTCAGAATCACCTACACATTCTTTTAATCTTGTAATACAACATACCTGCAAAGACCTTGATAAAGATCTTCCAGTGTGTACACTGATATACACAAGATTCAATGCCCAAAACGGATGGGTTTAACAAAGTCAAGAATCTTTCTCCACAACTTTAAATCGAATTGAGATTAAATTCTAAAAGCCCCATGCCCAACTCTCCCAACACCAACAACCATTTAGACTTCAAAGATCCTTCCTGTCTTAATAACTCAATATTCTTTTTCATGTGATGCTAAATTTAGATGATGAAAATGCTATTTTTTCCCTAATGAATTATAACTATTAAAGTTTTTTCCAGAAATTGTATAATTTTCCCCATTTGTTAAAAAAAATAAAATAAATCACATTTCATTAACATTTTGCAAAGCAAAAATTAGTTTCACATAGCCAGAAGGAGTAAAGCTGGTAGGAAAGCAAATTTTATTTCCTAATAAAGTTCTCCTAGGAGAACTTCTGAGCTTCTCAAGCACTGATGTTCTTCAGGGAAACCCTGTTCAACAACAAATTTTCACCCTTTCCCTTGCAAAGAAAATAATAGATATATTTTAACTCATGACATGTCTCAGAAATGAAGCATTACTTTCATCCTTAAGTTGTATATTGTTATTTAAAAAAAAACAACAGACATTTGATGTTAGATTAAATTGCCTGATTCTGAGAGATGACAAACCTCCTCAAACCCTTCACAATGGGACTTGGTCTTTTGGCACTGTGCAGGACCGAGTCACAGATCACACTCAGAATGAAGTGAAGAATAAGGGTATAAATTGATTCAAAATACTGCTTTCTTAAGATACTACAGCAAAGACAATGCAGGATCTTTAGAAGCTGACTAAGGTGAAAATGCTTTTGGGTGCTCTTTCTCTGTGATGTTTTCAAGTTTTGAGGTGCTTTATTGTTAACAGATAAGGTCTTGCAGAAAGTTTCTTAAGTTTATGTCATTAATTGGCATCGCACTTATGGGGTGTATTGTGGGCAATATAATAATAAAATATCTGGAATACAGATAATTTCCTATTATAGGGGCTTAATTAAAGTTTTTTTAAGGGATGTGAGTTGCTATTAAGCTACTAGTTCCCAAAGCAGAAACTTGAAATAAACATGAGCTTTATATACTCCCCAGAATGTATATAACATTTAGCTACAAGACAAGGCCCAAGTTCTTCTTTATTGTGTTAGCACCTATTAGTTCAGAGACAATTTTGTATTCTGCAAAAATTGAAAGTAATTTTTGAGCTTTAGGAAAAGTTTGCAGTTTCATTTAGATCCATGTTGACCAAATCTAATTAAAGATATAAAAACAGTATATGGGAAGAATTCATTCCTTGTTCTAGGCTCTGAAACCCCCCTGATGTACAAAAGGAATTATTTCCAAGACTTTGAAAAACGAAAGCTTAACCTGAAGTCTCTAAAAGAGATAGATTGGTAAATATCTCAATACTAACAAATATGTACAGTACATACTACAACAGTATGAGGTATTCTTCTTGTTGAAAATCCTTTAACCAGAAAAGAATTCAGCATGTTCTTTCATAATAGCCCTATTCTAAATGGTTGATATTACTGCTAATACTTCTGTACAAGTACTTAAGTTTTAACATGAATGTAGTCATAGTCATTAAAAAAAAAATAAAAATAAAGTAGTCAACAAAGGAGCTAAGTTTGAAATTACTGTTTAAAATCTTTTGGTTGATAGAAGGTCATTTGTTTACCAATGCAGTAAGGAATGGAGAACTACAAGCTGACTTCATATCAATGGCCTTAAGGTGGATCAATAAATTCTGAGCTATTCACAGCACTGGATAAAAGATACATTAACAGCTGCGACTGACTCAGTAAAAAATTCCTGTACAGAATACAGGCCAGTTGGTCCAAAGGAAATTTGTAGGCAAAAGGACAAAATAATGTATAAAAGACATAAACTTGTCACATGAGAATCATTAATTATTATTCTTATTGCAAAGAATTTGAAAGGAATGGTACAAATATTCCTACACTTACTGGAACTTTCCAGGTTTGGTGAACTGGCGTTTCTTATCTTTTGCCCATTAGGACATTTTTCTCTATACTCAAATGAGAACTTAGTGCATGTATCATACACTGTGCCTGAAATTGATAACTGCCCATATCATGAACAAGCTGCCTAAGGCAGCAGCAAGAAGTTTATGCCTAAAACTGATCCATTCTGCTTCACAGTCTTGAGCAAAGCTTGAGTGGACCCATTTTCCGTGACTCTAGATATAGCACAGAATACACTGATGTGTTATGTTCACACAGATAATCAGATAAGCTGTCACCCTACACAATCAATTGGCTTCACTTCATCTCCACCAGTGACTAGACAACAGAAAACTCATTATTCTAGAGTTTTACTAAGTCAGGACTGATCTACTGGGGAATGATTTTTAAATTTCTTTACAAATAAACTGGGAGCTGGTAAAATCGTTAACTCAAAATGTCACCCAAAATCCAATAGGATATGGAGGTGAGAAAAGCATAAATACATTCTCAGTGCAAGGAGATTGCAGGTCTGGTGCAATTTTCCAGAGAAAATTGGATCTGACTTTTGGTGTCAAATGATATTTTAACATAATTTGGATTGCACCTGTCTGTACTTAAGAACAACAATTCTTCATAGAGATTACCAAATATTTAGGTTGTCAGTAGGATGCTGAAGAAAGTTAAAGTCACATGAATAGCTTTAAAGCATTATAATAAACGATTTCCACTTAGTCACAGCAGCAACAATAATACCTTATTTAGTCTGATCCTGCTAGTGTTCATCAGGCCCACACTGTTCACTCAAATTATTCTTTCTTCTTTATTACAGACAATAATACGACTTGAAAGCTATAATCAAAACATTCAGAATGAACTCTGATGAAAAACTCTATCTTCCACTAAAATCTGAACTTTTTCTAGACTGACAGTTTAGTGTAGTAGTTCAGATGCAACTCCCAACAGTAAAATATATAACAATTTCTGTTCTGTAACCGGTAGGTAGTCTGTATGGCGAGGAACGTGACAGATGATCTATATGTATGCACATATATATATACACACACACGCGCGCGTACATATAATTTTTTTGCAGATGCAGAATTGATCAGCTATGTTTTCCTTTCAGCCCATTTAAGCAGACTGTTCCTCTACTAAACTATTCAAAACCCTCGGCGAGGTACTCTGCTGTATACTTGATATATTTAGCTGTCCAAAAACTTCCAACCTTTTTCCTTCCAATTCAGTCCTCAGTTTCAGAGGACTGAATTACAAATTGAGAGCTATGGCACTGCACGTATTCACTAGCGATTCTTAGAAAATCACAGTTTAAGTTATAGTAACATTACAAATATTCAACAAATACAGTTTTATAAGAGGTATCAATTTTATGTCACAAAACCTGTATTTGATCAAAGTAAATCATTGCAAAAACATTGGTATTTTTGTCATTAAAAATGAAACATCTCACTATTTAATATAAAGAGGTTTTTACTTTTTCTTCTTTTTTTCATTCCTAGGCATAAAGATTTTGGAAAGAATCACAGCCACTCTTTAAGGTCTGTGTAAATGAGTTCCTCTCCAGATGAAAATAATCACAAAAATGAAAAGGTGAAGTTTCACTGTTTTGTTTTTTAAATCATTCAGTATTGAAGATACATTTTAGGTTACTGGGATACTTCATTGTCTTTAAGTTCCTAGGATTACATAATATTTCAGATTAGATTAGTCTGTTTTACAGCCTAATTAAGTTTATTTAGTTAAATGTGATAAAACGCCTAGACAGCTTATAATGCTGGTCTGATATCATGAAAATTGAGATTAATTTTTTTGAGAATTGAGCTGGGGGTGAGGAAGGGAAGAAGAAATGTATCACTGCTGTATATTATAATCACAAAATGTAGCCAGTGGCATTTGTAAAAACAAAAATGGAGCCATGTAATTTAATGAAAATAATTCTGAGACAGCCACACTGTCTGAAGACCCACAAATCCACACTTGGGTAGCAATACATACTTTTTGCTGGAGTGGAAAACTAGAATTCGAGGTCTACAATTGTATATGAATACTGGGAGAAAATAGTCACATTAGAGAAGTACAGGACTGGATTTACAGCTTTTCCTGTTCCTCACTATATTAAAATGCCATCAAAGAAATAGCTCTGAAAATGAAAGTTGGATTAAAGGAGTCTTAATATGACCTAAAAATACTATATTAAGAAATGAAAAATAAAAAATAAAAAATGAGCAAAATCTCTCCATAGGAAAAAAAAACAGTTATCCTAGCCAATTCAAGAAGCTGTCAGAAAATTTTGGGGTAGACTAGGCTACACTAAAAGACTGTATGCATTCCAATTTTGACAGACTGTGTGCTCAAATGAGTATGTATATTATTGTCATGGAAATTTTGAAATTATGTTTGTGAGTCATATTTCTGTAGTAAAGATTTGAATTAATCACACTCAGGATATACTGATGGATGCTCAGGTTCTGACTGAGGCAGAAAACCAGACTTTGTGACTATAGGTTTGAGCCTCTCTCTGCCTTCCAATCACCGATCTGTTCAATGTTCATTCCCAGGTGCAAGCCAAAGAGGACTAACAGATATTCCAAACTGTGCTAACAGGCCTCGGGGACCATCTCAGCTTTTGGAGAAAACAAAATCGCTTGCAGAGAAGTTCTTACTTCATTTCTTTCTCCTGTCATGCTTCTTGTCACATTACAGGGAGCTGATGCTAGGTAACTAAAATGACTTTAAGTTAGCTTCAGGCAATTTGGCCTCAAAGTGCCACCATTTCAACTTGTAAACTTTTTTCCTTTATATTTTTTCAACATTTTGAAACACAAAAAACCCCACCAAAACCAATCCAAAACTAACCCATGCAAAACCCTCTAAACACTAAAATTATTTCCTAAGGCCCAAACTAAAAAAATGTTATTAAACCCCAAGCATTAGCACAACTGCATTAAAACTACTTTTGCTGATATTCTTGACCATTACACCAGAGCAAATAAGTAGTTAACACTGATGAAGACAGAGTATTCACAGTGCTGCAAAAATTGTCTAGAAGGAAAACCTCATCTCAATTTTTATAGGGAAGAGAAAAATCCAAACATCCTTCTCAAAATTAACACTCCCTTAGCAGAACTGCTGCAATACCATAAAACCAAGGATTCATTTTGAATTCCCTCTACCATCCTTGAAGCCTATGTAAATGGTTTCCTTAGTATCAACATGGCCATAATGAAAAGGCATCAACAAGGGAAAGAAAAAAAAAAACAATTTGCATAAAGCTTGTGAGAATTTATAAGGTTGGGATAGGAAGTCCTACAAGACAAATTAATTTGCAAAAACAGAAGACCTTCCTAGACCCAGATGAGGTAATAACACGCTAAGCTTAGTTTACCTTTGACAATATGCATCCCTGTGTTTGTCATTAACATAGGATCATAGCATCTAATCAAAATAATAATATAAACCTACTGGAGCAGAAAAGATAAAACAAATTAAAAGCAATACTAAAACATCAGTGCCAACCTAATGAAGGTGGTGAGACTGTATCTTAACAAAAAAAAAAAATCCCCAAAACCTTAATTTCTCTTTTAATTCCAGATATTTATGTAGCTGTGAACTTTCAGCATGCTGTATCATCATGGAATCATGGCCAAACAGCTTTACAATATTTCCATCTCTGATATTAATTAATAATTTCTGCAGACATGGTATCACATGGATTTAGGAACACATAACTAACTGTTCCCAGCCTACACATGTTTGAGTCTAGGTAGCATTCAACTAAAACTTCTTCAATAACATCCAAGACAATTTATTTCTGCATCAGAAAGTCTTTGATAAGACAGTTAAACATAAAACAAGGAGAGTTAAGCCAAAATGAAAAGTGCAGAGAAGACTTAGAATCTGGGAGGCTGCAAGTTCCTTATCGGTGTGGATGGCACCTAAAGCACACTTCAGCTGGAAGTTAAGGGGATGGGTGAAATGGGAAAAGTTGAGAAATCAGCAAGAGGCAGTAGACTTGAAACATGAGAAACAAGAACAAATTCTTGAAAATAAAGAGCACAGCTTTAACTGACCTGGTAGTAGACAGTAGGTGGGTGAAAAGAGTCTTGAACCTCTCAGAGCAAATCTAGACACATCATTCTTGACTTGTAAAATTTCAAACAAGGATTCTTGAAAAGGTAAGCAAGAAGTAAGCAGTTCTACTAACTTCAAGTTATGGCTGAAGTTTGACAGATATAGCAGGAGAGAGGAGTCTAGCTCAAACCAGTTGGGCAATTTGGATATTTTTTTTAAAAGCACTGTCTTCAGGATTTACATCTAATTCTTCTAACGCATCAAGTCCATATTGACACATTTTTTTCCACAGAAAATTCCCAAATTGCCTGTTGGCTATATTAAAATCCTCAAAGGCATCCCTCTAGTTTTCTTTGTAGAGTTCCCTCTAGTTAAAAGAGAAAAAAAATGGTAACCCTTTCATATCTTAGCTGAAAGGGTAAAGCACTTACCTAGAGTACAGGAGAGTTTATTTCAAACTTTAGAAGCATTATCACGTTCCAAACACTATCCTAACTCTTACCCTACCAATTTAGGAGATAAAGTGTTTCTCCCATACCTTCTTCTGATGCACCTGCACCATTCTGTAAGAAAGCAAAAAGTATGCATAGAGTATTTATGCATTTCCTTTCTATGTTCACATAAACAGTCTTTGGTGCAGGGTTTTGCTATTAGAATTTTCTTTTCAAGAACATGAAGATCAAGGTAGACTGCAACTTCTAGATACATCTACAGATATCAGCAAAAGCATGAAAGCAACAAAATAACATTTCTAAGGTTGTGCAAAGTGGATGTACATAGACTAAGAGATAAACTCAGAAACTCACATTCTGAAGGCTTTTTGTTATTCAGGAGCAGTTCCATCAGCAGTGAATAAAACTCATCTTGTGTATAAGGCATTCTTATGCCACAAAGAGCTACTTCTGACAAGCAACGTCCATAAAATCACTCTCATCTATTATTCTGCTCTATAACACAAAATATGACTAAAATTGAGGCTCTTACTGGACTTCTATTACTGATCACTAAGGAGCAGCATATAGAAAGGAAAAAAAATCCACATTCAAGAATAGCTAACAGTCTTCTAGGAGAAAAAAATTTATATCTGGACTGAAAAAATGGAAGGCCAAACATGAATACCATATAGAGGTATATTTGTGTTTATCTGTAGAAGCATTACCAAGAAGGAGAAAAAAAAACACAAAACCACACCAAACTTGTAACACCTAGTCTTTATCTTGAAATACAAATAACACATTTATTAAAAACTTTGCTGAAACAAGAGATTTTTCAAGTATCAGAGATATGTTGACTGGGGGGAGTCTGAAGCCAGGTTAAGACTAGCTATTGGTTAATATTTCAACTGCAAACAACTAGGAATAAATTACTATCTGAATGCATTCCCTCACTTCAGTAATACTGACTGAATATACACCCTGTAGAGAAATAAGGCAATTGTGGAAAACCTCTAGACATGGTTTGGTGTCCAGAGTGTTTCTAGTTAGCTATGTTCTAAAAATCTCTTGATCTTGTTTGTACTCGGCACCCACAAGTTTAATAGTAATTCTGGGTTAGTGTGCTTCAAAACCCACTTCCAATTGTCTTTTGATTACCAGTAGGTATTTTAACAGATCGGCTTATAAATGATAGAGGAAGAAACCACAAGACAAGACGTTTCCAATTGCTTTCATTGTAAAGGGGTACCCTTCTCTGTAAGAATCTAGTGAAATAATAATAAATCCTATTTTCCGCATGAGAAATTTATGTGTTCCTTATGGTAATAGTTGACTGGAATCCAAGGAATTATCTGAAGCAGTTGCTTTACCTGCAGGACACTGAGGCTTGTATTGCTTAGTAGTCAGTGTTCTGTGTTTTGACATGAATGAACGTGTTGTCAAATTTTCTCTTTCAAGAAGGAAAACTATACTCTTGTCTCTTACTTCTCCACTACCTTATGCGGTCCCTGGAGCACCATTAATTGCTCTCCCTGCATTCCTGATGCGATTAAGCTTAGTTACAGGCACAACAATTCTCAACAAGAAAAAAAACCAAAAACCAAACAACCAGCAAAACAACCAGCAAGCCAAATCACCCAACCCCTCACTAAAACCTCAAATCTATGCTTGAATTTTTTTTCTTTTTGAGGGAAAGAATATTTCTTTCCACAACTGCAGCACTGCTTCTATTTTTCAGAACTGTTCTCCAGTTTTACTCCACAAAGTTTATATGAATTGTCACTTTATGAGGGACTTCTGAACTTTTCATCAATCTTCGAATTCATCTGGGTCCAACAGCTGCTTCTGCGTAATTTGGGATAAACAGTGACTCTTTCTTTCTTTTTGAAGCCTAAAAAGCAACAGGGAGAAAAGCAGCTTTGGCAAGGGTTTGCCTGGAGCAGGTAGAGGTGGCCTTGCAGTGGCTTGAGATGTCAGGATTGTTGGAGGGGTGGGATTCAATGGAAGAGAATGACAACAACAGCAAAGACCACATTTTTAAACTGTGGAGGACCTAATAGTATGACAGGCTGGAACGAAGGAGGCTGGAGCAGATGTGAACCTGTGCATCTATGTTTTGGGTTTGGTGGGAAGAGACAGAGGGAAAGTGCATAAGCAAGGTAACATGCTAAAGAAGGGCTACATCAGAAATTCTGATCAGTGCCGCTTAGGGTGAAGACTGGTAGTCTGTGGATACAGGCACATATAGAAGGAGAACGGTAATAGCCATTGGACTCCTGCATATATTGGGAGGGGAAGCAATTGGGGCAGTCGGTAGGCAAGTCATTTCCATGTTACTCCTGGTAGTAGAGCAGGAATATCATTTTATATTCTTTAAAATGTTGTTAATTAGGTTTTGTCCCTGTAACCCTCACTATAAATATTTAGTTAGAAGCACTACAGGAAAGAAACAACAGAACTAATTAAACCAAAAAATCATTTCAAGTACACAGAACAAACTAAAAGATAACAGCACGAGAGGGGATTGGTGCACAATAAGGTGCACAATATCCAATAGAGACATGGAAAGGCTGACCCATCAAACTCTCCTATTTCACAGACAGATAAAAAATAAATGTACACCTGCCTAGGAAGATACATTTCAGTTTTAAGTGGAGAGTAAGAGAATCCCCTGGGAGATCCAGTGGGAAAATACAGTTCCACTAATACATATGTGCGCTGAAAACACACGTCAATTTATTCTTGGAGAACTGCATATTTAGTACTTTTTCTTGCATCTTTACTGAAACAGCCCTGACTTTGGGAATATGAACTAGAAATTCTCCTATGCACAGATTTTCTGTACAAGAACAAATTCAGTCCTTCTAATAACATTTAAGAAGACCATAAGTACGCAAAGATTGTTGGCTATCAGCTGGAAGTAAAGATTAATACACTGATCTGGATTGGGAGATCAGATTTGTTGAAAAAAGGGAGAATAGCCACATTACCAAAACTAACAAACTGGGCAATGCTGTATTGACAGTGAAATATTAGTCTCTGCATATAGTCTTTGGAACATTAAACACTATAGCCAGAGACAAACTGTTATTTAGGTTTCATTAAATTTACATTATTTCATATAAATTTACAATTAATTTACATTAAACTCTCTACTCCCCTCCCTACCTCCAATAATAACTCAACAACATCTTGACATAGATGATGAAGTTGAAGGCACACAAGTTATCATTCAAGGGAAGAAGGAAAACCTGTAATGTTGGTTATTTTTTGTGTGCTTCTGAAGATATTCTGCATAACAATCATCTATTTGAATTTGTCAGAGAATTCAAGAAAAATACATTTGTTTTACCATTGAGAATATGCCACTGAAGGAAAACAGTGATTGTTTGCATGCAGCACCATCTGTGAACCATTAGCAAATTTCAGAATGGATTAGGCCATGTGGTAAAATTATCAGTCTCTGATATGACTGACATCAGACAAGCAATGAGTTAATAGAGAGCAAGTCTCTGGGAAAAGTAAAACAGTACTACCCTAGATAGATATATCTGATGAAAAACCCAGCTGATGGACATATAATTTTCAAAAATACTGAAAGGATGAATTCCTAACCTCAACTTTAATAAAATGAAGAAGAAAAATTAAATTAAGAAGATGTTATTTGATACTGGCATGGAAAGAACAGGAAAAGTGGAGCTTTTGCTTTTAACAGAGAAGTAGCATAAGAAGCCCTGGACAACTGTATTTGGTCTTTGCCTTTTCTTTCTTGCCCTGGCTTTTCTCTCATTCCATGCAGCATAGGGGTGATCATTGCAGAGAATGAAGGGTTGTGGTATGTGCCACAGACTCGGGATGTGCTGGTGCGTGTGAGGTGGGTTCACAGCATTGTACTATGAGAGAGAGGGAAGAGTAAGGCAGAAAAGAGGCAATTAAGATACTTTTATAAAGCAAGGTATCAAGGGCTGTGATGAAAAGAATCTCCCCTCACTTCAAATGGCACCTTTTGGGGAGAGTAAGAGGGAAGAGGAGTCATAGCTAAAGCTGCAGAAAGTTGTGCTGGCAGTGAAGAGGCTGAGGGATCATAGAATTCAGGATTAGTTTTTGCATGCAGGAGAAAATGTGATTACAAGAGGCACAAAAGTCTTTGAGGTATCAGCGTTCTTCAGCTGAATGAGAAGTTAAATGAAAATGGCATCACTGTTTTCAGAGTGTGATAGTGAAACAGGGGCTTGCACAAAGATTGCAGACAGCAAGGGGAACAGAGGCCCAGTCCGAACTTTGTCAGCAAAAAGAGTAAGGTTTAATCTAAAAACATGAGCTAGTATTGAGCTACTGTCAGTCATCTGAAGTAGTCTTATGCAGTGGTTACAGGATACCTGTACAAGGGATTGACAATTTATACTCAGAGGACTCAATAATTCAATTTATTCACCTGTGAATGGAAGAGAGGGCATAAAAAGAGCAACTTCTGTCTGTATAGTCCTTGTCACGGGCAAAAGGTCTCCTTACATCTATGAGATTATTTTTTGTGTGAAACCCACAAAAAATAAGAATTCTATCCACTCTTATACATTACTTTTCTAAGTCCTACATCTACAAGGAAACTGTAATTAAGTAATTGGCTAAGGAAAGTAGTGCATACAGCAAAACTGTATGATCACATGCAGCTTCCTGCATGCATAGATATCATTACCTCATTGTCAGTTCCTACACTTACAGAATCTGATTGCAAAATGCTATTCCTAAACTACAGAGTAACTAGATGTTAAACTATTTCTCTTTGGTTTGCAGATTGCAAGCAGTTTGATAGAATGAGCTCTCTCTTATTAAGCTTACTTATATGGAGGGCACACAATAAAAGGAAACAAAACAACAAGAAGAAAGGAAAAAAGAAAAAAATCATGTGAAACTGAAAATTTTCCTTAATATTTTGGTTATATTAAGAAATCATTCTTGAGCTTAAGCAGTGAAAGCCTAACCGTATGCAGTGAGTGAAACTGGGTCATTGAAAACCACAGATATTAAATCCAAAACAGTTTTGGACTAGCTTTATTTTCAGTTTCAACTTTCTGACTTTTCTAGAGGAAAAAAAATATTTCTTCTTATTCTAGGAATACAGCATTGAATGTCATATACAATTCTGCACTGAACAGCACCTGTAAAACTATCTCAGAATGCCAATTTCTACACTGTTTCAAGAATTTGAATTCATTTTGATGTTAAATGTTGTTCTCTTATTAGTTCTGAAAACTATACATCAAATTCTTAAAAGCAGTTATTGAAAGCTATGAACAGCTATTATTATTATCATCATCGTTATTATTAATACACAAAACTCAGAGTTTTGTGCCAGGCTCACACACTAATGCTTCTGAGTATGAGCATCTTCAGTTTCAGTAGACCATAGCTTACTCTGTAGTTTTTAAGATGTCAGATTCCTGCTTCTCAGTCGTGAGGTACATTGCTATTAGTGGTGTATCAAATTATAAATTACTGAAACTTGAGGCCATCAAAGCCTATGACTAAAAATGAATTGACACTTCATAGAACAAAGGAGAAAAAAAAGGATTTCTTTGCCGATATGACAAAGAGAATTTGAGGCAAATATCAGAAGCTGCCTCTGTGATGCCTTCTGGTTCTGATATGCATTAATGTTTTCCAACAAAGAAGCCACCAAATACAAATTGTCAGGCATCAAATCAAAAGGTTATCGCCATAATTTGCTAGCACAGTTGCAATGGATCCGATGAAAGCCTTCCATGGTTCCATTAGAAGACTAATATGAACGTGAGCATAGAGAGCTTTTGTAAACATTTTTGTGGCTAATACATTGCTGAAAAAGTCAGTAATCTAATCAAGAGGAAAAAAAGTTGCTTCAGAAGTGGTAGTTTCATGTTGACAACAGAATTCCAACAGAAATACTAAAGTTTTGCATTTGGAAGTTGGGAAAGAAAATTCACAGCACTTATATTGTTCTGTTTTTAAAATATAGACAACAGAGTAGTTAGAAAATCCCATTCAAACAAGCAGTTGTTTTGGCATAGTGAGAAATAGTGCTGATCAACAGACAAGGCAAAAGTTGTTATCATTTTAGTGCTGAGATATTTTTGACCTTTTTGACCTTACAAGAGAACTGTAGCTGATCAAGATGAAAGCAATGTGCAGTTTGTGAGCCAAGAGAAATATACTATAATTTTATTTTAATACAAAGAGCATCTTAATAAAAAAACCCCAACACATCAAATATCTCATACAATATTAAAAATGTTTCATGTTGCATTCATCAACTAATCCTGTACAATATCACATATGGCCTCACACTTTTATAGCAACTGTGAAGTTTCTATGGGCTGGAAAAGGAAGAAATACAACGCTAAGGTACGCCAAACTACATAGAAACTATGTAAGCTGCTGAAAAGCTGAAGAGTGTTTTTAAATTTCTTTAAGGTTTAGCAGTAAGTACAAATGTTATTCTAACTATACCTTCCACAGCAGCATGTGAGCGATATTAGAACAAATTAATACCATTAGTACGATACCATCCACACACACACCCTCCCCCGCCCCAAAAAAAAAAGGAATCTAAATGGGAAACTTGATAGTGTCTAGCATCTGCTATATAGAGGTACAAATGAGAAGATGGAAGATAAATTGATTTGTTCTCATCACCTTGTCTTTCTAACAAAGCATAACTATAGCAAACACTGTACCAGCAAGAGGATAATATTCCATTTAAATTTTAACTAATGTAACTGATAGATTTTACCAATGTTTTTTACTGGGTTTTTTTCTTTCCTAACTGAATAATAAAGAGGTATCCAAAATAGGAAAGATGGATTTTCCTTAAAGAAAGGAATCCCTGGAACTCGATGTAAATTAACTCTGTCTGATGACAACCAAACAAAATGTATAGGTTTCTGTCACATTCACTCTTAGAAACTGGAAAATCTTTTTCTCGTGACCTTTTAGATTCCAAATATTAGACTTATATTATTATACTCCTACACACTAACTAAATGAAGACAAAATTAAATTACAGCTTCAAAGGGCATTTAATTTTCATAAAAAGAGGTAAAAAATCTTGCCATCCCATTGACCTGTGCAAACTGAATTTTATTACTTTCTTAAAAATTGAAGACTTAAAAATTAAAAGACGACATAGACAATAAAACTGACTATCTTCCTTTTAAAATAATTCAGTTTCTTCGAAGAACAAAGCTTAGAAAAAATACCATAACGCTATGAGGCTAATTTGCAGATATGCATAACAAAATTCACAGTCATATTGGTACTTACCCACTAAATGCCTGGACTGCATAAAGCTTGGAAGTATCCAAGGAACTTCCACTTATTATCCGAGCCTTTAATAAAGACCAAAAAAAGTACAGTTACTCAGTTGCTCTTAGTAAGTCTTGGGCACAATTTAACTGCATCAAACATATAACACCTAATATGAAAATGCTTAGCAGGGTCAGCTCCAGGCCAAAGCTAGAGTAACTATTGCTTTGGAATACATTTTTGTAGTGTTCAGCATTTAGTGAAACACACTGGAAGAACCCATGGGAAGATAAGATATTGCTTCCCAAATATTGTTGTCCTTTAAGTCCTATAGTGTATGCAGTGTAGATGATAATTAGAGTCAAAAACCCCAGATATCATGTTTGACAGTAGCAGACCCCTGTGCTGGCAATTATGATAAGCACAACAGTGAGGGTTATCCTGTTTATAAATGCAACAGATTCGCAATACACTTAAAGGAGAATGAAAAAGTGGAAAGCTGGGAAAAACATGCAGATTTCACAACTAAAATGAAGGAACCAAACAGGTCAAATAATTCACAAACGAACATCAACAAAATACATGATCCCTATAGTAAATACATGATTTTAAACCTTTTCATCCACAGAACCGCTATCTGAAAGAGAATTGGGAAGAAGGGGAATATAGGTTAGACAGAACAGTCTCTGAGAAAATATCTTATACTATAAAAAACTGTCTGTGCAGAGCAGAATCCAAGTAACACCTGTGCTTAGCTTTATTATTGCAGCGAGACCACTGTCACTACATTTTAAACAAGCAACAAGATGTTTTTAATAGATAAGAAGCCCTGCCGCTTATGCAGGACTGTGTAGATACCATACAATTTATATATTGTATCCCACCTCAACTTATATTTTAGGATTTTTAAAAGTATATTTAATATTAATGAATATATATTTAATACAGTTGCAGTATTCAAAAAAATAGCATTCTATTTTAAAGGAAAAAGCAAATGTTTCTACTTAGGGTATTAAAGAAAAAAAGCCAAACAAAACTTCTGAACTGTAACTATTCTATCCTACAGAAATTATCCCCAAATGCCAATAGAACTAAAATTGTCAAAGTACAAGATATGATATATACATCTATATGTCATTAGAAATTGCTTAATGCAAAAATGTTATGTATTCACATTTACTATCAGACAGGAAATATTTGCTGACAATGAAAAGCTACCCGTATATTATTGTCTTGTCAACTGAAAAATACAAGCACATTTTAAATGATTTTCATATAGTATTTCACCAAAAGTGTCTTTTTTTTTTCTGTTTGACACTTTATAGTACAGTGCATATATGAAACAGCATTGTTTTAATTGTCACTTTACTGACATGTCCATTTTTACTCCCCAAATGGAGTACACATTCTACAGCCCCTTTAAATAGTTCACGTATTTTTAAGATATTTGAAGATAACTCACATTACATACAGTACAATATAATCATTTACAGCTTAAACACACACCACGTTTCAGTTTTAAACCAGTTTATCTACAAGAAAATATCACATTCAAACACACACATGAAAAATATATTGACAAGTGTAAAGGTGCATACAGTACAGTAGTGACGATCCAGGGAACTAAAAGGCTCTATTGTTCCACTAATTTTAGAGGCCACTTCTGTGATCAAAACAAAGCACATGCACAAGAACATGCAGAATAAAAACTGGAGTCAAAACAAGTTTTACCAGTCAGATTATATCTGCTTCTGTATTATTTAAAAGCGTTAAAGAAGACTGAGCTACTAGTTATCACAACACCGAATTTGAGTCCACAGAAAATGTAACTGTGCTACGGTCTCTTCACCTTTGTGAGACCACAAAACTTGCCAGTTTCTTATGTTTGACCACAGATCTTAGCTTCTCTTTCACAGCTATTGTGAACAATCCTTTTAGAAAGAGTATGCCTAAAAAAATGAACTATAGTTTATTGCTCCAAGGAAAACTTATGTTTTGAGTTACACAGAATATTAAATTAAGGCTGTTACTAATAGTAGATGCCACGCTTTAGTAAAAATAGAGTGACCACATTTCTGTGCATCAAGAATATCTGCTTGCCATTAACTGATACTTTTCACAGTTCTTCTGAATAGAAATCAGCATGGTATCAATTTTTAATGTCATATTTTAAAAGAATCCATTACTATTTTGTTTCTGCTGGGACATGACCTGTTCTGATGTTTTCTCACTTCAAAACATCCCCCCACCCCACCCCTTCAGAAATAATAGAATTTTTATTTCGCCTTAGAAATGAATTCTTGACTAAAACCAGCTATAGCATTTTAGTTGTCAAATTACCATCATTTGACTGAGTAGATTTATTCAAGATTTATTAAAGTTTTTACATTTCTTTCTTTCCTATTTATGAATGTATTTGTCTGACAACATCAGATATGATTGGCTCCTCCACGAGCATATAAAGAAGATCTGGACCACCATATGATCTTACTTTCCCAGTATAACATTATAACATTTTCACAAGCAGGGTAAGAGCAGAGCCAGGAGTAACTAGATGACTGTAGGCTGGGCTGGCTATGGAAACAAAATGGGATATGCTTTTATGAGGGCTAAAAGAAATAAGAGGAGTAGTTAAAACCAAAGTGCTGGAGCAGCATTTGGACAGGTGAATGCAGGGAAGAGATCAAGAGAGAGGATATACCAAGGACTCTAGGCAGGAGAGACTGAATTAATTCTCAAACTTGTAAAAAAGACGAGCCCAAAAAGTGAAGAGAAATTTGGGGACTAAAGGAAGTTTTAAGCATGAGATGACTTGTAAAGTAAGAAGCCTCACCATAATCTGTTCATGCCACCTTCTTTCTAGAATATCGAATCATAATAATATTTGTAATACTGACATTTAAAGATGTATCATAAATCTTAGTATTATTTATGAGCAATGCAACGTTTAAAGTCTGCAAGTACTTTGCTACCGGCTGCCTAAAGATTCACATGAATTATATGTTTAATTCACTTGCTTAGAAAGTTATATTAGAAAATACCAAATCGTTGAGACTTGTCTTCCACATTAAATGGAATTTTGTATTTCAGAGCATGAGAGATGGACATATGAAATTTTCTTTACCTCTCTGGGGTTTCAGCCAGCTTCATCTAATTTCACTACACTTCCTTTACTGAACCTAATTTTGGCTAAATTTAAGAAGGAGAGCAACAATCAAAAATTAGGAAGGCAAAAATGGTATTACATTTTTGGTTTAACTTGTTTTCTTTGCAGTTGCTACCTAAAAAAAAAATTTAAAAAATGCACCAGTCTAATGGCCTCTTTTCTCAATAGAAGTTGCATAAAGCAGACAACTGATGTAAATTTCCCAAAATGAGATTTTGAGAGCATCTCTTCTTTGTAAAAAAACGACTGCATCTTCAGAGACAAAAACTTCATTTTTTACTGCTTCTTCTGAACTTGCCATGAGTGAAATTATCTGAATGAAGGAAGTGTTCTCTGTGTGTATGAGAGCACCAAATCAGGAAGTGCAGTCACCAAGCAATTCACTTCAGTAGTCATTAGGCTACCAGAATAGACAGCAACATTCCTTGATGTAGATAAGAAATTCATTGTGATTATGTAAGAGACCACTGAATGTATTTTCAAATCAAGGATACAACGCTAGACATCTATTATACTGTTGAATGACAATGATTTACTTAAAAGAGCTTATCTTCATAGAACTCACTTCTGTCATCCACACATTCTATGGCAAACAACTAACCGAAAAAAAATTATGAACATACTAAGAACAGTGTAATCACTGGCTCATTTAGTTAACCCTATGGGACACTTCTTAATTTACTTATATTAGTTTGGTTCTCCTTAGGTGTTTAAATTCACTACATCCTGAAATACCAGTATAGCCTTCATATTATGCCTCTATACCATATGTCATTTTAGATAACCAGAGGGTGTTTTGCTAGGATTATAGCAAAAATCCATGGAATCATATTGCTCCATAATTGTTGCTATTTCAGCTCAGCGCACTCCCTATGAATAGTGGAATGATGAAGAGTAGGATGATCATCCAGCTATTTACTACTGAAAATTATATTTACAAATGTCAAATATTGAAGGCAAAAGGAAACACCCCCAGTACCCTCCCGCTTTTTTTTTAGGCACTCTTATAATTGCAGGCTCCATTATATTCAACCAGGTAACTGGTAAAAAACAGGGGGAAAAATGCTCTTAGTTAAAGATATTTTAGTGGTACAAGGTTTCTGTGGTTCATTTAAGTTTATAGAATTATAAAAATTAATACAAAAAGAAAAGGTAGCATATCATTAACTACAGGAAAGAAAGCATGATGATCAGCTCTCATACCACATTTCTCCAAATAAGCTCATTTCCTATGCAAAATTTATAGAAGTCAACAATAGAACACAAAAACTTTAGGAAGGAGAGGACAACCTTAAGGAATATTTGGCAAACCATATTTTAAAGTGCCCATTCTTAGCTAGAAAGTTCTCTCCAGCTCCATACCATTCTTTAGCACTTATCTCTACTCCTTCTTTACTACGACTCCCTAAGCCTCCCATAAGGGGACATAGACTTTGAGGTAAAGATAGAATTAAAAGTATTCACTAGTTAAAATTAGTCTTTAAGGTTCCATTAATAATAAAAAGTTCCAGATATTTAAAGGCTGTATAACACTCAACATGGCCATTAAGCCCTGGCTTCTGCTGAAAACGGTTCACAAGTACTCACTGAGGTAAGTTAGTCCCCAGATGGGGAGAGGAGTGGGGAGTGTGCGTGCAATGAGGGAGGATTATTTGGCATTCTTTCAGCTTCCTCAAATAAACCCCAAGTTATTTTCTGTCCACATATCAGTTTAAAGGCTTTAAGAAGGCTAAATAAAATTTCCAGCAAGTGTTTATTAATGGTACATAATTACTATTCAAACTCAGTCTGGAAAATGACTGTATAAAAGTTGAACTTTACACTGTTTTCAACTGTTTTCAAATCAACACATGGTGTGATTTACCCATTTTTAATAGCAATGTTGCCACCTGTAACTTACCACACAATATAGGAATTCATCATACAAGATAACTAGTTTCTATACCCAAACTTCCTAGAAAAAAAAAAAAATCTCTGAAGGATGTTGAAAACACAGATTCTTCTAGCATGAAAGATAAATTAGCAAGGAAGATACCGAAGTGAAGACAAAACTTTGCTTTTGTAACTTACAATACCATCACAAATACAACTGGACAATGGTCTCATCATTCAGCAGAGGTTTTTATATCAAAGAAGTTCAGAAGATTATTTCCCCCTATCGCCCACAATCAAAAGCCTCCTTCAAGCCTTGTGTCCTACTTCTCTCTTGCATTTTTCTGAGCAGCAGAGCATCATCCTAATACACTTCTCTTTCTTTAATGATTGCAAAACCTTAGTTCACCAACTGTGCCACCATAGCACAAGAACTGCAATAAAGTTGTAAAATTCTGAACTCTTAGGAAACCCTATAATTAAAATAATATTATGTGTGCTACCTTGTTTTCCCCCTCTTGCAAGTGTGCACCAGTGTACAACACCAAATTGGAAAAAGATTTAAAGTTCATTGTTTTCTGAAAGTACCATTTTAATCTGTAATTCTGCAAAACAGTTACAAGAATGTCAAACTGACTGATGATTATGTCATTCCTGGAAGCAAACCCTTTAAACGTAGTATGTGCTGGATTAGGTAATAATACAGCTGTTCCAAAGAAATAACATGTGTAAAGTACCCAGTCAGAAGTATTTTGTAGTCTGAGCTGGACAGTTCTTATTAGGTATGTGTTGCTAAGAAAGAAAATAAAGGATGACAAACAGCATAAAATAAAAGCAGCACATTAAAGAAGTAGATTGTCTGTCCAAAACAATAACACAAATTAAGCCATGCTAAGATAATAAATGTTGTACCCAGAAGCTAATATTATCACTACAGAACAGAATATTACAGTATGTAAGCCTAGAGGAAGTTGTGTTGCTGAAGCATATTCTAGGAAGATACACTGCATAACGCTTGAAAGATAATATTAAAGCTAGCACATCATAAGAGATGAGTGATGCTTGTCTGACAAAGAGAAGGTCAAACTTGAATAAAGCTTGGTTGACAGGAGAAATAGAAGAATTGCTGCCAGCACTTTACTAGCAGTGATGTAGAAAAATTGCTAGCGGATACCGTTGAGAGCCAAAACAGGAGGTTATCTTGGTGAAGATAAAAAACTGCATTTGTGTCTTTATTAATAAACTGGTCTGCAACACTGAAACAAGGGGACGTGTCTTAAGAACATCTCTGGTATTTAGAAATTGAGTCCCATTAGACTTCTAATGGCTCTTGTTTTCTATTGTCTTTCAACAGTTACTAGATACTTCTATTAACTTCTGAAATTTACCTCTGAAAGCATAAATTGGCTATCAAAAAACCCAAGTGGTTATGAACTGTGGTATGATACCAATGCTTCTTTATTTTTGGTGGCCTCATAAAACTACAGTCCTCTTGAAGACCAGGCCTTCTTGACAGCATCTGGCTTACCAGAGTGATGGTAGGGAATAAAACGCAGAATGCATTTTAAGCACTTTATTCCGACCCCAGAACACATCAGAATGCTAAAGCATACATTATCCGTAAAGGGACATACTTTTATCTCTTTTGATACAAATTATGACTGTAAATACAACCAAGTAATTAATTATAGCCTATGAAAGCAAACAGATATTTGATTATGGCAAGCCTTTCCATTCCACACAGCCAACATCGCCACAAAATATTTGACTTGGACCATTATATCATGGTCTTACTTGCCAGCTGAAGTCCCACTGCGCTTCTTCCAAAAAAAAAATCCAAACAAACAACCACTTGGTTTGACACCAGCTGTGAGAGTAGTCCCTCAGGCCTAACAAGCAAAAGCATGTTCCTTGGCACTCACACCAAATAGGAGGATTTCACCGAGACATACAAGTTGGTTTGTGGTAACAGCATAGACGGAAGTGACAGTAGGACAGGAATGTTAAATGCCTGCCTGGGACACAGCAGCAAGCTGATGGCCACCTTGGCCAACAAACAATATGTGTGCAACAGCAAATAATTTAGTGTCATAAGAGCAGAGCAGAAGGCCAAAACAGTTGGTGCCAAAGACACAAGTGTCCACACCACAAAGGTTTTGGGGGTATTTACTTCATGTCCTGTGTACTGAAAGCCCATTAGTTGCTGAGCATGTCAGGGGTGATTGTGGAGAGCAACATCTGGCTAGTCTGCATCAGTAAAATACCTAGATCACACTCAGGCATTCCAGTGGTCAAAGTAAATGTGGTGAATTCGGAAGACTGAGAGATCTGCTTCAAAAGAGTATCCCTGCTGTAAAATAAAATGCTAATGGCGGCAACCCTATAAATTATATAAACATCCTACTGTTAAAGACCAAGACAATATATACACCTAAGATCAAGAACAAAGGAGCAGAACATAACATCTGGGGAATAGTCACATATGTCACAGGCTATGACATTTATAGCTGCTGTTATTATGAAGTTGTTTCTTCTCCTGTAGAGTTGCATCCACTTCCTAGCCAGTATTTAAGGAACTATCTAAAATAGTCTCAAACAATTTAAAAACTATCTTCAAAAAATTCAAACTAGGAGACTAAAAAATTGAGATAAGCCAGACTAATTTCAAGACTTACAGTAGTGAAAGAAAAAATGAGTCAATGTATAATCACATACAGAATAATAAGATGACATCAGCCAATGTTGTTTACTGAGATAAGACAAAGAAATCAGATTTTCTTCTATCAATAAGCAAAGCAGCTTAACTGATACGAGAGAAGAAAAAGACATTAAATACCACAACACTAATATGATTTTTGAAATTTGTTTTTCCTGACATACCCTATGTAAGCAAGTTAAATATAGTAGAGGTGAAATTGGTAGAAAATACTGTACAGTTGTATTGCAGTATTTGGGAGTAATTCTTTTGATGGAAGTATCGTGTTGGGTGTCAACCAATATCATACAGGTCTATTTTAGCCAATGTTCTCACCAAGCTAGATGTAGAGAATTTCATAGAGTCTGCAGAAGACACTAATCTGGAATGGATTGGCAACACTTGAAAGGATGGAGTTAGATTTCAGAATGTTCTTCACATATTATTGAACTCACTTTCCTGCCTCAGCATTACTGTAAAAACTGTTTCTATGTTTGGAACAGAAAAGGAAAAAGGCAAAAAAGTGATTAGACAGCAGTACAAGGCATATAGCATATTTGAAATTGAAATAATTGTTGATGGTTGATGTAATATTAGTGCCAAAAAGGCTACTGTCATTCTGGAAAGTATTAGTATGTGTCATGTGAGACAGTCAGCTCTATAAGCACCTGTTAACTTCAGCTGAAGTTGTTTTTCCAGTTTTTGGAATCACACTAAAAGTAAACAAATTGAATAGCAAGAGGATGATAAAAGCCAGAGTAAGCAGAGGTTCACAAAACAATTTGTGAGGACAGACTGAAAGGATTTGGTTTTTTTTTGTCTTGAGAGACTAAACTGAGGAGGAAGGTGGTGACAGTGATTCAAATGCATTAGAGTAGAACAGAGTAATGCTTTCCTTTTCTCCATGGCTAATGATGTTGGTTACATATTAGATGTCAAAAATCAAAAACAAAAAACCGGGCAAGAACATATGCTTAGTCACAATTACAAAATATACAGGTAGCATTCATGTCGTGAATACTGTAAAGCTCAGCACACTGTGTTCTGTAATTAATCACCTTTTAACTGAAGCACCTAAAAAAAGTCTTAAGATAATTCTCAAAAAGGAGACTGACCTTAACAAAACATTTAAAAAGCATTTATTTTTCCCACTGTTAGCTTTTATGCTGCAGGTAGAAACAACATCAAATTACACACTGTTTCAGCTCTGCTTGAAAGTAATGTTGGAATAATTAGGCATAAACCAATGAGACTCACAGATGTTAAGAGCTACAGACTGGTACACTGGAATTCAAAGCACAAGTTTGGGTTCTATTGGATTTTTCTGCCTCATGGGTATGCATAAATCCTTTTGATTCCACAATCTCTTTTTATAGTTAATGGGAAAAGGTATGTCTCTTTGTCCTCTGCTTTGATTTTTTTATAAAAGAAAATTTCAACAAACATGGCTTTTAAAGTTCCCAAACAAAATTTCACTACTTTGTTTGCAGTATTTTCCCTGCCTCATGGAGGCAGAGAAGCATTAGCTCTAGTCTGTTCATGCTAAATGGAACAGGAAGACCTACAGGTTAAGATTAAAAACTGCTTAAGTTCTTAGTCATTCATTTTATACATATTCTTCTCTTCTGGTTTATTTTACACTCGGTAAGTTCATCATGTCTCTCCTTTTTCCATCTTGGTATATATGTAGCTGATGGACAGGAATTCCTTTGGTGAGGCTGCAATTACCCTGATGATACCTACACCTACACATAGTTTGTGTATCTGTGCTGGCAGTGACAAATTACCCGCTGCTGTTTCGCCTCTGATCAAGAAACTCAATTTCTCAAGGAGAAAAATCAGAGTCAAAAAGATGTTTTGCCACATCACATCTCTCAGACTCTAATGTAACATAAACAAGCCCAACTAGTTTCAGTAGCCAGCTCCAGAGAAACTACCAGCATAGCAGTCAGCAGCTTGCTCTTTACCACTACTTGTTTAGTGACAACACATTACAGGCTTTTCTGTGTTCAGCAGTGTTTTCTTTTTTTTTTTTTCGAGTCAACCTGTATCTTTTTATAACACCATATTCTTTATCATAGCATCAAGGATGTTGTTAAACAGCTCTATCAGCAGCACAATTAGAAGGCATGGGCTATCTGGAAAACCCGCTCTTTACATAGGTTTTAACTGAAAATTACTAAATTTTCAGTGGAGTAAGCTTTACATCAGACAAGTGCAGAAGAAAACTGTCTTACAAAAATGGTATGTATTAAACAATGTAAGAGTGTGGGCATCTGTATGTATGCATCTGTGTTTTGCTAGAATTTATGTATCAATCAATCCTGCCTTTGTTTTCAGGTTTACCAAAACATCTGATCATGCAAGCTGTCTTAAGAATACTCTCTACTGATCAAGGAGGCAAATCTCACGGTTGACAAAGTTTCATCACTGTAAACAATAATTTTGCATCAGCAGGAACTGGAGAGATTTCAGATATTTTCTCCCATTTAAAGTCCCAGGGAGACACCTGTGTAGGTGCTCCATTGATCACCTGAAAAATGTGCATGAAGAGAAAGTCTGGCACTAGTCCCATGAAAGCAGTCAGAAGCTTGCTTTAGCAGCAAAAGAGGGAATCTCTTTAGTTTTACACTTCACTGTCATATTCTACTTCCCTAATAGATCAGAGGAAGATTTGAACATATTTATGAACTCATGTTTTCTTTGTTACTACATTTTTTAAATGCGTATCTAGGTATTTTTTCAGCCAGCTGCTTTAACAAGTTTCCTTTTATCCTGAAGCTGCATTACAAAATGATGCAGAGTTATTTCTGCTTCTAAAATGCAATGATCTAAAGGAAAAGCTTAAATGTTTTACAAATGAAAATAGAAAATATTTCTTAATCTTGGTGATAAAATATTGGTTTGTGTTCATTTCCACAGCAGAACCAGTGTAAGTCAGTCCTTGGAACTAACATTCCCGCTCTGGTTTCTCTCAGAACTAGCAAATTTATTTTACATCTGTTTAAGCACAAAAATGGCAGGCAAACTGCATGAGTATTAATCAATCTACATTAATTCTAAACTCAGTGAAAATAGTGTTGAATAGTCTCCTGTTCTTGTAAGGAGTAGACTAGTACTTTTTATAAAGAAAACTAGCAGTTGTAATTAATTACTTTTCTTAAAAAAGGAAGTAATTTTCTAAACAGAAGTGGTTTGGGGTGGTTTGTTTTGGGGTTTTGTTTGTTTGTTTTTAATAAACAGCCAAAATATGGATGACTTCTGCTAAACCTTACTGATTAAGAAGGTAGGGGGTGGGGTTTTGAAGGTTTTTATGGTCAAAGAATAGGTATAGGTATTCCAGCAAAAGGGCATCTGATAACAATAGTTGATTTTTTTTTATTCCCAGATGGTTATGCAAGTGTATACGTGACACACATTTTCCTGATGTAATGCACACTGATTCAGTAGGAGTTACTATGCTAAATTAAACTGTTGATCTTCAATTTATTTTGTTACGATCCTTTTTTCAGAGACGCA
Source organism: Falco peregrinus (assembly GCF_023634155.1). Classification (NCBI taxonomy): domain Eukaryota; kingdom Metazoa; phylum Chordata; class Aves; order Falconiformes; family Falconidae; genus Falco; species Falco peregrinus. Next base: position 113,191,772 of record NC_073721.1, read on the forward strand.
GTATTACAACCTAAGATTTTCTGATAAACAGAAGCCTGTAACTACAGAATTAAAACACAAACAACTATAAGAACACTATTATGTTTTCTGAAAGCCATACTAAACCATTTTTTAAAGAATTCTTTCACTTACGGTTTCTAAAACATGGATTATTTTTTTAACAGACCTTGGGAAAAAATCCGTAACTTCTTGTTAATAAGGGTGTGGTTTTATTTGGATGGTTAGTCTCTAAGATTTGATCATTACTCTCAATATAATCTTCCTTACTGTAATCCTTCTTTTGATGGACTGAACATGTAGTAGCAGCAAATTCATCCTTTTATGATGTCCTAACTTTAGAGTAGATGGTGAATATAACTACTCACTTCCACAGACAAAAGATGGATGTATCACCTTTATCACTGACTGATTAGATTTCTTTGCATAATTTTTCTAAGGCAACCTTTCTATACTTCTACTAATCTTGAGCTGAACAGACTGCCATTTACTGTCTTAAAATCTCTGATATCCATTTTCCCCATCAAAGGATAGAAAAGAAGTGGGAACAGAAGAGTATAAAGACTTAGGCCTGACTCCAGAGTGAAACCAGTGGCAAGAAAAAAACCCGCATATACTCTTGCGTGCATGAAAGAAGTACACGAGGCAAGGACTCTGTCAAATCATTATATTTAGTTCACCTGCAGCATATCTTGACTGAACTGATGGAGCAGTTAATAACTATTTAGGACACTTTTATTTCCTGTAATATTACTGGAAGATTTCCAGAGTGCGCACACACTCACAATATATATAAAAGAAAAAGGATTTTCTAGAATTTTAGCTAAGATAGTTGAGTGCAGGAATATATTGTATTTATCAATTCCTACCCACATCATTAGTTTCCTGCCACTTCAGCTTCTTACCTGCCCCCACCCCCACCAAAAAAAAACCCAACACAACAGACAGTTGGAAAAACTGGATTATTACATTCTGTAGTTCATTGAGTTCATTGTCATGCCCAATGCAGCACCAAAACAGATGCCTTATCTTGCAATAAATCTTGTTTCCTCAGTACCACATACATATTCAAGTGTATAGTAAGGGTATCCACTTTTTCCCCAGCTTGTTTATACAACATGTCTGTTCCATTGGCACCGTCTTCTGATGTGAATATGGAATAGAATTTACACTGATGAAAAGTCTCTATAATCTATCTGTTTACAATATTTACATATGAAGAAAAGAGCAATAGATGATTCAAATATGAAAAGTATTATGTCCTCAAATCCAGCTCTCAGTACCTCATACATTAGATGAATATTTTTTTTTTTTTAAACATTGCAGATCAACTATATCAGCCACACAAAACACACAATCAGCTCTTATATTAATGCAGTCTTCTGTCACTCCACGTTAGAAAAAAACAGTAACAAACTTTTAGGGATATGGTAGAGTACAAACACCTTCTATATTAAATACTGTGGTTTCTATACTTAGAAGCAGAGAAGAAAATTTTGGAGCTTGGTATTACTGGTAATTCTATTAACTAGAAGTGTTCCTTTCTGGGCTATTCTTTCACAGTTACGCAAAGACTAATTGCTGTATACTCATCCATTAACTTTTTCCCATTAGATTATACCTGAGATTAGAAAGATGGGAAATGCCATTTAGCGCAGGTTAGCATCTGAAAGGGATAATATTTAAAAAAAAAAAAAGTTTCATTATTTTGTACAAAGTGATGCTAAACTGAAAGGAAACACAGTGTACCCACAACTTCGCTTTAAGCCTTCCAGTGGGGGGTTCTGATGAGTGTTTACAGTGCAGTACACCTAAAGCCATATAACGCAGGTAAAAATGATATCAACTTAAAGCTGCATTAGTTCAAGACAGCTTTCAATATCTATGTCTAAGCTTTCAATAGTCCCCCAAAACCATTTTTCACCAAAGGATAAGTATAAACTGAAGTTTGTATTTAGAATTTTTTAACAACAAAATACTTGAAGAAATAAAGTGGTAATGGTAACAGTGGAGGTCTTACAGATTTCAAAGAATTCCCCACAAGACAAACATACTTTTGTTATGACAACAGCAGATTGATAAAAAAGGGGAAAAAGATGACTGTCACCAACAACCTCTTTTATACTATGGTATGAACAAGACTGACTGGCATTAGCTGTTACTACTGCCAATGAAGGAATTTGCATGTATTATGCCAGGCTGACCTGCTAATATACATGTTCTATTTTTAATAATTGCTGTAGTATTTTATACACTAAACTAGAATTCTGCCATCTGACTAGACATCCTTCCCTCACCCAAACTGCACCAGCAGCCTGAGAAGGAACTTTACTTTTAAGGAAAAACACCTGCAAACCCAAAACCAATTCACTATATTTTAATCAGCCAACATACTTAGCTCAAGCAATTAAGAAATAAGATGGGATATATGTCTACTTTTCATTTCTCTTTCTACAAACAATGGTTCTCCCTGAAAGTCCACTTCCTAACACAACCAATGTAAATCAGATGTAGGAGAACTCTTCAATATTTAAAAGCAATTTATCTTTCTAACAGGTTTCTTATTTCCCCATCAGTCTCACCACCACCAAGCAGGCAATTGCTGTGACCAAGGTAATGTTTTTATTTATCCTGTTTCCACCTGAATGGCTATAAAATGACCGAATTATTTATTAAATAATACCAGAGCACTTGATTTTCATCTGGGCCACAGCACCTATCATATCAAGTCCAACTACAAAAAATTATATTCCCACAACAAAACTGGTACAATGCTACTAGCTATAACTATTAGTTACTAGTAACTGTGCACCTACACAGGTGCATTAAAAAGAAACATGGTGGAGGTAAGACATAAAGGAAACAAAAGTCCGAGTACCACAAGACAGGGTTAGATTAACTTCTAAAGCCTATATCCTTTGGGAAAACGCAGCTGACTCAGGCAGTTCCAGCAAACAGTTATTACAAAAAGGCTAGAAAAGCTGTCAAAATAAGAAAATATATACTTGTTTCAAAAGAGGTAAGTTTGAATAGACAGAGTTTGAAATATGCATTAGTAATATACTTATTTTGCTGACAGCTTTGCTTAATGTGGAAGCAAATGACCACACTGCAAGGGGAGTGCGGTAATACATTACTGATCCTTTTGGTTTCAAATGTTAGCATCACACTTCCTCCTTCAGGCACGCACAAAATAAGGCTGTACTATACTGATACTTTAAGTTCTGTTCTTCAGTCACACACTACTAGATGTAATGCAAGTCCTTCCTGTCAAACAATAGAAAACACGCTTTTATCGACTGTTAAAGAGGCAACCCCCATCTCTGGCCCCTGTAATCTGACTTCATAAAAATCACAGAATGGTTTGGGTTGGAAAGGACCTTAAAGATCTTCTTAGTTCCACCCCCCTGCCACAGGCAAGGACATTTTCCACTAGACCAGGTTGCTCACAGCCCCATCCAGCCTGGCCTTGAACACATCCAGGGATGGGGCATCCACAGCTGCTCTGGGCAACCTGTTCCAGCATCTCACCACCCCCACAGTGAAGAATTTCTTTTGTACCTGTATGTATGTATACAGTATGATGAGTTCACCCATCCTGACACCATAAACAATCTACAGGTTACTCTGTGGCAGAAATTTCAGACCAAAGGCTTTTTAAAATCTGACCAATCACCAAATGATCAGTAAGATCTTCATCAACTAGCTCAAGAAGCTATTGCTTGTAAACTACCATTCATACAATAAGACTATATTATTATGAAAAGCAATTCAGAATACTGCATGAAACTCTGGAAGTTTATCCAGAGCGAGTTTCATCAGGAGAGAGAATGATGCTTATTCTAAGTCAAAGACAACAAGATAGGCATGGAATGAAAGAAGCCACTAGAGAAAAAGGAAGCTAAAAATAACAAGTGAGGACTGGAACAATAAACAAAAGGGTAAGAGTTGTTCTAGATTAGTGTGCAAAGAAAAAAACCACTTGCTAGCATTTCTTTGATATTTTTCTAAAGAGCCATCAATCCTTCCATTAATATACATGCATCATCACAATTCCTCTACGTTCTTATGGAACTTCAAATCCGAGAATTACTTATGTACCACTAATGCCTCCTCTCATCCATATACCTTATTACTTTCACTCCAGTATATCTCCAAAAACACACTGTAATAAATAATACATAAGCAATCAGCTCATAGTGTATTTTTTCTCTCCAGGTAGGGCCAAAGAATAGGACTATTCAACAGGGCTCTTGTACACTAATAAATTATTTATGTACCAAAGTTTCAATGACCTTATCTCAAATGTTACCAGAATGAAAATAATAGGACTCTAAACTTTTCATTTGTAATAAACTGGAGAAATAACACTAGCGTATTATCAAGCTATATCTCTGGTTGGCCAGATTGCTATCTACCTGCTCCTGCCTACATGGAGAGATGAAACAACTCATTAAACAACAGGTTATATTTTGGTTATGTAACGATCAATTCAACAAACCTGATCTGCAACTAGTATTTTTCCATCCCCAAATAAGAAATCAGAAGTTGACTGTGAATGAGTTAAAGGTGTAAGAGAGTTAAAAAATCAAACAAAACCATAAAAGTAATTTAAACCCTAGATCAGCTATTAGTCACTCTGCTTTAAAGTTATTACTGCCTGTGTAAATATTAAAAGGAAGGTATAATACTCCATACTACTATTTGCTTAAGTAATAAATTGGACATTCATGAATCCGCAGGTAAAGAAGAGGGGGCAGGCTGTGAAAACTGAGAGGCTACAAACTGTACATTTTTTGTGTTTTATAGAACTCCTTTAAGAACTGATTTACAAAATGTTTTTTCCTATACTAAATCAAAATTGACGTGCAATTCAAGTAATAAATAGAAGTTAAGCATGTTTTGTCTTAGAGGACAAACTGACATTAAGACAACTTCATTCTTCAAAGACTGCATACAAAGTATTAAAAGAATGTATTTCCTTATCACAGAACACTTGTGGCTGGAAGGGACCTCTGGAGGCCATCTTATCTAACAACCCTGTTCAGGCAGGGTCACCTACAGCAGATTAATTGGGACCATGTCCAAATATCTGCAAGAACTAAGATTTCATCTATGGACTCCATTATTTGTAAATATACTTTCTATAGTATCAGTCTTCTAGCTCACTGAAAGTAAAATCAAGAAAGATTTGGCTACAGTAATACTGCATGTCAGTCTGCAGCAGTTTTTCAGCTAACACGTTCTTTGAGTAGACTAACTCAGCTAGGAATCAGATCTTGCAAGTTCTGCAGACATTAGAAGGTAAAATATCATATTAATCCATTAGATACAAAAAATGAAACACTGTTCTGTTCATAAGTATTGCCAGGTATGCTACAGGACTTGAAGATACATTTGCAACAAACCAGTTTGTGACTGCTGAGTCAGAATCCCTGATTGAAACATGTCCTCTCTTTTGGTGTGGAAAACTAAGTACAAAGAGAAAACACAACTGCTACTCAAGAGGCAATGCACACTGTTTTCAGAATAATCTGAGAAGTAGTGTTGTCATAGCAGTACATCTGTAAATTCCCTTTAACCTCTTGCTGTATTCCCTTCACCTTTATTTCAGTAGAAACAAAAACTGAAGTCCTAGTATGATGTCTTATAACCATGCAAACGCTTTATGTCCCATAGACCACACACAATAACACACTTCCATAAACTGGCCTTGGTGTCAGTTGGCTTCTCTGTAAATATAGTACTAGAAATGCTTCAGTAATTCAGAAGAAAAAAACCAAGAGACTGAAAGAGGTCTTTAACCTGCTGGGTTTAAAAAAGAACAAATACATTTAATTGATAGAACTGATCACATGAGATAGAAAATGAGAACTAACTTTGATGTTACAACGGGCTATGTTATCTAGTAATATACACAAATGCACAGACTTTAAATAGTGGAACCAATTTAAGTTTCACTATTTTGGGTCTTCCCTGTGTGCTCTATTTAATAGGTTCTCAGACCTTTATATTCCTATTTGTACAATGATGACTATGTCAAATGACTGTGGTGCCCCTCTCCCATGCCTCACAAAGGCATGGGAAAAGGCATGAAAATACTAGCTATTGCTACCTGTTTCTTCACACATACACCATCTAGTGTCTAATACAGTACTTCAGAAAAATATCTGCAAAATGCAAATCTATAATCTAATATCATTGTTTGAAATGTAAAAATAGACTTTAAAAATAAACTTTCATGTCAGCAATATTCAATTGCTATGTAACATACTTTCAACTTGACTATACGTTTAATGTAAAAGTAGTTGTGTACAAAAGAAACTTTATAGTAGCTCAAGCTTTGGATGCTTATTATTACTAAAGACACTGGCTAAAGGCACAATTCTTCATTTTTAAAATTAATGTATCGGATTATAATTTTTTCAAGGTAGATAAAGAAAGCAAAGATTCAGTCAAGGTGACAATGGTAATTAGGTGCTCCCAATTAAATGCAGCACATGCAATATTTTAACATTAGCATTACAATGTATGTTAATATTGAAAATCTCCATTAATTACTAGAGGTATTAAAGTTATGTATATGACTATCTGCTTTAAAGTCTGTTAACATGGAAGATAAAGATCATGAATAAATCTGTGTCAGCACCTTCTATGGTTTAAGTTCCTTTCTACCACCTCTTCATACACGTATGCTACTATTAACATCTTCTTTTTCTTTCCTCCACACCCTTCTCTTCCCTTTTTTGGGGGACTGACTACTTGTTTGAGGGCTTACTGGGAGTATGACTAAGGACAGAATTCAAGTCAATTCAGACTTGCACTCTCACAAGTTACAGGTTGCAGAATGCTGCTCATCAGTATGAATACAGAACAAACCATACCTTGAAAACTGTTAATGCACTGTAATACCTGAACACTCCAGATTACTCTTGTAAAGTACATTTACAAAGCTATAAGAAAATCAATTACAGTGTACTGTATTTGTACAGTACAGTAGTTCTTGTTATAAGATTTAAAACTTGTGAAATTTAATTTTCAAATTACTGAAACTCAAAGCAATACAAGTGCTTAAAAAACACGTTTGATTAAACATATTAAGAAATTCCCTCAAAACAAACTTGTAAAATGTTAACCTTTTGGCTTCCACGGAATTATTTCACCCTATAAACAAAACCAGACAAAAGCAGATTTTTTGTCACCAAATTGAATGGAAGCAGATCAAGTACCACACAGAAATTAACATCTAAGTACAGTAAGAATAATGTTTTACTTAAAAGATGACATTAAGATACTATTACCTCCAGCAAGGATTTTCTCTTCCAGATCACTCATTTGTTTCCTGTATGCTTTTAAAGCAGCTTCCTTAAATGAAGGTCGTATTCTTTTTTTCTTTGGCATTTCAGCAAGCATCTCTGGGACATTCTGATTTTCATCTTCCCTTACTTCTATGTCAGCAGCTATGTCACCTTCAACCTCCAATATCGCTTCACTGACCACACCATCAAACTGTGCGTCATATTGCTCCTCTGGTAGTATTGCATACGGAGTTTCATACGAAGGCTGCCCCAGTTCGTATTCTTGGACCTGCTCACTAGTTTCACTACTATTAGTTCTGTTTTCTAGTTTAGCAAGTACTTGTTCCATTACTTCTACATAGTCTGTTTCATTCTCACCAGGTGGTTCAATTAAGTCTTCCTCATAGTCCACTTTGTAGCAATAAGGCTCGGCGTAAACATCAGAATCAAGTGTTGTACTGGATTCATTTGCAGTAGACTGAGATAAAGTTCTAAACCTTCCCATGAAAGATGATCCACTGTCTTCATACCCACTTAAACTTTGGGTACTTTTATTCCAGACCACTTCCAAAGCTGACTTAGCACGCTGAAGTGTAGATCCAAATTTAGGAAAGCTGAAAGTCTTATCAGAAAGATCTATGCTTAATCGGCTATGCCATGACTTAGGGGCTGTTTCTTCTGAGTCATCACTCGGTAGTTCACTCTGACTTCGGTACATCATAGGCAATCGGTTTTGATTCTGATAAGGGGAAATAGAATTTGTTTCCTGATAATCATCATATTGACCAGTCCACTGACTTTGTGATTCGCTATCAAGGCCTGGACATGATGGAGAAGTACCGTCAAGGGTAAAATCATAGCTTTCAGTATCATACTGGAGGTCAGAACTCTGGCACTTTCCAAAATCTGATGTCTGTTGATCTGAAGGGCTGCTCATATCATACACAAAAACTTCCTGTGTCGATGAGTCCAGGCCCAGATCTGCCCCTTGTTGCAACCGATTCCAGTCTTTCCAGGAAGAAAGATCATGTAAAGAAAGCTGAGAATCACCATAGTGGCTTCTGTCTCCAGATGCACATATTATTCCATTGCTTACTCCACTATCAACAGTTTCTATGTTCTCCACTTTATTTTGCTGTGGATACTGTTGCATATCTTGGACAAAAGTCTGTTCCTGGGAACTGCCATACCAGTTTGTAGAATCATCTTGCCTTCGCTGCCAAAGTTCTCGATCAGAGGAAGACAAGAGTGAACTGCCATTTGTTCTGCTAAAATACTGGTTTTCTGAAAAATCCTCAGAGTAAGACTGACACAATTTTGAGAAATCTGACTCGGAACGGCTAAGTTTTGGTGTTGCAAAATCATTCTGTAAATGCCATAGAGGAGTCATGTCTGAATAATAGGTCTTTGATTGCTTTTCCATGTTGTCAAATTCCGGTGACTGATTCCCGTAATTTCTAATGTTTGAACAGGTGCTATTGTCAGCAGTTTTATTAAGGTCTTTAGTATCTGGGGACTCAATACTCCCCTTTGTAGTGCTTGTTTTTATTTGAAGTGCTGATTTAGATATCTTTGCATAACTGTTCTTATTTATGTCCGATTCCAAGTCTTTATCACTGTCAGGTGACTCCCAGTCGTGCATTTTAGTTTTTGTCTCCACAGTTAAAAGCTTCATATCCATACTCTCGTATGTCTGAGAGGAAGGTAGTCCTCTTTCTTTTTTTTCTTTCATTTCATGGGAAAATATATCTGTAGAAATTCCAATGCCAGTTCCCTTAAGTTTATATGACTTTTTTAAAAGTAAGTCTCTCTGTTGTGATGACTCAAAGTAAACAAGAATAGGTCGTGGCTTTGCATTTGGACAGTCTCTTTGTTGCCCCAGTCTTTGGGCAAACTCAATTTTAATAGTGCTTTCTGCCTCTGAGAACCCCATTTTATCTATCAATATTTTGTAAACTATGCTTTCAGTTCTTTCAAGCCTCTCTTCTGGCACATTTAGAAACCTAAGACTTGCTTTGTTTCCTGGGTGGCCTATCTGCTTAATGTAGTCATGTATGTCCCGAGTTTCTCTTCGGGACTGTACAAATCCAGTTCGCAATTGTTCAATTTCATTTTGTACAACTTCTACACTACTAGAAATTTCATCAATTGATTGTTTCAGAGCATTAACATGCCCTCTTAATTCAGAGAGTTCTGTTTCAATCTGACTTATACCCTGAAGCTCTTTAAAGATCATTTCCATAACATCATGGGTTTGACTAATACAACCTGTCGAACTAAAACCAGGTTCAAGAGTATTTGATTTCTGGTGACGGCCAGTTCTGTCTAGAGATTTACTTCTTAAGCCCCATGTTTTCTTCCATGTACTTAGTTCTGAGTCTGATGAGACACATTCTTGGCTCTTCTTCCATTTCCTTAGTTTTCTTAAAGCTCCCAGCTTCAGGGTGTGTAAAGTGCGTTCTCCATCTGAGCTTCCATCAGATGGTGCAAGGCTGCTTAAGCTTTTTCTGTTGCGTCTCACAGGCATCGTGTGTGATAAGTATTCGTTTTTCTTGCTATTACTTTTTACCTCACTTAATGACTCAGAATATGAACTATCATTAGAAGACAGATCTGGAACTATATCTTCATTATTACTGTTTGTTACCAAAATATGCTTTTGCAGTCCATTGGCTATGGCAACTCTGTAACTGAAAGTTGGAGAAAGTGAAAATTCTCTATTACTTTCCTCTTCTTCAGTTGATAAGTTGCGAGCAGAGGGACACTTGGCAATTTTTTTAACAGTGCTTTTTAAAGTATTTGAAAATTTTGGATTCTTTGTTTGTCCAATCTGAGTTAAGTCTTGTTCCTTTTTGCTCTGACAACTCTCTTTCCTCTTTGTACTATTTCCCGATTTCTTTGTGAACATTCCTTTGCAAATCTTGTATATGTAAGATGAGGTCAGGCTCTTTAAGAAGGCAGAAACCATGGGTTGTAGTTTATATTAAGCCGTTTCCATAAAACGCAATCTTTGATCCAAACAAGTATTTGTATCTCCAAAAGGGTCATCAGTAAATATCTCGTCAACAGATACTGTAGACATATAAGCTACTGGTAGCATTTGACAGAAAAAAATAAAAAAAAAATAAAAAAAATAAATCACACATCTGCTTGTCCGAAACCAAATCCTGAAGGTGTTTTGTATGTCTTGAAAAATCTCACTCTGCTGCACATGGTTTCTTGAAGTGTCTAAAAAGGAGGGAATGACATTACAATGGCTGCCAAACAAACTTATCATTCAATAATACTCATTTTGTTTTAACTGGGTTACAATGGAATCACAGAGGAGTTAAGTATTTATTTATACTTTCCCCATAAATTGTCTGAACAGAATTTTCAATTAACAATTAAAGCTAAAAGCTGTTATAGGCAAATATTTTCAACATAAATGAATAAGCTATACTTATTTACAGGCTTCTTTGTCCGGTTTAATTGTCTGACTTTAATTGAGATATTTGGTATTAATGCTGTCTGCTTTCTTTCGGAGTAACAACATTTCAATGTAGATCCATATAATATACAGCAGTGGTAAAAAAAACCCAGGGGAACAAGGTGTTACTAGCTAGTAAAATAGAAGTAGAAAGGTCTCTCTTGGTTCAACTTTTGGAGCAAGGCAGGATTCTGTGCAACAAATAAGTACTGCATTCACGAAGTACTGTTCTATATTGAGACTGAATTATACATATGACTATGATTTGAGAAATAGATGCTTTCATTATATAGTAGACTTTAACACGTGTTATGGTAAGCCAGGACTTGAAGTGGGCGTACCTTCTTGGTTTCTCTTCTTTAAAAAGAAGGAAAAAAAAAAAACCAAACCAACCCAGAAAATCATAATGACAATTGATGGAACATTCTCATCCAGGTTACAAAATTTTACATCATTCTGGTCACAGAAAAAACACTCTACACAAAATGAGAGAAAGAGGGAGAAACAAATATGATTTACAAGTCTCAGGACAAAAACCGGTGCCATTACAATGGGAAAGCAATTTGATCTAAAATACAGAAGAGTGAGAAAAGATTTCATGAGTCATCTGGAAGCTTCTATACCGTAAAACAAAAGTTTGTACTCCATAAAAATGTAGTCAATGCATTTTAAAAATATGAAAGTATTTTTTTTGTACAGCATATCATTCACCTTTCTGTCTCATAGCCGCAGAATAAAACCAAGACAAATAGCTCAGAAAAATCCAACAAAGTAGCAGCTCTTAAAATGGCCATTTCAGTTTCTAAACCAGCTAAAAATTCTTTGGCAGCATAAGAAGTTTGTTTAGATACAGGATATATGAAGGGTTAAAATTTGCTCTGTGTGTCTTAAGAGGAGTAAAGGATATGAACTGTCCTTGTCTGAAAACAGTATGGCACTGTGTGAAACATAATGTTCCACTCACACACCTCAAGATCTGCTCTTTTTGTTACAGAGTTTGTCTTCACTGACCTTACTATTATACTCATGTTATGGTCAATAATAAACACTAACTACTGATTTATACTGCAGCAGCAAAATTCAGTATGTTGAAGAGAGGCCAACAAAAGCTGGTAAACCCCTGGTTGGTTACTGTTACTTAGAACAGAGAATATAAATGGGACTTACTTCTTTCCTAGTGTTAACAAAATTGAGATGCAGCCCAAGAGCGAGCAGAACAAGAATAGACAACATACTTCATCCTTCCCAAAGTTGCTGCCTGTTATTTTATAAAAGGTGAAATACTGTGGAACACGAGTCACATTTTCAACACAGATACATCAACATAGCTCATGACTTGTTTTTCTTCCAGGCTTATGTCTGAAATCAGAGTATTAAGAGTGAATTAAGAGCAAGCAATGTTTGGAAGAATGCTCAACAAGACTGCATGCAATTTTCAAGGCATGCAAATGGCATTTCTCAGACTATTACAAAGCTTTCACTAGACCCAAGGCTGCCTTGCATCCACATATTAGAAGAAGGTGGAACCATCCTGGGGCACTTTTCAATATCAAAGGGATGTTTCTAGATGTAGAAACACTTGTTAACCATTCAGCCCTTAACACTGAGTGTTTATTGAACCATTTATTGAACAAGAAGTTGAAGTGTGACTGCCTGCCTCCTCTGCCCACACAACCACAGCTTTTTAAGTGCCCTCTTATATAAACTTCACTCAGATGACTCAGGCATTCTTCTCTTTGAAAAGACTTCAAACCAACAATGTATAAACAAGCTAGAAGGTTTATTTACTGGCTCAGCCTACAAAATATCAAGAAATAATGAAGTTATAATTGGAACCTGGAACATTTCCATTAATTTTAAATAAGATTTAATTCTTCTCTGTAGAAGAATCTTGATTTCATAGCCAGCCATATATATGTTTTATCCAGTGCCTAACCTATGCCTTTTATCAGAGGTAACTATAAGTATTATAAATAGCTGCAAATTCAGCACTCAATTTATGTAAACTCACTTTCTGACAACGCCACAGTAAATGAAAAGTTGTACAGAGATCTGCTAAATGGAGCAGATTTATGTTCTCTCATGCGAGTTCCAGTCCATCTCAGCTGTATTAGTCATGTGATCTGTTCATCAGTTTACAGCCTACCATTGCTCTGTCAAATACTCATTTTTGAAAATTGTATATCTCTACACATGGAATCAAGTTGGAGTCACTACAGGTCTCGTCCATTTCTTTTTGCAAAGATTTGCATAGGGTTGTTCTTACCATTTTAAATCAGTGTAGGTTAAAACTCCAGGAAATAAGGAACAGTCTTTTGAGAAGCACATAGGACTAAGTCACTTATTTGAATGAGCTGGGAGTTGTCATTCAGTGATTTAACCAGGTCTCCCAGTAAACCACCATGACCTCATTTTTTATTTTCACTTTGCTTGTTTATCGATCTAAATCAATTTATATGATAAAGTTGAAGACAAATAAGTTAACCCATTCTAAGCACAAGGAATCAAGCTGAAATGTTACAGCAGTAAAATATAGACTACGCTAGATGGTTATAGAGCAGGAAACTGGAAACTTATGGATTGTGAGATTAGAAATAAAAGAAATTGGTTCCTTCTGTAAAGAAAGGACACAATGACACCTCCTTCAACATTTTACCCATAGAAAATCTGAATATAGACTTCTGTCAATCAGCTTGACAGTGAACAGTCAATTTGGACTGATTTCAAGAAAAATGTTGATAACAAAGCATTGTCAAAATAAAACTTGTCAGTTGGAAGCATCGTGCACAAAGGATCTTATTCCCAAGCCTAAAACTAATGTGTCAGGTAGAAGGCGCTTAGAGTGGGCAGGTTTAAGAATGATAGCTTTAAGTAACGCAAGCAGTATATTTTAGTTACATGTCTGAATACTAGACCCTCATAGATTCCAATTTTTTTTTTCATTTTATCAAATCCAGCCCTCTATTTTTACAAAGAAATAAAAATTGAATCATTTTAAAATTAATAATTCCAGTATTTAAAAATAATAGCTGGATCACTGCTGACCTTCTGTTCAGATCCCAGTAAATGAAGCCATAGAATAGCAGCCCTCGCCATTAGAGCTGTCCCCTCAAAAAAGCAAGAAATAGGCAGAACCACAGCCTTGTTTAACCTCCACACTTAATCAACTACAAAGGCCCTGTGTGTATTGGAAGGGGACAGGGAAGGTGATGACACTGAAGTGCAGTCTCCTTCTATAAAAAGAATATACGACAGTTTGTGTTCACGACACCAAGACAGTAGGGGAAAACAAAACAAAACCAAAGTCTTTTTCTGCAGCAATAATGCTCTACATTACTACCAAAGTAGTCACTACTGCCTTATAGGCAGCAACATCTATCTGTGATATGGAGAATGCGTCACAGAAATGAATCAATCGCACATGACATACAAAATATAAACAATCCACCCTGCAGCAGCAGAAACTGAGGCTGAGAGGTTCTCTTACCATCAGGAACATAAAGAATCACTAACAAAATAACTAGAACTTGGATCTACAGGTTTCTCAAGTATGATCTTTTATTAGACTTATGATTGCCTGGGAATAAGGTTATCCTGACATAACTGTACTTACCATTGGTGTATATCTGCTGGGCAAAACTGATGCTACCTTTCTTTAGACAAGCGTAACTGTGTATACTCCAGATTGCTTCGTTAGTTTACTGTAACAGTAGCATTATAATGACAATCATCTCAGATGATCTAATTCAAAAGAACTTAATTTGGAATAATTCCTTTATATTCTTCTTAAGTTCTCCTTATATTCTTTTAAATAATGGCATTTTTGATCTGTGTTATTGGTGAGTTTCTCAAGGTAAAGTGATACTCAACATTGCACATGCCACACAGATGACCTGCCTGCAGACCCTAGCAAAGACAGGGATAACTGCGAGAAAGCAGTTCTGCTTTCTCTTTTAGATAATTACTCATTGCTCCAGGAATTCCTCAGTTTTTCACCAGCAGATTGGCTAGAAAGCTATTCCTGATGTCTGTCAAAACCATTTTGAAAGATCACTGTATCCGCTTGTTTATCTGGTGATATTTCTTTATGGATCCTGCTATTAAAGTATCTAACCACCATTAAAAACGCTGCTTTTCTATTTATGGGAAATGTTACCAACAACAAACCACCAAACTGCTTTTTCAAACCCATTGCAGGAGACTATAATATGCTTATTTTTAACTCACAAGGACTATTACTGTCCTGAAGAGCTTGTGCACATGCTCATCAAATGCACTATGGAATCCAATCTAAATATTTAACAGTCACATTGCAAGACTTGTCATTTATAGCTGTTACTTATCTGTTCTTTCAGCATACAACAATTGATTTTAAGGATAACAACAGATGCAAGCAGCACATGCTTGAGACTGACTTTGGCTCATTATGATTTAGAACAGCATCTGAAACAGAAACCATATATAGAACTTTGTGTATCAGTGAATTAACCTAGTGGTTTAACATTTATTTGTAATCAAACTATTTTGTGATACACAGAAACACATTGTCTTCAAGACAGGTTAGAAGAAAATGTAAATTTCCAGCTAGCTAGGATGAGTAATTATTTTGGAGATAAAAGTTTTCCTCACCGCTTCCCTACTGCTATGAAAACTTTGGGAAAAGAGTGTTTTGGTTTTGTTTTTTTTTTCAGAATCAAAGATGTTTTTTTCTCAATTACTGTTGAAGAAATACATGAGTTTAAGAAAATGAACACCTTTGTATTGCAATAATTTTTCTTACCTTTTTGGTTACCCTATTCTTTGCGCCTTTGTGTCTATTTATAATATTCACATTTCTCTCTGAAAAGTCTTGTTACAGCAACTGTGATGCTGAAGTTGCCAATTAATTATTTATGAACTACTAATAAAATTGTTGAAGACATTTAGAACACTGTTTCTTTAGACACAAATGTGTAGTATGGTATTTATATTACAAATATGAAAATTTTATGTGAACCATTTGTCCTTAAAGAACAGTGGCCTTGACTAGAACTCTACCCAAAAGGAAGATATTTGCCAAATATAGTAGATTATTATTTACATGCTAAAAACATATTGAACGGATTCCTAAATTTAAGGTGTGCACCATTTGGAGAGTAGTAAATAGCTTAGTATAGTGTTGTTGAATATGTTAATGCATAGAAGGATTAAGAGACTTTAGGTGATTTGGAACACAGCTTGAATGTTACTTGGCTAAACGTACTAACTTTTTTTCTTTAATATTTCTAGTTGTTTCCTCAACTTTTTAGGTGAAAAGAAGAAAAAAAGAGACTGTCATGTATAAAGAAGGTGGCAACAGAAACTGAGAGTCCTTTCCCCAGCCTTTTACAGCTGTATATATGATATATGCTGTCCTACATAAACTTACTTTTAGTCAGTGCTCTCACTTCAAAAGCTGCTAAGATTCAGAGATAACTCCACTTAACAGTCCATTCTTATTTAAATGCAGGCTACAAAAGGAATGGAAAACCTGGAGAGGGAAAAGTTATTTGCTAACAATATGGGGATAATTGTATTACTAAGTCAGTACCAGGCATATTAGCTTCTAAGCATGAACAAGACTATTACATGCATGCTATTATGTCAGATTACCAGAAATATATAACAAAATTACTGTATAGAGTACAGAATAATCAGAACCTATTTAATGCCTTTAAAAAATAGAAAGCATCAGCATGCATTTGACCAAATCTCGGCTCTGCCCTTAATTTTTTCTGTGTTTTTAATAGTTTCTTCAGAGCATTATACCCTGAGAGCCCAAGTGATTTAAATTTACACTGAAGTATAGCACACATGCAGAAGACATATTTACAATATACTGAGTGTACACTCAAAGTTTGATGTAATACTAACATTTCAAACTTTCCAGCAACTTTGAACAATCTCTATAATAATTCCATCAGAAAATAAATAATAATAAAAACATATCCCTCCATTTTCTACAAAGTATGGAACTTTAATCCTCTAATTGTACTGGCCTGAGCCTTGGGATGGGCAATTCTCTGCCCTGAATTAGATCTCTTTTGGACAGAGACCGTGCCATGGAATCTGTGACCAGGTGTGCACTACATCACTCTATATAACACAGATTATGTTAGAGAGCTGTGGTTTTCTTGTGTGGTTGGTTTGGGGATGGGGGGGTGTGTGTGTGTCTTTTTTTAAACTACTTACAGAAATTCTCTATGAGACATCTAGATTAAGGGAACAACATTCAATGGGCAAAATATTACTTGTGAATTCTCTGGATTCCATTCTTCCACCACAAAAAGTTTTTAAATATTTTCTAAAATATAGTTAAACTAATAATTCTATTAAATTTTTAGAACACAATAGTATGAAATGGACAGTTTTTTATAAAGGTCTTTCATTCAGTAAATGGTAGCAACCATCTGTGACATTTAGATTTGAAAAATGCCAGAAGCACAAACCACTACAACTACTGCTGACAGCGACATACATTAGGATGAGTGGCACACACAGGAGCCATGCTTGCTAACCACCTGAAATGATGTTCATTGATAAGAACAGTAGATATTAAACTTAGTTCTAGTTTTGCTGCAGAAATTTTATACGAAAAAAATTTCTGCTTTCTTTGCTTCGATATACCGACAGCTATGGAGTGATACTTAAGATTTCCCCAAGAAAGTAAAAACCTCGGCTTTAGAGCTATCAACCTAATTGAATGACACAGATGAGAAAAACAAAACCTGTACAAGAACCTTCTTAGGTGCCAAAGAATTTTTATGCTTCTGAGCTTCTGTTTTACTGTAATGGTCTCAAGGCAGAATCTTGTATGCTACTTCATTCTTCCCAGATTTTTCACAACACTACAGTCAAAAGAAAATTGGGAATTTTCGGTCCTTCTTGGTACTTTAGTGAACTGGGAGACATTCTGAGCTATCAGTCTTTTCCTCCTTGATAATATTCTGGAATACCCAGTACTTCACCTATGATTTCCTGAGTGTTTCCACAGCAATATACAGTCATTAAGATAATGTTGTGCTGACATCACTGCAGAATCAAGCAAATGGTATAGTGGCAGAAAACCTTTATACAACTCTTTTTCAGGTTGTGTAAATTCCACTGAAAAAAACTCATTTAACTGACATTATGACTTCTTTCTATACGAAAGGTCTACAAGATGACAGATAACCATATTTTCTATCATAATATCCTTTACAAAAGTAATTTCTGATGAACAAAAGATGTTTTAACCTTAAATATTGCTTCTCATTTTTAATGCTTTTAAACTCAACAGCATAGCATTTTCTCAATGCTTTTCTCAGTATGTTGATTTATATGGTAAGAATTAGCACTGATTTTTAGAACACTCAAATGTGTCAAGTAACCTTACATTTTCAATTGCCAGATCATAGTTGTGTATTACATACAATAAAGGTATCTATTTACATAATCAACAGCTTCATTCAGGAAACAAGCAGTGTATCACCTCCTCTGAGAAAAATAACTACAAAATAACTACAACTACTATCAGAGTTTATTTTGACATCAGTAAGTAGTTAAATAATGTTATACTAATGAATGCTTTTAAGGGACAAGAATTCCTGTCAGCCAAGGGTTAACATCAGTATTAAGATGCTGGAACTGATATTAACTCTTTTTGTATCAACATGTTATTAAAAAAATATTTACTTTAAACTGGGCTGCATTCAAATTAGAAATGCAACAGAATTGTTTAAGATATTTCAGGACTACTGAACATTCAGGTGAGCTTTATTTTTAATTTCTTAAATGTTTTTAAAATTTTTCCTAGACATGCTCATTGTAACAGAACTATTAGTGTCCTTTTCCTAAGGGCACATAGCTTTATGTTCTTTTTCAATTATTATACATGATCAGTAGTCAACTGAAAGAAAACAGTAAGACAAAAAATGCAATAGGATCCAGGTGACTACAGAAAGTTGGAGGTTAATTAGTACAGTCAGTTTTTATATCTGCATAATTCTCCCTCTTAAAGCAAAATGAACCATCAATCTCACAGTAAGAAATTAGTTTCAGCTACTATTACTTGGCCTCTGGAATTGCAGAGGGCAAAACACTAATGTTATCTTCTTGAACGTAAAAGCAATGATAAAAAAAGTATTAAATAACTATGGGGGGGTTTTAGGCTGTGGATTGGGGGAGGTACATGAGAGAGGGTATTCTAACACATAGGTTTAGCTGAGGAACAGAATCAAGCATGTATTCTAAGCAAGCTGCCTCTTCAAAAGAACGCTGCAGGGTGTTCATCTTGAAGATTAATCAAGACCCAGAAATACATAAGCATCTGTAAAGCTCAATTTATTACTAATCCTACTGTGGACTAGGAAAAAGTACCGGCAAATATAAGCAAAACACTATATTTTCACCATGTATTCATGTATATAAATTATTTACCTTTTTATATCAATTAAAATGTTCCAACTCATTGCAAAATCAAATACTATATTGTCTTACTCATACCATGAACTTACCAACATTACAAAATAACCCCCCACACTTTTTAATGAAGTGTTGATTCTTAAGTCTACAAGACCAGACAGTTTCATCAGCATTATAGCATTAGAAAGCAAATCAATTACAAATCAATGCATTGCATTAGCTAGAACAGCAGGAGGTACATTCAGAATGAAAATAAGGAAAGGAAACAAAGGAAACAGAAAAATGTATGTAGACTACATACAAAAATACAAAGAGGATACATACCTGGATTAAATTCTTCTTAAAAATAAAATACAAATTACATACCACCACCTTTATATTATTTTCCATTTATGCAGAAATACTGTACGTAACTCCATTACTATTTTGCCATTCTTCCTTCAGCCTTAAAAACGGTACAATACAACATGAGGCTGCTTCTCAGTGATTCAACTCAAGTGCAATGAGGCATGCTGTTAGTCCGCAACGGTATCTGTTCTAAATTCCACCGTATTCCCTAGGCAGCATTAAACGGTTTTTTGTTTGGGTTTTTTGGGGGGGGGGTGTTTCTTTTTCCCTCCCTCTCTGTTTTTTTTCTCCCCTCCTACAACTTGTGCTAACAGCTAAGAGCAATCATGGTGTTAACTACTAATTCATTCTGCAGCTCGGCTTTATTTCTCCTCTGTAATAGCAAAATGGGAGTCAGTGTCCTACTCCCGCTCAAATACAACATCAACGTGAGAGAACAGTAATCATCCTGGGCTTATGTGCTGGTAACTTCACCCGTTGCTGTTTCCTCCTGCCACTGCTTCTGAATGCAGTATTCGCTGCAATAGCCACAGCCCTCCTGCTTGGAAGGCAGCCCCTCTGCTTCACAGATAAGAGTAAAACAGGCTTATTGAGAAACCCTGCTCACAGAAACAACACACACAGCGCATCGTGAGAGCAAGCAGGAGTGTCAGTGGCCACAAGGATAACTGTGAGATACTATTTCCTGCTTGGGAGGGCCATGTTTCAACCAACCTTTTATTTATCAGTCTGACATGACCCAGAGAAACAGTTGAACAGCTTTCTTTCAGCAGAGCCTTCACCAACAGCTGATAATTTTTGGCAATGAATCTGCTAAATGGATTCATAACTATTTTCATTCCACGATTATTTAAAGATGCTCCATATAATAAGCAGCATATCACTGTTTTTCAGGAAAATAGTTTTGTATGTTCCCAATTAATACCTAGACAGTAGGACTCGGTCATTTGTTTACTGGCATTCAAATAGCAGAATGGATTATTATTGCGCATGCAGTGAGTAAATTCTCCTGTACAGAATACAATGGGTGTTTTTTCAAATGCTGGCTGATTTAATAGTGTGCGTAACTCCGCATTCAGCCTTACATGTACTGAAGTATACTTAAAACTCTGGCACATGAAGAAGTACAGAAATACAACCAGAATGATCCTATATAAAACCATTCTACATACAAAGTACACACATAATCTAAGTGTAAAAGTTTCATCAAGTATATGTACATGCATAAAACCACAGGTATACTATTATCCCCTTTAATCTTGGGAGGTAGCAGAAATGCCATACAAAATCCTAAGTTTTCAGCTAGTAAATTATGTTTCCTGTATAAAAATACACAAAACTCTGGACTTTCTGGTAATACCTGAAAGCAACTTTTAATTCAGTTATTTACTTCATAAATATATTAAGGATACCTTGAATAAAAAGCTGCACGTAGAAGTATTTAACAATTTTTAGTAATATTTATTTACAGCTTATTGGTCGTAGCTTTCACTTTCTGCAGTCCTTGTATTATTGTTAGCAATGCAATCTTGGGATACGATGCTTTATAAGTACAACTTATAAATGGAACATTTCTAGAACAAAATCTCTTACAGTGGTAAAATTAATATTTTGCAATTTTTTGTACCTCATTGCAAAAATAATTACATATCACCATATTTATTATGTCCGGCTGAAATGAATACAACCTGTAAATACTCCATTAATTAGATTTATAGTTAAGAACCAGATGAATGAATGGTTTATTATTCAAACCCTATTGTAATTATTAGCCTGTGGCAATTACTTAATATTCTGTCTCAACTTAAACTGATGCTTCAAATCTGCCACATTGCATGCCAACAAAGAATACAATAAAGTTTTTATCTAAGTGCACAACAGGAAATTTCACTGATATTAATACTCATGTGATGTAATAATAATGACTCTCAAAATCACCAGGACTGCTCATGTAAGGATTAAAAAAAAAAAAAAAAAATCAAGAAAAATGAGGCAGCCTAATCAAGCATGGCCACCCACAGCAGATACACACTTACAACAGAAATAAATAGGGTTTTTATCAGGATTAAGCAAATGGTCTTGAGACTACAGATGGTAAAACCAGTAAATATTGGAAATGTTTTCCAAAAATATAAGGGTTTGTCATTTAATAAAATCCGGTTTGTAAGTAGTGTTAATTCATGACACTTCAACTAATATCGTCATCTTCAAGCAAGACTCTGCTTATACTAATCTGTTATGTCACCAGATGTTGAATGTTTCAGTTTGAAACCACTTATTTGATAGCCCAGCATAAGCAGGGAATCTTGCTCTGCCAAATGAATCATTCAATTGATATTTAAGACGGAAAACCAAAACCAAACCAAAAATCAATCCAAATCCTCAAAACTAATCACGACTTATCTGCTCTGGAATTAAAATTCCACACAGAGCTTGGCCAAGCCAGCAAAAGGCTGACTTTGCTTGTAATGGTGCTGACCAATCAAGAATCTAGTTTCATGTGTAAGTACATACTCATTACTTGCAGCTGGAGTTACCTTTGCAACAAAGGTATGTTATATCTCTGTGTCACACAGCCCTTTCATAGATATGATGCTAAGAACTTCCTATAGTAAATGTATGAGTAGAGGTGTTCATTCTGTATGGAGGCTAGAATTCTCACAGTTCTGGTAGCCCAGACACTTGTAAACCAACAACTGAAAGGAAACTACTATTCATCAGCCTTCAATAAACCAACACAGAGGAGCAGTTTGCACGCGCGGGCTACCTGCGTTTTGTTACTTGCCAGTAACCTCACATGTTGATGAAGCTGGCCTTAAAGAATCACACATTTAAGGGTTCACACTGATTTACTGTACTTCACAAACACAGTGTTAAGGAGAATAAACCCCACACGTAAAAGGAACAGGAGAATACTGACTGTGTACAGAGATGTTGCAGTTCGTTACAGAATCCTAGCCAATCCCTATATCTTAATTGAGAAAAACAACAAAACCCCATCAAACTGACAACAAAAACCCACTAAATACCACTGTCTCCCCCCCAAAAAACCCAAACCACACCCCAAACAAAACACCCAAGGCCAAAGAACAGCTATCAGCCTTCATGGAGAGAACAGCTATTCTGCCTGCCTGTTGCCAGGATTATGTGGCCATGGCTTTCAGAGACGATTCTTGGCATTTTTAGGAATACAAGTCTTGCCTAGTGAAAAAGTTTCACTAATTTCCATTGCTATGTTCAAGTAATAAACCCAGTATTAAATAACATATAACTGTTATAGATATTATTTGACTATATTGAAACAGTGGCGATTATAAACCGATGGAACAATTTGGAAGTCATTTACATTTCATGATGGATTTTAGGCCGAAAGTTGAAAAAGCTGCCACAGAATTAAGCTCTTTCTCTCACCCCCCGCCCCACCCCCACCCCTCACCCCGCCCGCCCCAGTTAAGGGCTGGCTGTTTCTTTGCTTTCATGGAATGAAAGGCAGTAACTGTGTTAGTTCTGAAATCGTAATACTCTGACCTAACCAGAGTGGGGGGGCGGGGAGGAGCAGGAGGGAAGCTCCCCCCGGCCGCCTGCAGGGTGCCGGGAGCGGGGAGGGGGATGGTGGCGGCCGTGCCGCTCCCAGCGCGCCCCCTACTGGCGGCCGTGCGGCGCGGCGGGCGCCGTTTCAAACGAGGTAGCAACACGGTCGGAGCCAGCCCCGGGGAATTCAAGAGGTGATCACATTGCCGAGTTTTGTTTTGACCTATGGAAAGTTCTCCTACAGCTCTTAATAGATATTCTACTCTACAAAAAACAGAGGGAATTGTCTAGAATATTGCATCTCCACACCCTTTTTTTTCCAGCAGCACACAGAGTTTTAAAGATTTTTTTCTCCACACAAGATATTTTTTTCTTGACAATTATTATTTTCTTTAATGTAAAGCTTAATGTTTCCTTCTAAGGAGACGACTGTAATAAGAGGGAGAAAGAAAATATAACTATGCATGCGACAGAAATCTTGGTATTTCATAAGCACACAGGATCCACCAGCTGGTTTGGATTTTACTTCAGAAGACTGTCCTAAGTGTGTCGGAGTTCCTGAAGTTACAAAGGCTAAAGCCATTTCTTATTCCACATGAAAACTTTTCCGAACACTGTTTCCTTAAACCAATTGCTAGGTTTATAAAATCATGAAGTTTGAAATCTGTTAGGTGAAGTAAAACTACTTTGGGGATTTTTTAAAAAAATAGCAATTAGCAGACAAAAGGCAAACAATTTACAATCACGATGACACCTTCCTGTGGGCTGCAATTTAAACAAAAGTTGGCCCTGATTTCAGAAAGAACCACAAGATGGGATCAAAACAAAAAGCAAATACAGGGGGGCAGCCAGGGGAATCCCAACAACTACTAAAAGAAAAAAAAAAAAATCAAGAAGGGCCAATAACTGAGCCTATGTCAGGAGGATAAGGGGAGCTTTCTCCCCATCCAGATATACAAGCACCCGGAGTCATAACGGTATGTACTTGAAGTGGTAACGTTCTCCTGAAATGTAATCCTCTCGTTTTGTGCTTTCCTTATGACTATTTTGTTCTTTGTTGCTCTCTAGGAATGGTTCAATATAGAGACTACTTGGGTTTCTTCTAGGAATGTAAAATGTTTTCCAAAGAAGGATTTTAAAATTAAGACTCTGACTCAGTTGCCACTTCTTCTGTAAGGAACTGGTTTTTGCTTGATGCTTTGCTTTCTATTATTGTGTCCCTTTATGCTTTGCCATAATTATAACATCTTCTGCAGTAAGTGATCTCTTACAGATACTATCATTAGAGCATTAAACTCTTCACTAATCATAGAAAAGACAATATTTCTGTTTTGAAATATCAAATCAGATTATTGTTCTACTAAACTGTCTCTGATTCTGGAAGAAAACACCAAAAGGTTTGACAGAATATGATCTTCATTATTCTTCCACAACCACAATAAAACTAATTATGCAGCTTTGTACTTTATGCAGAAGAATAAGCTGGTCTTTAAAGAAATTAATGTAAAATGGCCAAGGACTCACATTAGCATTACCTTTCAGGAAAAACCTTACCTTTTTATCTTTTATCATAAAATTGTCAATTATTGGCTACATTATTCAATATTTATTTTTACTCTCTTAAAATTATGTATAAACTTATTACTGGTGATATTGACAGGAAAGTATAATGAATTTAGAGTAACATAATTTATCTGCTTTTTCACATTTGCCCCATTATTAAGAGGGAATAATAAAAATTGACTTGTAAAGTAATTTATTTGCACTGATTCTTTACACCTTGGTTCCAGACAAAACAGCCCTTATAATATGCAAGTGCTGCCTCATACCTAACTACATGCATTAGACTTTCCTGGAGCTTTCCTGTCTCGGGTCTATAGGTGCATGCATTCCAGTCCCAGCTGAGGAACTGGTTGTTACCTTCAGCCTGGGATTTCATTTTCTTTGATCCAAGGTCTCCTCAAATACAGTACAGACGTCTGACTTCAGCTGAGCTTTACAGGGGAAGCTGTAATTATGACGTGAGCAAGACAAGGACCAGAGCGGGAGACCAAAAAAAAAAAAAAAAAAAGGGGGGGGTGGGTGGGTAGGGTGGTGGTGGTGTAGCTAGCAGCTCAAGAAGAGGTAGCATACTGATAAGAAAAGCAATAAAATGGGAGAGGAGGGAGAAAAGAGAATCTAAAGATGGCAATTCACTATCAGCAATGATCAGCCCATTTCAAGGAGTGGCAGAGGAAACCATTCCCTGCTTTCCCATCCCAGTAAAGCATGAAAATAGAGCAGAAACACTCGGTCTTATCAGGGTGATGCACGTATCAATGACTAGCCTAGTAACCTCCTAATCCTAGCCTTCTGTTGTTCATATTAAGTACTAAATAGTTGTTCTACACTCTGAAGTCATATTTATGTTGTTTGCAGAATCTCTTTGCATATGGTAAAACTCACTGGAACAAAACTGACCTAGAGTGGGAGAGTTCAGCATCTCCATTCCATACTTAAATTCAAGTATATACCTAACAGCACTACGAAAAGCACTAATTAAAAGTAGTCTCGAGACTTGCCATGACTGGCAGCAGCATGGAAAGATTCAGCAATAAAGAGCACACCAGCCAACTGGAAAAGAAAAATTTCTTTGGTAGTGAATTAGAACAAGAAACCCCACACATCTGAAAACTGGTAAGGAGTGTAGATCACAAGAAAGAACTGTAATGATGAAGTAGGAACTCTAAGGCAGACGCTGCAAGGATAAGCTGAATGCTTGCAACAGTCCTGCTCACAGTGCTAGGATTGCCAGAGAAACGGGTTACATCAGTAAACCTGGAACCAAGGTAGTTTGCTGTCCTAGATATCTTTTTTTAATATTTTTTTTTCTCTGAGCCATTGCCTGGATTCCATCACTGTATTTCATTAGCTTTTCAGTGTATGACCAGTCATTCTCTTTGTCAAGATCCTGACTTTATTAGTGCTCCGTTCTTGGCTACTCTCAGCTTTCTTTCCTATCCTAGATCTCCCACTGACATGATTGCTTGTCATTCCAGTATTTCTCTCTCCTCATCCTGGGACTTCTTTCCCTTTCTTGCCATCATGTTCAGTACTCCACCAATTCTTATAAATAACCACCCCAACTTTCTTTAATGCCATGGATTCTCACCTTTGCAAACCTACATATTCATCTTTCAGTACCTTCAGTACTGCATTTCAAAAGCCAGCTTTTGCCTCCACAGGATGGTGCCCTTAAAGAACAGCCCAACTGATTAATACTAATTGGTTTATTTTTCCTGTTTTAAGTGAAGCACACATTCTCACTTGTAAACTTTCTCTGATAAGAACCCTGCTGAGTTTCAGTCTTCCAAGGATTGCCTCAAATGTTCACAAGATGCTCTATAATTCAATTACAAATATGCTCCAGGAGCTGTATAATTCTATAGCACGTTGACTTAGCTGCAGGCTACCAATAAAACTAGTAATACGTCATTTAACATGAGTCCAGAAACAACCTGCAAAATGCTGTAACATGGTTACTCAAAATAGATACTGAAACAGAAGGAAAGGGAAGAATGTTACCATGGTCCCTTTTTGAACTCTGAAGCAAAGGACAGAATTGAAATTTAGTTATCGAAGCGAGCATGTTACACTTGTTTATTTTCTCTTATGACAGTCAAAAGAGAAAGCTTAGTTTTCTTAACATCTATCGTGAATCATGCTATCTCACTTTTTGAAGAGGAAAGCAAAGTGATAATTCTTTTTTCTGACCTTGCTTAAACAGAATTCTCAAATAATGGTGCAGCAGCTCATAAAGGTTTCTCCCAGGGTCTATCATTCTTAATACCTCCAATTAACTGAAGAAAGCAATTTTTAACTTTTACACCAATTTAAAGGAGAAGAGGAATAAATCATAAAATACCTAAACTCACAATACCATAAAAGTTAAAATAAGCCTTCAAATAAGTTAACTTTATTCTGATAAAAGGCATCTCCATTTTCTTTTCTTCAAAATTCTTTTGTCTTTTTGATACATTTTTCCACTGAGAAACTTTCAGAGGAAGTAATTCCAAGGGAAAAAACAAACAACAACAACAAAAAAAAAAGTGCTAGTGAGTTTACTTAAAAAGATAGGAAATAAGAGAAACAAAATCAGGGGTTTTTGTCAAAGTTAAGGTAAATGTGATTTTATCATTTTACGTAGTACATATCCTACACAAAAGCCATAAGACATGAAAGATAAGGTGGTAGAATAAATTTTAAGTTAAAACATAATCCAGTTACAGTTAAGCTTTGCTAGATAATTTACCAAAAGGGCAGCACAAAACTTCCATACAACTAGCAGTTAGATGTATTGCTTTTTATGACTTTCCTTCATGCCTCTGATAAGAGGGTTGTGATCCTGACCTATTAGCTGAATTTCTAATCCATTATCTCTGCATAGAACCATGTATTCTAGGCTGCAATCAGGATGAAGTCATTGCATGATTTTTGAAGCCATAAACGAAGATGAAATCAATCTCACATTTTCTCTTTGAGGAAATAATTGATGCTATTTGCAAGCATTGTACTCCTTGTTGCGTGTTCAATGGCCACAACACAAGTGAGATACACTCTTGAACTTCTGCCTTTATCAGTTTTGTCAAAGTAAACTTCCTAAATTCCACTTTTTGAAAGCTGCAGGGTCAACTATGAAGTGATCTTAGAAATGTTAGTCCAATCTCCCCACAGTGACCTTTTTACCATCTTCATGTAAACTCCAACAGTTCAGACACAAGATAGTCAAGATCACTTGTACCACAGTAGTAGAACTGCTTGATATAACCAACTAATATCTTTCTTCACATAATAACAACAAAAAATAAGCGATTCATAAAGAAAAGACATCCCAGAAAGTCTTTTAACTCCTCAGGTATTTTGAGCTTCCTCATAACATCAATTGATATTTTAAAACATTGTCAAAATATCTTAAAATTGACAAACTTACACTGATACTAAATTCACTTAATTGAAAAGAAAGTGCACTTCAACATCTCTTTGTTTTCAAATTGTCAGTTTGTCACTTTTTAAATATGTCATCCTTGAAATAAACTCACAAAACTTTAAGAAAAGAAGCTTGTTTGCTGACAGCCATTTGGCCCAATCAATATGCTGCTTGTCACTTGAACACTCATTTCTTTTGAATTGCATCAGGATACAAAATATCTATTATTAACACTTCATGGAAAGGACATACCTGTTTATTCCCACTTCAAGACACATTTGCATACAAAATATTACCTGGAATGCGGCGTTCAAGAAATTGTTCAAATGAAAGATGGCTTTTAAAAAAATAGCAATTTCTTTCGGCCTATTGAAATCTTTTAAAGGGAAGCTTTGCATTAATCTCAGAGCCCCATAGCTCCCAAACAAAGAATGATTTCTGGTTACCCACTCCTAAACTCCTATTGATGTCACTGTGTAATTCCTGCTTTACTATTAGTTTATCATGGCTTTTCTCTCAATAAGACAGTAAATCAATAGTGCTGACAGAACTCAGCTACTGATTAACTTCTCTCTGTTGGTAAGTGTTCTCACACTGAGCATCACCACTGCATCCACCATATAGTTAACCATGAATCACAAAGAACAGCGTAAGAACAATACACAGTGAATAGTTAATTCTATATAATCTTTTTTTAAAATATTGTAACACATACCAATATTTTTTTAATTTAATGGCATAAACTATATACAGATATGCTATACTCATTTTGCAAACTAAGAAATAAAGCAAACAGGGAAGATTTGCCTAGGCAAATCTGTGTCAGTATCACTGTTGAACTCCAAGTTATAAGACCAGTCAATATAGCGCCACTATTTTGTCACGTTTTGTTTCCAATACTCAGCACAGCTGTGGAATGATACAAGGGGTAACTCACATGAGTAGTCTCCTGCTTATTGTTAGCCTTAGGAATCAATTACTATGCTCTGTATTTTATAAAAAAGCACATCCATCTCAGAGAAGTGACCATTATTTATTCAAGTGAGTCAAGCAAAACAGTCTCTACCACACATAGGATTAGTAGCTAAAGATATAATCGAAGTGATGTACAAAACTGGCGTGGGAGAGAGGAAAGGGGAAAATCCATTTGATAGTACTCAAGGCTACCACTGTGTTAAAAAAACAAACAAACAAAAAACCCCAAAAAACCCCAAACCTCTAAATGCATCTTTTTATAATTATTGCCAGTACTTCATATCACTCATTTCAAATCTGTTAAAGAGCTAAGGCAAACAAAAAAACCCTCCACCTGTTACTGTTTCTAGCAGCACAGTGAACATGAAACTGAAACACAGATACTAGGATTGGATTACTGTAAAAGAATTCTGGTTTGGATTTTTGTTTTTTTAATCAATAAGCAGAGCAGCAATTAAAGAACCCTATCTAGTCCTGCACTGTCTTTTTAAAAGCTATTCATTTCTGATTTACAGTTTTCCCTCAAATGATTAACTCCTCTCCCCTCCCAAACATGGGAGGGATTTCCCCAATAGTTTTATCTTAGTATTGCTATATCCTATATGATTGCAACAAGGTCTAACTATTGTTATTTCAGAGACACCGAGGCAATTTATCATAGAGAAAGATACATTCTCCAACAACAGTTTGGCACTTTTCCTGTCTGGTCATACAATGCCTCTGGTGAACCACTGGATGTCATCCCACCTTTGATCAGAACTGCCTAATTCAATTTCTTATTTCCATAGGTTAGGATCAAAAGCATGCACTCCAAATATTCTTACTGGAACTTAAGCCACCTGTATATTTTCTAGTACAGTAAGAATTCAGGTTTGTTTCAGCTGTGAAGAAATACTTGAAGCAATAGTGCTCCACTACTACTTCACGGGAGGTATTTTGTTATTGTCTATTTTAAAGATCATCCACTTGAGAAAACTACACACACACACACTCATCTCTGTTCCAAGCTAAACCTACATTCCTAAGCCTCCAAGAATAGTTAAAAAATACAAAAAAAAAAATTACTGTTACTTCTCTAAAGGCCTCCAGTGATGGATATGTTACCTACACCCTGCTCTAATGCTTAAAAGCCTTCCTTGTGCTTACTAAAGGTCATGATTTCTTTTTCCAGTTCGTTAAGGATAGTAACAGTTCCCTTCTTGTGGAAGCAAGATCTTACAGCATAAATACCTACACACAGGGATTACTTTCTGTGGAAAATTACTTACTTTGCTTTATCTGTTCATTTGCCTCCGTTATGAGGCTCTATGAATATTACATCTTCTGTAAAATACATCAGGAATGTTTAGTTTCCTGATCTTCTTGTGCTGCTTGTTCTTTTTGTCCATGGTCCTTTTTTAGCCAATTCCAAGAGTAAAGCTTATTGTGATTAGGCACTGGCAGAGATTCATCTTCCATGCCTCTCAGATTTTCTAAGCAAAGAATAGCATTTAATGTCACATCAATTGTACTAAATCAACGATGAGATGTTACTAGTATGTTTCTGAAAATCAGTTTATCTTCAGGAAGAAAAGCCAAAAGACCAAGGCAACACACAAACTAAGCCACTGAAGCATAAAGCACTAAGATCTTAAGCATATTTCAGGCACAATAACTTTATCAGAAGAAAAATCTTACTCAATTTGTAGGTTAAAATGAAGTTAAATAAACTCTTAATGTTAAAGCAAACTACTAATCTGATATAACAAGCGATCAGGCCAAACATTTTATTTTGCTTTGTGCAAGGTCTCTTAATGTGTGCACAGGCCCAGAAAAAACAGAAGCTTGGTTGAATAAAATGCTAGCATGTAACTTTGCATTACAAACACATCTAATTTTCACTAAAAAAAGGCCGCTTATTAAGACAAGGTTTAGAACTAAGCTCTGACTTGCCTTCAGCATTAGGCATATGCTTGGTGCAGGCATCATGGTAAGAACGTAAGCCACCCAACTGAGAACACAAAAGGTGCCCATTTCCCTGTATGACTATTTCTATTACCATGGGAAATTCCTAATATAATGTTCAGTTAAACAGCATCAGAACGATTTAAATACTTTTTAGATTAAAGTTTCTCCCCTCTAATATCTACATGTCTCCTTGCAAGACAACTCAGCTGTTCAAGAGCTGGGTTTTCATAGTCTCCAATGTCCCAAATTAGAAGCATATGAAGACCAAAATTTAACAAGCTTACAATGAAACAGTAATTCAGGATTTAAATGACATTTTAAATATTTATAGAAATTTTCCACTTCTTTTCAGAAAGACTTGCACATGAGATATTTGATTACATCTCCCATCCACCTGATATTCAAACTCTTTAAAAGACTTACAATAACTTCATCACCATCTTTCAGCCCCAACGTAATACTAGATTAACTGCTGAGTAATTTTTCCTTATTTCAGTGCG
Source organism: Falco peregrinus (assembly GCF_023634155.1). NCBI lineage: Eukaryota > Metazoa > Chordata > Aves > Falconiformes > Falconidae > Falco > Falco peregrinus. The sequence continues at coordinate 113,223,224 of NC_073721.1, forward strand.
GTGAGTTAATCTGACTACTTTGCTACAAAAAACAGTTCAATGGCACAGTGACAACCCAAGATTCCCACTCATGCATGCTAACTTGTTTACTTAACCATCTTCTAACTGTCAAACTCAAAACTACTTTGAAGAATGGCAGTAGGAAGAAGCATATTAACATTCCTTCATTCAAAACTTCTTTCAAAATATGAATGAAATGCAGCTGATTCATCAAATCATGAAGTTACTGACCACATCACATTATTTATTTGCTTTTAAACTTGGAAATAAATTTATCCCACTGACTAGACAATTAGACAAAAGGATGACTGTTCACAGAGAGATTCTGTAAAAGCATCTTAAGACTACAGTAGTCTCCGTCTACAAAAAAACCTGGATTCTTTGGCATTTTGATGACAGTTAGGCCAGGACTTGTCCTGCCTACTTCCTCTAATGAGCTAACATTCAGCTTCAAAAAAAATAAAATTAAAAAAAAATCAAACCAGTGATAAAGTAGGATGCAGAAACTGAGATCATGTGAATCAGAAAAACACTCTTCCCACAAGACCCCAGTATAAACAGATCTTTTTCCCACTTTTTTCACACAGGCTCAGTCTATGAATTATCACAAAGGCAACAGAACTCAGTAAAAAAGAAAACTGAATTGATTCCCAAAAAAGCAGGAAAAAAATAGCTCAAAGGAACTGATGAAGCTGCATCTCAGATGGGATTTGATTAGTATTTACCACTAAACAGGTTTGGCTTTACTGTAAAAGCATAAAGTGGCACTGGACAGCATGGCACTCAAGAACAAGCAGTATTTTCCAAAAAGCCTACACACAAGTGAAACAGGAAGGTAAATCCATGACCTTTAAGTTTTTTGGTAGGTCATTGTACACACTAAAGACAAAACTTCTGTGTTTCTCAGAAGTTATCAGCAGTAAATTTGCAGTAGTGTCAAGGCTGGAAGGCAACTGATGGCATTCTTTTTCTGTATTTTTACTTTCGAACTCAAGACACAACTCCCCAGTATAAGCTAGTTTCCTCCTGTACAACAGACTGTGTGAACGCTGAACAGGAGCAGATTTTAATCCACAAATTATTTATTAGACCTTGGGGAGTTAAGATCCAAAGTCTCATACAACTTATCTCAAACTTCTTTCAAAACACCAATCCCAAAAAGCTGTGTGAAATAATTACCACTTAAATACTGGACAGTGGAGACAGCTGCTTCATAAGCATTGCTTCAAAAAGGCTTGGTTGCTTTAAAACAATTGATGTATTTAAAAGGAATTACAGAAAAAGCAAAAAAAAAACCCCAAGAAAACACAAAAACCCCACCCAACACCACACCTTAAAAAAGCCCATTTAGTTAATGACAACAGATAATTATATATTGCTACTTTTAACACTTTTTTACCCCCAGAAACATAGAATATTTTTTTTTAAATACAGGTGTTGCCTCATGTAGAGTTCTGGGAGTATCTCTAGTGTACATTCTCTTGGATTGCTGACTACCTCAGCTTAGGCACATGACTTCTTCCTGCTTTGACCAGTGATATTCACTGGTCTCTTTTCCTTTTCATGGAAAATTAAGAAACATTTACTTAAGGCACTAATGCCCGACTTACAGCAAATGGATTCAGTTCCTCTAGGTCTACAACCTTCCTGCCACATATAGCCCTTTCAGAGAGACTAATACTGACTGAGGCTGCCAGCACAGGGAGAACAACTTTGTTCCATGTAGAGCTGTTAACTGCACTGCGAGAAAGAGCCATGTGGAGAGACCACCCTGCTGTGCTTGCCTGCCACACCAAACCTTACCAGCAGCTAACGTCAAACAGTTCAGTGCAAAAAATGGGATTTTAAGAGTTGGATTATTAGTTCCCTTTCATTAACCAGGAGTGGCATGGAACTGACATAAGAGATAGTACTACTTGGCAAAACCTGATTATGTCTGAATTCCCAGCTGCTCATGTGAGGCCATAGTTTGTACAGTTTCGGAGCAACAGTGAAGAAGAAAATACTTGGTACCTATGCTGACCACATAAACAAAGCAAGTGATCAGGATAATTTCCCTTAATTATCACATCTAATAAAAAAATGTCTGCTTAGGCAGTGGTATCATCAGTAGAACTTACAAGATATTTCTAGGAAAAAATATCAAAACAATGTTTTAAAACCCATTTATATTAAATATTATTGAAGTACTGATGTTTCTTAATATAAATTTTTTTTCAGAAATAGATGCTGAAGTTATGGTTTCTGGATTAATATGCAACACAGATAAGATGGCCAAACTATAATCATTTCCCATGCCTCTAAAGAAAGTTTCAGAATCTCATCCTCTTTCTGTTTCAGAAGAAACAAAATACCCCGAGGCCAGGGAACCACACAGATTTAAGGACCAATGGAAGGAACTGTCTCTACTGTCAGAAACTCAGTCACACCCTCAGATCCCACTGTAACTGAATAGCGGTTTACAGGAACTAGAAACCTTACACTAAATGCCCCTTCCATCTGAGAAAATTCTTTAAATTATAGTAACACATCAGTAGTTTTAAGAGCAGCTCTTACCTTCTGAATAGCCCTGGCCCATCTTGCTTTTGCGAAATTACTTTCATCAGCTTGATCTTTATTTCTCCTGGAGAAGTGGGGGCAGAAAAAAAAAAAGTACTTAGAACAGCAAAGTATGGGGAAAAAAAGAAATACTAAAAGACCTTAGATAAGTCTATGGACAAGCAAATCAAAGCCAGCTAGAACCATCATCCATTTGTTCTGTATTTCCTCTGTATATAGTATCCTCTACATACCGGAAAAAATTAGGTCTGTGGAGGCTATTCTTTACATAAAGTCAAGAAAACTTATCCTGGTAATTAGTGTAACAGTAACTTTACACTTAGTAGAAAAGAGCTGATCCAAAGTCACACACTCATCCTCCTACTCTATATGACAGGCTGTTCAGTAAGTACTGTTTCAGCACGTGGATTCACAAGTGCCTTTGCTTTGTCAGTACTAAATCCAAACAAACTATGCAAAATAATGGAGGAAAATACTTCATTATGATCTATTTAGCCATATTATTTAATATGGAACATTTATTTTATTCATGTCCGATGAATGACTTGACACCATGAGCTAGATCAATATTTGTTGCAGGGGATGACCAGGTTTGAGATAATCTTCTAATGTATTTTTCCATTATTGACATCTATTTTCAACTCCAGTTCACTTTCTCCAGAAGGTAAATAAAAGTAAAAATCTCAGAAAACCTGATATTCCTATTTCAAACAGCTTTGTTTCTCTCCTAGGGTTTGAATGTTAAAATCAAATATAACAAACTGAAAATACTTAAGTTTTTATAACTACTGTTTTGTCTTATTTTCATTACAATTGAAGATAAGGGTAAAGAAACACATTTCTCTTCCATCTTCTCCCTATTAATTTCAAACTGCCCCGCCACACTCTACTTGGGCTGTTAGCTGATAAAACAAAACAATGTTTACAGTGAAGAGTGCCCAGACCTGACAGTGATTTGGCTGTAAAGTTAGAACACAGCATACATATGCTTGGTTTAGTATACAGGAAAAAATAAGCAGGCACTAGACAGTAACTACAGTGAAACACATGGCAGTATCTCCATATGCTGATTTGCTCTGCTGTAACAAAAATATTAAACTGCAGTTCTGAAACAATTCCCACCTATTCAGGCATTCTGAAGCAATCAAGCTATATTCAAGCAGAGAAGACAGACTCGCAGTATCCCCTTTGGATTACAGGGGGTTCCATTAATTTGAAGAGTATACTGGCTTGAAAAGACATGATTTCTGTTCCATATATTATTAACACGCTATAAAAAAGTATTGGTAAAGGAATATGTTTCCCAGTTATAGTGGTTCATAAATCAGGATTACAAGGTCTTTGACACTGAATGGCAAGAAAAGAAAACAGCAACAACAAAAAACACTCAAACCACCAAGAGAGGAAAAAAAAAAAAAGAAACCTTTGAATTCCTTCAGTAAAGGCATATCCTTTTCAGACACAGAACTAGCACTGTCACCAAGTCTTTGCAAGCTGCACTAAGTGTGTTACTAAGAAGACATCAAGACATCTTGGAACCATTTATTCCTCTCAAGGCTTGGAATAAAGCTCTACAAGGGAAGGAAAAAACCCCACAACATTCCGAAACAAAATGCCCGCCCCCCCCCCCCCCCCCCCAAAAAAAAAGCCACCACAACAAAACTTACATTTGATCACATAAGCACCATTAACAGAGCTCTAAAAAATCTTTGAAATAAGAATATGTTATGCAATCTGTTGCCCCCACGCAGAAGCTGTACAGTTACACAGGCCCATTATAACGAGGTTTCATTATTCAGCGATTTCACCACACCTGTGAGGAATGTTGGTTCAAGCTGAAAAATGCCAGTTCAGTTCATGGCTGTTAAGGACAGGTTAAAATTAATTACCTATTACTACTTAGTATAGCCTCTACCACTCTTGCAAGAATCTAATTAAAAAAATACTGCCTTGTACAATAACAGTTAAGTAACAATATCAAAATACACAGTAAAATTCTATAGGTACAATCTATAGAAGACAGTGGCATCCCGTCTACTAAGTAAAGTTGCAGTATATTTATATTATACCTCAGTGATATCCCTGGGTTCACACATTACTGTCTAATTATCTTGGACTTTTGGAATCATGCTCTTTTATCTGAGGAGAAAAATGTTCTCTCTGATAGGCACAGCTGAGTGCACATGATGCAAACTAAGTATGAAAAGGATTGTCTTCCCCTGCCCTTGTCTCCGAGGCTGAATATTTGCAGGTTTAGCCTTTTTCCTTTTGACATTATTCACTTTTTTGTATTGTAAGGTAAATCAGCCAAGTGATACTAGTAATTAGCCCAACCTATCCTGCAGCTGTTAACTAGACTGGAAATACTAGTTAATAATTAACCTTAGGAATTCTGAGGGTAATTAACCTCAAGGTCAGACAGAGAGCTGGTTGTCAACATTGATTGAGAAGGAACAGAGAAAAACAGCTCTCTGCCTTAACTGAAAGTAAATAGGGTCGAGGGAATTCTTAAGTTTTGAGGCAGACAAAAAATATTTAACTGATTTGGGAGACTTTTAGAAAGTCATAATTCTGTGATCAGACTGCTGAGCAGTGCAGACAAGGCAGTTCAACACATTTCTGCTCGTGCTACATAACGACTCGCACAGACAGGCACAGTAGGAGCAGCTTCTTTACCTGTTCGCTTCCTGCTGACACAGCGATAGGTCCAGTTTAGTCAACAAATGATTATTAAATTTCTATTCAGATCTATCAAAATTACTTGGTCCCCTGGCAGACAACAGTTTCTCAATACTGACTGAAGCCTCCAGATGACTTGCAGTTTACAGGAATTCTGAGTAGCAAAGACCAGCAGATACTACTGGGAGCGATCTGTACTGCTAACTGAACAACATATGAGGAATGTGTTTTGTTGAAGACAAACACATCACTATAATTTTTTGAAACCAAGAACAAAGCAGAACCAGAAGATTAGGACACAAGCATTAAATCAGAAGATATGGGAATCATAGCTGATAATTAGAAGACCATTAATTCGCTGTGGCAGACAACAAAAAAGTTTGGAAACCAGGCAAATGCCTTAAGAGTGCCTGAAAATCACACTGATTGACAGTTTCTACAACATAGTGCCCAGCTGTGGTCTCTGAACCAGTGCAGTTCACAACACAAGAACAATCAGAAGGGGAAAACTGGAAGAGAAGTCTCATAATGAGAAGACCAGCAATATTTGGATATGGCAAGCTAAGCGAAAAGCCTGGGTCAAAACTTTGACGCATTGTGCATCAAACTTGGTAGGCCTCCACATCTCCTAGCCATAAGGACCAAAATAATTAACCTTGTTGCAGTCAATTTACCAACAGAAGACAGTTATGCGCAACGGAATGCACAGGCTGGATAAATGTAAGGGCTGTTCAGTCTGGTTTATCAAAACCCAAGGATTTTTAATAGAAAACAAAAGTTACACTGACACTTTTACTTAACAGATGTTTTCCTCTCAATTATGCTGCCCAAATACATTAAAATTGGTCTAGTATTTCAATGATGATTTGTATTTCCTGTAAAATTAAATCTCGCTACAGAATTTGGTGTAAAGCAGTTAATTATATAGCAGTTGAAGTGTGGCCATATACACACAAACAATGATATCTTCTAAATGTTTGTTTGCAATAGGCAGTCCTGAACATCTGCATTGATTCCTAACCATTCATCATTAATGTTGATTTTGTCAGCTTTGAATATAACTGAAAATAAACTATGGAAGAAAAATGGAAATAACTACATTCTATTATGACGTATTATGACTTCTTAAATCAGCAGTTCCCACTCCCCACTAGCAACAAGTCATGCTGGAACTAACATCTTATGCTTAAAACAATCTGTAACAGAAAGATTAAGCAGTTGTACTTGGGTGGTATACTGCCACACAACTGTGATTTTTTTGTTGTTTTGCTTTCTTCAAATACGCTTTTCAGGAAGTTGTGATAATGGGCATTCTTGTAAGAATATGGGATAAGGATGCTGATGGTGATTTCTAGTTTTATTCTGCATTCTTTTGTAGTTAAGAAGGATAAGAAAGAGTAATTAACAGCTTCTGTTCTCTAGAATACCAAAAAAAGTAACTTCTGAAACATGCACAATTTAACATGCATTGGAAGTATATGATATGTTCATAAGATACTTGAAACTTCTGAGGGAGGATTTACATATCTGTTACTCATTTATACTGCAGCAGCCCAAGTTCTTTAGGAATATCTTTGTGTGCAGTGAGGCCCTAGATGTAGAAGCTGCTACCACAGTCTTGCATATCAAGCCAAAGTGACATTAGCAATATTACATACACCTGGGCTACAAAAGCTTGTCCTTGTTATAGCACCTGCCAGATGATCTGAAGCTGACTGCACTGAAAGAGCTTCCAGCTGACAACAATCTTTGCATCAGTAGCTTTCAAGTCGACTCATGCACTCAGAAGGGAACACTGTTCTTATTGGAAAGTATATCTAGGATATGGAACTCTAAAAATGGCATCCCATTAAGGATTATTGTACTATAAAGCTATAATTCCATTTTAACTAATTTCATAGTTCTCGATTACACAGTACAGATAGAAGAATCAGTACAACATTAAAAAGGAGTAAGTAGCAGTTCAGTAAAGTTTAGGAAGAACTGTAAGCAGTACATGTCCATCTTGGCTATAATCACAACTTGATAAAATTGCAAAGTAGAATTAAGCAAGCCAGACTTCCCACAGTTAGCTATAACACAGTAAGGCTTACTCCTTTAAGCCTTGCATATATTCATATAACTTAGCATTACCCAACTACTTCATAGAGATATTTTTGTGTGTCTTAGTGACAACAGAAGGCAGGCTTTGCTCCAAGATACTTTTTTTGTAGCATTAAATCTATATCCCTACACAGGTTCCTATTTATAGATGCTCAAGTTGCATTTAAAAATTTAGTTTTCAAACACAGGCAGAGAACAATAGGTCAGCAACCAGTTACTAATCTCTACAGTAAAGTTTTAGTTTTAAATTTAACTATACTTTCTCCTTTTGCATTTGCTTTCTTACGGTCTACAATCATAAATTTCAGTAGCTATATGGTCATCTTCAATCATATGTTTATATCAGTTATATTGCTGCTGAGTTTCACTTGAAATAGTTTGCAGTTCTGAGTTCTTGGTGGTTTTTTTCTGTTTTAAAACTAAAATTGTGAGTCTTTATTTGGGACAAAATATTTGATTTTATCTTCACTTGTATTTTGAGAGCAACATTATCTACAGTAATGAAATAATATTTTCTGATTTCTTTGAGATCACCTTGTGTACCTGCCTAAAATACACAGTACAGCAATAACATCCATCTTCTAACCATTCAGATACAAATGCTTAGTAACACATGAACAGAAGCTAAAATAGGCTTACATATGCTTTAGTTAAGTTCTTAGCCATTTTTATTTCCCTAATTCTTTTTCTGGTTAATTACCTAATCATTAAGAAAGTAAGTCTTATATAAGACATACACCTTTTGACTCACCTCTAGAGAAAATGAATGAAGTTTCAAGGCATGCATTTATCCCCACAATAGAACTCATATTTTTCCAAAGTATGAATATTTCCTCCACTTTTTTCAAGGTTTCCATAGGTATAATTTGTATTGATACTGATCTTGATATTTTCCTGAAAGAAGTTGTCTATTCCTGCTTGTTTTTTAGAAGTAACCTGAACCAAGTCCATTACCTGCACAGCTGTTAAAGATAACCCATCAATGACTGCAGCCTGGTTACCCCTCCTCTTCCTGGGCATAATTAACTACTTGTTGCAAGGGAAGTACTTGTCTCTCCCTAGTGTGTTTTCATCCTTCAGACTATACATTTACGGGTTGCTGCTGTTAAAGCTGATTCAGGAAGTCAGAGCTTGCTTTAACAATTATTTTCAAGTTAGGTTATTTTAGTATTCTGACTTACAAACTTTTGTTTCATATCAGGTAAATAGTAAACTAATCTGTGTTGTTGAAAATGGATACTGGGAAAGGGAGACAATAACTGCTTAAATCTCTGTATTTGTCAAAGTCCTTAATTTGGTACACTATGAATTTAGCATGTAAATTGTGCTTGTCCTGAATTTTACTACCATAATTATAATTAATAACAATTATAGTTTATTATAATTAATTATATATATGCTTTTCTGCCTTCTTTTAAGTAAGACCCATCATAGTAGCATTCAAACCTCTTGCACAGGCTTTGAGGCATCCTGTGATGTACCCATGGACACTAGACCTGAATTTAGTGCTCTAAGCATTTCAAAGGATTGACTGATCTCTAGGTGAAATACAAGTTTTGTCACTGATGTGAAAGGAGGCAATATCTCACTCTAATACAGCTTTAATTAATTGAGCTGGACAAATCACATGAGCTCAAGATTAAAGACAGTTTCCATATATGAACAGGACAGCAGCCCAAATAAAAGGTCAAACTAAAATGAAATCAGATAAATTCTCTTTGTGAACATAATCTGAAACTGCACTGACAGAAGAAGCAGAGAGGTAAAATCAAACATTTTGTTGGGAAATGGCAATTTAGAAGGATTAAATTGGAATCAATAGAGGAATAGGGAAGAACAAATTCTGAAAGTGTTCTATAGCTGAGGGGTTGTGGATTATGAAGTTTCTTTCATCATCTTTGAGTACTTTTTTTTTCTAATGCAAAAATAAGCAGAGAGACATAAAACCAGTTGTCATTCAAGACATACTGTTAGATCCTCTGTGAAACACCTTAATTTATACTGCCGTTTGCATGTTATGAGAAACTAAACACTCTGAGGCACAACTCTACAGTATGATAGAGGAATTCTATTTCACTCTGACAGCAAAATGCTGAAAGATCTGTTTGTGAATCTCAACAGGTAGAACTCCATCAGTGCAAAAGCTAACATACACAAAAAGGCAAGATGTTTTGTATAGAAACCTCAATTCATATTGAGAACAAACACTTACACAGGGTTTACAGTGACAGCCAAAGGAATGTGACATTTTATTATACTCCTGAGACAACCACAAAATTATTTAGGAATAAACTTATCAAGTGCATAGATTTTTGTTTCTTTTACGTCACTCCAAATGATGTAGATGCCTTTTGGATTCAACACTGTGAAATTTTCTTATTATTTGATGAACTATTTTTCTCAAATATTAATGTGCACTTTTCTCAAAATGCTTGGTTTGCAAGACTAAGTGGCACTTTCTTTTCATTATGCTGAAGGAACTTATGCAATTACATTAAACCTGTTCTGAAGAACCACTGCAGTTGAAGGCCTGGTGCTAGAGCGTGTGAAAACAGATGTACAGTAATCCATGCCTAAAATATTTAAATTCCAACTCTTGCCACTCAAAGATGTGAACTGGACTGAAAGCTGTCATTCTCATCGGTCCAAACCACAGCTTGTGATTTTGATCTTAGTATACTTAGTATCGTGCCAGTAAGTAATAGCTCGTATTTTTCCCTATATTGCTACAGAACGGTATCTTTGAAGACAGATTCTATTTTTTTTTTAAAGTGTGCCAAGACAGCAACTCAACGTCTTACAAATTAACCTCCAGGCTTTTCTCGTGGATACAAGGGTACTACAAGGCAGTCTTGCTACCTAAGAAGTTATCTTCAGATACATTGTCTCTTCAGTGCTGCAACAGCTACATTAATTGTTTCCCAAGTGCAAGATATTTATCAGAACAAAACAACATACAGTTAGGGCAGAAACTGACTGACAAGACCAAAGGCTAATCACAGAAACCAGGTGACACAAAGAAGTACATCTTGGTGTAAGACACAAGCATGACACCGTTCTGCTGCCCAGTGAAGAGCCAGCTTCTAATCAATCCTGAATCTGTCAGTGTCATCTTGGACTGTTCCCAGAAATAAAAAAATATTTAACACTTACAGAAATTTTATGGATTACTCCAGATTTTGCCCAGGTTTGCTGGGTTTGTCACTATGCAGCATTTTTTTAGTCATCTGTTTCTCACCTATTTCAACATGGTATCATTAAAACCATTGTTTTCTTCTAAAATGTCCAACTCAAAAAATAATAATGTGGGTACAATTTGGAAAGACATTTTTCTTTAATCAGATAAACTCAATCTTTCTTGCATGTTATCAAGTCTCTGTATTCATAACCAATGCCTAATCTTTCAAAGTTTTTCAAAAAAATCAAAATCTATAAAGTTTTTGATTGTATATGCATGCAATAAAAAAAAAGTGACTTTTAGAATTAGGATGGGCCTACAGAGCGTGTTACATCAATCTTCCACATCCAGATCTCTCTCTCTCCATTTCTATATCAATCTTAGAAAAAATATCCAAAATATCCAGTATCTTTCATGTCAAAGACAGTGTGAAACTCATTATTTGTAAGAGAAGTTTCACAGAAGATGCTGTACCATGATTATTGCCTGAACCTGGCCTCATGCATGAAACTGTATGAGTACTACAAATTTATCGCATACCTCAAATAGATCCTTACATGGATTCAATCCATCTCTACTTCTAAATTAAGTGAAGCATAGAAATACATAACTACTGATAATTCCATCAGGTTGAATAGCTGTAAGATTTTTGGCTTATTGTTTTAGTTAATGAAAAGATATAATAATAGTACGACATAATAATTAATATGTAATAGTTAAGAAAATAAGAACAATTTTTGGAAGAATCTGTTCTTCAGAAGCTCTCAAATGATTTAAAGAACAGGAAATGTCCTTGCACTCCACCTGTACCAGGACACTGAACGCTTAGCTAGCGTCCTACTATAATCCTTACCTACTGCAGCAAAATCCAGAACCAGATTTGCTTTAGGTAACTAACGCTGTTCCTATTTTCTCCTTCTAGCCAGCTTGATTTGCAACCAGTAAGGAAGAGAAATAACAGAAGAAACTCCAGTGCTCCACACAGACTTCTTTAAGAATATTTTATAATGGAAAATCTTATATGAAAGCATGTGTACTTACCTGCTGTAAATTAGATCTAATCTGCCCATATTTAAGTCATCTTTAAACAGACTCTTGCACTGCAAAAAGCAGTTGGGTTTTAGTCCAAACTTTATCTGTACCTGCAGCATCTGCACTTACGTGATCAGTGTTTTCCCTGACTTTCAGCAATTGCTGCACCATGAAGGAAAAAAGCTGCCTGCCCTCTCTCCACACCATTGGCATATAGGGCTTTTCGAACCTTGAATCTTGATATCCACGTCAGAAATGAAAGTGTTTCCAAGGGAGATGATTTTACAGTTTGGGTCTACAAATGAATCTACTGCATAGTAACTAAAAGTAACTGAGCTCAGGAGGACAATTAATTCAGTGAACTTGTTTAGTCATATATCAATGATTGCTAGTCCATGGACAATATGCTAGAAATGTCTGCATTGATAATCCACATCAATACTTGAAATTCCATTTGAAAAATCCATACAAATAGGTAATCAGTTAATGAAATGAGGAAAAAAAAATAATATGAATTTATAAGCAGCAGCTTACTGCTTTCATTGCAAACTAAACAAAATTCAAGACATGAGTTTGTAACCAAGTAATTGCTACGCAAATGTTATAAATTAATTCTCATGAAGTTTACCCTGCATGTGAATGTGTTGGTATCTTTCAGGGAACCAGCTTAAAGATGAAATATGGCACAGCACTAGGAGCCTAATGAAACTTCTCATAAACACTTGGTCCTCTTCCCAAGGGAGCTCTCTTTTCTCCTCTGTTGTATAGCGCTTTCTGTAGCATTCTTGTGCCTCTACCTGAAATGGCTGCATTTTCCTTTTTTTTTTTGAGACCTAGTCATACAGACAAAGGGAATTGCCTTGCACAAGTATCGATACCCAACTTGACCATTTTAGCTTTTCCATAAATGAACAGCTTTTCTAGTAGTTTCAAGGGAATATTTGCACAGAGGTTGAATATACATCTTCTACACACAGCTGTAAGTATTAATCAGATAAACTGGTTCCCAGAAGCTGACAAGGCTACTTAAATAAATTACTACTTCTGCAAGTAAGGTCTAAGCAAAGTCTATTAACCTATATGCGATGTAAACTTTTGGGGAATGAAAGACAAAATAACTGCATAACAGTAAAGTGTTAATACAGTTACATGAGAACAGAAATGCATAAGAAGGAATAGGCCTTAATCTAGGACACACAAAAAAATCCAAAAGCCCTTCTTATTCCATTCACACCTAAAGAATTCATTGTGAATAATGTTATTACACAGAATCTCAGGGGAAGTCAGAACGATTTGTCAATTATTATGAAAGGTTGTCACCATAACAACAATACAAGACCATGAATATTAATAATGAAGTCAATTAAAGCTCAGTATCAGGTCACAACAGGATGCAAAACAATCACCAGAACACTTCTGATAGCCATAAGCAAAACAGACATTTGTGAAAAGATTTAAAGAAAACAAAGTTATAACATCAGATTACTGGGAGGAACAAAACAGGATATAGACTGATAGGGATAGATACTGAAAGAAATTAGTAATAATCTCTGCCATGTGGAAAAGATATTTATATTTTAGTTTAATACATGAAGTATTTTATAATTACGTTTTGTAGGCTTATTTTATATGTACCACAAACTTGGCTGTATCTTTTGTGCCAGAACTAGACATTATACCTCTTTTCCTCTCCTACTGGAAGATTGTCCATGATTATCTCATTCCTAGATTGGAACATAAGGTCATGTTCAAAAACAAGGTATGACCTGCAGAATGTGTATATTTAAAAATTGTGCGGTATTAAACCCCAAATACAAAAATCTGATTTCTACAAGTTATTCAGAGGACCCCAAGCAGAGCCACTGAACAGTTCTAATTCCTTCTAATTCTGCCACAGAATGCCTGTCTTTACAGAGACGTAACATAGATATATATAGATATATATATCTACGGATATATAAAGCTCTCTAATTACATTTTCTTTTAATGTGAAATAATTTGGACAGGACCATTAAAAGAAAAAATTCAGTTTTATCAGTTCCATTTATCATCAACATCTCAACAATTTAAAAAAAATGCGCAGCAGTAATTTTCTATCAATATTGCCTGCCTCTCTATCAGGGCCCTGAGTGCACCAACAGACACAGTAAGACCAGCCCTGCCTGGGGCCTCTGCAGGGCATCCATGAGCCCCACAGCTCCACTGAGGTTCAGCCTTGGCGCTCCAGCCGCTGCCTGAGGTTACCTTAAAGGAGTGACTGTCTCTAGCTCACGTGCAGCACTGCCTGTGTACCCATGGGTCCAGACCCTCACTCCTAGATTGACTGCCTGGCTTGAACTTGACCCTGCTTCACTGTTACTGACCTGCCTGGTGATCACTGTGTTGTGTCTTACCCGGGTTGCCATCACTAAACCTGATCCTGACCTGTAAGACCTGACTCAGCAGTCCGACCTTGAACCTGTTTCATCACCACAAACTTGTCTAGTCATCTGCAAGACCGTTTGACCCTCGCTGCTATTCCCAGGCTCGCCTAGGGATAGTGGGCTGGGGCACTGGCTGGTGAGGCCGCTGCCCTGCATGCTGTGTTATCCTGCCTGACTGCCCACCCCCTGGGGAGCAGCTGGCTGCACTGCCTCATCTTCACTTACCTAAGGCCTTAATTCTGCATGCCATATTCATAAAAACTCAGTTGAGTATGAAGATTTTTGCTTTCAGTGTGCCATGAAGATCAGATTTGTAGCTGTGCACTAGTTAATTTTACAGCAAAGTTTTAAATAGATCCTACTAAGAACTTCATGATGTGAATTAAAGCATTTGACTTTAAAACCAAACAGAAATAACCTACCAAAATCTACTTGGGATAATTCTAGGAATGAAAATGTACATCAACATGTCATATTAGCTCACCATCATTTGTTCTAAACTGCAATTTTGCCCTGCCAAAGTAAATGTGTTTTGTTCCCCGCTACTCTTAGGAGTTTTACACATAATTGTTTTTCCTGACAGAATTGTCAATTTCCTACATGTTTTTTGTCTCAATTCTCTCAGTGTTCTTTTTCCTCCATGTCTTTCAAGTAGAATATTTTCACTGCATACTTCTAACTGTTAATTTATCGCCTTTTCCACATTTTTTCACTCAAAATTTTTGAACATCTAAGAATAAAGCTGGTAACAATTGTAAAGTTGACAAAGTAGAGGCATATAACAAAACCCATAAAAATCTCTTAATCTTCAAATTCAATATTTATGGGACTTAGTATTCTCCAGCTCTAATTGTAAACTTTGTCTATACATCTATACTTTTCCTGCTGTGGAGACATACTGCAACATTCTTTAGAATTCTGAAGAAGTGTTTTGGCTTTTTTGTTAAAGTAGATTTTGAAAGAATTACTTTTGCTCCATTCAAGAGCAATAGTTCTAGGCCACAGAAGGTCTGAAGGAAAAACACATTTGAGAAAAGCTAGAGAATGGAACTGAACTTGGAAAGGGCAGCAGAGCAGGAAAGATCATCAATGAGCATGTTGGCTTGAGTGTCAGTTGAGAATTAAGCCTGAGAGAAAATGGAATGAACTCTCAGTGCTACAGTGATATTCAAAAGGGCTTAATTTTACATAAGGCTGTAAGCCACTATTACAACAACTTTCTCTTATTGAAAAGATCTGCCTTACTATGATAAAATAAATCAATAACATCATTTATTTACAGTTTTAAATAGCCGATCTACAAACCTAAAGCAAATATTACATAAAGCAGAATACCTTCCTACCCACACTGCTTTCTATAAATCAAGTAGAAAGCAGCTGCCCAAGCAGTCAAAGAGCTTAGAGGAATGTTCTTCAACATATGAAAACAGTTCGTATTCAGGGAAGTCACTCAGTTGGCAGGTGTTTTATTTACACGGCCATTTTACCTTGCCTTTGGAACACAGAAGTATCACATGAGTTAAACTGTTATCTAGCAAAAAAAAATAATAAATAAATCAGCTCTTTTAGAAAAAAAAAAATCAAAGAAGATATAGTTACACCAGCCACTTATCAAGATTCATATTCTCTTCTGAAGATCAGATGTTTCTTCTTAGGTTTTTCTACTCTTAGGTTACCTTCAAATAGATTGTGCTTTCAGAAAATGCACCGATGAGCATCTCATACTACAATACCGGCTTAGAGAAAGAATGCCAATCTAAAGCAGATGATTTTCAGCTGAGAAGTACAACAGTTTTTGCTAATATTAGGTCTTAACATCTCTGTTTAGTAAAAAAATCTGCTAGTTGTTCTTTATATACTTTTTCTATAGCTAAGGAAAACTCAGGTTACTTCACCTACCTATCCATTAACGTAAATAAGTGTTTACTCAATATTTTTTATTTGCATTTAAAGCAGAGACTCAAAACCAGCCATTTGTGCTGTAGGAAATAACCACATATTGTAAAAACATTCATATTAAGCACTGTGCAGATCCCAGATATTCTATCACACTAGATACTATAGAAATTAAAAAAATACTGTTTCTTTTCATCTTAAAGATGGGTATATTGTGCTATTAATGCAAACTAGAAGATATCATGATAAACTAATTTTCTCTTTCTATGTACTGTGAAGATTCACATATATCAGCTATGATTTCTGCATCCAGGCTCAGTCATTATCTTGAAAATAATTTGATATAGCTCAATTAGTTCTAATTGTTTTATCTAGACATTTTCCTAATCAAGAAAGGGTTTGAGGAGGAATAGGAGATTTAAGTATGTAATATTGTTTTGAATCTGGGAGTTATATCCTGAAGAAGTTACAGGGAAATTTCAAATGGCAGTGGACACCCATGTTTAGCCAAACTGAATTCTACCAGAGTCCCTGCCTGAAAACTGTTCCTTGGAGGCCCCCCTCCACCCCACACATAAGAAAAAAGAAAACAAAACACCACAGATCCCTGTAAGTACAGTATGTCTGAAAGTACAGTATTGTGTTGATGGAGCAGCTTAACCACTTAGATAGAATATGCACTTGTATGAAACATACTATAAGATGTTCCTCACAGCTTTCCACAATAAATGAAGGTGCTTCCTTGGGAAGTAGTAGTTCCCTTCTTCAAATGTGTGGAAAAGCATAGTAGCAGTGATGAGAAAGAAATGTGCAGTGATACAACTGGAGCTCAAAAACAACGGCACAGGGACTGCGATCACATAACATGGGGCTTCATTTTAGAGAACAGTCTCAAAACAATAATTAAATGAAAAACCCCTCATGAATTACAATGTCAACTGTATTTTATATTTTAGAAAGTAATATGCCAGTTCTGAAAGGCTGGGAACTGGTGGACAGTCATAGCCAAAAGGCTTACGCATGACCTAGTCCTACATTTTTTGTTAGGCGCCTCCTCCTTTTCTTTCTTTTGGATTTTACTTCTTTTTGGTAGTAAATATGAAAGGAAACAATAACACATCAAGGAAAGCTATCTGTAATACAAATTTGAGGAACAATCTGTCACTGAATGACCACAACAGAAAACAAACGTATCTGGACAACCACTAACTGCTTAAACAGCTACACAGTGGAAATACACTTTTACTTGCGTGAGTTCCTGACATATAGCCAAGAGGCGGAGGTGGAAATTTTCATGGTTTAGAAATAATTTTATGCATGTCTATCAATTTTTCTCTCATCTGGGTATGAATAATTAAACAGATTACTGGACAAATGGCTGTAAATTGATCACTTCAAATGAATTTAGACCTTAGCAAATCTTTTCTTCTCTGTATTTAAAAACAGGGAAGATTAATTACATTTTTAAGAGGCCATTTAACTCTAAGAATGATTCAAGCATTAAGAAACTTCTAAGATTACCACATTTAAGCTTTCTTTTCAGTTTTCACCCATTAAAAAAAAAATCTTGTATGTTTCTGTCATACCACATTAATTCAATTAATAACACTTTAATGACTATTACATTAAAATTAACAATGCTAGCGGTTACAGATCATGAAGTCAAATTTTAGTAAGATATCTCCTCTTAACACTCAGCAGTTACCATCACCCAAAACATTAGATTGGAGGAAACACTGTCAAAGCCAAACACTTTGGAAACAAATATTTAAAACCAACTCTGTCCATAAAATCTACATAGGTCTAGTATGATTCTGTAAGCAGCATATCCCTCCTTCATTTCTTGTACAAGGCTGTATGACAATATCTACTGATACGGCATATGTAGGTAGAAATAAACCTGAACAATGGACATTTTTTTAATGTAATCAGGTTGGGGTTTTTTCCTCTTTGTCCAATAATTGATTTACAGGTCTGCAGAGAATACAGTAACATAAGACATCAATATTCTTTTTGAAAGACAGATCCTTATCTGTGTTACCATACTTCCTTAGGTTTTGGGTTTATTTGGGATTGGTCAGTTGCTTTTTAAAATAAATATTTTGTTTAATTCTGCTTGTTTTGAAAATGCCCCAATCAATTTTATGCCATTCAGTTTAGTTTCTGATTGACAGGCCCTTGCATAGGAATTTCTTTGTCTAAGTGATTAACTGCAGACCGCAGCATTAATGCTTTTCAACTATTGTCATTAATATCGGCAATGTATTTGATCACTGCTTTTAAAATACAACAAACGTATTTAATACAAGATTTTGAGGGTAACATTTTCAAATGCTGAGTGACTACGATCCTTTGAAAATGGAACATATCAGCTTACTTTTTTGATGTGTAGATTAATGGATTGGTTTCAATTGTGAAAAGCATTCTCCATTTTAATTTTCCAGTTAAGTGAAATGTCTCCAGAACAAACACTATAAACTTACTGAGAATACAAGCACAGATTGTACTATTTTAGTGTTCGTGTGTTTCAAGTTGCAAGTCTGTGAACTGCATAAACTAATTTTATGCTAACGTAGCTTGACTGTAAATAGAACATAGAGTTTTCATCTAAAGCTTTTTATCAGCTTCAGCATTTCATGTAATACTGTATGTACTTTATTCACTATCTGCAATTCTAATTCCAATCATTGTAGCTTAAGGTAATTACGTCATATGATACAATAGATGTACATGTTACTTCCTGAGTATGCTGAGACACAAGAAGCACACATGAAAAATATAATCTTACTGAAGAGTATAATTCAAGTACTTATATGCATATTTTTCCTGAAGCAGTAGCACATAATTATATGAATTACTCACTTGTGTTCTTCTCCATCATTTATAGATTTTTAAATTGTAAGGCACTTTTTTTCAGTCATTCTGGTGTAAAATCTGTAAATTTCTGGCTATTCTGGATATGCAGCAACATATTTGTACCTTAATGGTACCAAAGAGATTAACCATGAAATCCTTACTCTTGCAAGCAGTAGCATTCAGCACTGGATATTAATAATGCATACAGAATGAACCAATTGATGTATCATATGGTTACTCTACACAACTGGAATGAAATATATATCAAGGTACTTAATTGCTGAGTTTTTTAAAAAGTTAGAGTCATGTGTTCATTAATTACATTCCTTGGAGAAATACTCAGATTATTTTCTTTTTAAACAGTATTTTCCCTTTCTTTCTCTCAGACTCTGGCAGAAAATATATTGCTGTAATAAGAAGTCACTTAATCATCTACCACATCCTTCAAATTCTGATTTAGATAATTTATGATCTATAGAAAAAGTTAATCAGTTACACTTAATTAGCTATCATTCTACATCTAGAGTCAACTGCCATAAACACCATTTATATATATAACCAAAGAACTGACAAAAAAATATCAGTGTAAAGAACAGATTAATGAAGAAATTTTGTTAATTCCTTAATACTTAAATATTTACAGGGTAGTTAAATTTGGTGTTTAATATAGCCAGTCAAAACAAATAATTTAATCTACTTCTGTAACTTCTCAGGTTTTTCTTACATATTTTTATAGTACAACGCAGTTATTTTGAATAAATACATATCTTTATCTTTAGTTAAGCTTTAAAATGATCATCATCTTTCTGTCATACTCTTTAAAATACCTACTACTAGATAAAAAAACTTTCCACTTAAAAATATTATCTTGTAATTCAGAGGTGACCCTCAATTTAGTAACATGAAAGTTCATTTAAATTCAATAAAATTATCTGAGACAGAGGCAAATAAAAAGAATTCCACAGTCAGGTTAGATTAATTTCTTTTGGTTTAGCTTAACCTACTCAGAGGCTCAGATCTCTGTTGAAAAAGACATGTCAGCCCAGATGATATGCTAATGACTGGACATGTACTTAGAAATATACAGAGAAATAGCTCTTGAATACTGCCATTACTGACAGCTCTCACCCTAAGGAAGCACTTGTACTTCTCTGTAAATATCCTGCAAGAACTTGCCAGTAAATGTAAACAGCCAAAAAGATGCTGTAGCACCTACATAGAGTCTACTAGCTAACTGCATCCATAAGCTTGATGATCTCTTTACAGATTCCTTTACTTCCTAGTAATTTTGTGTTGGAGCTACATACTGTACATGAAAAGGTCATTTATGTGCATACACAACATGCTATCCTCTCAGAGAATACATAACTTTGTAAATGTAATAACTTTTACCATCTTTTCTCTTGTATTTGAGCTATATTTCTGTACCACTGCTGCTTGACATGGCTTAAACATAAGCTAGGTGTCTGACACACCGTATATTATTGCTGCATTTCCCAAGAGCCTGTTCTACCTCTCATCAGGACACCTTTTTGAGTGTCAGCTGGTCACAGACTGTGTCTTTCCGGAGTTACCACAGGTAGAGGACACCATGAATGAAAGGCAACAGAGTCTGCGAAAGCTTATGTGAAAGCCAAAATTAACATTAAAGAGATATAGCTTTTTTTTATTCCTCAATTTGCCTTTGCAAGCAGAGGGGAAGAGAAGTGATTTTACCAACACATAGAAAGCTCTCTCTGCTCAGACACCACTGCTGAGTGATATATTTAGAGGCTGACTGGCCTTCCTCTGAGCACTCAACTCCACTTTACTTCCCTGCCATCATGTTCTGTCATACAATTGTTGCCACGTCATTCCTTGCCCCTTCCTCCCATTGTGCATCATCATCTTCCACACTCAGGGAAGCAGAAAGACAGCAGTTCTCTTTCCCTTATCTTTTTTCCCCACAGCATTGTTGCTTGTTCAAAGCAACTAGATAAAAAAAAATTTATTCCCTTCTGGAAATCTTCCAGAAGGGTGTTGTAGCCTGCCTAGGTAAATACACCAGCTTCAAAAATGGAACCAAATGCCTTTCATGCTCTAGATGCAATCGATTAGTTGCAACACCCAAACCATGCCAGGACTTGCCCCCCATCCTTTCCTAAGCTTTCAGAAAGTCACTATTGAATAGCTGAACCCTATGTAGACACACGCCCAAGGGTAAGAACAGGGCAGGCACACAAAACCAAAGGCCAACTCTGTCAATAGGTCCAATTTAATTTAAACTAAGTATATACCGAGTTGTGAAACACACTATCTTTAACCATTTATTGTTCATCACAAAACCCTGTATCACCTAAGACCTGTTGGGCAGAAGCTTTTAAGCTTTTTTGCTTCTTTGTTTTTTTCCCCCAAAAAGGGGACACATTTCATTATACATTTCCTTTTTGTTCAGACATTCTTTTGATCTTCTTACCCTAAAAAATATCTGATGTTCTTCCAGTCCAGCTTTCTTGGCACTGTCTTGGACCTGGCTACACTGATCATCTCACTAAAGCCTTAAGCTTGAGTATCAAGACCGGTGATTAAGAGCAACAGCTACACTGAACTGCTGCTCTCCAGAGTCTCCCCGGTCTCCCCTCCCGTACAGAGGAAGCAGATCTAACTGTAACCCCACTAGGCAAAACACTAATCTCCATGAGCTTTTAAGAATCTATTATCTTTCATGGCAGGCGATCAGAGATGAAAAATATTGAATGACCAGAGAGTGCTCCTAAAAGAAGATGACAGCCTGATGGTCATCATCTTTCACTCACCAGCGTCTTTAGTTCCACACTGTTTACTCTGTACCTCAAGAAAGCAACAACTAAGCATTTCATTGTTCCAGTGTTTTAGAAAAACAACAAATTCATATGCTTAGCTTATAAATACAGGTGGTAGTTGTTAATCCACCTAGATGAGAGGCAAGCACTCACCTTACCAGCACTCTTCTGTCTCCTCTAAATCTGCATTTCAACAATACAAAACTGTTAGCAACAACTCTAACCTTTTCTTCCCATCACTGCCCCTTGTATCTGTACCTATTCAAAGATATACTAGAAAAAATATCTGCAATAGTCACTGCCAAATCTGTAAAACTGTTTTGGTAAAAATTTACCTTTAAAATAATCAACCTTACAAATTTTTTCCTTTTTTTTTAAACTAGGATGAGGGCAAAGATTTGTACCACCATACTCAAGAGGACAGAGCTGAGATCAAAGACAGGCAATAGAAATTAAGCCAATTCTGCTTTTGAACACACTACATTGTAAAATCATGGCCTAAGAACATACAGGGAAAGGAGAGGATATAGCAAAACCCACCTCCACAGAAGGAACTATCCACCAGTGTAGGATCCATAAGAAACCAAAACCACTTACGTAATTTGCAGCATACCAAGTAGTCCAAGGAACTGAATGTAACAGTTAAATTCCATTATCCCAACACTTCCCTCCTTATACATCCATTTATGTATCTGAATCACAAAGGCATTTTTGTGTCTCAATACAAACAAGGCACACAGGAAATGTCTGCAATACATACTGCAACAGTATCTTAGACTTCAGGACTTGTAAAAGGTAGCTGGAAATTAACAGATATTATCTAAACAATAACATAACTACGAATTTGCATCAAGTATCATTTCATTATTCAAATCCCAAAGATCAATTGTGGTCTGAAGAAACAGATTAGAATTTAGTACTTCTGCTCTTTTTTGCTACTTTTAATTCAAGAAGGATACTTAATTTCTGAAAATATGTAGGAATATAAATCCATCACTGTTCCATTTGTGCTTTTCAATTTTATGCTGCTCTGGGTATTATAATTTCGGGTCATTAGTACTCCTAATATAAACTGCTGTCACATACAGTACAGTGTTTACAGAACATGTAGCTACACAACAAACATCTTCACATCTCACTGCTCCTATAAAGAATTCTCCTTTGATCAGTTGGAATACAGTTTTCAGTTTGTGGCAGGGTCCTTGAATTCTTTACCTTAATTTTGGTTGTAAGCAGTTCTTCACATTTTGTGTAGCCCTTATTTTAACTTTGCGTGAACTGGATTTTGTTGCATCCATGGCGCATGGTCTAGGCAGGGAAGAAGCAGCCTTCCTGCTCTTTGTGAGACATCACTGAAGGCTGGCTATTAAGGAAAAGTAGGGCTCCCAATGACCTGCTGAGGTGACTCAGCTGTGTAGATTTTCCAGAGGTGCTTGTTTAAAAAGTAAAAAAATCTAGACCTCCACAGTCACAGCCAGTGAACACTGCAATTCTTTGCATTGTTAATACCACTGAAGCGTTCTCAATGCTTAGCCACATTGAACTAATGTATTTTCAGCAAGACAGTAACAAGGAACTTTACAGACCATGCATGTGTCAATTTTGCTGACCCATTAAGCACTCCAAAAATGTTATTTGTTCTTCCTATTGGTCTCAGTTCTAATTTCTTTAATGTCTTGTGGACATTAAATTTAAAGTATCATGCAGGCAGCACACTGCGTGTGGACCACCACCTGGAAAGTCACTGTTAATGCAAACAGGAGTAACGTAAGACTTCCTAGTCTCCTATTGCAAGATAAAGTTATATTGTCTGGAGCTTTGTCAAAAGCTACCTGTTTCATGTGTCACTATATGTCTTATTATTTAGACTGCTGATCCACTAACACTTTCAACCGGAATAAGCTAGAAATGCCCCTGCTCTTCCTTTATGCCAACACAAAATATTTGAGCATCTGCTAAGTTAAATTGACGACAAAGCTGAGGCAACCTGGCAAAATGTTTCTGGTTTTAATCTAGATGTGTTCTCAGTCTGGTTTGCTGAATGGCAAGTGGAACTCTTATGACCACCCAGGGAGGTGGACAACACAGAGAAACCAGTGATCAGCTGACAGAGGGAGGAATGCTGCTTCTTTCAGTGTTCTCCATTTATCCCTGAACGTATTCAATTAACACACAGAAAACTAATCAAGCCAGAGAGTTGTGCTTCTTGTTTCTCATTTCAACACAGGGCTCAAGACAACCTGTTTCAAGAAAGTAAGTTCCAGAAGAGATGGAAAAGAGGAGATGAGAGCAGCCCCATGGCTGCAACAGGGGGTTAGAGATGAAAAGAGTAGGAATGGTTAGAGACAAGGATGCATGGAAAGAGCGACTTTCAGCTCTGGTGAGATGTTCCATTTATTTGAAAGAAACTTGCTTTACCATGTATCTGCCATTATAGGACATAAAAAAGCTAATAAATACCTGTATTGTCTTTAAAATATTATTTTTTAAAACACTTTCAAAAAAGACCAATGAACCAACACATTTGCACTTATGAAGCCATCTGTATATACCTAAAAATCTACTGCAAAAGATTCTAGAGTGTTATTTACCCCTTTTGCATCTTTAATAGATTACATTCTCATTTTGTAGGAATTTGCCAAAGATATTTCTAGTTACCTTTAATATCTACATTTTTTGTAGGCCAAAATTCTCTTTTCTGACTACCAGTGCTTCATTGAGAAGGCACACATATTTGCAAACTGGTTTGGCAGGATATAGTATTATTCATTTTTTCTTTCAATAGTTTATGAAGATTTATCATGCTCTGTCCCACCATAATAATGGAAATATATGCCTTGTGGTTTTATATGTTTATAAAACTTCCAGTCACATTATTGCTAGAAATAATTGTATATTTATCACAGTATCATTCAGAAATTTTAAAAAATAAAATTCAATAAATGTTATATTGCATGTCTGATATGAACAAATTAAAATACCTTAGTTCACTTTCTTTTATGCTGAGACCACTTTCCATGGTTGACAGACTATCATACGTATCTTGGCGTGAACATCTTGCACCTTGGAGGGGTGTCCCTCTGTGCCAGCCTCTGCAATCTAAATCTTTTTGGGTATCTGTAGAGGAAGAGAAAGCTGCTAGAAATCTTTCAGTCCATTTTACAGAAGAAACTTCTATAAGAGGGAGTACACATTAAATTAATGAAATTAATTCATTAGATTCATAGTAATATGGAATTAATCAAGTCATTTACAAAACATTATTATAATTAAATCACTTTTTACAAGAACACCAGAAACAACATTCCAAGGTCACCTTCTGATCATTGCTCTGAAAACTTCAAGAGGCCTAAACCAGTTACCATTTTGTTATACAAACTGGAAAACAGTTCGTTTCACAATTAAAAAATGAGCTACTGCTGGATTGGGAAAAATGAAAATTAATCTCCTAATTTTCCAGTCCAACTTCAGTTCTTAACTGGCCACATATTGCTTATGTATCCATGCATAGCATGCCTAGATGTGTGTGGGGGTTGTTTTGGTTTGGGTTTTTTTGTTTGTTTTTGTTGTTGGTTTTTTTGTTGTTGTTTCAAGTAAGGGATCAGGGTTTACTTTAATTCTACATGCTATTGGCTAAGAACTGACCTTTTTTCAAGTTCTTATTTCTTTGGAGAAACCTGGCAAGTCTCATATGCAATTAGAGGTATAAACTGATTTCCTGCAGAACGTTTTACTCTATAAATTGGCCTGTTAGCTGTAGTGAAAGGAAAGGATTTATGGTCGGGCCCTGACTGTGAGGAATTTTTTTTCCATCCTGATTAGAAGAACTTGTGTGCCCATCTTTTCCATTTTTGATGTTTTGGTTGCATATTAGGAACTATGTTTTGATTAATTTCTTCTCACACTGTTTACTCACACTTGGTTTGTGGTCAAAAAAGTAAATCTGTGTCATATCTTTTCACTCAAAATAAAAGCAACACTGCTGTGAAACAAAGAGAAGATAAAGAAAATACTTTGTAAAACAACAGGATCTTGTGGTTTTCCTACTGCATAGGTTAATGCCAAACTTTAGGTTGCAAATAGAAGTGAATTATCACACTAAGGTGCTCTGTATTTGGAATTTTATACTTTGATGCATAAGTTTTCCCAATCACTCTGCCATGATTTTTCATGACATTATCTTAGACTGATCAAAATTGTATCAGAAAAATTAATTTTCTCATTTGCTTGGTGTATCAGTGAATCAGTATGGTGACTAACGCAAAAACAGGGATTTATCTTATCATTGTTATTTTGTTCTTGTTACCTCATATCCTCATTTGCTAATTAATATATATGGTAGAAAGTGATAATGAGATCAACCTCAACAAGACTAAGAGGTGAATACCTGCATGGCATTTTCCAAAATTATTCATGAAGTCCTATTGACTTTCCATAGGCTACTTGACAAAATGAGATCTTAGTTCCCATGTCACACAATTACTTTAAAAGTTATAGCTATTACCAAACACATTCCATTTAGGTAAAACTACCTTCAATTTCTTTAGCTTATACTCTCTATGTAAAGTATAATTGAATGTTAAGAAGCACAATATATGTCTCTAATGCTGACTTTAAGAAAAAAATAAGTGATGTCTTCTAACTTTTTTTCTGTCTTCTCATACAAGAATGACCTAACACATTTGAATCAAAATTATTGTATTTCATAACAGAACCTGATTATCCTTTAAAAACTTGACTTCTAGAAACATTAAAAATGTTTGCAATTCCACTGCAGTATTCATCTAGAGTCTGCATTTTCTTACTGTGAATTTGCTTGCAGAATTTTTAATGTGTGAGATCCTCATTTTACTTTGCAGCCTTTTAATGGACCTATATGGTCCAGATGGCAATGGTGAAAAGACAATGTCGTTGTTACCACAAATACTATTAGATGATAGTTTAGAAAAAAGCAGTCATGAATGAACTAATGATGTTAAAGCACTTCCCTGTTGCTACATATAGCATTTCAAGTCCAAATGAAGCCCTATTGGTAAAGCAGGGTGGAAGGCTCTTATATTTCTACTAAATATCTGGCATTCTCATATGGAAATCTTGCAGGAATGTGTGAAAAATAACTGCAGTCTTCCACCTAACTAATGTAATTGGTCATAACAAAGAGGCTGTACTGATTGGGATAGTCAAGGACAGATTCTCAGGTGGTCACAGCTAAGCTCAGAGTCATTCAACAGAATAAGCAATCAAAATGTAATGCCTTAGTCAAACTTCAGGTAGAGGATAAAGCTAAGTGTTTTTGATAAAGGTATCTGGCTTTCTCAATACCCCAGCCGCGCTTCTGCATGCTGCCCTCTGCACAGAAAACTGCAGTGTAAGGGTGACCTCTGCAGGACTTAAGCAGTGCTCCATGTCTGCAGGCCCAGGGACCGTCTTTAAAACACTCTTAAATTTATTTGGGAAAAGAACACAGGCATCAACCTATAAACCAACACTCCCTCTACGTAGCAGCCTGAAATCAGTAACAATCTGAATTTGCAGCTTGTAAACGCAGTTAGATTTTCTGTAACAGACCTGCACTGCACCAGGTTTCTAGATATGAAACTATGTAAGCACACACTAAAAACATTCTGCTGATTCAAAGGTGGTTTCAAGCAGAACTCATGGCACAGGATAAATACAATTTGTACCAACTTTTATCCTTTGGTAACAAGTATTCCACTGTTATTGCACAAACTCTTGTCCTTTCTTGTCATCTTTATAAACCACTCCCTCTTTGTATTACTATTCCCTTTTCATACTTAAGGACTCGGTCCATTTGACACATGTACACTTTCTATCATGCTTAAAGGAAATAAAATTGTCTTAAAAGTGAAAATAATCTAGATGGAGGCACATGTGAATAGCAAGAAAAAAGTTCCTCCATACGATTTTTTACTCAGAGAGTTGAAAATTGCCTGTAGCTGCTGGGGAAAATGTATCAAATAAACAAAACCCAGGATGTGACTAGGTCTTAGGTTAACTTTACAATGTTTTATTGGCTAAGAAGTAGTAAATAAAGAGTGATTTTGGCTAAAAATAACCCAAATAACAAAGATGTAGGCCCTGTTGTGACTGAAAAGAATCCACAGCATTCCACAGTTACTCTGTGAAAAGGGATGCATTCCACCCCATGTATTAACAGGAGTGCAGTCACACAGACTACACCCAGAAACATCAGAAATAACCAGCTTGCTCTAATCAGCATCAGCTGTATTGCCCAGTTCCATTTCAGACAATACATTTAAAAAAAAAAAACATCAAACAGCTGAAGAACAGATTTTTGGTGTCGCTTCTATTCCTCCCTTTCAAAAGATAAATAATGTTTCTCATTCACATTTCTTCACATTTTTTTATTCTTGTGTAAATGTTAGAATTGTTCTTTTTAGCCATAGTTCATTAGACTGTTTAAAGAGTAAAATATTAAGCTAATTTATCTTTGTGAGCTTGTTTGGTACTGATAATCTTGCTAAAGTCAATCTCTTTGTATTATATTTGTATTATATTTGTACTGTATTATAGCTGGAAATAGTGTGAGGTGATGCATTCATCATTTGATGGTCCGTTTCCATTTCTACTTTCATATACCCTATTTCCATGCACAGACATGCAGTTTCCATCTTCATATGCACAATTCATAAAGGAGACAATCTTTGTTAATAAGAGTAAAAATGCTGTGAGGACCTAGATTTTACTAAAATTTACATTGTACAAGCAGCTGGTCAAAGCTGACATGATACAAGATCTGTAACACACAGGCTTTAGTAGACTGAGCCTTAAAGAGGTACTTTCTTTAGCTCTACAATCCACATACGGATGAACACTAACCAGCGAAACAGCTCATCCAGCTTCTCATAGGAAGTGGCTCTCAGAAATTCTATTATTTACCAGTATCCGTTATACAAATGCTCAAGTGATTAGTATGTATTTAAGATTCTATAGAAAAATTACTATTTGCCACTATTTCAGGAACTTAAAGTGAAACAGAATGGTTGGAAGGTGAGACCTCAATGCATAACTCACCAAATGGTAATGCAAAGTAGACATCCAGTAAGATCTCATGTGAAGTTGGTGTTTTTGTGCCTTGAATCTCACTCCCGTTTTTTATTACTTCAGAATGCAGTGTCCACCATGAACCTGGACCTTCCTAGGAAAAAATGTTCTGAAAGTTACCTGGGTAGAATTTATAGCATTATCCACTTTTTCCTAAATGAAGGTTTGCCCAAGTCTATAGGAGTTTCTTTACGATAGCAATAGGCTTAGGATCCATTCCAGACTCTTTCAACTTTTGTTTATGTAAATAGTAGTTAGTACTTCATCAAGTTTTCTCAAAGGCATGGAAATCAAAGTAATAAAATATTTGCTCTACAGTATAGGCAAATATACATTAAGATGGTCAGATGATTAAGATTCAAGAAATATGAATATTGAAAATTACTCTTAACTGAGATTTTCCAGTTCCCCTTTGAACTGGTGCCAAACAAGTACATTCTAGCAAGACTGAGGCAATCAATATAGGCTAATAACCAAGCCAAAAAAGAGTTTCTGAAGGAACGCTCCCTTACAGGTTATTTCTGAGTCATAAAGCCCAGAGCAGAGCTGCAGGTTTATGATGAGCAGGATGAATAAATAGGAAAGTTCCACAGCGGCCTAATTATAAATGAAAGCTTAGAGGGTCTGAGGAAAGCACAAAACAATCTCTACTCTTGTATCTTTGTTTATTTAAAGTTTCAGTATTTACTGTTAAGCCACAGCCTCTGTGTCAGCAAGTTTAACTGAACAACAGCTAGGGTACCAGACCAAAACAACTTGCCTTGGGGTCTGAAATGGCGCTTGGCAGCTGTGATACAGAACATCTAATTTAGGCAGGAATTACTTTCTTCCCCTGCTTCCATTCTCCGAGTAGAATAATTGCAATGTCAGTTCAATGTAGACATGAATATTTATTAGTTTCTATAAAGAAATAGCTATAGAGACTGATGGCAGATACTGTGGGAAGAAGTTTCCTCATTCTCCCTCCCTTATCTCAACATCAATTGCCTTTTTTATTTTATAAAAAATTTAAAGAAGACAAACTTAATTTTATTTACAAATATTAAAATCATCTCCTCTAATTCAGAATCACTTTCTTAAAAATAGACTCCATGGACTGCAAGTGGGAAAGTCCATTTATGAATGAGAGGATTGTGGAGTATTAGAACAAGGTACCTCTTACTTTTCCCATTTCAGACAATTCTGCAGCACTTGCAGATTGCTGCAGTATTTCCACACTCCCAGAAACCTTTTTTCTTTATTTTCTAGCCTACTGAGAGCAAGCATGCTCGTTCTGGTGGCTAACTATGACTATGGTGGATACATGACAACTCTTGGGCTGACCCGATTTCTCCACTCATCCTTCTCTACATGCTCATTGTATTATTAATTACCTCCATAGTACTACTGGGCAAATTTCTCTTTTCCTCTTTGAGACAATGACCGATTCTCTTGAAAGACAAAACAACAGTATTTTGCCCATTTTAATAAAAGATATCCAAGGCCACACAACGAAGAGCCACGCTAGGAACCTCAGTCTGAAACTCCCTCAATCTAATCACGTAAACCAAACTGTCCCTGCCTCCCTAATAATTCATGAGTGCAGATGAACTCTAACCCACTTAACGAATTATACCTGACTCAGTATAAGCAATTTCTCCAGGATATATGACTAACACATATCAGTTGCCATGTTGAGAGTCACACGTGCATTATACCTCAGTATTACAGACCGAAACAAATGAGATAGAAATATACATTGATCATAAATGACATTACAGTATTTGGCTAAGAATGAGAAATTGGTTGGATGTTACTCATTGTTTTATATTTCCACAGAAAGTCAACTTACATCTGTTGCATATTTCACAGTCGCAAGGGGAATCCATAAAACTCCTAAAATGCTATCCCAGAGCAAGCCTTTCTTCCACAGCTCTATAATGAAGCCCTTTCCATCAGCACAGATTTCACTAAAGACAATGAATACACAAATCATTAAACTGAAAATGCAGTCTCAACCGCTCAGTAATCTATTGTAACTTGAGTTAGTGACTTACAGCAGATACAGAGGTGTTTTGTTTTCAGTACTCTCATAAAATGCCAGATAGCAAGGCATGACACAAAGGTTAGACAGGACAAGCCGAGTCTCATTGTTCAGAATTGCTTTTACAAAGTGATGAGGACAGTTCTGCTAGAAACACGGCACAGAAGTCCCAGTTGTCAATAGCTTTACTTTACTACAAGACTTGGCCCTTCCTGGATATAACCCAGGAAGAAACCAGGACCATGAAAAGCCTTTAGTTCAGCTTTAGGTTCTTCTGAGCACCTTCCACATATGGAATTCCTTAGTTGCCTCTGCAAGACACTGGTCTCAGGACAGCCCTGAAGAACCTACATTCTCAGGTTCCACTGTAGCTAACTGGTTAGGTGCAGCAGTAGTATAATATAGCTAGACTTTTGTCAGGAGAGTTCTTTTCGGTAAAACTGGAATCCACAAAAGCGATCAGGCTTTCAAACATAAAACTCAGAGGAACATTTTCAACAAAACAGTAAGAGTCAGCAATGTCAGCTATGATGGCACACACTGTCAATCAACATGGACCATCAGGTAAGAATGATCTATAATGGTATGGGCAAAATTCCATCTTCCCTCACAAAAATCTAGAGGAAGAAAGTGTCAGACCATTTACTACAGGAAATCAAACCAGTTTCTTGTTTTCATTGTAAGGAGACCAGGCGTAAAAAAACATTTGGAGCTTGTTCCCTTCCTTAGAATCAAGAAGATGCACTACACAACAAAAATGCAGTGGGAAAACAGCTCTCAACATGAAGAGCTGCAGATCCAGGCTCTGTAAATTCTACTTATAGCATGCATGCATTTTGTTACTAGCTGGTTTTGATCAAAAAAATACCATACCACAACCTTATTTTGCAAGAATTTAGAACAAAATTTTGCCAGGCCATATAACTTACCTTTGACATTGAACTAAAATTAAGAGAGAAGTTATTTCCTCATGGAATGTCTGGCATTTTTTTATGTATTACTATAAGCAGCTACGGGTCAGTTCTGTAAATATGAACAATATAATAAACTAGGGATTGGTGTGTCTTCTGTGACTGATTGTATGTAATCTCCATTTGACCGAATCAATTTTGAAGTACTAAAACTAATCTTCAACTGATTTGTGTGGTGTACCACAGTGAATTATTGTGTACTTAAATTTACCAGGAAAAGGACAAGTGAATTCTGAGAAGGGCAATGCGTGCCACTCCCGAGACTGATACTGAACTCATCACATGGCTCTCAAAAAACATTATGTTGGCTGCCTCAATATCTATTTTTCCACTGTCCTCATGCAGTTGAATAGATACAGTGAATTTTTGTTTTCTTCAGCTTCTCCTTTTACAAATATGTTTTGGAAGGCAGATTGCAATTCCTTATCTTTTGGTACTTTTGGACCCCAACTTTAAAACTGTTGCACTAACTGAACAGTGAAACTGCATATTGAAAGCTTAAACTATGTAATTTTTAAAACGCAGGCTGGTTATATCTGTGTGTAATGGAACAGATGTTTTACAGGCATAGGTGGAGAGAGCACCTTTAAGAAAATGAATTACAGTATGACTTGTAAAAGTCTACATAAATATATTTCTAAATGCTTATTTATAATACCTTTTAAAAGTCTGCTGTGTTGTATAATTGAGTAGGCAGCAGATGGAGCTACAAGCAGTCTCACACATTTGTGTGGTTTAATATTCTTTGGTAACATTTAAATTGCAAACTAAGAAAATAATCCTAATAAACTGCTCATGGAACACTCATTTGCATACAATATGATTAAAAGCAAAGCATTTATACAGCAGCAGAGCAAAGTTATTAATACTTTAACACATTCCTCAAGAAAATTTAGAGTATAGGTTTCACACACTCACTTTAAAAGGATTTTTAAATTGCCTCCTGCACTAAAGGTAACAGGGCAAATGCTGAAATTAATTGATCTGTTTCCTGATACACTATTACATTCTCATCCAATCCATGTCCAATGTTTCATAGAACTATTATATCTGGATCAGCAAAGTGCAAAAAAAAATAAAAATTAACACAGTATTGTCATACAGAAATGATTCCTCTACACTGAAACATGACAATCTTTTCTACAAGTCAAAGCTGCAGTATAAGAATGGTATTTAAAAGGGCTAGCTATCAATCTTGATTTTCCTTTGCATTTTCAAAGACAGATGCAATCCTCCTGTTTGGATAATTTAGGCTGTGGCTCTGAACAGTCTGCTAGAGAAGCCTGATGACTGGGGAGTGGAGGAGAAATTAGCTCCAGATTAAGATTACTTTTATATGGTTAGAAATTCTGAAAACTTCTTTGATAAGTCATTACATCGAGCCATAAAATGTCATGTAAACAAGCTATATATCTGTTGGCTTAATATAACAGGCTCTTCAGTCACTCACAGTCTTCAGTTAAGCAAACTAGTAGTCTGCTACAGTTGTCTAAGAAATCAGTTGCATGACACCAAAAAAAAAAAAAAAATCCAAATTCAATTAATAACTTTAGGAAAAAATGGTGATGAAGGTGAAACCCTTAAATAAAATTAAGAGCACTGCGAAATACAACTAATTTACATGAAAGTTCTATGTAGAAAAAAAAATGCAGGTTTTAGAAATGCTGTTTTCAATACAGAATAAAATTAAATGGGGGAGGTATTTCAATCAAAATGTCAGTTTCAGCACATGTAGATCCTGTCAAAAGATATTTATCTGTTTTGATAACCAGAAAGTATGGAAAAGTGATTCATAAGAACTAATTCTTCTGGCAAAATATTAAAATATTTGGATTAGAAAAAAAACCCAGAATTGTAAAAAGGACATTTTTCATAAAAGTAACTAAAACCAATCAAATGTTTAATTCTGTAAAAATATTTCTGCCAACTCTAGACCTTAGTAACAAAATCTATATTTCTACAAAGAGGATGTGATGGCAGAGAAAGATTTGCGCAGGGAGGAAGGAGGGACCAAAAATAGTAGAGATTAACATACTATCTCAGCATCTAATGAGTTTACATATTTGTTGGTTTTATCTGCTTTTAAATTGAGACTTGAAAGCAGGTTTCCTCTGAATGTCGGTCAGTATATAAGTATTTGGACCCTCCTGACCAGTGAGTTATATATAAGGCTCTAGAGAAAAGAGAACAAAGACGGAATAACAAGATGGAGAATTGTGGGAAGCAGACAAAGGTCTGCAGACAGAAGTGAAAAACAGTACGTGTCAATAATAACTGGCAGTTATTATTGACCTGATATTGATAGGTAGATATTATCTACCTACATAGGTAGTTAAGTAGATAAATGAATGTGTAAAATATCAGTCATACTGAAAGGAAATTGAGTAAAACAAAAACCAAGTTGCATGAGGATCAATTTGAGTTCTCCTCGTTCCTGTATTCCTAAAACTTCACAGGAAATTAAAGATACTGGAGAAAAATATCATCTTCCCCTTGACTGCTAGCTTTGATCTGCACATGGCTTGCAAAATTAACTTTTGTTCTGTTGCTTAGAGCTAACCTGGCATTTTTTCTCTGAGCTGGACATTTTTTTCTCACTTTTGCAGTCTGCCCATGGTCTCAGATTTTATTAATTTCTCTAACTATCCAAATGCAGCAAAGATACAACAAAACCAACTGATAAGAATACCTTATTACTTACAACATGAAGTCCTGTTCCCAGCAAGGTTCACTTCCCCTTCTGTCTATTGTAGTGCTTTTTAAATTTTGGACTTTTAAAACAACATAGGTTTTGAATGCATCTGAAAAAGAAACAACCAGTACATTAAAACCCACTTTATTTCTTCCTAGAAGCTGGAAACATTCAGCTTCATGGTAGCAGGGGTTTAACGCGCTCCATACAAAACAGTCAGAGGTGTGGTTCAAATACATGGCTTTGAACAAGGAAATTCTTAGTCATTTTAATGGGACAGGAAAATCTCTGTCCATTGCAAGTGGGAGACAACATAATCCTAAATGTGAGCAAGTATTTTAAGGATCAGCTTCCAGACATGGTTTCTCAGATTATTTGTCAATCTCCCTGACAGATCTTGCATGAAACAAGTACACCCTCCCTTTCTGCAAATTATTATTTTGTTTGCCGTTCAGTTGGTATAATGTTGGTGACTGGCTAATGGGCTGTAATTTCCAATTAGGACAAGGCCACAGACTTGGGATTCAGTCTTGTGTTTGTATGTGAATCTAGTTTTGTCTATAAATGCAGCAGCAAAATGGGTTTCAGATGCAGTCCCAGATGAACTCAAACATTTTTGTACTCAGAGTATATTCGTAAAATTGGACCTAATCAGCAAAAAATTTTTTCTTTTTTTTTTTTTTTTTAAATCAAAGTGCTTGAAGATATCAATGACAGGAAAAAGCAAAAGAACTAAGGGAAAGCTCTACGCTTTAGGGCCTCACACAGGAACTAAGGCACCAAACGGCATATTATATCATCTTGATAAATGTGGCTGTGCAGAAAAGCTTCTCAGCTTGCATGCATGTCATTAGCCTCCAGCATCCCACATAAGGATCAACACTGACATATGGTTTTAAAAAAAAAAAAAAAGATACTTTTTCTTTTTTAATAGAACTACTGCCAAAATATACATATGAAATGTAGCCAAGAACAGAAGCCATTTTTGAGCTGTGTGTATTA
The DNA here is from genome assembly GCF_023634155.1 of Falco peregrinus. Taxonomy (NCBI): domain Eukaryota; kingdom Metazoa; phylum Chordata; class Aves; order Falconiformes; family Falconidae; genus Falco; species Falco peregrinus. The sequence continues at coordinate 113,258,525 of NC_073721.1, forward strand.
GCCCCCCCGTCAATCAACAAGCCCGAGCTGGAGGGAAGCTGTCACTGTCCACAATAGGCTTTGAATAGGTTGCATCAAATTACACTGCAGTTAAGAAAAAGTGTGAAGGAGAAGAGTTAATTCTGTACATCCTGTATGTAGATCTTATCGATTAGGGCTGAAGATAATGTTTGACAAAAGAATGTTATGTAATGGGAACTATTCTTTTCAATAAAAAAAAACACAACAGTGATCAATGTTATCTATTTTCTGTAATTCAGTGCACCAGTCTTCTCAAACATACCTCTTTGTCCTTACACTGAAAAAAATTGACAAAGTCAATACAGATTTAGAAGAATGGTGACTTACTTGTAAGAAATTGTGTCAACAATGCATGATTCACTTACCATCCTATTGTTCATTCTGTGTAACTGAGGCAAACAAATCGCAAAATTTGCAAAATGTTTTGTAGTTGCATAATTTATTTGCAGTTTGGAGGCTTGCAACTCAAGGGTTGAGAAATTTTCAGAAGAATTTCCATTAAATCACTTGGCTGAAAAATAGCAACCTCCAGCGTTTAGCTATTTTGAGCACCCAGATCTGTATTTACATTTAAATCAAAAATACAATCACCAACCTCCCCCCAAAATAAAACTTATCTTCCTTAAGTGAAGCCATAAATGACAAGATACTTCTTAAGACATATTTTTAGTGGTAATCTGTTTCATTGTTCTATTATCTTTATATTTTTCTATTATCTTTATATTTAACTCCTTAATTTCTTTCACATGTGAAAATGTCATGTTCCTATGTCTAATGCCAGGTGATCAAACCAAATCATCTATCTTTCCCCAGCTCCTTTTCTAGCACAAAAACTAAAGAAATTTCAGACTGCCTGCATTATCATTGCCTTGCCTGGAACCTTGTCATCTGCCTTTTAACTTTTTGTGAAAACAAAAACGGCAGGCTATCCTTTTACTCATATCTTCAGCTTTCCACCCAAAACAGAGCACAGCAACTTCATGGCAGCTTCCACAAAGTAGTAAATTAACCACAGGAGAATCCCAGAGTTTTGAGAAACATGCAGGAATCTCAATACTGCTCTTAGTCACCACTTAAATGATTTTCTGCCCAAGAAAACATGACCAATTATCAGAGGATACACCACTCAAACTCTATTGCCATTACTTACGGCATTAACACATCTTCAACAGCATTCAAAGAAGATTAAAAAGTCTTAACTTTCATCAAATAATTGTTTGATCATATTTTTTTGTAAATTATCACCTCTTTTGAGCACCAACAAAATATAAGATTTGCTGAGCCCTGCAGACCATTTGTCTCATTGCATAAGGATTTCAATGAAAGACGAATGTCCAGTCTATACTTCATACATATACGTCACAGCCCACGATGATGACTCCCTCACAGACAGTTAGAAGCATCATGTTCCCAGAAAGAAGCTTAACCTGTGCTATTTCAGGTTACCTTTCTTTAATCAAGATAGATATAAATGATTTGCAGAGGTTACTTAAATGTGTTAGCCAGACATCTACTGGCAAATTTTGCCACATTGGTCAGGTTGTTACCAGCTTCTCCTAAGAACTAGTAATCACAAAGATCTTGAAGGCCCCAAGTTTATAGTCCACCTATGTGTGAGAAACCTCTGGCTGAGTTTGGATTTTCTTTCCCACTCTGGCTAAATCTTGGTCCTGGGGGCAGACTTACAGTGTCCTGGGCAGCTTGGTTTTGTTCACATTTATTGCCCAGGGCCTATACCTGATCTCTATAATGGTCTATTAGTATTTCCCATCTGTATTTCCTCACTGGGAAAATTCAGAAACCATTTTCTCCCTGCCCTGCTGAAACTAACATCCTGCACTCTCTTTATATAAAAAATAATTTCTCTTGACTGCTGACCCATTTAGGTCATCAAACTGTGTAAAAACTATTTTTAGTGGAAATATCCTTTAAAAGCCACTAGTTTCAGTTATTAATTATTGTCTCTCAAAATTACACAGTCTGAGGCCACAGTCTTGTTTGTTAATTTGATCTTTAAAATCTATGTGTATTTTTAAATTCTTTCCTCATTTGTTTTGTACTGAGCTGTTGATGAAATGCATTCAAGTAGTCCCAGGCCTGAATGATTCTTTAGTGTGATACACACATGCATGCCCAAGAAATAAATACGTTCAAGCAGAAATTAAAAGGTAAATCAGACTTACCAGCTGCTTTATCCAACCTTCCTTTTTTCACTATTAAAAAAAAAAAACAACAAACATATTCAGACAATACCTTAACAATGCTTGTCATACATTTTATGGGGAAAAAAATACCACAGAAAGGGATTTCTGTGGTATAAAAAACTTCAATCAAAAATGAAAGCAAGTACTCTTAAAGAAAATCAAGCACCATTGTGGTAAGATAGTATGATTATTCTGAATTCCTTGGGAAAGAAAACATGTGGAAAGTCTTTGCAGTTACAGAAACTTAGTAAATAGATGGATACAACACAAAGGGCATAATGGATACCAGATGACCAGGAAGGGCAGTATACTATCCATCACCTCATAGCGCTAGTTCAAAATGCTTTTCAATAACAGTCACAGAAGGCTCACAGACGGCTCACAGACTTCAAGTAACCTAAAGTAGCTTCTATCATCTTACAAAGAATCCTTTATTACATTGTATTTATTTTGACTATTAGAAAAGACATACTGCAGTAAACACCTTATCAATTAAAAAGTGAATATTTCAAATCCTAACTTTGTTCAACAGCCTGAAGTTCCATGCTATGGTATCCCTTTCATTAATGAAAAATGCCCTGAAGCTAATGGGATTGTGATTCAGATAGTCATCATAATTAAGAAAATCCAACCTGGTCACCGTTTTGTATCCAGTGTCTGACTACTAAAGTTCATTGAATTTAGACTTTTAAACAATATAATTAATTATTCTTTAAATTTTCCTACCATATCAATGCACATAAGGGTTCAATTCAATTTGAATGAAACATCACTGCAGTCCTACAAAAATCAAACCTCCTTTAAGAATATACTCATGTATATCATATATTTCATTGCTATACTTAGGAACTAGTAAGTGCCAATAAAACAAAACCTTGAGGCCACAACTTTACAATGCAAAGGTTCCCAAAGCTTACTATTGTTTTCCAATGCCCGTCCCACTCGCCTAACTTCACCTACCTTCCTTTGCCCTATTCTTTTTTTCATCTATCCCTAGACAGCCCTAAGCATTCTATGGAATTGCATTGTATTTGCAGAATGTCTATCTGACAGTCTGAATAATTCCACCACGCCTCACACTGAGAAAGCTTTCACTTTCAGCGCAAAAGGGGAGAGCCCAAACTGTCGCTAAGCCACCAGCAGCATCCAAACACTGCAGCAGTTACACTGCACTGCAAGTGTGCAGAATTTACACACTGCACCTACCTGACTTCCCTTGAAAGAAGTAATGCAAGAAATATTCCCATCGATTAAAATGAACGATGCACATCTGCAGTCTATGAAGTTGATTTTTATAGACACCTACTAAACTTTTGTCGCATTAGTGAAGGAGCTTGTGTGATAAGAAAAACCTACCTTTTACAGAGAGAAGTTCCATTCCAGTAGAAAAATATTTTAAAGAACATAAATTTGAATTAAAGTTGTTTTACAAATGCAAAAAAATTCATTTGCCTTGAAGACTGTATTACTCTTTTCCTCCTGTTTCCTCACTGCAAGTGTGTTTCACTTTTCCTGCACGCTCCTCCCAGGTTTCACATGGAGGAAAGCCAGCCAATTGACAGAGCAGTGAAAGACCAACAATGAATTCTTTCTCCCTCATACACACTGAGATGGAAAGGAGAAATTTTACAACTGTTTCCTCACTCATTTCCTCAGCTTCTATCTGCTGCATGCAGCTGTCTCTAGTCTAAACACATTTCTGAATGTGATCTTTGCCAGCAATAATAAATTCAGTGGAACTATTTTATTAAGAACATACTTTGGGAGTTCTTAAACTTTAATATTTGCAAAGCATCTGAAATGGTATACAGAAGGGTTTTATTATTCTTTTAACAGACTCACATATTCATTTTATTGTATTATCTATAGATAACCATAAGTAGGCTTCATTTTCTAAAATAAAGTGTGACTAAATATTGCATAAAAAGAAAAGCTGAATTTTAATATACTTCATTAATTTCTAATTCTACTGCAGCACTTCACTGGATAATAAATATTTTCATACAATGTTAAAATATTTTACAATACTCAAAATGTTGAAATAATTATAAAAACTGTGGTGTTTATGACTACTCGTTCATGTTAATACTGGGGTTTTTTTCTTTGGTTTTCAGTTGTGGTTATTATTATATATATATTTCCACAGGCATGTAATATTTTACTTTTTAAATGTTTTGTTCTCTATCATATTATAATTGTAGCCTTTGGTCTTAGGTCTTAAATTCAAGTAGGGAGTTTCCCTGGAGCAGAGGGGAATGCATATGTCTGAGTTCAGGATTGGCTGTCTGTAGTTCCGAGAAACTGGGGTCCAAATGATAGCCGTATCTCAAAAGAGAGGTGAGACCTAAAACTGTTTAGCCTGGATAAAAGAAAATTTGGGGAGGTGGGGTGGGTTTATTGGTGTTTGTAAATACCTGATGGGAGGGTGTAAACAAGACTGACTCTTCTTATTGTTGCCTAATAACAATATAGTTGTGAAGAGGCAATGGGCACAAATTGAAACTCATAGTTTCACCTGAACATAAGAAAACTCATTTTTACTGTGAGGGTAGTTTAACACTTGAACAGGTGGTTCAGAGAGGATGTGGAGTCTTTGTCCTTGGAGATACTCAAAACCTGACTGAACACAGTCCTGGGCAACCTCTTCTTGCTGACCCTGTCTTTAGGCAGGGATGTTGGACTACATGATCTACAGCAGTTCCTTCCTTGTCATTCTGTGGTAGCTCGCAATGTCAAAAATCTGTTAAGTGTGACATTGAAGAAAATGCAGCGCAGGATTTCATGAAACTCTACGGCCACTCTACATATTGTGCGTAGTCTTGAATTTTTATTCCCCACGCAAAGTGTCTAGTACTTATGATGCTTTAGGAACATGGTACTATGTCATGTGAAGTTGTTAAGATACTACTTTTTGGTCTTGTGTTTTATATTAATATATTTGCATGTCTCTCTTCTGAATTCTATTTATTCTGAACAAGTCTCCCACAGCAATCTGAGTCTTGGAGCCTGGTTTTCACCTTATGCAAGCAATGGGGTTCCACTGAAGTTAACAGAGCTAGCCTGGTACACTGCCTGAGAATCTGATCCCAAGTGTGCATTTGGGTCAAATGGAAAAATATTTACTTGGAACAAAAATCTAATCACTGCTGACAATGTTCAGTAAATAGAGTCACAAGTATACTTTAGCATGAGTCAAAGTTACACAGCTGCATCTCTATCTTTCTGAAATTCTGTTAACTTGTCTCCTCTTCCTTTTCTTCACTCACCTTCTCAAATATCAGGACCCTTGATATGGAATATTGATTTTCTCCTTGAATCCTTGAAATCCAGCAGAAACAGCATTCACTGTGGTTCATCTACTTTGCTGTGATGTTATGACTGTTTCTTACATATGCAACTGGAAAAGACAGTAAAAAATATGTAGAGTATACATGAATATAGGCAGAAGGTCATGTGGACTGAGAACAGAGCATGGCCAAATGCTCTTCCACTTGGAAAGGGCATTTATTATATTTAGCAAAAGAATAATGAAAAGCACTGAGCTGGAACAAGCTGTCAAGATGGTGTTTGGCTAAAGGGTGTAAGAGTCAAAGCCGCCGTACAACATGCACGTTTCACAAACTGATAGTTTCAGTACCTCAGGCAATTACCCTATTACTTAGTCACGCCTTCCCCAATGTTTTCCCTTTTCTGTAACACCATTTCTTATTTAATGCCTGATATTACATTTCAGTCCAATAACTTGACTAAATTTAAAAGGTTCCAACATTGGAGATCTATACGCAGAATCAAGAATTTAGAAAGGCATTGAAAAAGTAACAAGATTTTTCTTACATTGCATTTTTCTCTAAACTATATGAGAACTGCAGATACTCTGGCCTATTGAAAAAAGTGGAGTCAAAATAATGAGGTACAATTTGTTATTAAGGATGTGTCATCTGATACCTGACACTGTTGAGTACTCTGCTTCCAGAAAATACATGTAATTATTTTTCAATCTAAATGCTCAACTGATCTAAGGAGGAGATTATTCTTTTCAATTGTGAGCTTACATATTTATGTTTTAGTGAGAATCTGTTTTTTTTTAACTTCTCTTTCTTTATATGAATTTATGTAGCATACATTAGCAAATTGAAGCCTGACAGCATCTTTCAGTTAATTCATCAAAAGCAAGGAGATTTCAGTCTGATGATTTACCCCCTTGGCATTAAAACTACATATTGTTCTTCTCAGGAAGTTCCTCTTCCACAGGATACTTGTAAGGCAACAACTATGGTCACGAACTCATAGATTTTAATATAATATCTTGTGAGAGGAAAACAAGGAACAGAGCACATTTGAATACTGATTGCAAAAACATGTGGAATATAACTTCTCAACTTTCACAGGGAAATGAAAACAGAGTCCATTACTGGTTTTAGATATCTTAGTTAGAAAATATTAAAAAATAAACTGAGGGGGATTAGGCAAATTTCTATTGATATTACAAATATAGTGTAGGAGCAGTTTTCTTGCAACCCCTTACATCTCTATATGTGAACATTATGAAGCCAGCTTTTCTTGACTACTTATATGCTGACCCATGTACGTTTTGAAAGAACTTTTAGCCATGGAACACTGACATTTTAACTATCTACCTTCTGAAATTCTTCCCTTGAGAAGAAAAGGAATTTGCTCCTTTGCAAATTAATGTAGTGAGTGAAATTTTCAGCTGATCAACATTCTTAAGTATCTCCTTATACTAGCACATGAAGAAATATGCCAGTCACCTCAGTAGACTAGGAGATAAACTGGGTTTTGCCTTCCCCTTGAAGTCAATCATTGGCTTAAATTGAAAGCTAATGGGAGAAGATTTTTGTCTATTATGGGACAAAATTGCACACTCTTCAGACCAAATTCAAAGAGAAACAGGTATTCTCATTATTGTGATCATAACAACACAGGAAGCTGAAACCAACGAGAAGGAATTCAACTGGGAAAGCAAAAAAAAACCAAACCACCCCCCAAAATATCAGTTTTTCCAAGGAGTTCATTTCTACCTTTCAGAAATATAGATTCTGCATTCTCAGGTGTATACTCTAATTTTCAGTAGACTCCATAAGTGATAAAAGATAGAAATAATGACCTCTGTAACAAAATATGCTATCAAGAGATACATCATGAAAGCAACAGGATAAGCAGAAAACCAATCAGCTGTTTTTGACCCTGAGAAACTATGAGCAATATTGAAGATAGGAACTACAAATTAGATCAGTTTTGTCCTTGTCTCCAAAAGATAGGCACAACTGTGGCTAGGGATAGTAGGTGATGTGTTCTGGGCTTCACAAGAATCACCTTGATAAATGAGTTCAGTGCACTCCATTTACCCTCTTCCAACAGGAAACAAAGGAAGGGCTCTCCTTCAAAATGTTACATGTCATTAACCAAGTACATAGATAATTGTTTTATTGAAATAGCTATTTGTTAGTAATCTCCAAACCTGCATTGAAAGGTCAAGCTTCAGCAATTAAAAAAATCCTGAAGTTTTAACACAAACAACTTGTTATAGACTCACATTCTGTCATATTTGTAATAGTGACAGAACCTGTGTGAAATTGCTTGCTGTCACACAAATATTAAATTGTGCTCATTATAATTAAGAAGGAATAAGTTTCAAAAGAAACTTAGCCATCAGAGGACAAAACATTTCTACTCAGTAACCGATCGTTAAAAGCGCAGGTTTGTTCCTTACGAAAGGAAATGTTTTCCAGCCCCTTGCACTTCTGTTCCATAAGTTCTTACGTAGCCTTAGCTGCCTTCTTGACTACTTTTATTTTACATTTAGAGACACCTAGTGGCTCGAGTCTGATTTGCTCTGGAAAACAGCAATGATTTCTCATTTCCAAATGAACTTCAGATTTTTTTGGATCTTATTTATCTCAAAACACAGCACAGTACACATTTGACTTTACCCAAAAAAGTACTAAAACACAGAACTGTACTTCATAGTACACATGAAAAGTATGAGATGACAAAAGAATTTTGTCCCTTTTTTCTTGCTTCAAATACACACATGAACAGTAAACATTATCTAGTATTTAGAAAACATACCTTGATTTTTTTTCTTCAGAACATTCAATATTATTCATCTTATGCACCAGATTTGTTACTTGGCTTCTGTATGTCTTCCTAAACATAGATCACAAGCCAATTTTCATCATGTACATTTGTACTCATCCCATCATCTCTCTGAATTTCTGATTTAGTGGAGTGCTTGGACCCAGATGGCCTTGGTGTCACTGAACTTGCTCTACATGCAAAATAAAAGTGGCAGAATAAAGCCCCTACCAAGAAACTAGTCAAGGCTCAGTAACTGCTTCACCTCCACCCTTAAACAAAAGAAACACGTTTCTAAGCAAACAGACTAACAGTCTTAGTTTCACTACTCTGTGATTTAGCAGTTTTCTAACCAGTCAGCCCTGGTAATCTTATGGGTCTACAATGAGTTACATATGCTGCAAATTTAATGTGCTTTTTCTTAATCCTTTCAAAGCCTCTCCATTCCCGGGACACCTAATGATTACCTTTAATCTGTACAAGCTCTGTATCCATGCTTCTAAATCTTTTCTTCAGCTCACTTAAATACTTGCATTCAAGAAAAGCCATGGAACAATAGTGGAAACTAAGAAGTATGAGATATCTTTATTTCCTGTATCTCAGTTTAATGAACATGTAGGAAGTGCTTAAATGAATGTTTCTAAAATATGTGTAATAGCACTCTCAGCCTTTTTTTTTTTAAATCACTTTATACATAAAACCACATTAAATACAGATCTACCAGAAACCCAAATATTTCCTATCCTGCTTCTGTAGAAAGACAGAATAGGTAATGTCATTCTCCTGGATTTTCATGTCCCACAAAAGTAAGAAGCAAGGAACTCCTAGAAACAAGTATAACTGCTATAATTGCCTATGTTTAATGGTCTTACAGGAGGAAGAATACTGGAAAAGGTGTGGTCATGATGCTTATTATGAGGAATTGTCCTTGTTTGCACTGGAATAGAGTTAATTTTCTTCCTAGTAGCTGGTATAATGCTCTGGTTTGGATTTAGGATGAGAATAATGTTGATAACATGCTGGCATTTTAGTTGTTGCTAAGTAGTTTTTACACTAAGTCAAGGGCATTTCAGCTTCTCGCACCACCCCAACACCAAATAGGTTGGGGGGGACAGGGGGACACAAGAAGCCAGGAGGAGACACAGCCCGGACAGCTGACCCAAACTGGCCGAAGGACTATTCCATACAATGTGACATCACGCTCAGTATATAAACTAGGGGCAAAGCTGGCCAGGGGCTGCAGTTCAGGAACTGGGTGGGCATTGGTCAGCACGTGGTGAGCAATTGCATCGTGCATCACTTGTTTTGTATATTCCAATTATTTTATCATTATGATTATTATTATTATTTTCCCTTCCTTTTCTGTCCAATTAAACCATCTTTGCCTCAGCCCATGAATTTTACTCTTTTCCCCCAATTCTTTCCCCCATCCTACTTGGGGGGGGTGGGGGGGCGGAAAGCGGATAAGTAGCTGTGTGGTGTTTACCTGCCTGTTGGGTTAAACCATAACAGGAATTGTAAAATTGGTAAAAATTACAAAAAATTACTCTATCTTTTTCTCCTTTAAAATATAATTTACTATTTCACACTTTTCCTCAGAAAAGCATAAACAACAAAACCTAAACCCATTTTATGCAGAACTTGCAAGGCAAAAGTGTGAAGTAAGTCATTATAACAAGGAAAGTCTTTAAAAATGTGAGAAGGACAAAACGAGAAGGTTACTTCTACAGGCTTAAAACGTAAACTGCAGTACAGCAATAACAAATCACATTTTCGCATTCTGAGCAAAATTAAGCAGTTAATAGGATTTAACTTTCCTCCCTGTTTTCCCTTTGCTCCCTCTAGCGTCTCACAGGGTATAATACAGACCTTTTATCATCGTAAATAAGCAAACCCGTACTTACTACTCATATTTAAAAATTAATGATATTGTGAAACTACCTTATTGCTGACCCTAAAAGCTAAAGCATTATTAATTTCTGAGAGAAAAAAGGCAATAAAGTACAGTTTACAGATCCAGTAAGAATTAGGAGATGGAATTCTGTATCAACAAACACGGCCTTGCTTTTATTCCAGGATGTAACAAGTATAGACTTATCTCGCCCTTTCAACTGATAGCAATTTGTGAAATTGCATTTGGCCTCATAGAGGAACTGTTTTAATCAACAGTATTCTTAAGTTTTCAGAAGTATATCCAATGCTGAACATACCCATAGTTTATCTTTGCAAAACAATAGCTCCATTGACATGAAATATGACATTTTTTCATCAATATTTCATCACATTATACATAAGATAATACAATAAATTCTCAGTACTTGACAACTATCCCCTAATGTAATCTAAGCTAATGCTGTTTCATATTTCAGTATGTGACATCTGTCAACAATGTTGTTAACCACTAATTGCTCTTACTCATCTCAAGAACATGCCTCGATTGCTAATTGAGGCCAGATAAATGTTTTCGTTTATTGAAGTTACTTTGCTACCCATCCAGGTAAAGAGGGAAATCTTTAAAAGGAGCTGAAGAAAGTTGGAGAAATTAATTATTGGATGACCACAATCACAATAGAAATAGAAATTATTATATGGTCTGAATGGTTAATAAGTTAGCGAGCCAACACTATTTTTAGTGAGAAACTAATGTATACACGTACCTATACAACCCCAGATCATAACAAACAGACCCAGCTTTTTACATTCATAAAAGCTTTTTTTAAAGTACTTTTCATTAATAGATTTCAAGGCTTTTCATAAAGGAAGTAAATCTCCTTATTGTTAAATTACACATAAGGGTAAAAAAACCCACAGAGGGGAAATCAGCCACACAGTATCTTCAAGTAGGCCAGTACTGAAGCCTGCAATGCAACATGGCATTTCTGAATCTAGCACTAGCTCAACTAAACTAAAATAAATCCTCTTCAACAAAAGAATCTGAAAAGTACTTCACAAAACCTCATTTTACCCCTTCTGTTACGAACAACTATGTCTGGATAGAACGGCATAAGTGGTCTGCATGTCAGACCAAAAATTAGGAAAACTAGAATTAGAATGCAAACCTTCCGTAAAAGCATGTGAAAGTAACACCAAATACAACTAGCAACTGATGACACTAGCTTTGATGCAGAAAGTTCGCTTTTGAAAAGACGTCTATTTCCTTCAGAACAGATTCTTCCCATGCCTACATCATTCACCATCTACACCCTTTCCCTTTGTGTACATACCCACTTGTGAACTGCCCTTGCCTCCTGTGTGGAGATCCCACAGTCCAGGACATACCTTTTTTTCCCAGCAGAATGAAGTGATCTCTCTTGAGCTCAAGCACGTGACCAGTTTTAATTACTTCTCTCTGTGCAGATTCTCCCTTTCCTTACCAGTTGTTGGTTGTGATATTTCAACTTTTCATACATTTAACCTGGACTATGATTCACTACAGATTTAAATTCAAGAATATTCTACAAACATTAGAAGTTATTAATAAAAAGTATTCTGAGCCAAGGTAATTCTTACAGTTTCTTTTCAGATCCAAACTCAGCTGATATAGCAAGTAAGTTGATAAGTCTACGTTTATTCTGTTTTTCCCATAATGCAGATCCTTGCTAAGAACCAGTGCCACAAAACAGGGAAACAGATACGCTTAACCTTTGTAATTTTATCTTCCTGTACAGGTGTTGCCTTTGCCACAACAGTTTCAAATTCATGTTGAAAAACCAGTTATTTTTAAGCAAAGTTAAATCCTATTTGACGTCACCCCTATTAAACTAGTGCAGAAAAATATAATTTGTGTTAAGCCACAGCTGTAAAAATGCTATCTTAATGATTTACCTATTTTAGCTCTATAGCAGTTCAATCCGTCTTTCCAAAATGAATTATTAAAATGAAAACTTTACACATATTGTACAAGGTACAGAAGGTTTTAGCTTTAGGTAGGACCAGTTCTTTAAAAAAAACAAAAAAGATATAATTTGGGATGCTACCACAGCCACCTGATATTAAAACTTTTATCATTTACAGCAGATGAAAAGCTATCTCTTTTGTCTTTTTAAACACAACACATTGTAGAGACAGGGAATGAACCAAAACCACTTGGTTTTGAGGGATAGCTCTTATTATCTGGATATGTAAGTAGTATATATAATATGTATAGCTTTCATAACCAGTGTTTTTAACGTGCATCTGTAAATATATTTAAATGGTATGGTATTAATATGTGTACTACTTTTATGGAATGATTTCTTTTTACCAAGGTAACAAATACGGTTTTCAAAGACAAAATAGAAATCACATAGTTTCATGACCCTCTCTGAGCATGAGATGCAATTCAGGTCTTTGGAGTGACCTTCCCTTTGCGTCAAATTGTGCTAAAACGTATGTGACAGTTTTGCTTATGGAAACCTCCATGTATCGATGATTAAGGAGAAGCTGTCAAAATCATTTATTTAGGTTCACAGGCAGAATTCACAATTCACATGAAGTGCCAAAAAGCAAGAGCAATATCTAGTTTATCTGTTAGGTTACTTGGTCTCATGCAGTTACTTCACTTTCGGGATAAGCACCTTTTGACTTACAAAAACTTTAGCCGCAGTTTCAGGTATCACTATTGATTTAAAAGGGCCAGTGTTCACCTTTTCTGAGAAAAATAATATTATGGTTCTCCAAGTAATTTGACTTGCATCATCTTATTTAGCTTTCAACGTGATTACTACCAAAACCCCAGAAGCCAGCCCATAAAAGCGGTACTGTTGTGAGCTTTCACCTAAGATACCATATTTCAGTGTTTTTCACTGGGCCTGATGTAATCTGAGCAAACGTCCCCGTTCCCGTTAAAGTTCTACTTTCAAGTTTTATAACTTGTCTGTCATAAAGTGAAACTGATTAAGTAGTCTCATCTTGAAAGGTTTTTATTTTAGTGCATTAACAAAAAAAAAAAAAGTCGTCAGAAATCTGAACTACAACTGCTATAACAAAACCAAAAATTTTGGAAAAAATTGTTTCAGAAGCTTACAAACTACACATGCTCCCCCCTTCCCCCTTCACTTACCTCTAAAATGCTAATAGAGCTTATTAGATGCAGACTATAATTACATGAATACATTTTAGAGTATTACTGATTACCTCAAAGCAGATGCCTCAGGGAAATAGTCTTAGTGGAAATGTGAACTCAATAACACTAAAATAAAACCCACATACTTTAACTACCATACTTGCTATATTAAAATAAAGGAACCACGGACACTAAAAATAAATCTCTCAACATCCTTACAACTCCCTACGCATTTCAAAAAAGCATCAGGCAAACAAATTTAGGAAGTAATGGTTTTAGAGAATGTAACTTTTTTATAATGACAGTGCTTATAATTTTGCTCGCAGCCATATACGTAGCTCTAAGTATTCCAGCAGTTAAGACGGACTTACGTGTGCACTATACAACCAGCTTGGCCCAGCTCCTCACCAGAATCTTTACAGCCAACAGCTTCTCCATGGCTAACCTCGGAGCAAAGGGAAGGCAAACTATTGAACAAACAGGCATCGCGGTTATTTTTCTTTCCGTGCTCACTCACGGCAACGTATTTATTGTTTTTAGACAGAAATACTCGAAGTTAAGAAACGCACCCCTCAGACCGCGCCCAGGCGCTGCTGCCCTCAGGCACCGCCTGCAGCCGCCGCTCAGGGCCGCACCGGCAGGAGGGTGGCCCCACGCCGCCACACCTGCCTGCGAGCGCCGGCCGCGCCCGGGCCCTCGTTAGGAGCAGCGGCACCGCCTGCCGCCCGCCGGTGGGAACGGTGTTTCTGCTGCGGGGAGAGCGGCGCGGCCCCCGAGGAAGCTCCCTGTACTTGAGCGGGGCGGCCCCCGGAGAAGTTCCCCTGCGCTGTGGCCTCTGGCTCCCGCTTCCCCTCACGCTTTCATCCTGGTCCCTCAGGGCGGAACGCTAGCGCGAGGCGCGGGCGGGCTGCGCGAGGCGCGAAGGCGCGGGCGGGCGGCGCGGGGGCGCGGGCGGGCTCGTACCGGCCTGCGCCGCCCTGTGCTCCGGCCGCGGCGGGAGGCTGAGGAGCGGGAGGCTGAGAAGCGGCCGCCGTCCGGCAGCCGGGGCGGGAGCAGGGCTGGGTGTAGCCGTCTCCGAGCGGGATAAAAACTCGTCCCCGTCCGCTCCCCTCTACCACAGCGCTCTGGTTGCCGCCGGCCGGCCTTCCCCTACGCGTGGCGCCCGGGAGCCGCTGGAGGTAAGGGGCTGTGCCGCAGCGGGGCTCCAGGCGCGGCTCCCCTCAGTACCCGGTTCTTCCTCCGCGGGCTGCCAGCCCCCTGTCCCGCCAGCAGAGCCGGGCTGAGGGCGGCCTGGCCTCAGCTCCTCGGTGGGAAGCCCGGGGCCGCACTGTGCAGCCGGTCCGCGACCTCGGCCTCCGCTTCCTCGGGCGCTCAGCGAAGCGGCTGAGGGTGGGTTTGGGCTTTGCTGTGCCTTGGAGGAGCGGTAATACAGGGCACCCCAAAGCTCTTCAGAGCCTTTTTAACCGGTGTGACGTTTGTTCTTTCTCACTTGGGCAAACTTCATCAGTTTCTGCGAGTTGTTTTTTTTTTTTGTTGTGGTTTAGTTGGTTGGGGTTTTTTTGGTCCCCTGTATGTTTATCATCTACTGTTTCAGCTTTGATACCTCTCTGATGTTAGATACCTGAAACTTGTGTTTCCAAGATAATCCAGTGAATTATATGTATATTCAACCAGTTGTGGAACTATACTCACTGGATTTCTTGGAGAAAAGCAGTAATGTGAGGACACGTCAGAGTTCAGACTATTAGAGAAAATGCTGTTGTGTTACTTTAGTGATGCCTTACTGAGTAGATGCAAAACCTTACGGTAGAAATAAATCTGGTTTACAGCAGTTTTCTCTAGAAAATAGTTCTGGTTCAAGATTTTTTGAGATTTGCTCAATTATGAAATTAATCAGGGTGGCTCACTTAGAGCCTTGTGTTTCTGTTACAATTAACTTTTCTAGTCACTGCTAGGAACAGTAATAGTGTTCCTATTAATATATTACGTAATTTTAGCGTATCAGTAGTGGCACTGGTACAGAACTATGACCTTGTAGGAATAGTCATTGCAAAAATGGCTGTCACGGTGAGCTAGTTCTGATCAAAAGATTTGTGTCAGTTGGTAGGATTGATCACATGACCAGCAGGTTTTTCTCATTAAAAGCTTTTAAGTGTTAAAATTAGAAGTTTGTTGTAATGAAAAGTGCAATCCATGCATTGCAATGTATTGAATCAGATTTGGACTTCAGTTCTGGCTCATAGTGAGCAGTGTCTTCGTATTTAAGCAGATTTGATTCTGTGTGTGTATACATATACATAATAAATTTTTCAGTCATTTACAGTAAACAGCTGCATGCCCCATGGCAAAGAGCACTGCATAGAGGCCTGTTTGGTAATTAAGAGTATTCAAAGAGCAAAATGGAAAAATAAGGAGTTCTTGTTGTAGAAGTTTGGATATCCTTGGTATGATGCAATTGATTACACCACTGATTAGTGATTATTACATCACTATCCAAAAATGAAAGGCTGAAATGTTTAGTTGTTTCGTTTCCAGGATCTGATTCCAATTTTGTTTGTTATTTAAATATTCCAGAGTACAGTGTAGCTGAACCAAAAACATTACCTCTGTGATCAGCCAGGGTTTTTTTCTTAAATGAGTTCAAGGTCACTTACGGAAGACAAAATGAGTGGCTTACAGGTCTGGTGCATATTCACTGCCTCTCAGTTTGAGACTTCTGTAAGTTTTTCTTCAGGTGTCATGTGTCTTGACCTTACCAGATTTTGTCTTTTGTGTTAAAGCACTGTAAATAAGAATGAATTCTGTAGGCTTAATTATAGCTAGTTACAGAATCTGATATTTCATAAAGATGGAAGTTGATCAGAGGTTTTGTGGATTACATGTGGCTTTTGCTTGCATCTATGGGAAGTCTTGACACAGACTTAAAAGTTTATTACTCTCTACACTTTTCAAGTTATGTAGGCCATAAACTTAGAATTGACACCACCTTAACAGACCTTGTGATTCATATGGGATTATGTTGGGATCACTGACTCTTTAAAGGACGTAAATATCTCTGCTCAAAAGACAATTTCTAATTAAGAAAACGTAAGGGTTGTCTCTTTACATAGCATAAGGAAGCATCACTTTCTCACGTGGGAAACTGTTACTTTCAATGAAGGTCAGCATAACTTAATTTATGTAAAACTAAGGTTAAAGCCTGTCTTTAAGTTGGTAGAAATCAAAGCTTACATCCTGCAGAAACTGATGGCCCCTCCTGCCATGTGTGCTTTTCTGTAAGAATTGATGGGTGACTGTCCCAAGCCTTGATTAAAGCTGTGCTTTGGCAAAGCATTTCAAGATTCGAATATGATTAACTCCACTGAAGATGACTTAAGTGATATTACTTGTATGCTTCAGGCTTTGGAAGTGGCAAATAACTCACATATATGCAGTTCTGTGTAGTGCTTAAGCACAGTTTAATTTCCTGTAGATAACTATTCTTGTAGTTGATAGGTCGTTGGGACACTATTTCAGACAGTAAAACCAAATGTGGTTATTTTTATTTTAAAGACATCTTTTATGGCTCCAAACACGCTTATATAATGTATTTCTTTTTCAAATAAACTTTGTATATATACAGGATCTTTGATACATCTCACTTAAAACCAAGCTAGCTAGCTTATATGAATTGTCTAACATGTTTAAACAGCTATTATATCATCAATTGTTATTGTTATTAAAGCCTTTAATGCTAGTGGAAGTGGGAATTTATATTTTTTACACACATTTTTAATTTTTCTGCTTAGCAAAAGTATCGTGTTACACTTTTCTCGCAGACTTAAAATAATGTAGCAGTTTGTGGGGTAAAACAGTAACTTCAAGGAGTTGAAGATTATTTTACTGTACCTTATGACAATGTGTAAAGCATTGTGTTCTGACTTGCTGATGTTTTCACTGCCCCATTTTCCAGCTTAGGTGCAACATAAACAATTTTAATTAATGTTATGTCACCAAAAGATTTTGAGATGGCCAATTGAATTCTGCCAAGATAGAGTCTTTTGATGAAAACATATCTTTATTGATTGTAGAAGAAGAAAATCATTCTTAAAATGAAATCCAGAGAAAAATCATATCCCTCGGAGAAAATTTCTGAGTGGCAGGCTGAGATTAACATCATAAAATTGAATTTGTGCTGCAAACCTTTGATGTAATCAGCAGCTGGGAGATGGTGTTGCCCTTACTGTGCTCCTTCTGATTGTGGTGAATTATTGTGTGGAATGAAATAAGTGTTTCTTGTGTCACTCGTTCACGAAATACAAACAAGGTATTACTAGGTGGTTCTTGCTAGTTAAAATGGCTTGTATTGATTCCTGGTCCCAGTCTCTTGCTCCCTTGGACTGCAAAAGCAGTACATTCACACCCCAGGGGAGAACTGGGTGTCACTCAACGGTGACTCCTCTGGCCGATTAGGGTGTAGCCCTGACAGGTCTTGAGGGAAGTCCCATTAAATCTTAAACTGGAAGTGCAGTGGTAGGCAGGCAGGCTCTCCAGGATGGAGCTGCAAAAAGCAAAGAGGAGGAAAAGGTGTGGAATACAGAGGGCTCTGGCAGAGTGTGTTAAAACACAAGGAAGCGGGACATAGGATAGACATGTTAATAACGGGAGTATTTTAATTGTTGCCTCTATCTGATGAGCTATATTAAGACATTTGCAATATAGGAACATTTTTGCTGCTGTACCCACAGAGCACAGGCTCTGTATCTTAAAGGAGCCAGTTATTAGTTCTTTTGTATGATATGCTAATTATTAATTATTTTTTATTATCTTTTAAAAAATCTCTTGATAAATCTTTCATTAATAGCGAAAAGTGAATTATATTTTCCTTTTTTTTTTTTTACCTTTGTCTTGTCTTGCTGTCTTTTCTTTTTCATTTTTGGTTGTCATTCCCTTTTCAATTACCTAGCCTTTTATGTCATCTTTTTCCTTTTCCTACATTACACACCCTGCCTTCTCTCTTCTATCTTTAATATTTCCATTTCTCTGTTGAGCGTCTTTCTCACCATCATAGTTCTCTTTTCTAATTTATTCCATTGCATGCACCTATACAAATGCATGTGTACCCCGCTGCTTCACAAATTGAAAGTATTGTTGACCTGTATTTTCAGATTCAGGGATGCAATAGGCTTCTGAATAGCAACTTGCTAAATAACAAACCTGTGAACAGCATCATGAGCATCAGTGTGGTACATCTGTAGGCTTACAAAGGCAGCACTATGTTACTTCTGTATCTGTAGATACTTCTATCAAGTATTTTGTAAATGAAATGTATTTTATTATTCTTGCCTCCTAGATGGACTTTTTGTATGTTGTAGAGAGCGGGTGAATATAATTTTTCAGTTTGGGAAATGTTATATCTTTGCGGATTACCAGAGTGCCATATGTACATCATAAAGTAAACTGAGAAAGTTGTGAAAGCAAGGTAGAATGGATCAGTACACCGCACATCAAAGCTGTTTTTAAGGAGAATAATTAATTTTTTATTAGCGGTACAAAAAATATTGATGGAAGTTTTATTTTCTTATATTGACCGTAAGAGAGACTATGTCAGATAAAGCCAAAGAATAGACAGGAACTGGAGAATCGGGTAGGTTAGGAACTCACAAGCCTTAGGAATTTGTCATGAAAACCTATTGGGCTTTGCCTAAAATTTACTTCTGAACACTTTACTACAATGATGAATCTAAAGGTGGTGTGTGTGTGTAACATTTTTCTTGATGGACAAGTAAAATAAAGTAGCCTGGGCAAACAGAATTGTGCTAGCCTGAGAAGATATATGGCTACTCCTGCCAATAATTGTTTTTAATAATTTTGGCCCATTATCTTGTTTTCTTGTTGTTTTTTTTCTAATATTTGTATTTTTAATACAATATGAACAGTTAAATGCTGTTCATCTTTTAAAGCTTTCAGGACTCTAAGGCAGTTTCTATAACTTCTTTGGGACTGCACTGATTGCCACATGTTTAACTGGACTTTGGTACAACTGATCTTGTATCGATAGGTCAGGCTGCATAGGAAACAAGTATGAATATAAATTCAGGAAACTTTTTTTGGCAAGTTGACTGTTATCTGTTGAGTGATCTTTTGTTGTACAAAGTCTGTTCTCCTTATATAAATAAGCTATAAATTCCTGTTTGGTAGCTTTTGTTACGGGCTGTAACTATGAGGAGAGGGTTTCTGTTATAACCAGTGTTTTATTAATGTGACCTATTTGAGGGTAGGTATCTAGGGAGTTCAGTTCCTGGGTTTAAGGACCTTGATATATGTGAGAACTAGTAAGTTCTAAGTTCATTTAAAAATCAGAGTATGTATTTTCTTTATCAAGGAATGTGATTCCTTAATATCGTTCAGGATGTTTCATACAGGAAAGCTTCCTTTATGCTTTTGAGCAGACTCTGCATGTAAACACAAGGACCAACAGGGAATGTGAGCCGCAGACTTCAGTGGGGACAAAACAGAACCCAGATTTTTCACTTCAAATCACTGTGAGCACGTGTGTGTGCATGCTCCCAAGTCCTAAGCAACTCTTCCATTCTAACCTATAGGTACCCAAGCCACCTATATTAGGATTATAATTTTTATCTTGAGAAAATGCAGCACAAGGATGTGTGCCTGAGGTTAAGTAGTGATTATGTGACAGTGATTGGAAGGTCCGAGATAAGCCGAATAGGGAAGCTAACAAATATTATATATTTTTTTAAGGTCAGTAGAGAAGGCAGAGTCAAGTTATGCTTACTATATTGAAATTGGGGCTCTATGGGGAAAACATACATGGAGCTGTTATGGCACTGATTCATTATGGTATAATCTGACCTTTTTCATTTCACTCAGTTCATGACCAGTCCCAGTCAAGAAAGCTGAGTGGTGAGGAAAAGCCCTTTCATTAATTTGTACTTAGAAAGGCATTCAAGGTCAGGTCTCCAGCTCTCTGGCCCTTTAAAGCTTTTCACTAGCCTTAAATACCTCACTGCTACTGTAGAGTAAAAGGTTTTGTACTCAGCTTTCGAAGTGAAACTAATACTGTACAAATGGTCCAGAGTTGCTAAAGTCCTTAAAGCTGTGCAAGTTGAGATAATTTTCCAAGTTAACAGAGGTTGGTGGCGTGGTTTCCCTGTGAAAACTGATCATAGAACTAGACAGGATGGTAGAGGTGTGATGGTAAGTTAGTGATGGGATGAACTGGTATGGTTTTAACTAAGAACAGAGAAAAATTTTTTAGTCGTGAGGGAGTTCTTTTTGGTGGTGTGATCACAAGGACAGGACAAACAAAGTTTAATAAGGTTTTAAGCAGGGAGAAATGGGGAGTTGGACTGAGGAACTTGATTTAAAGTTGAATTATGGGTTAATACTGCAAATCAGGCATGCTTGAGTGGGCAGAGCTGGAGGAATTTGACATGTGCTGATAAGCTATGTGCAGCTCAGATGTGCCTTGGGCAATAGTTGACTTTGTGGAAATAGTTTTTCCCTGTTTTTTAAAGGAACAGTCTGACAAATATCTGTTGATTTCATTAACAAAGTTTGCTCTAGGTGCCATCAACATCACTAAATAGCTTTGAAGCTAAATATCTTCATACAAAATATGGATATGTGCATGCAGTATTTCTAGGGAAGTCATAGTATTAGAAGGAAAGCTTTCATGCAAAGTACTTGTGCACCAAAGTATCTTAAAAAAGAAAAGTTCACCAAGAAATTAGAGGAAAAAAGTTAAACACTATTATATTAACACTGAGGATCACATACCTTCTGTTTTCCATGTAACTTATGCTTCAGTCATAATATAAAGGGAGAAGTACAAAATATTATTGTAACTTTTAAGTCTAAATTGATTCTCTTATATAACCCATGTTCTCTGCTTAGTAGTAGCTGTTAACTAATTCATGGCCTTCATGGATATAAAAAAAAGTGTGCAAATAGATCATCTATGCATTACAATTTTTATCATTTGTTCAGTTTTTAACTTCTGTTGATTGTCTGAGTTCTCTGTTACTCATCCCTTGCTCAGCAGTAGGTCTTCTGCTAGGAGTATCGATCTTGATTCTGTGCTGCTTTTAGAAGAAAAAGTAATTTATGACTTTCTATTCAATGCAGTACAAACCCGAATTCTGCTGCCTTATGGTGTTTTACACTAATTGAGCACTCCTACGATACAAGTATAAACGTCGACATGATATGCAAGTAAATGCATTTTAAAGATTCAGGATTTGGCTTATCAAACTGTTAACTTGGCAGCTACCATTTTATAAGCCCTAAGAAAACAGTGAATTTTCGTTGCTTAACTGATACCTAAACCACATCATTAGTATTTGGCTAAAACAACTTTCTCTTCAGGGCATAAACTGAAAAGAAAAGGACTTCAATGTTCATAAGTAAGCATAATACTTCATATTACTAGATATTTTAAACAATCAAGTTTTAGAAAAGTCAAATTCTAAAGCTGAGATAAGTAACATCCCACAGTATTTTGTGATATGACCACAAAAACCTTTAAAATGAAACTAGGTATGATTTAGCCTTATAAACTCTTGACTTCAATTAATTTTCCTATATTCTTCTTCCTCTGCCTTTGAAATTCTGGCTGAGGTTGTATGGCAGGACCCTGATAATGTACCACACTAGTCATTTCAGCCCTTCATCTCATGATCTTGTCAGGCAGCAAGAACATTCCTTTTGTTCTATGTTACTTAAGGCTTTTATTAGTAGTAACGAACATACCTCTTCACAGAATGGTCAGGGTTGGAAGGGACCTCTGGACATAATTTAGTCCAATTACCACTAAAGCAGGTTCACCTTGAGCAGGTTGCACAGAATTGTGTCTAGGCAGGTTTTGAATATCTACAGAGAAGGAGCCACATAACCTCTCTGGGCAGCCTGCTCCAGTGCTGTCACCCTCAAAGGAAAGAAGTTCTTCCTCATATTCAGATGGAGCTTCCTGTGTTTCAGTTTGTGCTCCTTGTTGCTGGGCTCCACTGAAAAGAGCCTGGCCTCATCCTCCTGACACTTACATCCTTAAGTTATGTGTAGGCATTGGTAAGATGCCCCCTCAGTCTTCCCTTCTCCAGGCTAAACGGGTCCAGCTCTCTCAGCCTTTCCTCAGAAGGGAGACGCTCCAGTCCCCTCATCATCTTTGTAGCCCCTCACTGGACCCTCTCCTGTCTCTCTTGAGCTGGGGAGCCCAGCACTGGGCATGGCACTCCAGTTGCGGCCTCACCAGGGCAGAGCAGAGGGGAGGGTCACCCCCCCACACCTGTTGGCTCGTGGGCAACCTGCTGTCCCCCAGCAGCCCAGTCCCTTCCCCGCAGAGCTGCCCCCCAGCAGGGCAGCCCCAGCCTGTGCTGCTGCGTGGGGCCGTCCCTCCCTGGGCAGGACCCTACGCTGGCCTTGGTGGCACTTCCCCGTGTCCCTCTGCGCCAGCTCTCCAGCCTGCCCAGGTCTCGCTGAAGGGCAGCGCAGCCTCTGGGGGGGCAGCCGCTCCTCCCCGTTTGGTGTCACCAGCAAAGGTGCTGAGGGCACGCTCTGCCCCTCCACCCAGGTCACTGGTGAAGGAGTTGAACAAGGCCGGGCCCAGCACTGACCCCTGGGGACACCGCTGGCCACAGGCCTCCAGCGTGACCCTGCGCCGCTGGTCACAGCCCCCCGAGCTCTGCCGTTCAGCCAGTTCTCAGCCCACCTCACTTTGACTTCGCTGTGGTGTTCATCACCAGGGCACCCACCTCATTCAGCAGCAGGCCCACATTTTCCCTACTCATACTTTTGTTGTGTCGTCTCTTGTCTGTGTCCCTACTTTCAGGTGTTGCTGTGCTGGGTTTAGTGATGGTTTCTATTAGTTTCTTTAAGCTAGCTTAAAAGGCTGCTTCTGTCCTTTGGTCTTTTCTGAATTGTTACAGGAACTGCTCTTCATGTCGCTTTGCATCATTCCTGTATTACTTCCTTTGGCTGGCTGTTATCTGCTGCCATGCATTTCCTTCTACCCAGTTCCTGTCTCTTCTCACAAGATTTTGGCTTTACTGTCATGTCTTTTGGCTAGCCTCTCCCAACCACACTGTTCTAGCACCCTGTTACTGACACCCCTTTGATTTTAATTATCTTTGCTAAGGACGTGCTAAGGGTTCTGTTGTCTCCCCTTTCTCCAGCACAAATAGGAGCTTTGTGTTTCTCTAAAAGGTGAATTTTGCTTAGTGGCTGCTCTGAAGTATCACTTCAATGTATTATTGCTGTTTGGATAAAAAGTAGGTGACATAAAATATTTTGAAAAGAATAAATAAAATGTTGATTTAAGTGATGCTAGACAATGATGCATCTGATTAGCTTAAAATCTGTTTCTTCTTGTTCATTCATGCTTGGGCATAACATGTTGATGAATAAAACCAGTTTTGCTGTTGCTCAATATCTGTCAGCTGTCTGTCTGTTCCATGAATGCTGGTGGTAGTCAAAACTGTCCTCAGTGAAGTTTAAGAGAATTTCAGTTTTCAGAGTCACAGCTTCATAGGCACAAGTCAACTTCATAACCATTCCATCCCTGACAACAGTTGGAAGCAGGTGACAACAATCTTCTTTCATTTTCTCCAGAAAGCTGAAAGGGAAGGGAGGTAAACAGAAGCTTTAGAAGCATTTCTACAGGCTTTCTGGAAAAATGGATCACCATAGGATACAGGGGAGGAGTGCTGGAGGATGTTGTACATTCAAGTTATTTTGGGAGTTTTGATACAGCTGACTTGTATACATGGGAGTTTCTTGGCTAAGGTAACCACTGGCAGCTTAGTGTAGGGCTCTTTCATGTAAAGACACTGATGCTAAAGGTATTGCTCATCTGTGTCTGTCTTTGGCAACCAGTCCTTTCACGTAAGTTGAACCAAAAGAGACATACTTGTAGGATGTGTTACTAGGTCCCCTGGAAAGACTTAACAACAGGGCATAAATGTTCGGGGGTTTTAGGTGAGTTGACAGTTTAAGTGCCAAATTATTTATAGTTAGATATTTAATCACTCTTCATTTTGAAGATATTGTTGAGAATACTCTAGAAATATGTTAGACACTTAGGAATGTGGGAGTTTGAACAGCAAACAATGTGACAGAAGGCTTGAGAGAACTGCTTTCTCAGTCACCTCTCAACGTTTGAAGCAAAACAAGTACAAAATCCAGCCAGCAAGCAGAGGTGGTTTTAAAAGGAACAAGCATGAAATTTAAAACCAAGTAAAGTAGAACTTTTTTAATAAGGAGGGCTTTAGGGTATTTTTTAAGTACTGGTGTTTGAATGGACACTGAAATAGCTTCCTGGAAATGCAGGACATAAGAAACTGTATTGACCTAACTAATGACCAGTAGTCATTTTGGAAAATTCCGTTAAATCATTTTTTTTGCAGCAGTCACTAAAATCTATTGTATGATACATTTTTTGGACAAGGGACTTATGAGTTGAGCAGCAGAAAGGGTCTGTTTACTTTCCCTGTTTCCCAGCTTGCAACTCTGCCTCCACTTTTCTTCTGGGTCTTATCTGTAGGATAGTGCTAGTTAGTCAGCTGATGGTGTAGGGTATAGTGCTTTGTTGTTCTGGGCCTTGTGTGGGTTTTTTTTCATCCCTGACCCGCCAGCTGTTGTTTCCTTCCAGCCCTATTGCCTCTTTCTCTTGCGTTATCCTCCTAGGAAGGAATGACAGACTCTTTATTGACAACTTGCTCCTGTGCCATCTCCATGCTCTGGCAGTTAGCTGCTGAGAATGAGCAGCACTGCTGGTTGGAGGCAATAGAGGAGGCACGGTATATCCACGAACCAAAATTAGGAAGAAGGTGACAGTGACGTGGACCCATCAGACCTAAGCCAGGTTTTATGGTGCAGCACACAACTCCTGTTGCTGATATTTCAGCATTGTGATCTTACAGGTCCCTGGTAACTGGTTCTGCTTGGTACTGCCTAGATTTAAAATGGTGGCACATCACTATCCTGCTGCATATTTAAGCTGTCACTGGATAGCTACCTTAAAGTGTTAGTGTGATGTTGGCAACAGCTAGAAAATGTTTTAGTGCCTCACCAACATTTTTGCAGCAGTATTTTGTAGCTCCCCTTTTCAGATCTCTATTAAATTGCCTTTTGTTTTTTCTTATGTTTCATGTTACTGAGAACTGTTGTGACTTGTTTCTGCTTTCAGGTGCTGACTATGAAGGTGTCAGTACAGGCTGTGGCAGTGTGGGGGAAAATAGCTCCTTCTCACAGCATCACTGCTGTTATGATTACAGATGACCAGCAGACTATAGTTACGGGAAGTCAAGAAGGACAAATATGTCTCTGGGATCTTTCATCAGAATTAAAGGTTTGTATCCACTACAGACTTGTGCTACAGTCTGCCAAGTAGACAGATAAGAGTTTTATGTTTCATTATTAACAATGGGATAATCCAGACTTTCCTTTACTTAGATTAAGTTTTAAAGGTAGTGTGGTATTTGTTGCAGGAAGCTCATGAAGCAAGAAGTGTTGAAATGCCTATATGAGCAACCAGTTATTTGCAGACTTTGGAAAATTTTTCATAGGTTATCATGGTCTGATTATAATTTGAGGTGGTGTGCTGTGAGTAATAACAGCAAGTAAACATGCACAATCATCATGATTCCTATCTTGAAAAGTCTTTTTTTTCTTTAACCAATTGCTGAGCATGGCCTGTCATTTTAAGGGGGAAAAAAACCCCCAAAAAACCCACCCCAATTACTTATAAAAATAGAGCTTTCTACGAGGTTAGTAATGAAAACGTTTGTAGAAAGATGGAAGAAATAAGATGACATGTGTATTGTTGGTATAATTAAGCTGCAGACCTCTTGGCATATTATTATTATTGTTGCTTTGAATTTTGTATTTATTTTCCTGAGAATAGAACAGAATCAAAACAGTTCCACTTTTTTTATTCGGCATTTCTAGAACTTTGGTTCTATTCTTTTTGGATTTAGCTGTCTCATTCAGATACAGGTTGAAACTTTAGTTTGTGCTTTAATGGGGCTACCTTTTACCATTAAGACCATTGCATGCAGTGAAGCTAATCGAAGGGATTACTTAAACACACTGTATGAAACACATGCTTAAGAGCTTTGCTATATCACTTCCCTTCTTCTCCACTGCTTCTGCAACATGCTGAAGGCCAGAGATATTCTGCACATTGCCTGTTTTATAACATTTGGTGCTCCATAAATTCTTCAGAAGGTGCACTTTTTAGGCTACAGTGAGTACAAAGGCTGCTCTTTATGCAAACTGCATAATTCATCCACATGTTTATACATTCCAGAAACATGACTGAAGAACATTAAGAGTATAAAGCAGATTGACAATTACTCAAACATCTACAAGTAGAATTTTCTTGCTTTTAGGTGTCCTTAACTTGTATGGAAAATATTATGTTTAAGTTAATTGATTGTATTATTCTCCTAGATTTCTTCTAAAGAAATTCTCTTTGGCCATACTGCTTCTGTAACGTGTTTGGCAAAAGCAAGAGAGTTTGAGAAACAACCATATGTAGTAAGTGCTACTGAAAATGGGTAGGTAACTGAATATTCAATTATTCATTTCTAAAGTCATGAAATGTATGGCAGGTGTAGGTCAGATTCTGCATTTGGCACAAGGTTTTTAATCTACTTCTATGATATGAAAAGGATAGCAGCTACTTACAATGACTGTATTGCTTATATATAATAGTCTAAGAGCTCATCTTTTGCACAACAGAAGGGTTTGACAGATTCACGGATCCAGTTATTCAGGAGAATTAATTGTTCAGAGGGTCAGCTAGGCCCCATTCAAAGGGAGAATAACAGGCTATTGGAGAGAATCAGCAGGTTCAGAAGCCTTTCAATATAGTGATGCTTTTTTCTGTTCCTTCCTGAGCTCAGCCTTGAGAATTGAATCAGTGCAAGAGGCTAATGTACTCTGATCCAGGTTATGCTTGCTCAGTGAGTATGTATGGATGCACAGAAAAGACTGCCCTTGAATAAAAGGCATATATGTTCCTTGTCTTTGCTTAAATCTAACTTGCTATTTTGGAGTATATCCTTTTAACGGGCTCCTGATATTGCAGTTCTTCTCTGTTGTGACTTGGCCCATCACTTGAGTCAAACTAATTTCTACAGCTCTGCTAGGTTAGCATTCAAGTTTTTTTTCTCTCTGAATATTTGATAATCTTTTTAGCTGGGGTCTGAAGCCCATCTGTTTAGGATTTCAGCTGCTGAAGGGAGTTAGGGCTAACTTTTTACTTCCTTAAGGCCTTTCCTTAAACAATTTTGTCTTGCTGCTTAATAATATTCTCTTCTCATTTTGGGTTCATCTTTTCCAATTAGCAGGACAACTCTGTTAAAACCTCTTAGCACCTTAGGACTACTACTTGCTTACTAAGGGGCTTGTTTATCCTTTCCAGCTGCTAGGATCTCTTGATTCTCTCCAATCATGTGTATACAAGAATGGGATAACTTGAACAAACTGATTCAGGCTTCTGAATCTTCAGAGGTTGGACTATCCCACTGCTCAGACAGTGGTGAACAATTCAGGTTGTTATGTGCAGAAAGGAGGACAAGAAGTCTATGGAGTTAGTTTTGTATTGGCCTCCTACATTCTGCTCAAGGGCTCAGAGGTGAAACTATTTTTTCATCTTAATTCTGAAGTTCTGTTAGTGCAGTACTGTTTCCAGATCATACTGGGTGAAAAGATACTGTATTTCGAAAAAGCTGGGGTGAAGTGTTAAGAAAAAAACCAGGGGGTTTGGTGTAGACATACCATACAGAAAGATGTTCACATCCAAAAGGTTCTGCCTCTGAAGGGATTGTTTGGGTTGCTTGGAATGTGTATATGTAGGACTGAATGATCTTCTGGCCCCTTTACATGTTCACTTTTACTGAATTAACTGCTGACTTCTCATCTGTATTACATAAGGGTAGAGCATCCATCACCGATTCCTGGAAGGTTGCAACGTGAAGTTGAGATAATTACAAATAGGGTGCCTCATCTTCAGGAGATGCAGAATTGTTTGAACTGCATTTTCTGACCTGAGAATCATTCACTTCTGCCATTTTCAAGGCTCCATCTCCTTGTATGGAGGGTGGAAGGAATTGTATGGAAGATGTTACTCTTCCCTCATCCCACTTCATAATCTCTTCAGTGTTTGTATAACTGACATTTCCCAGAAGGATGAGTATTGAGCAGGGGTTTTTGTACTTTTTATATGGAAATCTATAAATTAATCCGTAATGATTCAGAAGTTCTTACTGATTTCCCATGCATGTGTATAGTAAATGCTGTAGTACAAGTTTATCAGCACGTGGTATCTCTCCTTGTTAGTACACACACTAAATTCAGTGCAACATGCAGAAGCTGAAGCTATATTCTTGGTCTCATTTGTGCATGCTTGCATGCATGTATCATTGTAGCTCAAGCAGTTAATTGTCAGTCTGATATAGACAAGGAGAAATTAACGTGCAGCATAAGCATTCTGTTTAAGTTATGGCTCTCGGTCTACCAACTCTGATGCTACATTACAGACGTGTAATTTCGCTGTTCTTGCTCAGCTCAAAAATATAAATGAAGTAATATTTTTAGATTAACATAAAATGTGAAAGCGTGTAGATAAAAATTAAATCACTAAGCGGTGTTTCTGATAAAGACTGGATTGGGGAAAAATAATTTATTATAAGTCCTCACACAGAAGATATCTTGGAATGTAACTTCAGAAGTCATAAAATGATTGTTTCAACTGTGGAAATACTGTTTGCTGTTTAAATAAAATCTGAAGGTATCAAAGTTTAACATTTGATTGCTGAACTGTGACAACATACCTCATTTACATCATCTTATTTGATCATGTTTCTGTTGCACTCTAGTCCTATAGAATGTTTAATAACGTCTAGATAGGGCAAACTGGTTAATGCGTTTCTGACAAACATTAACCTTAAATGTAATTAAGCATAGCTACAATGTTGCGTGGTCATTTGCGTTGTCAGGCGGCAAGTGCTGTCTCAATAACGGGTTTCGGGAATAGCCTCATGGTGGCACTGTTTCTTCTTAAAAGAAGTTGAGGTTCCTCTCAAGTCTCAAAAACTGAAGTCTGCTGCGACAGAAGATGCGTTATGTTTTTCAAAACGTGTGGTTTAAGTTCAGTGAAATGAATCACTTTCAGAAGGATGTAGTTCCAATGACAGATAGTTACAGTGATGCCTTGACGAGCTGTAATGGCAGTATACCTACAATTTGTTGTAGACCAGAGCTGGCCTTAAAGTCAGGTTTGTTGCAGGGCAGCAGGGTGTAATTGCCAAAACAAAAAGAAGCAGATACTGTATGTCATCCCCTGCTAATGACCACAACATTTCTTACCCAGTAATCTGTAACAAAAAGCCACATAAACGACCAGACTGCACTTAAGTACACCGCTAAAGAAAAAATTGGTGGTACAAAATTATTCCAGCCAATTGAGTGGAAATGACAGAGAATAATATGAAGTTATCTTTGGCAGGGAGATGTGTGTTTGGAATGTCACTAGTGGACAGTGCATTGAGAACGCAAAGCTTCCTTATAGGCATACAGCCATCTCTGTAAGTATAGCTACTTTTCATGGAATATCTTTGTTCGTTACAAGAGGAGCTTTTCTTTTTTTTAACATATATTTCAGAAACATACAATTTTAAATGTATAGATCATAACATGCTTAATAGGAGAGGGGGGGAAAAACCCTGGTTTCAATATAAGTAGTTTTATGTTTATTTCTCCCTTTTTGACTTCCTTCGAAGAAAAGAACTGAGGCTTATGTTCCCCTGAAGTAATTAAATAAAAATGATTCTTTTTAAGCTGCAAATGTTTGGAATGCAGTATCAATTAACTTATTTTAAGGTTTGGTCATTGGGTAGCAAAGTGAAACTGTCTTTACTCTAGTCCTGTGTTAAAATTGCATGGAAACTACAAGTTTAATACTGGCTTTATGGCGATGTATTTTTAGAAGTAAAAGCAGTCTAGCCAAACATTGTGACGCAATCTGCTGAAGGTCTTTGTTTCAAGCGTTTAAAGGTTTTGATGCCTGACTACTGACCTCCAAAAGACTGCTGCTCTGCCTCACTTCGAAAGATACACTTTCATTCATTGCAGAACTCAGGACAGATCACTTATTTTCAGAGGCCAAATTGCTTGAAGTATTACTTCAGATAATTTCAAGTGTCTGCTTTGAACTGTATCCAGGTATACTAGGCATCTAGATGTTGGAGTGTGAGGGTGTGTTTGAAATACAGGTATGTATATGATTGAGTAGCCCAGCATATATGGATTTGATTCGGAGAGATGGCTCATTTCTGGATATATTAGAAAAGCAGCTCAGGGCTCCTAGGTTAATTACAATGCTGTCTTTCTTCAGTGAGGAAGTCTAGGGTGGAACTAAACCTCCAAATGATGAAAATCTGGGACCTCTTGTGACTCAAACTGTGGCCAAATTCAGAATCCAAATGTTTTAAAGCTTCCAGAAGAAACACTGTTTTTCATGACACTGTTTTGGTTGACATGATGACTTCACACGTAGTTGTTAATGATGAAGAGAGAAAGCTTGGGTAGATGACCAAATAAAAATTATAGAAGAAACGCTTCTTAATAAATGTTTTTACATATGTGTGTGTATATATTAAAAAAAGCATAGACTGTTAAAGAAGTTATATAATTTTTGTGCCTATGTTTAAAGCATATTTATTCTCTTTACATGTGCAAGTATATGCATACACAAAAGAACTTCAATTATAATGTAACAGAGGTGTGGTATGATCTGCTTTCTGATATTTCTTAATTAGATTTTAATAGTTAGTTATGGGGGACTTCTGCAGAACAGGAGGCAGATCTGACCTAGCTGAATATCTAACATTCTCTGTACGTTTTTGTGGAGATCAGAGGTAGAATCTTCTTTCTTACCCTTCAAGTAGGAAAACCAAATGCTTTTAGGAAATTGTTACTTCTCCTCTATTAAAAGTAAGCTAAACCTAACTTTGGCTAGATAACTATTTTTGTTCTACAACTTGGGCAAGATGGCTAAATGAAAATAGGAACATGTAACAGGAAAACGGTCTTAGGAAGAAGACCAAATGTTGCTGGGAGGGAAAACTATTCTTAAAATGTAACCTTTAGGTCTTTGTAATAAATTGGGCTTTTTGTGAGGGTTTTTTGGAGGATGGAGGTTTTTTGTTAAGCTAGTTTTTTTGGTTTTTTTTAGTCTGTTGTAGGGTTTTTTGTTGTTCCATGGTAAATGATTGCTTGGGGTGTAATAGTACGTGAGAGAATATAATTTCCTACAGAATGTTGTTGTCTAGAAGGCTTAGTTCACACTGATTTTTATTTTTTGATAGCATCACTATTTAAAATCCCTGCTTTATTTTTAGTTAATGTTTTAAACTTTAATTAAACTACTAACCTATCTGGTCTAGTAGGTTCCTTTTGTTCAGCATACATGATTCAGCTATGAATGCCAGATGTCAAGCAGTGCAAACTGAGTATTTGCTGTTTGAAATGAAGTTTAACACCAGGGTCAGCTCTTAACTATTTGTGGATCTTAACCAGAGTGGGATTTTCTCAGAGGACTAACTGTGTATACAAATCTTCCACGTCTAGCCTAATTTAAGAGTAACAGTAATTACAAATAGTTTCTACTGCTAAGTATTTCTGCCTCTAATTCCTAGTATCTGTGGAGATACTTGTCCTATTCCCAGTTATTTATGCTTCTTTTGTTTTCAGGCTTCAATTAGCTAACTGATAGACCAAGAATTATCTAAGCAAAACTGAATGTACAAAGAACTTGTAGGAAACAAGGCAGAATTTTCTGTCTGTGATATTTTCTTCTGACTGCATGGTTGTTCTCTTAACTTGAAGGATAGTACGTACTTGTAAATTCCATTTGAGGTTGCTGCTTATACATTTATAGCAATTATGTGTACAATTGCAGATAGATCTTACACAAAATGCAAATGTCCTTGCGTATATAAAACATGCAGCAAAAAAGAAATCTTCATAGTCACTCTGCACTGCTGTCATCTCTGTTCCATAGTACTTTGCTATGTGTCTTTTTGTATCTACATGATTGTTGAGAAAGAATGAATCTTCTGGACACTGGAGCATTTAATGTCGAAATGAAGACTATCTCATCATGGAATAGAAATTCTTCTTGGAAAATAATGGAAAATTATGAAAATATTTATTATGGATCTTCTGCATTTTCCCCTGAATTATTTATCTTTATGTACTCCTTGATAACTGGAGCTTTATCAAGTATTTGGAGAGAGACAGGGCCTCTCGGAGAAACAAGTCTCAAACTGTTTAGCAATTTATAATGGAAGTTAACACCTTGATTGCTTCTAAAAATTCTAGTATTAGGGCAGGGCAGATACTGCTTTCAGTATGAAGCACATCTAAGCTGTATTCCTATGTTAAATTGATATATATGTATGTGAAATACTTGTGTCACTAGCAAAATTCTGTAGTCTTGCATATGCAGTAGTCAGTAATGCTATAAGTTTTGATTATAATTCCAAGTATGACATGCATAATATGAAAAATGTGTGCCCATTTGTGTAGCTCTGTATGCTGACTCTCTTCTTTCCATTTGTACAGTATTACCACTGCTCATTCCGAATGACAGGTGAAGGCTGGCTTCTTTGTTGTGGAGAATATCAAGATGTTCTTATTATTGATGCTAAGACTTTAGGTGTTCTTCACACTTTATCATCATCTCAGTCTTCTGATTGGATAAATTGTATGTGTATTGTACACTCTGCAAGAATTCAAGGTATACATTGTAGATGTATTTATGTAGGCCAATTAAATTGTGATAAAATACTTCTGTATACATAGTACAATCCTACTAGATATAATATCCAATCATGTTTTACAGAGTTCTTATGTACAAGATATTAACATTTTATTGGCAGCGCTTGAGGTGTTTGTAATAGTCCTAATGCTGGTCATGCCTCATTTAATGTTTCTGAAAGAGAAAAACAAGCAGCCTCTACACTGGTTGCAAGCAGCTCATTTCTTGGCTATAAATACAAACTAATTTTGTAATATTGGGGAAATAAAGGACACAAACCCACTGTTCTATGCCTGCTATTAAAATGTATCTGATTGGATGAAATAATTATTCACTACTTGCTTGCATGTTTTGTCTTTCTGTACACCAATTAGTTATTTTTGTGTAAAATTAATATTTCATCTAAACAGTGTCCTGCAGAATCCATGTTTTAGTGCTGTATAGAACACCAGCATCTATGCCAAGGTTCTGTTTTGGCATTAGGTGCTGTTTGAACTTGGTTTCAAGTTGACTGTCTCACTGTTAACTTTTCACAGAAGACTCATTGGTTGCAATGTCTGTAACCGGAGTTCTTAAAGTGTGGGACCTATCTTCGTCTTTGAATAGCATACAGGTAAGTTTGTATGAGGTGTGAAACATGTCAACATTCAAACTACTGCGTGTAGTAGTGTTCTCAAGTGAAGGATGCATCGAAGCAGAATATGAATAAATTAATCTTCTGGATATATATTAAACAGATTGATTAATTTTGTCACAAAATTCTGAAAACACACCCTCATATTACTATTTTAAATCAGGTGGGCTATTAGACAGCTCTTGCCTTGACAACTGCAATGTCTCTTGCCCAGGCTTCTTGTCTTCCCGTGTTTCATGATGCTGAAGTTGTAATGCTTTCCTCTTGTCCTGATAATGTTAATTCTCTTAACCCCTTCACTCTGTCCTTTTAAACTCAAGGCTCCTCAAAATCAGTCTTTGTATTCCCTCTTCACCCTTGTTACTTTCTTTAAAATGGTCCTTTAGACTTTATTTTCTTCTGTCTGTTTCTACAATGCTGTGTTCACTTGGGAAAGACTTCCTATGTTAAGAGCCCTATTTCTCCATCTTCAGCTATGCTATTCTGTACCAACTTTTCCATGTTGATACTCTCAGCAGCTGTCACTTGACATGCAGAAGTGTTAGAATTAGAATACAATGTAGTGGGTTTGAATTAAACTCTGAGAGCTAGATTCACAAAGGGACCTCTGTCTTACAGCTGAGTACTATGAATCATCAACAGAAATGGCAAAATGTCAACAATCTTCTCTGAACACCCGTAATAGATTACTGCCTTGCTCGATAAACTGCAGCGCATGCTGCAGCACTACTTGTTAACGGGTAGAATCAGGCCCCTCAGGAGAGTGTGTCAAGGTTGATACCATACTAGTGCTTTTGGTTTATCTGAAGTGGTTTTTTTGGGTGGGGTGAAGTGGGTGTCTTTTTCAACATTCCTAGGAGAAGAAATACTATCATGCTGTAGAAATTCTGGGGACTGGAACAACTGATTACAGATATCAGAGAAGCATATATGATACGGTGCCATCCTTTAACTGCCTGGGGCTTTCTTTTAGGAAGGGAGGAGTGCAGAGTTAGTAACAATCAGGCTACTTTATATTTAAAAGAGCAGTATTTTAACAAATACTGTTGGATATAATCAGAATTAGAGCTGCAAGTTGTAGTGAGACAGTGGTTTGCGGTTTGATAGCCATGATTCAATGACCAGTATACTTCTCCCTTGAGTTGTTTTGATACTGTTGGTATCTTTACAAAACAGAGGATGTCAGTGATATAATAATTAATAAAAACAATCCTAATATAATAATTTTGAGCATGATGGCCTTTGAGAAGCCTGTTATTCACACAAGAAGGGTGAAAACATATGTTTTTAAACCATCCGTACATTCAGCTATATAAAGCTAAGAAAATTAATTACTTTTCTACTACATTTTAGAGTTGTTAAGTTTAAACAAGACATATGACAACACCATATGTCTCAGACTGTCCTGGTTGCAACAAGGATGAGAGGGAAAGCAGACTATTCATTAGCCATTCTGAATCTGATACTGTCAGTTTATAGGTTGTTGTAGCTATATTTTTGACGGAAGAATACTTAACAGTTATTCATTACAGCAGATGCTATTTATGACCTACCTTTAATCCTTCTCCATATTCATTATCACTTCTTTAAGTGAGATCAAGGTCTGAACCATGCTGAATGTCTTCTGTTTACATGTTACTTTGAACTTTGCTGTCTTTCTGTCTCACTTCTAATTAAGAATTATATGTTGCTTTGCATTTTGAAAGTGTATGTTAACAGGGTTGTTTTCAGTGGGTTGTTTCTATCCAAAAGTAAAAGCTCAGATATCTAGAATAAATCTTACGGCTTTCTTCCCATGTGCTATAAAGGAGAGACAAAGTGTGTGTGAGAAGGAATCAAAATCTCTGGACTGTATAAATTGTCGAGCAGTACGGTTTTGTACTTACACTGAAAGGCTCCTTCTAGTTGTGTCCTCCACATGCTGGCAGGTACATTATTGAGCATTATACTTTATTTTAATTCTGTTAATAATTTTGAAAAGTTAATGTGACTTTTACATGCAGATACTTGTTTTTCTCCTCAGCTTAATGAAAATTTTCACTAATTGTCAGATATAATAGTGCGCTGTATCCCTTCTCTACTTATCTTAATTGCCTGACTGAGATGAGGTGTTTATTTTTTATTAATGTATTTCTGCTTTAAAAGTTTAACATGAAATTGGCTGGGTAGAAAGGGGATTACTTTCAGTATTAGACAGCTTTAGAAAGGGGATTACATTATTAGTTTTAGAGCACTGGATGCATTATAGTCCCCTGCACAGTGCATTTCAAAAGGAGACAAAGGTACACAAAAACTGTTTAAGTATGACAGAAGTAATCACAGTTGGCAAGCCCTCAGTAACCCAGGGGCCTTTGTTCCTTCAGGGCCAATAGCCTGAGTTCCACTAATAGTAGCCAACAAAACTAAAGACCCCAGACTATATAACATTTTCTTGTAGATGTAAAAAATCATCATCTAGTTACCGAAACCATTATTAGTTTAAATTTTAGTTAAACTGAACTTTACTGTTAAAATGCTGTATTTCTTTTTCCTAGTGTTATGACATTCCTCTTAAAATAATCCTGAGCTATTAGTGCAACATATGTACCTGATCCAAACACCACTGTGGGGGTGGGGGATATGGAAGGGCAGGCAGACAGACAGCAGTGACAGCAATTTCATGTACATCTGAGTCAACTTTGAATAATACAATTTTAGGGTATCCTTGAGATTTCTCTTGGGCTATTTAAAAAAAGTTTCTACAAAAAAACTGATAAACAAATTCCATCAATAGAATGGATAGGCTTTTCAGGGAAAAAATGTGTAACATGCATTGTTTTAATTTCTAGATGTTTTTCTGTAGAGGTGCATGTTTCTTGTAATATCTCCATTTGCGTTTGAATGCTTAAATTTTACTGTTTAAAGTATTGTTATAGATACATAAGTCATGTTGGATTTCCAGTGTTTGTTTCAATGAATTTAAAGCTTTAAAGCAAATTATGATGATCTTAGTCCTGAATTAGAAAGTATGTGGTATGTAGCATAGCAGAGATTGACATCTGTGTTTAGAGTGGCTCCTTAATTCTGCAGTAATGAAAATAGAGCAAATTAGCTAGAAATTAGCTAATTAATAGTAATTAGCTACAAGTAATTTGTAGAAATTCTCATTCTGAAATCTATTTCCTCACACTGTTGGAATAAATTATAAAAATATGGCTATGAATACTCCCTCTATGAAGCCACTAGGAACACGAACAAGCAGACAATATCCTAGGTTGCCGTAGTCATATCCTGTTTCAGCTTAAAATGGGAAGGTCAGAGGAAGCAAATGAGGCATAAGTTTTTTTACCAGCTTTAGAAATGGAAATGAAAATTCTTGCAAGTAAAGGGGATTGTGTGTTCTTTGCTTTTAATTAATTTGTGAAAAAGAAATCTCCGCTCCCCAAAGAACAACAGAAAAAGTAATCTTTAAGATATGTACTGTGATTATGCCAGCAGATCATCTTGTTAAAGAATACAGACAGAAATATTTATTGCTTCTATTGAAGTCTTCCATGTCATATTTGTGCTAAACTCATTATCTATCTCTTCACAGGAAATTAATAGTCCAGTAAATAATAATAATGAATACAAAGCAAACCAAGCTAAATCCCATCCAAAATGTCCTAATGTAACAGAAGGCTCTAATGCTGCTTTTATTGGCAGTTTCTTTGTCTTTGAAATACATGGTTTGATTCTGACTTTGCAGTAGTCTGATAGTTGAAAACTGCTTTGGCTTTAAAAGACATAGTCAAACTACAAAGAGTCAAGCTAATGTTCTATTTATTAATCCATTGGCCCAAACCAGCTTGAATTAAAACTAATGTGCCAGTACTATTTGTTTATATTTTATTGTTTTTCTGAGCTTAGGTCTATGACTATTGTGATTTCTCCTTGCTTTGTACTGAGTTCTGTAAAAGTGGTCAGTGCTTTGCTGGTGGAGAAGTACTAGCAGCTTACAGACTTATCATCTGGACAGAAGATGGCCACAGTTACATCTACCAGCTGCTAAACAGGTGGGCTCAGATGGGAAATTCACACAAAAAGTTCAGGTACAAGATGAACTCTGGGAGGTTTATTATGGAAAATCTCTGCATGTTGCAAATGATCAAAAACCAGAACAAAACCACTTTGGCACTCAAAGATTTACTCTGAGTTTGACAGCCCTCAGTCTTTGTTTGACACAGCAGGGAACATAGGAATAAGATTAGCCATGTAGAACTTGGGCAGCTGGTGCTGTGATTTCAAAAAGTCGCTTGTAATTACTTATTTGGTAACTTCTAATTGAACTTGTGAATCTTGGATGTTACTGTTCTGCTTTCTAAAAAAATATGACTTTCTAAAGCTTTTAACTTTTTTTTTTTTTTTCAAATTATGCAGTAGGCTTTCTAAAAGCATATATTCTGCTGATGGGAAAGTGATGAAAGAAACTGTTTATCCTCATTTACTCTGCTTTACTGGTGTGAAGGAAAATAAGGTAAAGTCATGAAGGTTTACAGTAAGCTTCAAAAATTCATTCATTATTTGTTTGCAATTACCTGAATGATGCCTAAAAATTGTTGAATTCATCAACAGATTTAATTGTTCTATGAAAACAAAGAGCAAGACTTCCCTTCATTTTAAAATTTTTACTTAACTTGCAGATGCTTATAACATGTTTTTGTCTTAAATTCTAGCAATATTTACTTTTTTCATGTGGCAAAAGATTCCAGTGCTTTCAACTATAGATAGGCTAATTGTTGAAGTGATGTTTTTTCTAATGTTAGCAAAAAGTTCAGAACTTTTTTTTAAGTTATGTGGTCTAAAATAGCTTTAGAAGCTTTTACTTTCACGTCTGTAAAAAAAAAAAAAAAAAAAAAAAAACCAAACCAAAACAAAAAAAAAAAAAAACCCAACTGAACAACAAAAGAGCCAACCCACAAGCAAAATGTAAGCAAGTTGCTTAGTTCTTGTTTTGTTAAGAAATACATGCATGTTTTGGTGTAGCTACATAAATATGTTGCTTCCCGTATGTATCCATCCTAAATTAAAGGAGGTTGAATATGTGACACTTCATCCATAATACGGTGAGCAGACTGACAGTACCCACAGTGCATAAAATTAGACACACATGACTTCAGAGCCATGGCCTGTACTTGAAAAAGCCTCTAAGATCAAGAAAAGCGGAAGCTGAAAAAGTAGGTGATCTTTATACTTCTGATTGAGAATTCATGTTTAGCCAAGCACATCATACCAGTTTCAAATACAGAAGTTACTGCTTAGACAAAGTAGCACAAGCGGGCTCAGCTATGTTGGAAAACCTGCAGCTTGACTGACTTTTTGAGTATTCTTTGTATGACCACAAAGAAATAGGTAAGGAGAAACAGTTAATTTAAACGAGTAAAAAATTTCTTAGAATTAAGTAGGAAAAAATAAAAATCAGTGGCAGGGGTTCTTACTTTGGCAAAATGGAGCCAAAACAAATATAACACTTTTTTTCTGTAGCTTCGGTTCTTGTTTTCTTGCTAAACCTTATCACTAATACTGTTTATGAAACAGTAATCATTGGAAGATATGGATTTAATCACTGCCTGCAGTTGCATTAGTTTTATGTATATATGCGTGAGACTGAGACCTCAAACAGGTCTTTAAACAGTTTCTGAAAATATGCAAGAGACACATTTTTATTTGTACCTGACTAGAAACACTGTCAAATCTATGACTGTGTAAGGTTTTTCAGTGTTCTTTTTTCTTTCTGTTGATAACTATAGGCTCTTAGAAAGTATTTTTGTTGCATACTCTTGTGAAGCCTGACAGATATAATTTTCAGTTGAAGGGCAATAGCACAAGCCATTCAGTGTTTCCCCCAAATGCTGTGATCTAAAATCAGATAACTGCTGAAGGATGCCAAAAGATCCGATAGCATGAAGGAAAAGAAAAAAGCCAAAACACATGGCTTGGCAAATTATAGGGTTGTAGTGGTGGTAGGAAGCTCATACATGCTTCTCCCAAAATGTATGCATTTTTGAAATAATATCACCTGCCCTTTTCTAATATATCTGCTTTAATATTTACCTTACTACTAACAGATATGTGAGACAGCAAAACTGCCAATGTGGCGATCTGTCTTGATCTTCATTCTTAGATAATAAACTGAACTGCATTGCAGTACAGTTACTTATTGTGGAATTTACTCCCAAACTTCAATGTTGTAAATAAGATATATCCAGCATATGGGGATGTTATTAAAAAATCTTGAAGGAGCAAACAGATTCAGTCTGTGTACACTACCTAAGTAAAGATGATGTGTGGAACAAACCTGTTTGTGCTGATGACCTTTCATCCCCACTTTCTACAGTACACGGTGTGCTGTAGGGTTTTTTTGGTGTGGGTTTTTGTGTGCTCCTGCACATATCTTCCCAGTTTACTTTCATGCAAAAATGATCCTGATTGGATGCTCCAAGATAACTCCACAACACAAACACTTCCAAAGTACATGCCTGGTGTAAACTCTAATATACTAGTGTAGAAATACCTGGAGTTTCTTATTTTTCTTGACTTCTGTGGGAGTTTTGAGCAATTAGAAGCTTCCCCTTAGACATCTCACCTGTTTTTATAATAGTTGAGAACAAAGCTTATGTAACAACTAAGCAGGATGTTCTTGGCAAGTCACTGGTAGATTATCATGTAGTTTGGTTGTTACTGATGTGGTAATATAGAATTATCTGTGGTGCTACGCTTATGGACAAAGAAAGCCTACAGACTTCTAGTCTTCATGGGAGAATAGAAACATGGTGTTTGTTAAAGATAAATACACTGTAATAAGTTTTAGCATTGACTAAATGAAACTAGGTACCTGTCAGTAAGTCTGTTTATCAATTATATTGTACGTCTGTAGTTCTCTTTCCAGATGACTGAATGATGGTGTTTTAGACTATTACCTATCTATGTAAAAGCATAATTCTTACCTTTCGTTATTTGTAGCAATTTAAGCTATCATGATCGAGGTTTTACTGATTTTTTTTTTTTTTTTTTTTAATGTGAAGATTATCAGTTTTTCACTGCATCTTTCTCAGCCTGATCTTGGTACTTATGCTGCTTTTTTTCATATTTTTCAATAGTATCACTGGTGATACTATTGATAGATTCTCCATTTAGAGACAGTGAACCTAGGGAGCCCTCCCATTCCACTTTCCGTTTGGGATGTAGGCTTAGCCAAGCATACTGGTAAAGCAGAGGTGATCTTCAAGAGGCTTGCACCAAGCAGAGTAGACCTGGTCAGAGCAGGAGTTAGGGACAGGTGAGGATTCAACCATTGTTTTATGTTTCTACAGCTTTTGGTGTAAAAACAACAAAAAAAAAAAACCCACACCACAAAAAACCAAAAAACCCCACAAACAAACAAAAAACCACCCTTTGAATTTGCAATTATTACATTACTTTAACAGCTCATTTGTATCAGAATAATTATTTCCTGTTGTTTTGACAGAGTTTTCCTTTTGTCATGGGCTTCATGAATGAAAGGAAGGAGCCTTTCTATAAGGTTCTTTTTTCTGGTGAAGCTTCAGGAAGAATCACTTTGTGGCATGTTCCTGATGTCCCTGTGTCAACATTTGATGGTTCGCCAAAAGGTCTGGCAATTCCGTGCCCTTGATAGAGTCCTTTTAATGATGTCTTCAAGTCAATTTTAATGAAAACTTAAATTCTCATGGAAATATTTTCACAGTAGAAGGTGATGCTCATTCATTCATTGTGTGATGATTGCCTGTAGTTAGGAGTGAGACACTAACAAAGACGAGTGTCTAGAAAATCTTCACAGAACTGAACATATAAATGTTCCAATTTCCTTACCATCTGCCCATAAATGTTCCTTTACCATGTGTCATGAAAATTTTCTTAGCTGGGCCTGCTTAAGGTTGTTCATGGAGAAGTATAAAAGAAAGGATTTAGTGAGATGTGATCTAATATTGGAATAGCAGCTGCTGACTTTCCATCTTTAGGCTGCAGGAAGGATAGCTAAGGAAAATGATAAAGAGATGAAAAAATATATTTTGCTTTGGATGTTTATGGTTTTTAATAATAATAAAAAAAATTCCTAAACACTTCTGATTTTCTTCCCCCACCCCTAGAGATCCCAATTACAGCAACATGGAGTATTCAAGATAACTTTGATAAACACCGTTCAATGTCAGAGGGCATTATTGATCATCTTTGTGCATCTAAAGATGGAATCAAAAGTGCAGTTGTCAGTTCCTCTGTATACATACCCAGTCTTGATAAGCTCGTGTGTGGATGTGAAAATGGGAGAATTTTTGTAACAGTAGGTTTAAAAACTGCAAGAGCAAGACTTTTGGGAAACATCTCTTTTGTGAAAGGTGAGTTTTAACAATTTTTGTTCAAATTCATCTTAATCAAGCATGGAAGATTGCATACTTCTGATATCCCCTTCAGTGATCCCTGTAAAAATTCTTTGAAAAACAAGTGTGACGGTCAGGGATAGAATGAGCAAAATGGAAGATTATGATGCCCTCTCTCCTTCTGTAGCTGTTATGTTAGATCACAGCTTAGTACTACCAAGGTACTTTGCACTGTTAGGACTCCTGGAATGGCTGTTGGAATGGAGCCACCTGGAAGTGAGATATGTGGTATTTCATGATGTGGGCAGTAGTCATCTTTGTCATTTTTGCCTCTAAAAGGTCATTCTGCTGAAGGAATAAAAACAGTAATCTCTGTAGATGAAATTCAGAGTGAAGACCTTTGCCCTCCCTGTTAAGAACATGTCCAAATTTCTTTGATCCTCATGTAAAGGATTGTTGTATTTAATTTTTTGAGTCGCCTGACTTTCAGCAAATATAGACTTTGAAATATAGAACCCCTATTCTTAAGGAACAGAAATAATTTATGTATCATCTTGTTCCAGATAATCTACCTTATAAGGTTCTGAATGGTCATAGTAGCAGAGTCACTTGTTTACTTTATCCTCATGATAAATCGGTAAGATTTGATCCAAGCTGGCTGTTATCAGGGGGCCAGGATTCTGTCGTGATCTGCTGGGATATATTTACTGGAGACATCTTACACCAATTTAGTCTGCAATCTGGTCCAGTGACAGAGCTCTTGCGATCTCCAGAAAACTACAGAGTAAGTGAAAGTGTAACAAATAATGTATAAAAAAAAAAATAATCTATATACATGTGTGTATGTGTATATACATATGAGATAAAAATCTGTCTGGCAATACTTTTATCCTGCAGCACTTTATCCTTAATTTACATTCACTTAATTGTATTGCTTGAAAGTTGCTTTTAATTTCAGGGGGTTGATTTCTTGTTGGGTTATACCTACAGTGATTCAGAAAAAATGATCCTAAACCAATGATGTATTATATTGAAGCACTTGACATTGTTTGCCACTTTTTATATCATGATTATCAATCTGTATGTTATTCTGATTATCTCCTAACTTCTGAAGTTGAAAAGTGTAATCGGTTATGCTAGGGGTTTGAACATAGTGAGAAATTATTTGGACCAGTAGTATTGTAAGCTAAATTTGTATGCTTGATTTTGGTTCCTGACACATCCTTGTTAGCCGTTGCATGTAGGCTTTTGTGGTTTATGAGATCTGGAATAATTTCAGGTGTTTTTCTTTAAGTGAATTTTGAAGTAAAAATTAGAAGACTTACTGTACTCTGAATGCTCTATGAAACTTTGATGAACACGTTCTGTCCCCATGGTATTCCATGGGGCTGGGCTTTAATCTTTTTCTCCTTAGAAAGCCTGTGAAGACATAGTTGATACTTATGGTTGACTTAACTCACTTATGAGCCAACACGAAGTAGTTCAAAAGATGTTTTGC
Source organism: Falco peregrinus (assembly GCF_023634155.1). Classification (NCBI taxonomy): domain Eukaryota; kingdom Metazoa; phylum Chordata; class Aves; order Falconiformes; family Falconidae; genus Falco; species Falco peregrinus. The sequence continues at coordinate 113,302,198 of NC_073721.1, forward strand.
AATGGCTTAGGTTCTTAATGCTTGTAAGGCTCCCTTTAGCCCTTTTTCTGGAAACTAGTTAGAATTTAAAGCCTGTTTGGGTGGTGTTTTGGTTTTCTTTACAGGGCTGAATTTGTACATAAGGGTGAATTCCTTCATGTGTCACCAAAAATTACTTGCAGGAAAGGAATGCTTTGCTGAATCAGGTCCATAGAATGTGAAATGCAGTTGTAACATACCCAATTTTTCATTGGAAATACATTGCTCTTGGCTTTTGTGTCATAAGACCTGACATAATTTTATATCATGAAAACAGCAGTTTGGTTTAAAGGTTAATTTTTTTACTGCTTTCTCTTTTAGGATGACACTTACTCTATATTTGGTTATATAATTACAGCTTTGATAAGCCAAGTATTATGAATAAATGTTATTAAAATTAATATTTTTTTTAATTTGAAAAATCAGAGGAGATTATATGTTTTCCTGTCAGGAGATCAGTTGTACAGCTAGCCTGTTAAAAACAAGTTGGAGATGTGGGCTGAAATAAAACAGAGTTTTCTAAAATGGGTGTTTTCTGGAATAGAAATCGCTGGGCAACTTTTACCAGGCTTGTTCAAATGATATGGTTATGACTGGGGTTACAGTATTGAAACTGAAGTTCTTTATGCTTTGCAGTTAAAAGACAACAATATAGTGTGCTGTGTGTGCAGTGATCACTCAGTAGCAATTTTACACCTTCAGAAGAGAGTATGTCTCTTACATGCCAGAAAGCATCTGTTTCCTGTGAAGAAGATAAAATTTGACCCTGTTGAAAATCTGCTAATTGTTGGATGTGAAGATGATTCAGTTTATATCTGGGAAATTGAAACAGGTAATAAAAAAAAAAAAATATTCCCCCTGTGTTTACTTTCCTGCAGTTTTGTTTGTTTGTCATGTTGTGTTATACAAACCTAATTTATAGAAGACCAAAGCAGAAATGCTAACACGTTGAATATATTTATAGAGTTTAAACGTTATATAAAAAAGCAAGAAATAAAGACTTCATGTGGCTCCAGGTATGTCACGAATAAAATAAATAGCCTAAGTCAGATCCTAACAATCAGGTGATTAGCTGACATTGCAGTGAGCAGAGTAGAATATTTCTGGAAGCTATAAATAAAGCTAACGTTACTCTCTTTAGCTACTAAAAAGAATGAAATTTTGAGTCCTAACAATCCTAAGTTAGACCATGAAGTGTTCTGCTTTCTTCAGCAAAATCATAATTTGAGAAACCTTTTGAGTTAATTGATAATCAGTTAATAGTGGAAGATAATTGCAAAGCTCACAACTGTGTAGTTAAACTAAAGCTGAGTGTTTCAGGTTAAACGGTAGATTGCCAGGTGATTTGAGTGTACAATGCTGATTTCACAAGGGGAATAAACATCGTTATTTGAACTCTGACAGACAGAATTATTAGAAGCTGTAATGGTACTATATATTACAATACAATGTTTTCATGTGATTCAGAGCCATGTGTCTGGGGGTGGCGGGAGGGGGTGGGTGGGTGCATAATGAGTCTAGAACCACTGAAATGCACAGCATATTAATGAAAACAGTTTTACTAATGTAACTCTTGAGATCGCACTTTACGACACACTGTGTAGGCTGTCTGCTTTGGACAAAAGTCCCTTGTTTTAAAGTACAAAACATCTGTATTTAGTGAAGAAGTTGGCAAAATGAGCACAACATAAATTAAAAGTCTGTTATGTTAGTAAGCTATTTAATATCATTAATCTGGTGTAGTAAATGCCTTCTGGTACTTATTTTTTTTTCTGAAATGTACTGAATTGCTGCTTTAAATAAATTTAATTTATTCCAGACTTTTATCTAACAATATAGTCAGTTAAAAACCATAGTTCTACACTGGTGTTTTCCTACAGCTACTCAAAAATAGGAAGCTCTTTTATAAAGTGCTCCTATTTTTGTATTGTAGTTTGAGATTTAAAAATTCTTTTAATCTTTTTTGTTCAAAAATATCAATAAAAAATTGAGGAGGTGTGACTGGTAGATTGTATGTAGTGTTGTACTTATTTTTCTTGGTTGCCTTATTGTTGCTGAGAGGGTATATGACAGTTTGGCTTAGAATTTTAGTTTTAGTTGCACTGTTGGGGAAAAAAAAATACAAGGTCCCAGCTTCAAAAGTAAATACTGGACCCTAAGTTAGGGTGCTCTAAACTTATTATCCTGCTTTTATTAGTAGGTCTTTCCTGCTTAACTTTGAATTTTCTTTTCTGGTGAATCTAAGACTATGTGTAGTCTACAATTTATGTAGATGCATGATATTACAGTTCTGAGTGCATTTTGTCCAGTCAGGTGGAGGCATGGGTTCTACCCTTCTGATCAGTCCTCTTTCTGGAGGGTTTGTGGGTCTCTTCTTATCTTTTCATTCCTTTAATTGCTTCATTTTACTAGTCGCTGTTGGCACATCTGCAATATTGCAAACTACTTTCCTCTTTTACCTCTAAAAGGAAGAATGTTTCCTCTACAGTGTGTTCTGTTCTGTTCCTAAAGGTATTACTAGATCTCATGATTACTTCCAGCCTGTAATGACAGCATGCACATTTTCCAGGCGAATAGTATTTCTGCTCCATAATTATATCTACCCCATACTTTAGCATAATGTAAAAAAAACAGCAAAAATGAGAAATTAATTTGATTCTTGTCATTGCCTAACTGCTTGTTTTGTAGCAATTGCCAAAAAGTCACCTTTACTAGTGGTAAAATATTAAAGGTAGAATGGAAAGTTACTGTACTAGATCGCTGTTGTAACTACAGGGAAACTAGAGCAAGGAGCTGAATGTTGAGCAACTATTAATACATGTTTTCATGGAGAAATTGGTAAAAATGCTACCAATTTCTACCTTTTCTATCTACATCTTCATTGCTTTTTAAAAAATGAATGTTAAAAAGTTGAGAAATTTAGGTGGAGTATATAGAATGTTTTATTTCACAGCTAAAAAGGACACTTCTCAAAAACACGTAAATAGGCTGTTTCGTATGTGTCAGTTTTAGAGTTGAGACATCCTTGAAGGTCATCATATCTAAATGTTTATTAGTATTTCTTGTAGAGTGAACTTCTAACCAAAGGATTAGTGTGCGTTTGAAACTCTGCAATATAATTGAGCAAATTTAGTAAAGGACCACAGAATATTTTGTTTCATTATAAATCTCTTGTCATAGCTATCATTTTAAACTGGTATCCATGTTATTTTCTACCAGAACTTAATAATGTTAAAAAAAATAAATAATGAGATTAAAGCTCTAAAACACCAATGTTGAGCACGCAGTAATTATTTTCCATACATACTACTTTGATGCCTTTGCTATTGATCCATCATAGTCTGTGCTGTTGTTATATTTGTAGGATACAGTGTAACAGCTCCTCAGGTGCTCCTATGATGTGAATTAAGGTTTAAGTTCACAAGGTGGCAAGTCTTAACATGCTTCTTGACAAGACATTGTGTTTTAAGGGGACTCGGACCCCACAGTATGTCAGCACAACACTTGATTCTCTTCTTAAAAAAAAAAACCAACCAAAAACCCAAATAAACCTCTCAAACCAACCAACAAAACCCCCCAAACTTTAAGCCAAAATAACTATGCTAATGACGAGAGTATAGTTGAATTCATCATAGTACAAAAGGTTGAATTCTTAACGCTTATTTCTAGAGCTATGGAGGCATTAGTTCATCTCAAAGCCTATCTTTAGCAGGACTTGTTGCACCATACTGTCTGCAGGAGGACAGTGGTGTACAACAGAACTGTTCTTCTGTTGTGCGCTGAAGGGATTATGTTTTGTACTTCCCCATTTTTAAGACAAACCTAGCTTCTTTATTTTCTTTGGTCTAGATTTTTCATGGAAAGTGTGTATACTCTGGTTAAAATGTAAAGGTTTAAATATATTCCTCATCTGAAAAAAAAGTGCAAACTCCAAGCTTTTTAACTTTTTAGCCTTTCAGTATTCTTGTAACTTCATGGAATGTATACTATTAGCTAGAAATCGTGCTGACAGGTCATAGGGATTCCAAACTTCTGGGGCAAGTAAATAATTGCTAAATAATTCATTCTGTCAGTTTAAAATTGAAACTTTTGGCTGTTGATTTGAAGAAGTCATCTGTGTAGACCTGAGAAAAGACAGTTCCATGTGTGGTGTTAGAGAAGGCCAGGTCTGCACTGCTCAGAAAGGTATCTTGCAGGATTAAATGGTACTTCACCAGTGTATGCCTTGGGATTAACTCCTGACAGTGGGGATACTTCTATCCCGAGTGTGGTGCAATGAGGGTCTTCCTTAGTTTAAAAACAAAACAAAAAAACCCACCCAAAACCAAAAAAACACCAAAAAAAGCTTTCAAACAAACCCCCTCAACAACAAAAAAACAAGCAAACACTAATTTCTTTCCTAGATCTCTGGACAGTAAATACTGTGGAGTGAATTCAGTGTTGCTGCTGTATATGCGTAACATGGAAGGAATTACTTTGACTCGTTCTATAGGCCAAAATGCCAGTTGTTGCACTCAGTATAAGAACTGATAGTTTCCATCACCATACAATGCCCAAGGCAGCCCAAAGAAGTCAAGGGTCTGCAGAGAGAATTTAAATCTCGGATGCAACTTTATTTAGTACAGCTAGATGACTTCACACTGAAGTATAGTGATTTTTTTGTAAATTAATGAGATTTAGTAGCATAGGATTGAAATGGTACCATAGAGACAAAAATCAAAGTATTTTAACTGTCTCTCCTTTAGCTGTAAAAATTGCTGCCTGTTTCAAAATTAGAGAGGAAGTAAAATTGATGCCACTGCTTGTGTATATTACACATTCAGAAAGGGTGCAGATAGCTAAAAGTGTGGTTTCTTTAATTGCCGTTTCTGTATCTTTTATTACTAGTATAAAGCAAGAATGAGAGCTACAATTGATACCTCTTAAGCAATAGCTGGAACACAGAAAAGGGTGCAGTTATTTTGCTACATTAGCCATTAACAAATTTTGTTTTGTTTCTGTTAGCATCTTTTAGTTACGAATACCTATCTAGGGTGAATACCTGGGAAAGCCTACTAAGATGTACTGTAGCTGGTTAAAAGTTGAATTATATCTGTATTGTGGGAGAACACAAGTGGTCATAGCATGGATCCTTGAAACTGGCCTGTCCCATATCAAGAGCCATGTAGACAGATACCGAGTGACACTCGGGCAGAAAAAGCATTGTTCAACTGTACGGGAAAGGTGTACACCGCATCACAGACAAACCTGCAGAAACACAGCAGCCTTTCATTATGATTTTCATCTGTTGATGAGGCAAATGAACAGGCAGCTGTGTATAGTACTTCTTGGCTACACATTTACCTGTGAGCATGTTCTGTGACTCAGTTAAATAGAATAAAGTCTATGGTGGTAGCCTTGTGCTTGGATTCCATTTCAAAAATGGACATAAGGTAAAGGTTTTGTTTCTATAGTCAAAAAGTGGTTTTCTTTTATTTTTCTTCTGGCTGTGAAGGTAGCTTGATGACTGAGGATTTGCCTCTTTAAGTGAAAGTCAGTGGAGGACCTGATTTTGTCAGACTCGTATATCACTGTTTGCAGTTCAAAAAAAATCTGAACAGTGTTACTGTATTAGAGTTAATGGATAACTGGGAAAACAGCCAGTCTGTTTATAATTTCAGTCTGTGGATTAAGGAATTTCCATGAACATTTCAATATTTACACTGTTGTAGTCAGCAATAACTCTGTGGAATTTGACAGATGACTTTACAAAAGTTTAGGGGCATCGAGTACCTGTGACTGTCTTTCAGTTGTACCACTTTAGCTCCAAAACTGTCTTTCCACCAGGTAATTGAGAGATGACCCCTTAAGCAGATGAAGGACTTACTATACATAAGTTCATCATCCAATTTCCTGTAACAGTCTGACACACTTTTTTGAAAAGTATTTAAAAAAATTTTTGTTCTTTAGCAGGCTTTTGTTAATAGTTTTTTTCTACTTTATGGGGTGGTTGTTATACAGATGAAAATTGAAGCCAGTATTACTTCATGTGCAACTTGTTGTACCCTCTCTTCATGAGATTGCAAAAGCTGCCTTATTTTATGTAGTCAATGGGAAGTTGCAGGAGTACATTGAGCAGCCTTTATTCCACATAAATAGGCATTTCGGCATATTTATGCTGGAATGTGTTAAATACCAGGAGTGTAGTTGACTTAAACTGGAATTCAGGAATTAACCTTATCTAACTTGAGACTTCTGTCTATACTTAAGACACCTATGAGCTAGTAGTTCATGTCGGTTTTGTAATAAGCAGGAGGAAATAGGAGTAAGTAAAAGTCTCTATCTTCTCGCCACTGACTACAAGGGCAGTCTAAAGAAGGTGTGGGGGGCAGGGAAAAGCTAATTGCCTGCTGCTATTACAGGTCTAGAATAAGGCAGATTGAATCCCATTGTTTTAGGCCTTTGGTTTAGAGTGCCAAGTAAAATTATTCTGTCTTAAGTTTAAATGTTGTTGCATGTGCATGTGGGTAGTGATATAGAAAACCATACAGAAGCCATGAACTATGTTTACTGTGTTTTACCTAAATTTTAATATATGGATACGACAACTTTCCATTGCAGTTGGAATATCTTTACATGACGATAAATATTGATTTAATAATACATTTAGAACATTAATAGAGCGTGTGTACAGGGTATGTTCCAAACTTATGTGTGCTAGAAGACAAATATGAAAATCAATAACAAATTTTATTCTAATTAAAGTGTAGAATATTTCTTCCAATAGCCACCACTTGAAATCCACTTCAATAAGGAAATTAGCTGTTATCTATATGGTTTTTACATTTTCCTTAAGCAGTCGGTGTCTTTGCTTTTTTTAAAAAGATGAGTATCAGTATGATAGCATGTAGTAACAAAAGATTCATGGAGGTTTTTTTCCTGTATACAGCATATGGTAGCGTGTCTACTGAGCCATGTTTCTATCCAAGAAGTATTAAGAGTGAGGAAGGAGTGGGTAGACGTTGTTCAGAGGTAGTAATCCTCATTTATTAGAGGTAGATTTAGTCTTTCAATTAGTACTAGTTTAATATGAATTTCTTGACATGCATCATGCTTGCACTGCTGATTTTCTGTTATTTCCTTTTGCCTTGTAAGTCTTGTCCTGTTTTATTGGTTTACAGCATGCTTGGCGTGAGTTTAAAAATAACATCACTTAATAAAACTTTGTTCAATTATAATATGTGTTTAACTTTACACTGGCTACTTTCTATTTTTCATAGTCACTCAGGGAGCGCAAATTTTGAGAACTTTCTTGCGTGATGCTAGCCCAAACACAGAAACAAAAATTGAAACACGCCTAAAGAGTATGCCTGCTGTCAAGATCTCCTGTATAGTCAAAATTAAGTGTATACTTACAATCCTTACTAGAAAAGATCAAAATTGTTGATAAAAAATAGTTTGGATATGCGTAGTTAACCATGTTTTTGGAAGACTGTGTCCAGTTCAGTCAGTCAGGTGGCAGATGAAATAGTTTGAACCGAGAGTGTACAAGGTATTAAGGCAAAAGAATTGAGATGTGTTTGGGCGTTACTGCAGTTCACGTTGAGAAGATGTCGTGGCTCAGTTGTCTTACAGGCTTATCTGAATATACTGGGTATTGTCTTACTGCATTGTTTTCTATGACACTGTCATTACTGTTATTGCTAATATGCTATATTAGGATAAAATTCAAGTACAGATACAGCTCACTTTAATTCATAATATCAGTGTAAACAGTACCACATATGACAAGGAGAATCTGTCCCAAAATGCAGAAAATGTCTTCCTTTGATCTTTTTCAGGGGGCCAGTGAGGGTGCTTTTACACGTTAATGTAGTCGTGCCATTTATTATTTTTCACTACTTCTTTAGAAGCTGTTGTTTAAAAAAGGCTTGTGAGCTCTAAAACTGAAGTTCAGAAAACTTTGTGCTGTGTTCGAAGCCCCTAGCATGGGGGGAACTTGCCTTTTACATACAAAGGAACAATTATTTTTTTTATACACAGCCTGATGTATTAATTTTGCAAAAATACTGAATAATCTGAAAAAGTATCCAGTCCTTCAGGAACAAGAAACTCCATTAATTTTTCTGATTGAAAATATCTAACACATTTTTATAAAACAGTTTAGATAAATTACTCGTATATCACTTTCAAATTCAGTACAGGTGGTTTTTTCCCATGTTGTGCTTGCTTTCTGCATAAGAGCGATGGTGATCATAGTGATTTGTTTTTTTAGTATTTGATCTGTGTTTCTTTTAATGACAGTGGTGATTTTCCTGTATCTGCTTGAAATGTGCAATGCTGGGAAATGTAATTCATCAGCTGATACTTGATTATAGATATTACAATAAGCTTTCTATTAAGTACTTGCTTGACTTCCTTTTTTGATGACTATCCTCACCTCTGAATTGTTTATGGAGGCTTATCTTTTACTTGTTAATATTCTGTAACATTTAATTATGTACGAGATAAATTAATAAAAAATAAAGGGTGTAAGTAAAGTTTTCTACATAAAATTGAATTGTTATAGATAATAAAGTTATTAAAGTACAGTTATATAACTACACTTAGGAGATGTGTTCGAAGGCAAATAAGTTTATGAAGTTAAGCTTTGAAAAGCTCAGAGGTGTTAAGGTTAAGACCATTTTTGCAAATCTAATTGCACAAATTGGATTTGTGAAATTCTGCATTTAGCTTTCTTTTCATGTACCTCTGAACTCTTGAGGTTTATTACTAAATAAATTTGTATAATATTTTGTTTTTATTTACACTGTTTAACATGTATGCTTTCCCTATTTGTGTCCTGTTTGAATCCTTTTCTGAATATAATACTTTTCTTGTATTTTGTTTGTATTTGTGTTGATTATCACTGAGGTGCTTAGTAACAATATTTCTCCCATTTTCCAGTCAAGTGCAGTAGCATTACAATTGTTTGGCTTCGAACTTCTGCAATCTAAACAAAGCAGAAAATCCTAAAAATGACAGTGCTTTCTATAGAATAATTCTTGGAATGCTCTAGGGGTTATGTAATTTTAAAAAAGTTTTAATGTGTACACTGCAGCAGAGGCTTGCATAAAAGTGCCTTCTACTTCAACTCAGAGATTATTCTTTGCTATTACTACCTGTCTTTGCAAACTTAGAAATACATTGATACTTCCACATAACTTCCTACTTGTGTATAGCTGGGGTTTTTTTTTAATAGAGGTAAGGGAAAGACTATCACTTTGATTCACTGTGATAAGATTGACTGTATGTATGTCATCACATGGGGTGCATTCTGTATAGACCTTTCTTGATTGAGCAAAGTTAATGGTGTTTCAGTTAAAATTGTCATTGTGGTAGGAACAAGACATCAGCATTGACAGTGTATTTCACAAAGTGTGATGTTCAGCTTTGAGTCCATACTTCAAGGCATGAAGACTTTATGCAACACCCATGCGTTTCATGACTTTAGCCTGAACAATAAAAGTTTTGAAACATTTCTGCTGAGAAAAAAAACAAAACCATCTTACCACCTTAAGATATCTGTCAAGTGTAGAAAAGTTTAGCTTAATCATTTAAAAACTACACAGGTGTCACTAAATTAAAACAGGCATTTAATGAGATTGGCAGCCCTCATAAAAATATGCAGCATCTAACATTAGTCAAATCCATCTGTATGAACACTTCTATCACGAAAAATCTTTAAAAAAATAATTAGGAGCTCAGAAGGACTCTGAAAATATTTCTTACAATGTTAATGCCACATTGAGTAGTTTAAAACTGTTACATAAACCCTGTTGTATTTCAGAAACATCTTTGCTGTGGAGAAAATGAAATTACTCTGCATGTAGTGGTCTT